>NC_077227.1:295310937-296060104 GCF_027887165.1 Monodelphis domestica | reverse complement strand
TCTCTTTCAACTGATTGATAGAATTTGTCTTCTACATATATTTCTTTATTCTCAATCACAGATGCCATGGATCAACTAGAGATAGATATAAAATGTAAAGTTAGGTAGATAGCTCAATATCCACCTAAATGTTAGAATTTTTTCAAGTAGGGGCTTAGCTCAGTTAATGAACTTGTAACTTTTCACCTTAAGTAACTTTTCTAAAGTTGAATTGGAAGGAGCCATGAAGTCCTTAGAAGAAAGAGTTGGAAATAAAAATCATCAACTGATACTATTTCTTTATTTAACCCACATTTAAAATGTATGGGTTATAATCACAGCTAGACTTGAAAAAATGGATTGTTTGTCAAAGGCATTCTTGAAAATATGAGTAAGAATTAAATAATTTCTGTCTATATCTTGTTAACTCAATGCCAAATAATTTAAAATAAGTGATTGCCACAAAAGAGGAACATATTCATGTTTAAAGATTTTCTAAGATGAAAAATTTTGTAATTTTCATTGCATGTCAATAAATTTAAATACTTAATATTTACCCACCACTGTATATTCTGGACCAGGAAATGAAATCAAGCATGAGACAATTAGACTTGAAGTCTTGACTTATTTTCTATTTACTCACCACCCATTTATTTCTCAGTGTGTAGGTGTTTCACAATAGATTCAGTAACAAATTTCAACATATTTCTAGCTTATATAATCATTCCATCCTACAAGGCTGGAAGTCTCTGACTTTACAGTCTCTGAGCTGCACCCACACAGAGATGATTTTAGATCCAAAATAAGAAACTTGTTCTGAGCAATAAAAGCATTTTTTTTAAATCATTAGGATGTTCTTCAGTCTATAAATGTGTTTGCTTTGTTAAAGGACTTAGCTATAGCTAGTGTTTCTATGTTTAAATGCAAGAAGAAGGGCCAAACTAAAATAAGAATTTATACAGTTGTCATGGAAGCAGAAGTACCTGGAATGGTATCTAAAAGTATATAACAGGAGGCTAAAATATATATAATTTTTGTGTCCTATGCAAAATTAGGAATGTTCTAGTGTATCTTCCAACTATCCCATCCAGTTTGCATACAGCTTAAAGACTGTCTAGTAAAAAACCAGGATAGGAAGGTCAGATGAATTTTTTGATCCTGATTATTTAGTCTTCTTTAAAAATTAGCCTCAAATCATTCACAAATTTTTTTTCAGGGAATAGCAATAAATACAATCCATAGTAACTATTCAATATTTTATACTTTACTTTTGTTTTCTAAGTTAACATGAAAAATAATATGTGTATGTAAATACATCTTAAGTAATGACTTTGCCATAACTAAAAGGTACTGATGAAATTTCTGAAGATGCTTTAAGCTTTGTTATTTTTTAATTGCAGAATGATTATATTGCTTCACAAGCCTACCAGATGCTATGCTTAGTGAGGAGCAGTGGGAAGACATCAAGAAAAGTGGAAAGATATCTGACCATAAATTGTCTTTGCCACTTGTTTTCTTTATGCCTAGGCCATAAGTATTTCCTGTGTTAAAGATGCACTACCACAGTGCTTTACGTAGGTCATTCTTCTTATAAGTGACACTATGTATATTTGTGGAAGAGTATTAATAGGACAAAATGTTTTATAGCTACTGTTTTCTTACTATGCCATTTTAATCAATGCCTTCACTGATTGCACTTTCATACATATCCTCTGACTCATTAGTATTTTGAAGGAGGAGATGGAATTGGAATATTCTTTGCTCCTCATTGTTTTCTTCAGACTCTCCCTCTACCAGGATTACTCAGTTAACCTCTCTTCATTTGGAATTTACTCAATCTATATTTATCACCCAATCAAGATTCTGATGTTGTTGACCAACCTCCAGGACATTCTCCTTCCTTTTTTAATGAGTTCAGTGCCTGGATCAGTCTTTCTCTTCTTCTCAAAGCCTATCCTCATATTAAGGGACTTTGACATCCCTATTGATATTTCCTTAAATATCCTAATCTTCCATTGCTTCAATGTACTAATTTCACATGACTTCTATCCCATCACAAATCCACAGAGGGATGTCCATTTCCTTGGTCTTGCCATGAGTCACCAGTTTCATGTTCATGAATTCTTCTCTGACCTTAATCTCTAGTCAGTCTGCTTCTCATTTTACTTTGGAACTCCAAGCTTCTGTTCTTCCACACCATAATCTCAAATGACTCCAACTCTCAGTACTTTCACAGCCCATTGTGTAAATAGAATCTGCTTCCCAGGACTCTAAATCCCAGCATCCTATTTACATATTCATTTTGATGCAGTCCCACCTCTCACTCTCTTTTCCCCCATCAGGGCTGGGAAAGCAGGCTTTACTCAAGCTTTTACTGTTGTCCTTTCATTTCTTTTACTTCGAGGAATTATTAATAAATCTTATAAAATAAAATACTTGGATTTACTGGATATTAATTTAAATTTGACACCATCATTAACTCTATACTTGCTAAACACTTTTCCCTTACTTATTTTGACTTCTGGGGGAAGCAGTTCAATTCCTCTGTCCCATTCTTAAAAAAAAAAAGCAACCTTTACCTTCTGTATACTGTGTATTTGTTCCAAAGCAAAAAAACTGCAAGGACTAGTCAATGGGGGATTAAGTTATTTTCCCAGGGTCACATAGCAAGTCTGAGGTCAGATTTTAATTCAGGACCTCTGCAGAGTCTACAGGCCTGTCTCTCAATCCACTGAGTCAGTGCCAACTTGTCCTATTTTGCCTGACTTTTAAATTGCTCCTACTATCCACTGCCTTTACATCTATTCATATGTTGCTAAACAAAGATGGAGAAAAACATGGAGTCATACAAGTCCAGGTCCTAAAAATACATGGTACATAATCTCAGTTGGATTATCACTGTAAGAAGAGATTCTTTTATATCTCCCTAGACAATCTTATTATATGAAACCTCAAATTGGTCCTCGTCACTGATAACTTGTCTCCAAGAAACCCCCTGACTGACCCTTGTCCCAGACTAAATAATAGCCCAGCCTGAAAACCCTAGTATGGATTAATGGATATAATAAAATTTTCAGTACCCTTGTTGTCTTCTTAGGTCCTCCTATTTTATCTAGCACACTCCTAGGTATCCTAGCCCCTGAATATATCTTGTTTGCTAAGCCTTTACATAACTAGTCAGTTGTATTTACTTTCCTATACTCACTAAATTATTTATATATAAGACCTCAAGTTCTTCAATTCAGTAGAAATTCCAATTATTGGCATCTTTCTCTAGACAGTGCTCCCAGAGTGGTGGGTCTGACTGATGACTGAGCATTGTCTCCTTTGTACTGATTAAAGACATGTTTTATTATGACTATTCTGGTAGTTGGAAGTTATTTCAGGTTGACACCCTAGTTAATTAATTATTCTGCTAACCACATCATTTTTCTAAACCTTTTCATGCCTCCTGCAATTACCCTCTGTCTGAGAGACCTCATCTTAACTTTTGTAGACTATTTATTCAGTATATTTTTCCAAATCTTTACCTCTCCAGGCTAGACTATAAACAAGTAATGACCATTTGGCTAATAATCACCAAGAAACTCTAGGGTTCCATGTTTCCTAATTTTTTTAAACTTCAAGGTTTTCCAACTGGTCTATGAAAATGAGTGGATAAAGGATGAAGCTACACCATTCAAGCAAATTCATTGTCTCTGCTCTCAGCTCATGAGCTTTCATGGCATTTTCATAAGCAAATGCATTGCTTACATCCTTTACCAGATGCAAATTAATTTATCTGGAATGGAATCTGGAATGCAAAGCATAAAATGATCCATTCATATATCAAATATCAAATATTAAGTCTCTGATATACTGTGGTACAATCTAATGTAATGGACTTTTCCATTAGTGGCAATGCAGTGATCCTGAAAAACTCAGAATGATTTACAAGAAAGAACACTATCCACATTCATAGGAAAAATTTTGGGAGCAGAAACACAGAAGAAAAACAATTGCTTGATTACATGGGTCAAGGGAGATATGATTAGAGATGTAGACTCTAAATGATCATCCTAGTGCAAACATCAACAACATGAAAATGGGGTTTGTTCAAGGACACATGTAAAACCCAATGGAATTGCGCATTGGCTATGAGAAGAGATGGGGGAGGGAAGGGAAAGAATATGATTCGTGTAGCCAAGAAATAACATTCTAAACTGACTAATTAAATAAAATTAAAAACAAACAAACATTAAGTCTCACCTTTTGCAGGGCAAAAAAGTAGTCTAAATAGATTTCACTAGTATATTATATAAAATATTATAGTCTCTATTACTAGACCTTTGGCTGGGGAAATATGGGCTAATATAAAGTGTTCAGGAATTAGGGCCTACATAATTTCTTGTCATTGTTTTCCTAGACTTGATTTGAGAGGAAAATCAAGTCTTTGTGAGAGGAGGAGTTCCAGGAGAGAAAGCTGTATACAAGGGGAGAACCAAGGGAGGGGTTGCGGAATAGTTATCCAATCCACATAAAGGTTGGAGAGGGAATAATTAGGCCTTACCAGCATAGGAACATCAACCCCCATACATATAGCTGCATGATTAGTTTTCCATATTTCAGAATGCTGTGGGATTGGGTATTGGTAACAGTCATCTCTATGAGTCATTTTCCAGTTATTTCACTTGAATATCTTTTAGCAACATTATCCTTGATTCTTAATATTAGTAATACTTTCCATAAGTTTTTGGGAAATGTCTGTATAATTTTGGAAAATTACCTGCTCCATTCTCTGATTTTATATTTTTTAGTTTATTTTCCTTAATTATCTGTCTTTAGCTGATAGGTGTTAAAAGTAAGAAAGCTTATAGTGTGCTTCAGAATTAATTCTCTTTCTAAGTGCAATACATGATAATGGCAAATATTTGGAATTTTGAGTAAAAAAATTTGATTCTGAATTTTTGTTCTACTATTTACAACCTATGTGAATTTGGGCAAGTCATTTAACTTTTCAGAGACATCTTTTCTTCTGGTATAAAGGATGAAATCATATGGCATTTGAGGTCTTTTTGAGCTCTTTTATCCTTTGGGGAACAAAGTAATGGCTGTAGAGTAACTACTACCGAATAATAAAAAATTATATCCACAAGCACAACACAAGCAATATTGAGAAAAGTACACACCATGTACTTTTATAGTTTTTGGAGATAAAGGATCAAAGGAGAAACAGTCTTGTTTGTCCTATAAAGAGAGAAAATGTGCATATTATACATACAAAGTAGTTTTGGGAAATAAGGCACTGGAAGGATGAGGAGGATGTAGTAGATTAAGAAAAGAAAGAAACAAGAGTCTAAGACATAGATTTGAGGAGGAGATACATCTCAGGTATGAGGAACAACCATAGAAAAGGCACTAAATTACATACTTTTATCCATAAGACTATGTTGAAAATAAGGTAACAAAATGATATTACTAGGCACCATAATAACTTGGAACTGAATTTTGATCAAGCCAATCTGTACTGGCATAAATCATCAATCTCATATGTCATAATTAAAATGTATAGGAAACTCTCTCACTAAGATTTAAACAATGATTAAAGGTTGAAATGCTAATTACTCAAATGATTTAATTATTCCACAATTCTTTATTGTGTCTGATTTATTTTTTTTCAAAGTGAAAAAGTTTGACAAACATTAATTTTTATTAAATCCCATCTTGGTAGATTTCGTCTAATTGCTCTAGTTTGTCTTTTAGTTCCTAATTTTCCCATTCACTGTTTTAGTTATCCTTCCATATATGTGGCATCTGAAAAATTGAGGAGCATAATATCTATGGGGCAGTTAAGAGGGAGCAGTGGATAGAGTACTGGACCTGGAGTCAGGAAGATTCATCTTTCTGAGTTCAAATATAGCCTTCAATACTTTCTAGTTGGGTGACTCTTAGACAAGTCATTTAACCCTGTTGGCCTCTGTGTGCTCACCTGTAAAATTATCTGGAGAGATAAGTGGCAAACTACTCCAGTATCTTTGTCAAGATAATTCCAAATGACTCTTCCTGCTCAACTCAGAGGTGGTAGCATTATGCCTCACCGGAAGTTCTCCACTCCCAGGCATGGGTCTCTGGGCTTCTTGCCTCGAAAGCGAAGCAGCAGGCACCGTGGAAAGGTGAAGAGCTTCCCTAAAGATGATCCCAGCAAGCCTATCCATCTGACAGCCTTTCTGGGCTATAAGGCAGGCATGACCCACATAGTTTGAGAGATGGACAGACCTGGCTCAAAGGTGAACAAGAAGGAAGTTTTTGAGGCTGTCACCATTGTGGAGACACCTCCCCCCCTCCCCCATGGCCATTGTGGGTATCATAGGCTATGTGCAAACCCCCAGAGGCCTCCGGAGCTTCAAGACTATCTTTGCTGAACACATCAGTGATGAGTGCAAGAGGCGATTCTATAAGAACTGGCATAAGTCCAAGAAGAAGGCTTTCACCAAGTACTGCAAGAAATGGCAGAATGATGATAACAGGAAGCAGCTGGAGCAAGACTTCAACAGCATGAAGAAATACTGCCAGGTCATCCGAGTCATTGCTCACACCCAGATGCGCCTGCTCCCTCTGAGACAAAAGAAGTCTCACCTCATGGAGATCCAGGTGAATGGTGGCAATGTGTCTGAGAAACTGGACTGGGCCCGTGAGAAGCAAAGGTGTCACCAGCCGCTGGCATACAAAGAAACTGCCCCCCAAAACTCACAGAGGCCTGCATAAAGTGGCCTGTATTGGAGCTTGGCATCCTGCCCGTGTGGCCTTCTCTGTGGCTCCAGCATGTCAGAAGGGCTACCATCATCACACCGAGATCAACAAAAAGATCTATAAGATTGGTCAGGGCTACCAGATCAAGGATGGCAAACTGATCAAAAACAACGCATCAACTGATTATATCCTGTCTGACAAGAGCATCAACCCTCTGGGAGGCTTTGTTCACTATGGTGAAGTGACCAATGACTTTATCATGCTCAAAGGCTGTGTTGTTGGGATCAAGAAACGTGTCCTCACCCTGTGGAAGTCTCTGTTGGTACAGACCAAGAGTCATGCCCTGGAGAAGATTGACTTGAAATTTATTGATACCACCTCCAAATTTGACCATGGTCACTTCCAGACTGTGGAGGAGAAGAAACCTTTTATGGGACCACGCAAAAAGGACCATGCGGCTAAAGAATAAGCTGCTTAATGTTTCCAGACTAATTCAGAGTTGGTGGATTTTCAATAAATTGAAATTATTTTCCAATCTAAAAAAAAAAAAGACAATTCCAAATGAGATCACAAAGAGTCAGAGGACTAAAAATGACTGAACAATGACAAATATTTATGCTTTTATCCAAGTCATTGATTAAAATGTAATAAAACAAAATATAGGAATAAGTACAGATATTCCATTTTAGGCCTGTTATGTTGATATTGCTCTTTGTAAAAGCTATCTACACAATTTTTTAATTTTTCATCTTTCCATAAAATATTGAGATATTTTATCAAAAGATTTGATATCTAGCTAAATTATATTTATAATATTTCCCTAATCTATACATTTAGTGATTTTATAAAAGCAAGAAACAAGAAAAAAACAACAGATTAGAATGAAGTCTTCTTCATTAAGTTATGTTGAATTTTTAAAATATATACATTCTTTTATAGTTTTTTTCCATACACCACTTGAAAGACTCATTCTAGAATTTTCCCAGGAATTTAAAATAACTTTATTGGCCTACTCTGTAGATTCGTTTTTCTTCACTCTTCCATTTTCTTTTTTTTAAAGGACATTTTCCATTTTTGAATCTTGTCAAAGATTTCCTTTTTCACTTGATATTTCCAGTATCACCACAGCAATTCCACTACAGCATCTGCTATTTCTTTCAGAATCTGAGTTCCCTCATTTAGGGGAAGTGAGTGAGTGAGTGGAGTATAGCATGTATACTGAAATGAAATGAAACAGGAAGAGTTCCAAGTTCTCTAAAAACATTTGAAAACTCAAGATAGAGAATAATATGAGTGATTGAAGATGGCTAAAGTCAGCCTAGTCACTTAGTCAGTCCTAGAGAAATTTGATGAAATTTGGGTAAGGTGACTTGAATTCATTAAGTAAAACTAGGCTTTATCTTATGAGCTAATATATCTTGGTAACCAACTGCCTACTAGTCATTTTTTGTTCCCTCACTTCCACTGTGTAAAGTGTTTCTCTTCTTCAGAGCAAGCACAAATACAAAAATAGGAACAGAGTAATCTGCCTTCATCATCCCTTCTAACTCAAGCCAAGATCCTATCCGATCTTAGGTTTTCCTTTCCTCATGGAGTATTAGGATTAGAAATGATGTTATCGAGGAGCATGCTGTTTTGAATACTTTGCTTGATGATTACAAAATAATTATATAAAATCTACTTATTTATATTTAACATATATAAGTATAAGGATTAGTAACAAGGAAAGTCTTAACACTAAAGGGAACTAAATATCCACCCATTTGCTTACATTTGCCTCATGGCAAAGCCTTCTGTTTCTTGAAGCTACTTGAACTTCTTACCACTACCTAGAACCCATAAAACACGCTATCTGACTAAAGCCTAATCTATAATCCTTATTCAATAACTTAATTTGTTAACAATGTCTCAAAGTAAATAGAGTCAGTTAGCTTAATATGGCAGAGGCTAACTGATCAAAGTGTAGTTCTGAGATGTCTCCCAGAGTTTAGGCAAACTGGCCTATCTTACTTCCCTCAAAACCCCTTCTCCAACACAGCAGATTTGACAGCTTCTTCCTTCAAGATGAATTCCCATGGTCAGGAAAGTAGAAAACCCCTTTAAGATAGTTTAGAGTTCTCTCTCCCCTATCACCATCAGAGAGCAAGGTCTGAGTTGAGTCTCTCTTCAGCAGCAGCCAGAGAGCAACCCTCAGAAGACCATGACCAAATATCAGAACATTTCTGCTTCCCTTCTTCCAAGTTCTCATTTCATGCACAGAACTCTCTTACCTGCAGTCCCAGAGACACCTTCTTAAAATTCTTTCTCTTTTAAAATTTTTATTTAATGAATTAATTTAGAGTATTTTTCCAGAATTCCAAAAATCATGTTCCTTTCCTCCCCTTCCCTCCCCTCACGCCCCTCCCATAGTCAATGCACAATTCCACTGAGTTAAAATTCCTTATCTTAATCAAGACTTAATATGTCTTATTTCATTCTTATACTTACCAACAACATCGGATAAAACTATGCTACTTTTTGTTCCTGTTAGCTTTCCTTGCAATCTTTTTCTCTTTCTGAACTTTAGCACTTCTTAATACTATTTTCTAGGACTATCCTATGTTCAGATTAATTTTCTTTAACCTGGTTTCCTTCTTCTAGATTAAAAAAAATCTGTGTTTTCTTCAGAAAAATCTCATTTTGTTCTCCTCATTGAATTACTTCCCTTTGTGTTTTCAGAATTTCATTCTTGAGTATCTCCCATATTTCCTAGGCTGATTTCCTCATGAACACATTAGGTCATGAGATAAAGAAAGGGGGAATGTGTGAAGGTGAGAGTCAAGAGTGTCAAAATGGGGGCAGATGAGTTGCTCAGTGGATTGAGAGCCAGGTCTAGAGATGGGAGGTTCTAGGTTCAAATTTGACCTCAGACATTTCCTAGCTGTATGTGGGCAAGTCATTTAACTCTCATTGCTTAGCCCTTACTGTTCTTCTGCCTTGGAACTAGTACACAGTATTGATTCTGAAATGGAAGGTAAGGGTTTAAAAAATAAGTATTAAGAGTGTCAAAGTATTTTGAGATAAAGCAAAAGGTAGAAGAAGGAGACTACAGTTAATGGCCATAATTTTCTTAGAGATGCAGCAGATGAGGTTTTAAGAATTTTCATTAAGAAATCACAAGTCAATTAGTTGTTTCACTATAATTCAGGTCCTGGACCCTTTACCATGCTGAGTTCAGTGCAGGGAAGAAAACAACCAGTTATGCAAATTATGATTAACCTTTCTTTAAGGCAATGCTTTATTCATAGTCAATACCAACACAATGAGTCAAATAAGAAATATTCAAATAAGAAAAGTGCCAAGTAAAGCTCTAGTAATGGAATCTCTAGCTCCTCAAACTACTAGAAGCTAGTGCATAGGATGGATAGAGGGCTGTGCCAGATGTCAGGAATACAAGTTTAAGTCTCATGCACTTACTAGCTGTGTAAAGCTAGGCAAAACACTACTTCTGTAGGCCTCAGTTTTTTCAAATGTAAAATTTGAATAATAATACTTAGCTCTTAGGTTTATTATGAATACAAAATAAATTAATCCTAATAAAGGGTTTAGCACACAATTGACATCTAATAGATGCTTATTGATTTCTTTTTTTTATTATTAAAACCCTAACCTTCCGTCTTGGAATCAATACTGTGCATTGGTTCCAAGTCAGAAGAGTGGTAAGGGCTAGGCAATGGGGTTTAAGTGACTTGTCCAGGGTCTCACAGCTGGGTCTGAGGCCAGATTTGAACCTCGTACCTCCCATCTCTAGGCCTGGATCTCAATCCACTGAGCTACCCAGGTGCCCCCTTATTGATTTCTTATTGTTGCTGTTCAGTAATTTCTGAATCTCTGTGACCTCAAAAAGATGCTATAGTGAATGTCATCATTAATCTTAGAGAATATTGGGAAATATCTCTTGGACGAGGTAACATTTTACCTAGATTTGAAGAAGGCCAGAGAAGACAGAAGTTAAAAATGAGGAGGAAAGGAATTCTACTCATGGAAAATAGCCAGTGTCCATAACTGGAAGATGGAGATTCTCATTCTAGAACCAACTAAGAAGCCAGCATCACTGAACAACAGAGTAAATGAGGGAGGAAGGCACAGACTGGAAAGGTAAAATTTCATGCAGGGTGCTTAGATGGTTGCACACACACACACACACACACACTCAAATAAAACACCTCAAATTAAAGGAAAGCTAGATGATCACATCTCATTGGGGTAACAACCTAGGCAACACAGCATTTTTGAGAACCTGCAGAACTCAGAGCAGCCCAACCCTCTGGGCCTCTGCCAGAGGAAAGGAAGATGCAGAATGGGAACAAGCACAGCCCAAACCACTTCACAAAGGAATAGAAGGCAGAGAAGAGAGGAAACCTACAAATTCTCATGTGACAGCAGAGTCCTGAGACCACAAGGGGAATCTGAACTATAATAACCTATTCTATCCCTCCCAAGTGGCAGCAGAAATAGTATATATCTATATAGTTTACTATATTAGTTAATATTTCTTTTTTGAATTTAGATGCTTTGGTATTTGATAATATGAGTTTAATACCGTCTATAGCACCACTCAACATAATGTTGTTGCCTTATTAGTCTTTTTTTTGTTTTTGTTTTGTTTCCTAGCATAATTGCAACTCTTGCTTTTTTTGCATTCACCTGATGCTTAGTATATATTTGTAGCCTTTTGTTTTTGGTTTGTATGACTTTATTTTTGTAGTATGTTCCTTATAAGGGAAAAAAATTGTGCAGCCTCATTTTTTATTTTCTTCCATTTGTCTTGAATTGGTATTTTCTCATTATTCTACTTTAAACATACTATTATATATCCTCAATTAATCTAGTTTAAGTGTTTTTATTTTCAGTTCTGAATTCTTTTTTTTTGTTCTATCCCTACTTCAACCATTGAAAAGGCAAGAAATATACAAATTACAACATGAAGTCATGGGAAATATTTCCATATTAGATATGTAAAAAAAAAACAAGAAAAATCAAGTGAAAAAAATATACTTCAATCAATACTTTGAATCTATCAGTTCCCTGTCTGAAGGTACTAGCAGATTTCATCATTAGTCGTTTGAGTTGTCATTGTTGATTGTATGGATCAAAGGTACTAAGTCAGGGGGCAGCTGGGTAGCACAGTGTAGCCTAGAGATGGAAAGTCCTAGGTTCAAATTTGGCCTCAGACACTTCACAGCTGTGTGACCCTGGGCAAGTCATTTAAACCCCATTGCCTAGCCCTTACCACTCTTCTGCCTTGGAACCAATATACACTACTGATTCCAAGATGGAAGGTAAGGGTTTAAAAAAATAAAAATTTTAAAAAGATACTAAGTCATTCACAGCTGATTATTTTTACAATATTACTTTTATAGTGTGATTTGTTGTCCTGGTTCTACTCACTTCACTTTGTATCAGTTCATACAAATCTTGTCAATTTTTTCTGAAGCCACTCCCTTCATTATTTTTTATAGGACAATAGTATTCTAACACAATCATATACCACACTTTGTTCAACCATTCTTCAAATAATGGGCATACTCTTAGATTTTAATTCTTTGCTACCATAAAAAGAGCTGCTCTAAATATTTTTGTATATGTAGGTTCTTTTTTTTTTCTTTGATCTTTTTTGACATAGTAGGAATATTATTGGGTCAAAGAGTATGTATTTCCTTAGGAAATACATTGCATTGGGTTGCAACCAAAATTAGAAAGAAAACAACAAACTGGGAAAACATTTCATAACAAAAACTCTCTGACAAAGGTATAATTTCCCAAATATATAAGGAGCTAAGCCAAATTTACAAAAACTCAAGCCATTCCCCAATCTACAAATGATCAAGGGACATGAATAGGCAGTTTTCAAATGAAGAAATCAAAACTATCAATAAGCACATGAAAAAGTGTTCTAGATTCCTTCTGATTAAAGAAATGCAAATAAAACACATGTAAAACCCAATGGAATTGTTCATTGGCTATGGGAGGGGGGTGGGAGGAGAGGAGGAAAAGAAAATGAACCCTATAACCATGGGCAAATATTATAAATTAATTAATTAAATATTTTTTTCAAATCACACAAAAAAAGGACTGCCTGCCCTTTGATTCAGCCATACCACTGCTGTGTTTGTATCCCAAAGAGATAACAAGGGAAAATAATTGTACAAAAATATTTATAGCTACACTCTTTGTGGTGGCAAAAAAATTGGAAAATGAGGGGGTGTCCATCAATTGGGGAATAGCTGAACAAATTGTGGTATCTGATGGTGATGGAATACTATTGGGCTGAAAGGAATAAAGAAATGGAGGATTTCTATGTGAACTGGAAAGACCTCCTGGAATATATGCTGTGTGAAAGGAACAAACCATGAGAACATTGTACAAAGAGACTGATACATTGTGGCACAATCAAATGTAATAGACTTTTCTGTTAGCAGCAATGAAATGACCCAGGACAATCCAGAGGAGCTTATGAGAAAGAACACTATTCACGTCCAGACAAAGAACTGTGAGAACAGAAACACAGAAGAAAAACATATGATCGAACCTGTAGTTTGATGGGGATATGATTAGGGTTTTGATGCTAACAGATTTTTTTTTTGCAGATATGAATAACATAGAAATAGGTTTTGAACAATGATACATGTATAATCCAGTAGAATTGCTTGTCAGCTTTTGGAGGTGGTAGGGAAGAGGGGTGGGAAAAATCACGAATCATGTAACCATGGTGAAAATATTCTAAATTAAAAAAAAAAAGAAAATAATACATTGTGACTTCTTATTGCCACATCAGAATTTAGGTTCATCTGTTTGTTTGTTTTTAAGTTTTTATAAAGGTGTATTCATTTTTATTAATTTTTTTCTTCAGATACCTATCATATCAAATTTCCCTAAAGTTCTATTTACCTCCTTTATTTCTTTCTTATTTTTTTAGTTGATTCATCTACTTTGAGAGGGACGATTGAGGTTCCCCACCAGTAATGTTTTACTGTCTATTTTCTTCTATAACTTGTTTTGGGAGAACTCATCAAAAATGCCAGCTTCATTGTGTTATATTGGTGGAGTCTTCCTTAGTAGTTTTCTTTTAATATTTCTTGAAACAAGAGTCTGGGATTCTTTTATGGTTATGGAATTCAGATAGTTCAATATTTCTTAATGATTTTCTACAATCTGTTTTCCAGATCATATTCCAGGATTCTCTAAGTATATACCATAATAATGGGAATCTTTTCTTCACTACTGGTCTTATTGGGAAGGCTTTTTACTTATGCCCATTGCAGATAATACTTGCTGCTGGTTTTAAATAAACAGTTTTTTTTTATTTTGAGGGAACAGGTTCATTTATTCCTATGCTTTTGAGTGTTTTCAATAGGAATGAGTCTTGTATTTTGGCAAAAGCTTTTTCTGCATCTACTAAGATTTCTGTTAATTTCATTATTAATGTGGCCAATTATATGGATGGTTTTCCTAATACTGAACCAGTTTTGCTTTCTTGGTATAAATTCCACCTGGTCATAGTGAATAATCCTTGTGATAACTTGCTGTAGTCTCTTTACTAGTATTTCATTTAAGATTTTTTGCATCTCTGTTTATTAAAGAGATTGGTCTAATTTTCTTTCTCTTTTTGGTCTTCCTGGATTGGGAATCAGTACCATATTTGTTTCATAAAAAGAATTTGGTAAGACTCCTTTCCTTATTTTGTCAAATAGTTTGTATAGCATTGGGATTATTTTTTCCTTAAATGTTTGATAGAATTTACTTATGAATCCATTTGGACCTGGGGCTTTTTTTCTTAGGAAATTCATTGATGGTTTTTTCAATTTCTTTTTCTGAGATAGATTGTTTAAGTATTCTTTCCCCTCTTTTAATCTTTTTTATCTAGGCAATTTATACTTTTGCAAATATTCATCCATTTCACATCATATTTATTGTCATATAATTGGACAAAATAGCTTCTAATAATTACCTTAATTTCCTCTTCATTAGAGGTGAAATTACCCTTTTCATTTTTGATACTGGTAATTTGGTTCTCTTCTTTCACTTTTCCAGTCAAATTAACCAAATGCACTCATCTCTCTTATTTTTTTTTAAAAACCAACTCCTAATCTTATTTATTAGTTCAATAGTTCTTTTACTTTCAATTTTATTAATTTTTCCTTTGATTTTTAGTATTTTTAACTTAGTCTTTATCTGGGGATTTTAAATTTGTTCTTTTTCTATTTTTTTAGTTGTATGCCCAATTCATTGATCTCCCTTTTCTCTATTTGTAGATATACGCATTGAGGGATATAAAATTTCCCCTGAGTACTACTTTGGTTATATCCCAAAGCTTTTGCTATGTGGTCTCCTCATTATCATTTTCTTCAGTGAAATCAGTGATTATTTCTATGATTTGTTCTTTGACTCAACAGTTTTGAAGAATTAGATTACTTAGTTTCCAATTAATTTTTAATTTGCCTAAACATGTTTGATCATAATTTTTATTGTATTATCTGAAAAGCTTTTTTATCACTTCCCCTCCCCTCCTTTATATTATTCCTCTTCCTACCACCTCCCTTTTTTATTCCCCTCTTATTATAGTGACTTTTGATTGCACCCCCCAATCTCACCCTCTCTTATATTACTCCTTTCCCTACACTCCCCTTCCTTATTCCCCTTCTACTTTTCTATAGAGTAAGATAGGATTCAATACCCCAATGAATCTAGGTATTCTTCCCTCTCTGAAACAATTCCAATAAGATTAAGGTTGAAATATTACCTACCACCATCCTCAGTCTTCCCTCCTTGAAAAATTCTGCCTCCCCCCACAATCCTCGTTATGTGATATAATTTACCTGATTTTACTTCTTCCTTCCCATTTCTCTTAGTATAATCCTTTTAAAAACCCTAATTTTTAAAAATATATCATCCTAAACAAGTTAGTACCAAACCCACTTTCTCTGTATACTTCAAAGTAGTATGATAATGATAACAATTTTTAAGAATTATGGATATAATTTTTCCATATATGAATATAAATAATTTGACTTTGCTGAAGTCCTTAACTTTTTTCTCTTTCTTATTTACCTTTTTATGGTTCTCTTGAATTTTGTATTTGGACATCAAATTGTCATGTTTAAGTCTGATATTTTATTCAGGAATGCTTGGAAATCTTCTTTTTTATTAAATGCTCATACTTCCCCCTGAAAGACTTTAATCAGTTTTGATGGTAGGCTTGGTTGTAAACCCAGGTCCCTTGCCTTCAAGAATATCATATTTCTGATGCAGAGTGAAAGGAGCAGAACCAAGGGAACATTGTGCACAGAGACCAATACACTGTGGTACAATTGAATGTAATGGACTTCTCCATTAGTGGCAATGCAGTGATCCTGAACAACTTGGAGGGATCTACAAGAAAAAACACTATACACATTCAGAGGAAAAACTGTGGGAGAAGAAACACAGAAGAAAAACAACTGCTTGAAGACATGGGTGGAGGGGATATGGCTGGGGATGCAGACTCTAAATGAACATCCTAATGCAAACACCAATAACATGGAAATAGATTCTGATCAAGGACACATATAATACTTAATGAAATTGCATGTCAGCTACGGGAAGGGTAGTGCCAGGGGAGGAAGGGAAATAATATGATTCTTGTAACCAAGGAATAATGCTCTAAATCTGACTAAATAAATTAATAAAAAAAAAGAATATCATATTCCAAGCCTTATGGTCCTTCAGTGTGGAAGCTGCTAGATCCTGTGTAATCCTGATTAGGATTCCAGGATATCTGAATTGTTTCTTTCTGACTGCTTGCAGTATTTTTTCCTTAACCTATGAGCTCTTGAATTTAACTGTACCATTCTTGGGAGTTTTCATTTTCGTGATTTATTACAGGAGGTGATCTGAGGATTCTTTAAATTTTTATTTTACTCTCTTGTTCAAGAATATAAAGGCAGTTTTCTTGGATGATTTCTTGTAAGATGGTGTCTAGGCTTTTAAAATTTTTCATCATGACCTTTGGGTAAACAATAACTCTTAAATTGTCCCTCCTGGATCTATTTTCCAGGTCAGTGTTTTTTTCATGAGATCTTTCATATTTTCTTCTATTTTTTTCATTCTTTTGATTGTTTTTTTAATATCTTTTGAATTCATTAGCTTCTATTTGCTCAGTTCTAATTTATAAACACGGACATTCCTCCATGACCTTTTGATTCTCCTTTTTCCATTTGGTCCATTTTTCTTTTCAAGTAACTCATTACTTCATTTGATTTTTTGCCTCTTTTTCCGGTAGGTCAATTCTGTTTCTTTAGATAATCTTTTCTTCCTTAAATTCTTGTGTCTCTTTTCCCAGTTGGTCACATTTGCTTTTTAAGCCATTGTTTTCTTTTCCCCAGTTTTCTTCAACTTGTCTTATTTTGTTTTTTAATTCCTTTTTTGAGTTCTTCCAGAGTGTGAGCCCAATTTCCAGGGTTTTTATAGGTTTTGCTTGAATGTCCTTGGATCCTGTCATCCTCTGTCAGCTCCATTTTTTTTCTCCTTATCCTCACAGAAGCTTTCAAATTGTTACATTCTTTTTCTGTTATTTACTCATTTTCTCAGCCTTTTGTTTTGTTTTGTTTTTGCCTGTGGACTGTAAATTTGCAGAGTCTTTCTCCTCTGTTGGTTTAACTGGATTGGGCCAGTTGAGCTAATCTGCCCTGGGACTAAGTCTTCAATAATCTCTCTCCTTTCCTGGATTATTGGATTAGGTTGGTTGAGCTACTCTGACCTGGGGCTATATTTTTGATATATGCAGCCTCTGAGACCAAAGATGCTCAGCCAGATGGATGCCTAGTCCTCCCCACCACTGCTGTCAGAGTCTGGGACCTTGAGGGGTGGGTCTGAGGCACTCCTCCACCAACATAGCCCCCGACCCAAGATTCTTTTTTTTTCTTTCTTTTTGCTAAATTTTATTTATTTAGTCAATTTAGAATATTTTTTCCTTGGTTATAAGAGTCATGTTCTTTCCCTCCCCTCCCCCCAACCCTTCCTGTAGCCAACGCACAATTCCATTGAGTTTTACACATCTGACCCAGGATTCTAAAGTCAGTTCATGTCTAATCACAGATCTCAGCATGTGTTAGGGGTAAAATTTATGGTTGGACTGAATATATTTTGAATAGGTGGCCAGGGATTTAATTACTAAATCCCAATGAATAACTCCAGTCACAATGACTTTTATGGCAGTTTATTTACAATAGAGGGAAGAAATTAAGGAAATGAGAGAGAGAGAGAGACAGACAGACAGAGAGACAGACACAGAGAGAGAGCGAGACAGAGAGAGAGAGAGACAGAGAGAGAGAGAGATGCTCTGGCCTGGACTGTGCAGGAATTCAGAGGCCCCAGCCAAGGGTTGGGGTGGGGGCAGAGTATTAAATTTAACACGACTTCCAGCCATGAGACCTCCTCCAAGATGAGAAGCCTCTCCAGAGGCTGGCACCTCTAGAAAAGCCCAGGGGAGGGAGTCAGCCTTTTCACTCATCACATAGCAGCCCAAGGGAAGCAGTCTGAGGGCTCAAGCCCAAGCTCCTCTACAGTTAAGTTCCAGGGTAAAGACCTCCTCAAAGGAAGAGACCAAGAAATATAAAGGCAGTTCTTCGTGTCACTTCCTGTGTCTTATATCTACCAATGATGGCTTAAACTTGGCTTTGGACTTCCTAGGGGGGAAGTCAATTGTTTCTGATTTGTCACTTGCTAGCACACGTGGGCCATAGACCTTCCTCCCCCATACTTAATCTTTAAAAGGGGGGGGGTGTATACATTCCTGGTGGTTAAAATTCTAAAGAATAAATAGAGTGGAGTAAATCTAAATTTCACACATGGTAGGCTGTGTGTGTGTGTATGTGTGTAAGAATGTTTAGCTAGCACTTCTTATCCCATGAAAATTGACTTTCTCTCTGCCTACCTTTCAAGTTGTGTTCAGCAGGAGAGCTCCATGACTCTGCCCTGTTTTGGGTTTTGGATTCTTGTCTTTTTGAAACACTTTTTAATGATTGGTATGGAAGGATAGTCAGAATAGTTTTGGCTTTTGCTGCCACTAAGTTGCTATCTTGACTCCAAACCCCACTCATAATGTTTTATCATTTATTTCTTTCTGTAAGTCATGTGACTTTTCCTTTAGGAATTTGGATGCTATGCCATTGGTTACAAATATTTTAGTGTTGATATTGTTTCACTGTTTATGATGTCTTTTATCATAATAAAATGTCATTGTTTTGCTCTTTCGACTAGATCAATTTTTTCTTTTGCTTTGTTTGAAATCACGATTTCAAACTATGCTTTTATTTATTTTTTTTTACTTTAGCTGAGGTATAGTAAATTCTACTCTAGCCTCTTACTTTAACTCAGTGTGTGTCTCCCAGTGTTAAATGTGTTTCTTATAGATAACAAATTGTGAAATTCTGGATTTTAATTCACTTTTTTATGCTTTTCAGTTTTGTAAGTATTCATTCCATTCATATACACATTTTTTGTCCAATCTTATTTTCCCCCTATTTTTTTTCTCTCTCTCCTTTTAGCCTTTCCTTATTCAGAGATCTTTTGTTTTCAATGATCCACTACTCCAATTCACACTCCAACTCACTTCTCTCTCTTATTCTCCCTATCCACCTACTTCCCTATAGGGTCAGGTAAGTTTCTATAGCTGACTGAGTGTGGCTGTTATTCATACTTTGAGCTAGTTTTGATGATAGTAAGGCTCAAGCATAGCCATTTCCCCCTTTTCTCCTCTAGGATATTTGCCTCTTAGGCATCTCTCAATGAGAGATATCCCATTATGTCTCTCCTTTTCTCTTCTCCCCATCTGTTCTTTTCAATCTCGTTTTTTCCAAATATCAACCCATCTTATTTAGTTTCCTTCCTGCTTTCTATGTATACTCATTTTCATTGCTCTAATAATGATAAAATTCTTAAGTATTTTAGGTACTTTTGATATCTTGCATATATTAAGTACTTTCACTTTGTCAAGTATCATAGATATCTTAATATTTCAACTGTCACTTTCCACAGAATGAATGTATTCAACTTAACCTCATAAAAACCCTTATTTTATCACTTTAGCCTTTTATGCATCTCTTGAATATAAAATTTACTCATCAAATTTTCTCTTCAGCTCTTTTTTATTTATCAGGAAAGACTGAAATTACTCTATTTCATTAAACATCAATTTCCCCCCTTGAGGATTATGCTCAGTTTTGTTGGGTATGTAATTCATAGTTGTAGTCCTAGCTCCTTTACCTTTTGGAATATTTCATTTCATGCTTTCTGGTATTTTAATGTTAAAGCTGGTAGGTCCTGTGTAATCCTGGTGGTGACTTCATATTATTTGATTGTTTTATTCTGGATGTTTGTAGTGCTTTTTCCTTGACCTAGGAGTTCTGGAATTTGGCTATAATAGTCCTGAGCCATTTAAGGGGAGGTCTATTTTAGGAGGTGACTTGTGGATTCTTTCAATTTCTTTTTTTTCTTTCTTGTTCAAGGATATCAGGAATATTTTACTTGACAATTTCTTGCAATAAGGTATCTAGCTTCTTTTTTGATTGTGGCTTTCTGGTATTCTGATGATTCTTATCTCTCCTGGATCTATTTCCCAGATTGGCCATTTTTTCCAGTCATGTGTTTTAGATTTTCTTCTATTTTTTCATTTTAAAAAAGTTTTGTCTTCTCCCTCCTCATACCTTATGGATTTCTTAGTTTCTATTTGTCCAATTCTAATTTTTAAGAAGTTATTTTCTTCCTTGAATTTTTGTGTTTCCTTTTCCATTTGGCCAAACCTACTCTTTAAGAAATTGCTTTCTTCAGTGTTTTTTTGTTTTTTTTTGTCTCCATTTCCATTTGATTCATTCTATTCCTCAAGGAGTTATTTTCTTCAATATATTTTATGCCTTCTTTTCCTTTTGGCCTATTCTAGTTATTAGGGAGTTGACCTCTTCAGTGTATTTTTCCTTGGCTGTAGAATTTTTCTGTCAATTCTCTTATTGTTTGTTTGTTTTTTTTAACTTATTTTCCAGTTCTTTCAGGAGTTCTTTTGGGGCTTAAGAGGACACACTGCTCCGAACTTGCAGAGCATTCATCTCTGGTTCTTATGGTAGAACTGGCTGCCCTTGTTTTTCATAGCATATCTGCTGAGAAGGTAACACTGCTGGGTAGCTCTCAGGAGGCTTATAGCTTATTTTGTCCAGCTATATTCATCACCCTATGTTATCAGTTCCCCTGTTGCTTCATGTTCCAGGCTGTTCCCTGCTCTCTTGCTTCCCTACTCCTGTCAAGTGGTTTTGAGTGGGTAGGTTCCCTGTTTTGGGGCCTGTTGCTGTCTCATGAGAATTTATAGGTTTCCTGCCCTCTCTGCCTTCTATGGCTTTGGATGTATTTATTCCAGTTGTGCATCTTCATTGCCTCTGGCAGAGTCATACATAGTGTGTTGGGCTGGTCCAAGTTCTGGTTTTCACAAATGCTGTACTGCCTACACTACTCTCTTCTTACCCCACTGAGACATGTTTGTCTTGGTTTTCTTTGTTTTGAAGCAATTTATTTTATTTTTATGTGAGAGTATGGATGGATTGGAGAGCTTCATTTAGCCATTTTAGCTCAACTCTCTTGTTAGGAAATACTTTAACATTTCTTCTTTTTTCAGTCATTTGATTATTTTAAAAAATTTCTTGTTGCTTTATGCTACATTGGCTTCTAGATGATCCATTCCAATTTTCAGGGAGTTATTTTCTTGGATAAAAGTTTTCACTCTCTTTTGCAAAAATATTCTATTTCTATTTTTATCTTATTTGACTTTTATTTGTTTAACAATTTTTTCCTTGAACCATCTCTTTTTACTTGTAAAAGCCTTTAAAAACTCTTTAAATTATTGGGGGGGGTTCTTCCAGGAATTATAGTTGAATTTTTGCTTAAGTCATGTTTTTCCCTGAAGTTTTATTTGTAGATGTTTTGAAATTATTCTCTTCTTCATTGTTTGTGTCTTGAGCTTCCAGCCACCATAAGAGCTCTATCTGGGATTCTTTTGTTGTTTTCATCATTCTTCAGCTTACTTCTTGACTTTATACTTTATGTTAGGGTTGGACTTTGAATATTTCTGGAGGAAAGTTCTGAGCTTGGCAGTTTGCTGCTTTCTTGGAGTTTTAAATGTTCTGTTATTCTAGGATCTCTATTGGGACTGGACAACTTTCAGGGTTCCCAAAGTGCTCTGATGTAGGGCAATGGTTGATTGTTACTTTCTTGGTCCAAACCCTACAAGACACTGACCTGAATTTGGATCTGAGTAACAGACTTCTAGACTCAGTCACTATCAGCCAGCTGGGGACCTTTGCTTTACTTTAAAGATTTAAAGTGACAGAATTGTAGATTCCTCTTTGGTTTTGGGATTTCTGCCATGTTCATTCCTCTGGTAGCTAGGTTAAATGTTGTAACCAAGACTATATTTTGCTTCTGTCATATTAGCCACACAGTTACTACTTTCCTTTGAACTTCCTCATTTCTAAGGACACCACTTAGGGACTTTATGCCCTCAGGGTTCTCATGTTCCCTGACCAAGAATCCAGAATTAGGTGTAGACAACAAAACTGCTAGTTCACAACTATCTGTGTTGAAGTCCCCCAGTATGTGGTATGGATTTAGTATTTACTTTTGTCTGGGTTCACAATTTCTCTCAGGCAGCTTGAATACCCTGGCAAGGTATATCTTGGGCTACCTTCATCCCTAGTGTCTACAAATTTCTGTTTCCCTGGGTTGAGCTAGGCTAGAAAAATGGGATGGTACATTTTTCTATTTTTCCAATTCAGTTTTCTGTTTTTTTCCCCCTAGATCTATTTGGAAGGTTTTTGTGGTCGTACCACAACCAATATAATTAAGGCCCTTATAACCTCTCATCTGTTCTACTGAAATAACTTCATAATGATTCTCCAGGCATTCACGGTCTCTCTTCTCCAATACATCCTCCACATATACATTAAATGATATTCATAAAAAACAGACCTAACCACATCTTTCCCCTGCTTAGGAAGCTTTACTATCTCCTTATCTAAGATAAAAATGAATTACCTTGGCATTTGATTTCCTTTGCATTCTGTCTCCAACTTAACTTAGAAACTGATTACACACATTATTTCCTCTATTTATTCTCTCTACATTCTAGCCAAACTGCCCTATGTTCTCCATACACAAAATTCCATTTTCTATCTCCGTGCCTTTGTGAAGACTCTCTCTCTCAGGCTTTTAATGATTTACCTCCTCATTGTGGGGTGTCACTTATGGACTTCCCTGACCAGCAGGGTCCCACAAGGGAAGGGGCTCACCTTTGTGATGGGACCCAAGGAGAGATAGGAACCAGGGTGGAGAATGAAAGACACGGACAAGTCAGTGTTTGAATAGGCAGGCAAACCTATGATACTCCCCTTGTTAGGAAAGTATAAGCACAAAGGAACACAAGGTGGATGAGGAGATTAAAAGATAGGGAGTGCAGGCCGAGATGGTTACAGCCTCGGGGAAGGAGAAGATTAAGAGGAGAGAGAGACCTAGTCATTGCTAGAGAAGATTGAAGATCCAAGAGAGAGAGAGAGAGAGATTCAAGGTCGCCGCATCTGTATTTATTGCCTTCCTCTGATTAGGGAAGTATTCTCAAGCACATAGTAACCACGTTACAAAGCATGGACAATAAGGATTGGATAGTGGGGTGAGAGTAACGCCTTTTTGGGCATGTAGATTATAACCCACGCTTTCCCAGGCAAGTGCTCCGAACATGTTAATGAGTTTGTCTTAGGCAACAGGCAGTGTGGTCAGGTCAAGGTTACCTTCACAAACCTTATCGGTAAAACCTTACGCTTGGAGACACAGTCGCCATACAGTCATTTATGATTCATAGATGTGAATATGCTTGGGATGCTACACTTATCTATGTTCCTTAACATTCTATTTCCTTTAGGGAAACTTCAAGTATCTTCACCTACAAGAAATTTCCCTTGTTCAAATCTTTTTGCCTTTCAGCTAGCTTTTCTTTTAGAATTTATATACTATCTTTTGATACATAGATATTTAATAATGATATTGTTTTATTATCTATAGTGCCTTCTATATTTTTATCTTACTTTAAATGATTGCAACTCCTGCTTTTTCTAAATCATTTGAATAATATATGATAATTTTTTAAAATTTCATCCCCTTATTTTAACTGTTTCTATGTTTTAAAAGTATATCTTGGTGCAAGGAATTTTAGGATTATACTTTCCTTAGAGATCTTGATATTTATAACAAGCTGTGTACTTTTGCCCTATAATTGGTATGCATGGATTTTGAAATATAGTAATCACAAAACAGAGAATAGATTCCAAGTACAGGACTTGGAGCAAGAAAGTCTGGAAAAAAAATTTACTTCTGACACTTAATAGCTTTATAAACACAAACCAATTTACCAACAAGTTACTTTCTTAAAGCTTCACTTCAATTTGTAAAATTTTTCAATTTGTAAAAATTCAATTTGTATAATGGGAATAATAATACCTGTAGTATCTGACTTATAAGGCTGTTGGAAGGATTAGCGAAGATGTCAAATTTTGCCACACTCCATATTTTTCCCATGTCTGCTTGATCTCTTTCACTACTGCTACTGTAGATACTCCTTTTTCAGAATTCCAGTTCACATTTATATAATGCTTTAATGTTTCCAAACTGCTTTAGTCAGAAATGTTGTGTGAATATTATCTACATTTCACAGATATTTGAACTGAAGCTTAGAAATATTAAATGGTATGTCTAACATAACACATACTATTTCTCTTTTTTGAGTCCTTGTAAGGGATGCAGGCTCCCAATGTGAAATTTCTGTGTGAAGACATATTACTAAGCAAGTACCATTGTCAAGAAGTCAGGAGAATTTTATAGAAAAACTCCTAGGAGATAATTAGGCTTCCTTTGTAACTAAGCCTCACAAATTCCACAGTGGAAGACAACATGATAGCGAATATATAATTAAAAAGTCAGCTTTTTTTTTCTTTTTGTCATGGGCCCTTTTCCATAAAATGGATTGTTCTTTCTTCTTTTAAATTACACTTTCCCCAGAAGTTTTTAAAGGCCCTGGAATTCCTATCTAGAACCTCAAATATTATAATGATCATTTTTTAAGTAATAACTTTCATTATGTGCAATGATTTTTCCTAATGCATAGCAATTTTCCAAGTAATTCTCAGAGATGCATAAAAGTGAAAAAAATTGATCAAATTAGATTGTCAATGATTTTCCATTTGAAGCGATGTTAGACTTTATTTTAAAATAGAATAAAAGAGAGTAAAGGAGTAATTTATAATTCATTATGTTTTCATTATTTAGGAAAAATTTGGACTAATTTTTTTTCATTATACTCAGAAGCAAATGAAGACACAACTAAGTTTTCCCATTGGAACACTTTTGCCTTTACAAATCATGAAAAAAGCATATAGGATATTTTAATGTATGAAGTACTGTTGAAAAACATTATTTAGATAAATAATTTTGTAAGTTTCAGAGAATAATTAGACATTTATGTAAAATGAATACTTGCAAGTACTTGGGCTTCCTTGAAATTACAGTTATCAGCCCACATGGGGCATATGTTTATCACCAGATGGATTTCTACTCATAGCATGGCATGATAATTATTCAGGATTTTGCTATAATTTATTAGTTGCATTTTGATTTTTATTTCTTATAAATACAACACAATAAGTATTTTTGGAGAGTTAAGAATTGATATAAAAAGCCCACCTTCAAGTAATTTATATTGGTGGGAAAATCTATAAGGGTTTACAATGCATTTTAGGAAATTCATACAAACAAAGAAATATCAGGAGAAAATCATGAATTCCTTCTTGAGAGCTGTCCTTGAATTAATCTAATTACCCAATTCCAGAGCAAATTAATTTAATGGAATTTAATGAGAATTAATAAAATCTTCTTATAGTGACAAGAAAGGAGGATTCAAAGTCAAGAAGATCTTTGCTCAAGTCTTACTTTTTTATGTATACCAGCTTTTGATGCTGGACAAGTCCCTAAACCTTTCAGTGCTTTTCAGCTCTCTAAAACTATAGCTTTCAGAAAATGTCTTGACTGACATGGCTTGATGGAGTTTCCTAATCCAGGACTTCTCAATGTCAATGAAATTGCATATACACCCTCACACTATCAAGGAAGACTTCATAACCAAAAATAATTGTATATTACTTGTCATAACAATGTTGAGTTGTACTATATCTTTCAGAAATAAGAAGGTATTAGTTTGTATCACCTTCCCTGTTAGAATCCACTCCAACCAATATCATATTTTCTTTGCAACATTCTCCTTAATGAAATGAAAATAACAGAATGGTTATAAGGAAAGAAATGACAAAACTATAGGAAGTAATTATTCTCTACCTTGGAAGAATTGATAAAAATTAGAGCTGTAGCTAGGAACTCTTGTACATACGGCATGAGGATGAAACAGAGAGAGGAAAGAGGGAAGCAGGCAGATACACAGTTGCCTCAAGAAAAGGGCTCTATCCTTCAGGAAATCATGAAAAATCTATGAAAGAAATTCCTTGAAAGAGGGCCCTGGGTGACTTAAGTCCAAGTCAGAAAACAGGTCAGATGATGGAGGGCCATACTACTATTGTGGAGAAGTCCACTCCTGTTTAGTGGTATAATGAAACCAAGTCTATTGGCTTCCTGGAATCATTGTTAAATTTTCAATGCTCACATATTTACACCTCTCAAATCAGCAATTACTACAAAGCAGGGCTTGATTTATTGTTTTACTCATTGTCTACACTCCAGAAAATAATGGAGAGAATGATAATAAGCAAATTAAATTTAAAGATATATTGTACTTCAGTTATTAAATATTTATCATCATTCTCCTACCCCCACTCCATCTGTCAGCATTCTAGATAAAAATTCTTGTCAATCTGCTCTCATAACAGTTATGAGTATAATGAATATATATTATCTGAATAGCTTTAGCAATTAATTTTCACCTTCTGTGATGCCTATAAGAAATCAGCATTCCTAAAACATTGGGGATTACCACATCTTTCCAATTTTTCTTTGATAAGCTAATAGTTATAAAAAATTATCAAATAAAAAGTGAGATACTAACAGAATGCATCCTAATTCTGGGAAAACCAATTCCATAGATATAACTAGGTTCCATGAGTGATTTGATTTTATTATATAGCAATGATGATTCATATTGTGGGTGACCCACTGTTAGGACTATTTAGAGAACTGCTCTGGAGTATATGAAAGTTATGGAAATATTGATTTGCTTATCACACACGCACATATATGTACTTTTTAAAGTTAAGAGTATGTTCACAAGGTTGAATTTCACTGACAAATTTGTTACCCAAGAAATGAAGATACTGTATCATTTATCTCTCTGATTTACTTGGTTTTTATCTAATTTTATTAGCAAACTGAAAATGAAATTATGTCATTTCTTGACAAGGATATATCTTTTGTATGTTTATCATGCTTGTTTTTCCTTTTATTCATTAATCAATCTACAGATTTCAGTACTGTCATATATCTCTTCTATGTCAATTTGCCACATGATAATAAATGTGCATATACATTTATATTCATTAAGATATGGATTCAATTTTCCTTTTAAATGATTGCACTCTCAGAGAGAAACTTTCTCCCACACATAATAACTAGTGCATTTAGGCTAGATGGTTCTGCTGAGACAGAAAGATAATCTCATTTTATGAATGATTTCTTCAAGGTCAGTATTACATACTCTAATTTTCCATGAGGTGGTTATTATGTAATTTCCTTTTTGCATTCACCAAGACAATTATTAAGATCCATGGGTTTTCCCTACTCAAACAAAAATGGCAGTCGAGTGCAACAACTTCACTTATCACTCTCCATCATGGAGAATTAGGCATCCTGATATACAAAATATGGGTTAGTAAAGTGTAAAGCCAAGATGGTGGAGTAAAGGAAGCAACACAGACTTTCCTCAACATTTATCTCTAAACAATTATAAAATATCCCTCCAAGTTGAGTTCTGGAGCAGAAGAACAAACAAAAGTTCAAGATGAGACATTTTTCCTGTGAGACAACTGAAGAGGTTAGATGGAAAGGTCTGTGACATTGGGATGGGGACTGGTCTGAAGCACAAATGACAATAGTACCAGTTGTGGGACTTGATGGTGGCAACAAGAATAGCAATAATAGTGTTCAGACCTCTTAGTACAGAGATGGTTAGAAGATTGGTCAAATGGTAAGAAAGAGATTAAAAGGGAATTCCCATGATAGCATTGGGCACAAGACAAGGTGTTATTTCAAAACTCCATTGCCTATATCAACTTCTCAGTTGCAGTTCCAGGGCAGAATGTATACTATCACTTTTAGTCAAAAGGGAGCAGGAACCATGAGTAACAACAACACTTACAGCTGCAAAAGATCAAGGCTCTTCTTGAATAAGTACCACAGCAAAGATCAGGAGAACCGTGACCAAACCTCTTCCCAAATCACAGCCCTTTGAAGCATGAAGAACTTCTACACTTCCAGAAATAGTTCTAAGAACAGGAGTATTAAAATACCTGAAACTTGGTACACTGCCTCCACTTACCATTTGGAGAGTAGAGCCCAACTTTAACATGAAGTGAAAAGTCAAGAAATAGAATGGAAAAATGAATAAGTAAACAAAATCATCTGACCTTAAAACTCTAATATGGTGACAGGGAAGATTAAAACATGAACTCAGAAGAAGACAACTATGTCTAAATAACTAAAAGCAAAGCCTCAAAAGGAAAAAAATACAGATTGGACATGAGCTCAATAAGAATTCCTGGAAAAGCTAAAAAAATTAAGAAACAAATAAGAGAGGATGGGGAAAATGGAAAAAATGAGAGTAATGCAAAAAAAAACGCAAAAAAAATGTAATAGTTTGGTAAAGCAGGCACTAAGAAAACATTGAAGAAAATGATATCTTAAGAAACAGAGTTGTTCAAATTGTATATGTGGTACTTTCATAAAAAGTGACCAAATATAATGTATAAAATCCTCACAAAGAAATTTAAAAAAGCAAAAATATTAAACACAACTCTTTCAGATCGCAGTACACTAAAATCACATTCACTAAAGCATAATGGAAGCCTAGACTAAAAATTAATCATAAACTAAAAAAAAATATAATACTAATAAATGATCAGCCATAGAAATGATAATTGCATTAGAGATAATGACAAGGAAACCATATACCAAAATATGTGGTATACAGCTGAAGCAATACCTAGAGGAAATTTTATATCTCTAAATGTATATTCTAATGAAAGAGTGAAAGAGCATATTAATGAATGGAGAATATAATAGAAAAACCCAAATCCAAAATCCCCAATTAAAAATGAAAATAGAAGTCCTAAAAGATAAAAGAGTAATAAAAAAGACAAAAATAAACTACTAAGTAAAACTAAGAATTCATTTCATGAACAAAAATTTCCAATAAAATAATTGGTTAATTTAATTTAAAAAAGAAAGAAGACTACCAAATTAACAATATCAAAAATTCAAAGGATGTAAAACCAGTGAGATAAATTTGAAGCAATTATTAGGAGTTATTTTGCCCAGTTATATACCAGTAACACAATCTAAGTGAAATGAATGAACATTTTCCAAAAATATAAATTACCTAGATGAACAGAAGCAGAAATAAAATACTTAAGTATCTCTATCTCAGAAAAAAAAAATTGAACAAATTAAAAACAAATTTCCTGCACCAGATGAATTTACAAGTGAAAGTTTCAAGGAAAGGTTAATCCCAATAATATATGAACAATTTGAAAAAACCAGGTTGAATCTTATTAAATTCCTTTTATGTCAAACATATGCAAAAAACAATGCAATAATCCAGAACAATCCCAAGGGATTTATGAGAAAGATTGCTATCCATATTGAGAAAAAGATCTGTGGGAGTAGAAAAGCAGAAGAAAAACATATGCTTTATCACTTGTTTATATGGGTATAGGATTTGGGGTTTTGGTTTTAAAAGACTACACTATAAAAATAAATAACATGGAAACACAATTTTTGAGTGATAATACATGTATAACTCAGTGGAATTCCTTGTCAGTTCTGGGAGTGGGGAAGGAAGAGGGGAGGGAGAGAACATCAATCATGTAACCTTGGAAAAATATTTTAAAATAAATAAATTTAATTTAAAAAATAAAAGAAAAAAACACAAATATGCCTAAAAGCAAAAACAGAAAGAAAATTATAGGCCAACTTCCCTAATGAATATTGATGCAAAAACTGAATAAAATACTAGCAAGAAAATTATAACAATAGATCACAAGGATTGTTCATTACAACCAGATGGGATTTATACCAGGAATTCAGGACTAGTTCAACATCAGTTAAAAAAATTATAGTTGATTATATGAACATCAATAATGAAAATTGTATAATTGTATCAAAAGATGCAGAAAGTCTTCCAATGAAATAAACAGCCATTCCTATTAGAAGCACTAGAAACTATAGGAATTGAAGAGCTTTTCTTTAGAAAATATATCTAAAAACAAGCTCATCTATAATTATAATAAAGTAGCAGTTTTCCCAGTAAGAGCAAGGCTGTCATAACCATTATTCAATATTGTTCTAGAAATGCTAGCTGCATGGGAAAAATTTTACAATAAATTTTTCTGATAAAGATCTAATTTCTCAAATCTATAAAGAACTAAGTCAAATGTATAAGAATAAAAGCCATTGTCTAATTGACAAATGATCAAGGATATGAACCAGCAGTTTTCTGATCAAGAAATCAAAGCTACCAATAATCATATAAAAATGTTATAAATCACTCTTAGAGAAATGCAAATTAAATTAACACTGAGATGCCACCTCACACTTAGCAGATTGACCAACATGAAAGTAAGGAAGTGATAAATATTGGAGGAAATGTGCCAAAATTGAGAGACACTAAAGCATTATTGGTGAGGTTGTGAACTGATCCAGCCTTTGTAGAGAATAATTTAGAACTATGCCCAAATGTCCATGAAACTGAGCAAATCATATGATCTTGTAATACCACTACTAGGTCTGTATCACAAAGAGATAATATAAAAAGAGAAAAGGGCCTGCTCATACAAAAATATTTATAGCCCTTTTATGTTAGCAAAGAATTGGAAATTGAGGGATGTTCACCAACTGGGGAATGACTGAACAAATTGTGGCACATATTGGTGATGTAATACTATATATTCATAATAATGCTATCAGAAATGATAAGCAGGATAATTTCAGAAAAAGCTGAATGATCTACATGAACTAATGCAGAGCAAAAGAAGCAGAATTGGGAGAACACTGTATATAGTAAAGCAAAGATTTTGAGCAACTGAAAACTTTTCTACTCAGCAATGCAATGATTTGGGACAATTCTGAAGGACTTGTAACGGGGAATGCTATCCGCCTCCAGAGAAAGAATTGCTGTAGTCAGATGGATGAGAATCAAAACATACTACCTTTCACATCAGTGTACTTACAGTTTTATTTTGGGGTTTAGATTTTGTATGTGTCCTCTTACAACAATGATCAATAAGGAAGTGTCTTTTGCATGGTAATATATGTATGGTTCAGGTAAAATTGTTTATCATTCGCTGAGTGTGGGGAAGGGGGGAGGGAGAGGATGAGATGGTTTGGGTCTTATAATTTTGGAAAAAATGTTGAAAATTATTACATATAATTGGGAAAATAAGATATCTTTGAATTTAAAATTAAACTAAAATGCAAAAAAATTTAACAATAGCAAAAGAAAAAGAAATGCAAGGTTAAGAATAGGTGATAAGAAAAAAACAGAATAGGCAATAAAGAAACCAAACTATCACTCTTTCCAGCCAATAAGATAGTATATTTAGAGGATGCTAAACAATTAAGAACTTTGTAAGGTTGTAGAATATAAAATAGATCCACATAAATCATCAGCTATATATTGCCAAAAAATCCATCAGGAAGAGATAGAGAAATTCAATTTAAAATAACTGTTGACAACATAAAATACCTGGGAGTCTACATGCCAAGACAAACCCAAGGAATATGTGAACACAAAATACTTTTCAGACAAATAAAGGGAGATCTAAATGGTTGGGGAAATGTTAATTACACAATGAGCAGGCAAAGCCAATAGAATAAAAATAATGATTCTACCTTAATTTATTTATTCAGTTCTAGATCAAGCTATCAACAATTATTTTATAGAGCGAGAAAAAGTAGTTTTAAATTCATCTGGAAAAACAAAAGATTATGAAAATCAAGAGAATAAATGAAAAAAATATGAAGACAGCTTGCCTAGAAGTACTAAATTACAAACTATGTTACAGAACATGAAAACAATCTGGTAGTTGGTTGTTGTCCTTTAGTTTGGTAGGCATACTTTCCTTCAGAGCCTCCCTACCTCTGGAAATGTATTCATCAACCTGACAAACTATGTGAAGATCCCCGGAAAGTGTACTAACTTATCCACAGCAGTGAAAATTTCTCCATTTGTTATATAACAGGTGGTTCCAACTATAGATGGTGTGGTGTTAGCTGACAGAGAACCTCTGATTTCTTCATGTTAATTGTTAGGCCTAAATTAGCACAGAATCAATTCATATTCTGTTGTATCTTAGTCTCAGAGGCAGTATTGAATTGTGCATCAGTGGAATAGATTAGGTACACCATACACAGTAGTAAATGACCATAGTAATCTAGTGTTTGATAAATAAACTCCAACATCTAAGTTTTATGGGCAAAAACTCACCATTTGCTAAAACATTGCTGAGAAAACTGGAAAGCAGTTTGGAATAAAGTAGGCATAGATCATTATCTTATATAGCATAACATGACAAAATAGGTACATGATTTAGACATAAAGGGTGATGCCATAAGAAAGTTAGGGGGACCTGGATTTACCTTTTACCTTTTATAAATAAGAGAAAAATTTATGACCTAACAAGAGGTAGAGAAGATCACAGAAAGTAAAATGAATCATTTTGATTGCATGAAATTTAAAAGATTTTACACAAGAAAAACAATGCAGCCAAAATTAGAAAGAAAGCAGCAAACCTATAACAAATTTCTCATGAAACTGAGACAACAACTCTTCTCTAATTGACAAATGGCTAATGGTTATAAACTGGCAGTTTTCAGAAAAGAAATCAAAGCCATCAATAGTCATATAAAAATTATCCAAATGATTATTGATGAAAAAATACAAATTAAAATAATTCTGAAGTATCACTTCACATTTGTCAGATTTGCCAACAACAAAAAAGGCAAATGGCAGATGCTCTAGGTGGTTTGGAAAAATAGAGACCGCTTCACTGTTGTAGTTGTGAACTGACCAGACATTCTGGAGAATAATTTGGAACTGCAGAAGGGCAAACTGTGTATATGCTTTGATCCAGTAGAGCTCAAAGAAAAAGAAATATATGTGTGTGTGTGCATACACGCACACACACACACACACACAAATATATGTATATATTTATATAACATTCATAGCAGCTCTTTTTTTTGTTTAGCAAAGAACTGTAAACTGAGAGAATCCTTATCAATTGGAGAATGGCTGAGCAAATAAGAAATGAGATGCAGGATGGTTTCAGGAAAAACAAAACAAACAAACCTGGGAAGACTTGTGTGAATTGATGCATAGTGAAGAACACTGCATATAGCAACAGATCCAAGATAAAGAATTCTAAAGGATTCATGATAAAAAAGAAATGCTATTTATCTCCATAGAATCCTGATGAACTCTGAGTGCAATACTTCAGTATTCTTTTATTTTTCTTGCTTCCCCCCCTCCCCCCAACATGGCTAATATAGAAATGTTTTGGATATGATTTGAATATTTTTATTTATTGCCTTTTCGATAGATGCAAAGAGGGAATGGAGGGAGGGAAAGAATTTGAAACTCAAAATGTTAAAAACTCAACAATAAAGCGCAGTCTCCTTAATCCACCGACATCCCCCAACCTCACCCCTCCTACTTCCCCGCCTACTCCTCCCAACCCTGTCTATCTGCAGAGGCAAGGTGACTGAAAGACACAGGAGCCAATGGTAGGTCTCGATCCACCCTCATTCCCCCAATAGGCAGAGTAGGTCACGGGGGAGGCTGTCTGGTTTATTTTCTGCAAGCCAGAGAGACAGTCAGTGGTAAGGCTCTGGGGACTTTGGAACGCTATCACCTCCGCTGCAGCTTCTCTTTCTGTTGTTGCTACAGGCCAAAGAGCTGACCACGTCTAGTCGGTTAACTGGATTGGACTGTCAACTACGTAACGCACCAGTCTACAACCTCTTGGTTTACCAGCCCAGTCCTCCTATGGAAGAAATGGAAGAGGAGTTAAAATGTCCAGTGTGCGGTTCTTTCTATCGAGAGCCTATCATTCTGCCTTGCTCTCACAATTTGTGCCAAGCATGCGCCCGCAACATCCTAGTGCAGACCCCGGAGTCGGAATCTCCCCAAAGCCGTCGGGCCTCTGGTTCTGGAGTCTCTGATTATGACTATCTGGACATGGATAAGATGAGTCTGTACAGTGAAGCAGACAGCGGCTACGGCTCTTATGCGGGTTTCGCAAGTGCCCCCACCACTCCTTGTCAGAAGTCTCCCAATGGAGTCCGGGTGTTTCCCCCCGCCATGCCACCCCCCGCGGCCCACTTATCAGCATCTCTGGCCCCAGTGCCTCGCAACTCCTGCATCACTTGTCCACAGTGTCACCGTAGCTTGATCCTAGATGACCGCGGATTGCGCGGCTTTCCTAAAAACCGCGTTTTGGAAGGGGTCATCGATCGCTACCAACAGAGCAAAGCGGCGGCCCTCAAGTGCCAGCTTTGCGAAAAGGCCCCTAAGGAGGCTACCGTAATGTGCGAACAGTGTGATGTTTTCTACTGCGAACCATGTCGGCTCAGGTGCCACCCACCTAGGGGACCTCTGGCTAAACACCGACTAGTGCCCCCAGCCCAAGGCCGGGTTAGTCGGAGGCTGAGTCCCCGCAAAATTTCTACCTGCACCGATCATGAGCTGGAAAACCACAGTATGTATTGTGTCCAGTGCAAGATGCCCGTGTGTTACCAGTGTTTAGAGGAGGGAAAACATTCTAGTCATGAAGTCAAGGCTTTGGGAGCCATGTGGAAGCTCCACAAGGTGAGTCTTGCTTAACTGCTCTCTCCCCCTTCCCCAGCCACAATTGCATTCCTTCTATCTCTGTCATTATAAAATTGTTTTGCACTAGCTGTACCCTTCTTTCATACAGAATACACATCCTCCAGACCTTATTGTCAGGAGGCAGTTCATACGACAGAGGTTCTGCTTTGTCTGGTGCATTGCAGAAGGTGGGGTACTCTTTAAAATTATGTAGGGGTTTAATAACTTCCAAAAAGGAACTGGAAAGACTTAATTTGATGCTTCACAAGATGGTCTGAAGGAGAATAGTGTTCAAGGTCATTTCACGAGCTGCACAAATTGACCTCCAGATTAAGGCTGTAGATAGTTTTCCAATGGAACAATTAGTTGCTGTTAGCTTTGGTGATACTAGTTATGGAGAAATGAATTTATAAGGATTAGAAGCTTGTTCTGGTTCTCAGTATGCAAGAGATGCACGAGACTATGATTATACAGACCCATTTCTAAGTGTAAAGCCATCAGAAGGTCAGGAAAATATATCCCTCATGTGGTTGCTTTAGAAAGATCAACTGGGGCTAGAGCTCTCTCAATCTCTTGGGGTGAGTGGATGCTGTGAATATGTCTAGCATAAATGGAATATTAATGAACCAGATTTAGTTCAAACTACGTCATCTCATTCCTCATCCCAGTGTAACAATCATAGATAGTCATTGCACAGGTTATAAAACTGTGTTTTGCTTTAGGAGCAACATAGGCTGCTACATAGGCTGATAGCCCTTCTTGCCTATGTAGTGGAGGAACTAAGGCAGAAGTAACTTGAAGTTGGTTGGAGGTCTTCCTCAACCTGGAAACTGCTGAGCACCTTGAAAATGCTTCAGAACTGGGCTCCTTCTCTTTATACTTCAGTAAAAGTCACCAGAAATTCTTTTTTAAAAGTAGCTTTGTTAATATGTTTATTCTTTTCACTATCTACAGACTGAAATTCTCATTTGTCGATGATCCCCAACTTGAACTATTGAAAAGGACAACACTACCAATATCTCTCAAAGAAAATGAGCATAAACCTATTCTTTGATTTTATTTTTGAAATTTACATTATAGGATATCTTAAGGGGAAAGCAAACACAGGGTTAATTTTAGTGAATTTGTGAGATATACCTCCAAGTGTTTTGTATAATGGTTATACTGATTCACAGGTCCACCAAAAGTGAATTCGTGTATCTGTCTGGTCACACACTCCAACAGTCATCATTTTCTCTTTTTTGTCATTGTTGCCAAGATGATAGTTATGAGCTTGTTTTATTTATATTTCTGTAATTACTTGTTATTTGAAGAATTTTCATATAGCTAGGATTTCTTTTTAAAAATTCATCAGATATTTTCATAATTTATGTGTTGGAAAATGTCTGTTCTTACATATCATTTATTTATCTCCAATAGGACACTTACATTGAAGAAATTCATTAGAGCTTTTTTCATAGTTAACTATTTACCTTCAAATTTTACCTTTATTATTATTTGTCCAGAAAATATTTAATTTTTGCTAATCAAAATTATCCATTTTATCTCTTGTGACTTTCTTTATCACTTGAGTCTTGAGGAACCAAGAACTCTTCCCCTATTCCTAATTATCCCTAATTGTGAAAAGTCTGTTTTCCCTAGCTTCTCTAAATTGCTTATGATATGACTACACACACTTATTATATGCCTATATGGAGAAGTAGTTTGTCAAGTTGCTGGAAAGGTTTCTTGAATTTTTTCTATACATATAATACTGGTGAGTAGTTTTAGATACTCTTATGTGTTTTTTTAAAAAAAAGGTCCATTTTTATCCTTGCTTTCTAGTGATTTTTTAAGCAACAAATTTTGTCAAAAGCAGTTTCTGTATGTCTTGATAGATTATTTAAAATTATTATTATGGCATATTATGTTTTGGTTTTCTATTGTACTCATCATAGATTAATGGCATATATTTAACCTAGTCATAGCTTATAATTTTGCAATATATTGCTATAGGCTCTTTGCTTATTCAGAGTGTTATGAATACTTAATATCTGCATCAATATTTATTAGGAGTTGGTTAATAGTTTTATTTCCCTACTCTTTATACACACATCCATCCATCTGTCTCTCTGTCTATTTCTCTGTGTCTCTGTATTTATATAATTTTGCATACATGTTTTCAGTATATTTATATAAGTCATAGATATATCTCATTTTGCATATATCTTATTTCTGAATCTTTCAGGATTTAGCAGGTGGGTAGCATGTTTCAACATTGTTCCCATGAAATGGTAGTTGGTCATTATACTAAGATTAATTTAAAGCATTTTGTCTTTATAATATTGTTTTTATTGTATTAGTGGTTCTCCTGGTTCTGTTAACTCTACTTTGCATCTATTCATGTGATTCTTCTCAGGTTTCTCTGAAACTATCCCTTTATTTTTTTAATAGCACATTAGTATTCAATTATATTTATGTGTAGCACAATTTGTTCAGTCATTCTCCAGTCAATGGGGAATTCCAGGTTTCATTTTGCTGCCACTTCAAAAAGAGACATAGCTATTTTGTAACTTTATAGTTTTTTCTCCGTAGGATAAATCATGTTTTTGAATAGACCCTCCATCATTATTCTCCTTTATTCCCTTTCTCTCCTATTTCTATGCTGAGTGAATTCCCCCCCCCCTCCCCGTGTATCCAATTGTATATTGTTATAATTATAATGGTTGAGGTCTTAAACTGTAGTGATTAAAATAGCGGAAGATGTAAATTTTGATAGTGAGGGTGAGTAAATTGTGACCACAGAAAATATGTTTCACCACAGTGTTCTGGTTTTAAAATAAAATATAAGGTGGTTGCCAGGGAAATATTCCCAATTATTCAATATGCCCAAGTCAACTGGGTTTTATAGAGAATTTAATTAATAATACATTAATTAATAATAAAGAAAGAGAGAAAGAGAGAGAAAAAGGAAATAAATATGAAGGGCCTTAAGCCAACATGGCCTAGACCCGAGTCTTAAGAGAGAGATCAGTCAGTTAGTCTTTTATCACTCACCACAAGGTCTGTCTAAGCAAGGATTCTAGGGACACCAGGCCAGCTCCAACTCAGCTGATTTCACCAGAGAGAGATCCAGCCAGAGGCTGTTTTAAAGGGCCTCTCTCCAGAGCCTCCAGAGGGACAGAGTCCCCTCAGAGGAGCTCCAGTGAGACCTCCTTAGAGATTGTCCTCCAAGAGCTTCTCTTCTCCAGAGCCTCTCTCAAGAGATTCTTCCCAAGTGATCCTCATAAGAGCTTTCTCCAAAAGGATTGTTCTCTCCAGAGATTCTGCTTTTTCTTATATAGGGGTTGCTCTCCTATGTCACCTCCCCTAAGTCCTTACATCTACCAATCACTGTAGACGTTTTCCAAAGGACTGCCCATCTGAATTCCTGCTAAGTCGACTAATCTCCTCAGTAAGTCTGAACCAGAGAAAATACTGCTGTGTCGACTAATCCCCTCAGTAAATCTGAACCAGAGAAAACACATCTGAGATGACTAATCTCATTAAGAGAAAACTTGCCTGACCCTTTTAGGTACCTAGCATCCCATTGTATCAATTCTAAAAAACAGGCATGGCTCAAAGAACTCCTTGCCTTATTATAAGCATGGGTCCAAGTACTTTCATTGTTTAGCAAGGAGTTTTCTCCCCTAAAGCAGTCTTAAGTACGGGTGGAGTAGAGGTCCTCCCATTTCTGATCCTGGCGAGTTCACACATCAAAATGGGGAATGTTTTCCAGTAGGGAATTTGTTCCAATGGAGGATTCCTCAATATGGAAATTTTTTAACATTCACAAGTCTGAGAGATTTCAAGATTTACAATATGTACATATTCTTCCCTTTTGTCCATTTCAGATGAGAGTACTATAAAAAGCTCAGTTTCAGTTACAACCCACTCCCTTCTTCCTTCTACTTGTGCACCTTCATTATGTGAGTAATTTTCCCTAACCTTCTTCTCCCTAATTTCCCTTTCAATTCTTCTTTTATGAATAGCAAAACATAAGATAACCTCTCAAAGACTGTCCAATTAAATAACCCTTGATGATGGCAGGGTTCAGAGTATCATTTCCTGATATTGGTGTATAAGGAGTTTATCCTTGTTTACTCCCCCATGATTGAGCATTTGTGCTTATCTATGTTTTCCTAAACTCTAGGTTTAAACTTCCAAGTTTTTATGTTGCTTTCATCTTTTCATCAGTAAAGCTTGGAAATCTTCTAATTTACAAAATGCCCATTTTTTCCTCATTAGGATTATACTCAATTTTGCTATCTATGTTATTTTGGCCTATAATCATCGTTATTGTCTTCTGGAATTCTGGATTTTTGGAACATTGTCTTCTGGAATATTGTATTTTGTCCTTTTTGCTTCTTTATAGTAGTGACTGCTGTAGTGGTTTAATTTTTTTCTTTCAGACCAATTGCTTTATTTCTTTTTGACCTGTAAGCTTTGAATTTTTGCTACAAAGTTACAAGATATTTCTTTTGGGGTTAATTCAGGAGGCTACCAGTGAATTTTTTCTATATAGACTTTGCTCTCTAGTTCTAAGAAACTGGACAGATTTTCCTCTTTTTTAAAAAACCTTTACCTTCTGTATTAGAACTGATACTATCTGTTTCAAGGCAGAAAAGTAGTAAGGGCTGGGCAGTTGGGGTTAAATGACTTGACCAACATGACACAGCTAGCTAGTATGTGAGAGCAGATTTGAACTCAGGACCTCTTGCCTCCAGGCTTGACTCTATTCACTGAACTATCCAGCTGACCCTGGGCAGTTTTAAGATTCCCTGAAATATGCTTCCTAAGCTCTTTTTTGTGTTTTTTTTTTAATGGTGGTTTTTATGTAGTCCAATGATTCTTCTTAAATGATCTCTCCTCAATCTGTTTTCCAGGTCAGCCTTTTTTCAGTAAGATTACAACATTTTTCATTTATTTTTTTCACTCTTGATTTTTAACATTTTTTTGTGGTTATCTCCTGAAGTCTCTGTGGTTCATTCTAATTTTCAGGGAATTATTTTTTGAGGCATGATTTTGTATCTCTTGTACCAAGCCATTAATTTCCATTTTAATCTTTGCATTTCCATTTTCCTTCCAGTACTCTTGTTCTATTTTTTAAAAAATATTTTAATTATTTCTTAACTCCTGTCTCTTCCAGGAATTCTATTTGAATTTGTTTTGGAGTAATTGTTTTTTTCTAGGTTTTTATCTTGAGGGTCACTGTATAAACATGCTTGCGAAAATGAGTGCATGCATATATGTGTGTGTTTTTTCTTTTAGCCTACTTTCTGAGTTCAGATTGATGCTGGGTCTGGGCTCTTTTGGCCTTCTGGAGGGAAGGTATGGGCTGGACCTTTAGCCACTTTCTTAGAGTACAGAGTGCTGCATTATTCTAGCATCTCAAACATAACTCAGGGAAGGGATCGGCATGCTTTGAGCGCTCATAGAATGGTTTGATCTGAGGCAAAGTATGATTTTCCCTGCTATCTTAGCTCTGCAAATTCAAAGATACTCCATATATTCTTATTTGTAGATGCAATTTTGCAATATTAGCCTCCAAATATTATAAACCCTCTTAGAAAATATCTGATACAATTCAAAAGAACAAACTCCTCGAGAGAAGGGACTATATTTACTTTTTCTTTATATACATTTAGTTCCTCATACATAGCAAGGATTTAGCAAAATGTTTGTTGATTTATTAATTGAAAAGAGTTTGCCCTAGTGGAATGAAATGGACAATCTATTGAGGCATATATATATATATGTATACATATATATATTTATCTATTATACATGTAATATCTATCTAGTTATATGGATACCACTGCATGTGTAAAAGTATTTTAAAACTTGTTTATATATATATATGCATATATATGTGCTGTTATATATGTAACGGGAAAAAGATACAAATTGATAGTGAAGTGGACTCAGAATTAAATAGGAAGAAAAGATTGAACTATATTCCTTCAGACAATTCCAAATTTCCTTTAAAGACCCCAAACTTCCCCCCCCCCCAAAAGACTTATTTTTTTTGTATACCAATATTCTCATATTATTGTTTGAATGGCTTGGGGTCATTAATACAATGGTTTCCAAGGAATTAAACTCCAGCAACAGTGTATTAGTGTCCCAATTTTTACACATGACCTCCATTTGTCATTTTCTTTTTCTGTTATGTTAGTCAATATGATAGGGATGAGGTAGTATCTTAGAGTTATTTTAGCTTTCATTTCTCTAATCAATAATGATTTTTGAGCTTGACTTAATGTGACGTGACAAATGATAGCTTTGATTTCTTCTTCTGTAAACTGCTTGTTCATATCTTTTAATCATTTATCAACTGTAGGGTGTTTTTCATTTTTCTGAATTAGGCAGAGTTCTCTATATATTTTAGAGATGAGGTCCCTTTAAGAGAAACTTGTTGCAAATTTCCTCCTTTTCCCTGTTTTCTTTCTAATTTTAGTCATATTAATTTTTGTTTGTGCAAAAACTTTTTAATTTGTTGTATTGTAATACAATAATACAATTGTAATAATAATGTAATCAAAAGTATCCACTTTATTTCCCATGATCATCTCTATGTTTTGTTTTGTCAAAATTCTGTCCTTTTCCAAAGATCTGACAGGTACATTTTCCATGCTCTTCTAAGTTACTTGTGATACCACCTTTTATGTCTCAATTATTTATCCATTTTGACCATATGTTGTTGCTATCATTTGTTATTTGACCCACTCATTTTTTCAGGATTTTGCAATAAAATTTAAATTTATCTATCCATAGACCTCTATGAAATGTAAATTTTATTGTGTTATGGTAGAAAAGTATGTGTTTAATTTTTCTGCATTTGGTTGTAAGATTTTTATGGTCAATTTTTGTGAAGGTGCCATAAAACAGTTGAGAAAAAAGCATATTGCATTCTATTCCCATTTATCTTTTCAAAGATTCTATTTATGTGAAGGAGGTTCAAGCTTCACCCCCCCATCCTCCCAAGTAGCCAGAAACCCCCCTTATTAATTCCCCCTCTGCTCTAAAGGTCCTTGTAGACCTCTTCTATGTGAGATAATTTCACCCATTTTCTTTTCCCTTCCTCTTCCCAAGTCACTCCTATTTCTCACCTATTCTTTTTTTACATAACTTATTCAAACAATTTTACATAATCAATTCACTGCCACAACCTTTTTCTATGTAGAATCTTTCTAACTTTACTAATAATGATAATATTCTTAGAAGTTACTTGTATCACTTTTCCATATAGATAGGTAGAGATTTTAACCTTACTAAGTCCACCTCTGGTCTTTTCACTAGGAATGCTTGAAAGCCTTCTATTTCATTAAATATCCTTATTTTGCCTTGGAAGATTTTCTTCAGTTTTACTAGATGGGTTATTGCATGTTGTATTCCCAGCTCTTTTGTCTTCCAGAATATCATACTCCAAGCCCTCTAATCCTTTAATATGATCACTGCTAGCACTGTAGAAATGGAACAAATTCCCTGATTATCACCTGAAGGAAATCTCAAAATGAAAACTTTAAGAAATATAATAGCCAATTTCCAGAACTCACATGTCAAAGGGAAAAATATTTCAAGTAGCCAGAAAGAAATCATTTAAATTCCATGGAACCACAGTCAGGATCACACAAGATTTAGCAGTGGTCATATTAAAGGATTAGAGGGCTTGGAGTATGATATTCTGGAAGACAAAAGAGCTGGGTATTCCCTTACTTTCCAATTTTTTGTACATATAGGTCCTTCCCTATTTTTTTTATCTCTTTGAAATACAAAGTAATAGTATTGCTGGGTAAAAAGGTATGCATTATTTTATAGCCTTTTGGGCCTAGTTCCAAATTGCTCTCCAGAACGGCTGAATCAGTTCACCACTCCCCCAATAAGATATTAAGGTCTTAATTTTCCCATATTCCCTCCAAATTTTGTTATTTTCCTTTTCTGTCATAAACATCAATCTAATAGATGTGAGATGTTACCTCAGAGGTGTTTTATTTTGCATTTCTCTAATTAATAATATAGAACATTTTTAGCAGGACCACAGAGAGCTTTAATTACCTTATCTCAAAACTTTCTGTTCATATCCTTTGACCATTTATCAATTAGGGAATCATATGTATTCTTACACATTTGGCTCATTTCTCTATTTTGACAGGCTCATTATAAAATTTTTTGGTATCGTAATTACTATGTATTACTCTCCATCCTATTTACTTCTTTTGGCTTTGGAACACCCCATTCCCCCAATTTCTATCAGCCCCATCCCCTTCTCTTATCCACCTCCCCAACTATTCTCCTATAGATAAAATAGAATTCTACTCCCAATTGATCATGTATGTTCTTTCCACATTGAATCAATTCCAATGAGAGTAAGGTTTGTGTGCTCTCCTCTCCACCTCCCCCATTTTCCCCTCCATTATTAAAAGCTTCTTTTATGTGAGATAATTTACTCCATTCTATTTTCCCTCTCCATTCTTCTAATGCATTCCTCTTTGTCATACCTTAATTTTTTTTAATATCATCCCATCAAGTTCAACAAAAACCCTTGCTCTCTGTCTATGCATACACCTTCTAAATTCCTTAATAATGATAAAGTTCTTAGGAGTTACAAGAATCATTTCCCCATTTATGGATGTAAATAATTTAATCTTACTTAAAGTCTTTTAATTTTTCTTTCCTCTTTACTTTTTTATAAGACTCTTGAATCTTGTATTTGAGAGTCAAATTTTCCATTCAGCTATGGTCTTTTCATCAAAAATATTTGAGGGGCAGCTGGGTGGCTTAGCAGATTGAGAGCTAGGTTTAGAGAGGGGAGGTCCTAGGTTCAAATCTGGCCTCAGACACTTCCTAGCTCTGTGATCCTGGGCCATCATTGTCTAGCCATTACCACTCATCTGCCTTAGAACCAATACACAGTATTGATTCTAAGATGGAAGGTAAGGGTTTTTTTTTTTTTTAAAGAATGTTTGAAAGTTCTTAATTTCATTAAATAACCATTTTTCCTTTTGAAGGATTATACTCATTTTCCCTTGGTAAGTGATTCTGAATTGAAATTCTAGCTCCTTTGCCCTTTGCAATATTATATCCCAGGCCCTCTGATGCTTTAGTATAGAAACTGCTATGTTTCTTTTTGCCTGCTTGCAATATTTTCTCGTTGACTGAAGAGTTCTGGAATTTAGACACAATATTCTTGGGACTTATCCCTTGGGGATCTCTTTTAGGAGGTGATTGATGGATTTTTTCATTTATATTTTATTCTCTGGTTCTATAATATACAGGAAGTTTTCCTTGATAATTTCTTGAAAGATGATGCTTATGCTCTTTTTTTTTTATCATGGATTTCAAGTAATCCAGTTTTTCCATTGAGATATTTTGCATTTTCTTCTATTTTTTCCCATTCTTTTGACTTTGATTGTTTCTTGATGTTTTGTGGAGTCATTAGATTCCATTTGCCCAATTCTAATTTTTAAATCATAATTTTATTTATTGAGTTTTTGAACCTCTTTGTCCTTTTGGCCATTCTACTTTTGAAAGAGTTCTTTTCCTCAGTGAATTTTTGTAATTTTTTTTGATCTGGCCAATTCTAGCTTTGAAGAAATTATTCTCTTTGGTACAATTTTATATATCTTTTTCCATTTGGCTCATTCTGCTTTTTAAAAAAGTTCTCTTCAATGGATTTTTGTGCCTATTTTTTCAATTAGACTATTCTGTTTTTTAAGGTATAAATTTATTTAATATTTTTGTGCCTTCTTTACCAAGCTGTTGATTCATTTTTCATGATTTTGCTTTGTCATTCTCATTTCTTTTCCCATTTTCCTCCTACCGCTCTTATTTAATTAAAAAAAAAAAACAACTTTTTTTCAGCTCTTTCATGGATTATTTTTTTTTACTTGATTGCAATTGAGTAAAAAAAATAATCCATGAAAGAGCTGAAATTTTTTCTTGTAGGCTTTGGATAAAATAGCATTCACTTTGTTGTATTCTGAGTTAGTGTTTTGGTCTTTCATGTCAACAAGATAGCTTTTTATGTTGAGTTTCCTTTTTGTTGTTGTTTGTTCATTTTCCAACTTACTTTTTTTATTTTAATTAAAAAAAATTGTTAAAGTTGGGCTCTGTAAGTCTGGTGAAGGGAGCACTGTTCCATGATTCAGACTTTTTGTGCAACAGCCTTCAGAGGTAGCCCTGGGGAACTATCTGCTTTCACTTTTTCCAAGATGTCATGATATATAGAGAGGTATATTTAATACTCTCCTGGCTAGTGCTCTGGTCTGTGGGTAACCACCACCACTCTTTTCTGCCTTGGAATTGTGATTAGGTTCCCTTACTCCCCTATAATTGCAAAAGCTGTTGTGTACTAGAGCTCTCTCTCACATTCTGAGACTGAGCCCCAGGACTGCAATCTGGAACTGTATATGGGCAATGCAAGAAGAGTCATGCACCCATAAGCCACCAAAGGGACCCCAGTCCCCTCCTTCACAGCAGTCCATCTCCCTTTACTGTTTGTGTCTGAGAGATTTTGAAGTCTCTTCTGTGACTGAACTGCCCTTTAGGTCTTTGCTGTCCTGAGGCTGGTATACTGCTTTGTGCTCCACTTCCACCCTGGTGCACTAGATCTTTAATGCCAGACTTATAAATTGTTTTGAACAGAAGAATTATTTCACCCAGTCTTTTGTGGGTTATACTGTTCCAGAATTTTTTGTCTTGTTTTGAGGTGTCATGACATAGTTTTTTGGAGGGTAATTTGTTAGGAAACCTCCCTTCACAGGGGCCAATCAGAGTCTCCAAATTGTCTTGTACTGCCCTGGAGCAGTGTCTGTGGGACTGACTTCTCATCTCTAAAGGTGTTAATTCTCCTCCTAGGATTCACACGTTTCTGAGTTATCACCCAGCTTAGCATGTGGGTTACAGACCTTTCCCCACTTAAGGTTAAGTAGAGGTGTCTTCCTTTTGGAGGGTCAAGAATGGGTGTATTCACTTTTGCAGATTAATTCAAAAGTAGACAAAGGACAGTTAATCCTGTACTCATACTATCCACATTCAGAGGAAAACTGTGGGAGGAGAAACACAGAAGAAAAACAACTGCTTCAAAACATGGGTCAAGGGGATATCTTTGGGGATGTAGATTCTAAATGAACATCCTAATGCAAACACCAACAACATTGAAATGGCTTTTGATCAAGGACACATGTAATCCCCCAAAAATTGTGCATCGTCTGCAGGAAGGGTGTGGGGAGGGGAGGGAGGGAAATAATATGATTCTTGTAACCAAGAAATAATGTTCTAAATTGACTCAATAAATTAACAAAAAAAGAAAGTCAAATTTAATGAAAAACTAAAAGTTAATGAAAATTAGCAAATATACAAATAGTATTCACAAACAGCAGCAATATAAACTACTTACAAAGGGGGAAAAAAGCAGCCATTAGAGATAGCTCAACATAGCTTGTAAGTCAAATAAAAAAAAACTACACAAAAAAACATTCTTTTCAATGACAGTACAATCAATGTACAAATACAAATTTAAATTTATTTTATAACATTTCTTGTAGGATCAATTTTCTAAATACAAAAGATGCCCATTTTGGGTAGATACATATTTTTAGAGGTTTAATATTGACTTATTTTAAAACATATTAGTGTTATTATATGCAAAGGACTCAGTTATGGTGAATATCTGTTTCCTAAATTTAATCATTGTATTTTTCTTTTCTCATTCTTTCTGGCAGGGATTTTGAAGATCCAATTTGTATAATTATTTTAGAGATCATCAGACCATTTTTTAAATAACATACAGTTATTACAATTGCCCACAAATAAAGATTTCTCTCAGCTACCAATATGATACATATTGTATAAGACTATGTGGAAGAGCCATATTAACCTTTTTTCCTAAATGTGTATTTTCACTAGCTCAATAGGAAGGCAGAGCTTATATCCACAGATTTGTTAGGACTAGTTACTCTTCATGTAATGAAAATTTCTAGAAGCATTTTTTTCTTTAAAGATTTAACTCTTTGGGGTGTCTTCCCCTACTTTCCTGTTATCTTTTGCTATGGGGAAACTTATAAAACATTAAATATACAAGGAGGCAAAAACATGACCTTTTAAAAGCTTATCTTTGCTATATTTATTTGTTTTTATGCCTTACAACATCATGGGGTTATTTTCATTTCGCACTTTTCAAGAGTATTTTTCCTGAGTAATCACACAGGAGCAACTGTGACTTGGACAAAGCAGTCCAAGTAATCAAAATTATTATCACCATTTACTACTGCACTATTACTGTGGTCTATGAGTTTCCAGGTGAGACATTTGGAAAATGTTTGTTATTACCTTTTACATTTCCTTATAGTAACAATGAAATTTATTTCAATGTGGAACCATAACAATTGCCAACAATAGGCCAGCTGTCACATTCTGCTAGATTTTAAACTGTATTCAAATGTTGGCTGAAATAAAGGGTTTAAATTTTTTTTCATTATTTAGAAAAAGAGGGGACAGAGAGTACCTAACACAAATCTTGCTCTCATCTCAACTGGTAAAAAGAGGAAAAAGTGCCTAACACAAATAAATGGGTACAGGAATAGTCAATAAACATTTATTAAATGTCTCCTATGTGCCAGGCGCTGTCCCAAGCACTTGAGATACAAAAAGAGATAAAAGATAGTCTTTGCCCTCAAAAAGCTTATATTCTAAGACAGCTTGCAAACAAATACATATAAAGTAAGCTATATTCAGGATAGGTAGGATATATTAAAATAGGGAAGGTACTATTAAGCTGAGTTTTAGTTAAGACTTAAATGAATCTGGGAATGTCAGTGGTTAGAGCAATGGAAGAAGAGAATTCCAGGTAGAGAGGACATTTAGGGCGAATGCCTGGAGCCTAGAGATGGAAGTGTTTTGTTTGTTGAACAGGTAGATCTCTATTGTCATTTGATAGAAGAGTGCATGTTAGGGGGTAAGGTCTAAGAAGAAAAGGAAATTAAAGAGAGGACTAAGTTATAAAGGTTTATGAATGCCAAAGAGCATTTTATACTTTTTCCTGGAGGCAATAGAAAGCCATTGGAATTTATTGAGCAGTGAGATGACATAAACAGACATTAATTTTAGGAAAATTATTAAATTTTATAAATTATTGGGAAAATTAGGAAATTAGTTGGCTGAATAAAAGATAGATTAGATTGGGAAGAGATTTGAAGCAGGTAGACATTCAGCAGTTTATTTTAATAAAAGAAACACAAATAGATGAGGGCTTGAACTAGAACTGTGGCAGGGTTAGAGGAGAGAAGGTACATTTTAGAGAGATGTTGCAGAGGTGAAATTGACAAATCTTTGTAATAGCTTGGCTATGGAGAGATTGAGAGATTGTGAGGAATCCAAAATGACTACTATGTTACAAGCCAAATGGATTGGGAGGATGCTGTTGCCCTCCATAGTAACAGCATAGATAGGAGGAGAGGTTGATTTGAGAGAAAGATAATGAATTCAGCTTTGGACAAATTGTGTTTACTGAAAATCCAGTTCTAGGTGTCTGAAAGATAGTTGGAGGTGTGAGATTGGAGATCAATGGAGAGATTGGAACAGGAAGGTAGATTTGAGGGTCATCAGAATAGAGATCGCCAAAAGGAGAAGTATAGAGGTAGAAGAAGAGTCAGAACCTTGAAGAATACCTGAGTTAGAAGGTGTGATTTAAAGGAGAATTCAGCAAAAGAAATAGAAAGAGCAGTCAGATTGGTAGAAGGAAAACCAGGAGAGAGTGTTAGAGAGAAAAGCATATCAAGATGGAAAGATTGATAAAGTGTCAAGGACCAATTAAAATGAAGACTGAGAAAAGGACATTAGATTTGGTAAATGATAATGATCATTATCAACTTTAGAGAAAGAATTTTCATTGGAGTGATAAAGATAGATTGAAAGGGGTCATTAGAGAGCAGAGAAAATGGAGACATCTATTGATATTGAGTCAGCCTTTTCTTGAGGCATTTAACTACAAAAGGAAGAAGAGACATAATGAAGATAGTGGAGATAGAAGAATCAAGTGAGTTATTTTTTTTCATAATGAAAGAGATATGATCCAGTAGAGAGGGAGAGATTTCAAATAAGAAAAAAGTGAAGATGACAGAAGTGTCAATCTGTTGGAGGAGAAAAGATGGAAGGGGATCACTTGAACAAGTTAAGGGGTAAGCCTAGGTAAGGATTAAAGCTACTTCATCATGAAAAACCAAGACAAAGGAGAAAATGGGAGGAGGCACCTGAGTGGCAGGTGATGAAGAAGAAAGGAAAAGAAATCATTCATGGCAAAATACCACATTTTTCCCCTGAAAAACATGTGACAAGATTCTCAGCTGAGAGAGTGGGGAGAGAGAACAATGGAAACTTTGAGATAGGATGAGAAAGTCTGAATGAGCTGCTATAGGGTGACGGAGAAAGTTGATAAAGGAGATAGAGTAGAATTGTCTAGTAATAGTGTGGGTCCAGTTGAAGTAATATAACATAAATTTGTAGTGGAGCCAATGAGAATGGTTGTATAGTATTCTCAAGAGCATGTGTATAATGTGAAAGAGTAAATTGAAGAAAATGTGCAAACAGAGGCAATGGAGGGAGGTTTGCAGAGCTGTCAATCAAGGAGCATTCCAGAGGAGAATGTGACCAGGAGAAGGCAGTTAAAAGAAACACCCAAGCTGCTGAAAATCTTTTTCTTTCTTCTGGCACCTGAAGGAGGAAGGAGTGAGAAGATCCTTTCCTCGTTGAACTGATTTTCTTTCTACCTTCTCAAGAAGTGATTCAAAGATCCTCAAACCTGTTGGCCATATCCATCATCCAAGACTATAATTATATTTCTCAATTTAGGATTATTTAATATCAGGGAAACCCTAAACCTTCTTTCCTATCCAATTTCCTGTTCCTTCCCCTTCTTTAAATAAACCCATTGTTACAACAACTTAAAGAGTGAGTTATCTATCAGATATATTAGGTAACTTAGAACTGAATCCCCGTTTGTCACCAACTGAAGAGATTAACTGAAGTGGGAGGGAGAAGGGAGGAGGGAGGCTACATGGAGGATGGAGGTAGACCTGATTCCTAATTACCTCATTAGTCTGTAGCTTTGCCCAGCAATCTTAAATTACCACATTCCATCAAGGTACAACCACTTAATACATTAGAAACAAAGAAAAAGAATGGTGGGAATGATCCAAGGCTATGCATAATTACAATTTAATAAAGGATTCAAGAAATTCAAAAGAGAAAGTGTAGAGTGGAATAGGTTCTGAAATGAGTCAAGATGGAAAGAAGATGAGAGAATAGCTAATGCAGAAGGGATGTTCTAGGAGAGAATTGAAGGGTCAAGAGATTGGAGGATATGGTGCAAATGAAGAATAAGTTCATGCCAGGAGAATCAGAGAGAGATATGAAAAAACAATAGATTGTAGTTATATAAAGGGATTTCAGAATTCTTAAAGATAGAGGTGGTACATTTATGTGTGATGCCAAAATCAGGAGTATGACTTCTGTGTGTGCCTGAGATTGGGTAGAAAAGCAGTTCATGGGAGATGAATGGGTTGAGGAAATGAGTGGTCAGGGTATTTGAGGGAATCAATATACATGTTGAAGTCTCCTAATATAAGACAAACATTGGAGAGGAGAGAAAAAATGGCATGCCATGTATCAATCTCATTGAGGAAGGAAAGTGAGTGACCAGGCAGTCTCTAGACAACAACTATCCGGATTTTGATTGGTTAGTAGATATGAGTAGCATGAATCTCAAAGTGAGAGATTTTACCTTTATTTTTCCCCTTTGACAGGTATTTTATGAAGCTCCACCCCAAATGTCAGTCATTATGTTAGGAAATACAGATACAAAGACAGAAACAAACAGAATTCTTGAACTCAAAGAGCTTAGATTCTACTGAGGAAAAACCAAGAATACACAAATAAGGAAAGATAAGATTTTATTAAAGATGGAGAACTTGTAATTGGTGACAGGAAGCAAGGTGTATTTCAACTCTCCTATCTTGAGCCAACAAGAATGAGTGAAGATACAATCATCAGGACTAGAAAGGGTGGCCAATGAGATTGTGTCATTGGAGTGGGAGGTGAAGGGAATCAGGTTTCAGTAAAAAGAATCAAACTGATAGATGGAATGAATGGGAGAGGAAAATATTCAAGATGAAGGAAATGTGGCATTCCAGAGGACCCAACAGAAGGAATGGATGTAGGAAAAGCTGAGTTTTTTAGGTTGATTGAACAAAATAAAATATAATTTAAAAAATAGAGGAAAAGATTGAACAAAAATAAGGCATAATATGGGTTAAAGGAAGTCCAAGATGTAAACTTGGAAGAAAAGTGTAATGAGAAAAAAAAACATTTTAAGCACAATGACAAAGAGTGATTGGAGGAAATGAAGTGGAAGATAAAAAAATAAAATGAAAGTTTGGGAGGGAAAAAAAAAATCACTGAACTCTAAGAAAACCATGACCAGAGAAAATTAAGTACTAACATAGTATTTCAAGAAGTCATTGAAAAGTTAGGGTTGTGGAAAGATGGCAGAATAGGGTGTGAAAGTACCTCACTTTCCAAATCCCCTCACAAACCATCAAAAATATTACCTAAATCAACTCCAAAGCAGTCAAAATAGATAAGAATCAATATAAGCAGTACAACAAGGGACAATTTGGGAGGAAGGTCTCTGACCTCCCAGGCTGTTGTCTCATCTGATAGAAGAGCCTTTTCTTCAGGACTGCCCATACTTTTAGTTCTCATCTTCTTTTGATTAGATTATATCTTTAGAGTTACTTCACACTTCTTTGTTAGTTACTTTTGTTAGTTACTTGACCTTTTTGGGATTAATTTAACCTTTATAGTTACTTAACATCATTTTGTATTAAGATACTTGACCTTTTTGTGATTAATTTAACCTTTATAGTTACTTAACACCTTTTTGTATTAAAATCTTAAAATAGACTTAACGTAAAGTACTAGCTTCACTATAAGGTAAGAGTTAAGTACCTTCATTGTTCAATCAGGAGATTACAACTTTATCTTCCCCTAAAGTACATCTAAGTAGGGTGGAGTAATTTAAAGTTCCCATAACATTCCTGATTTTGTTACACTAAGTATCTTCATTGTTACAACCAAGAAATAGGTAAATCCAATCTTCACAATCCCCCCTGATGATCATTGGGAGTGTAGTCTCCCTGTTGATCATTTAACATAATCATCTTGTAGTCCTAAAGCACTTCTAACTACAGATGTATACAATATTCAATTTCTAAGAGAAAATTATGATAGTTAGATAAAAGAGGGAAATAGATGAAATACAGACAGCAAAACCAATGTTTGCTGAGCACATTGACAAAAACCAATTAGGGGAAAGCCCCCTTTTGGCATAAGATTATACATTCAAGTAAATGTTCAATCAAACTTCAGTTCAATCAGCCACACCCAAAGTTCATTCTTGATCTTCTTGATGTAGTGTACAGTTTCTGGCATCTTTCTGCAATAATTCATTCTCTGGATTTAGGAATCAGCAAGCTTCTATCCTGAAGATCTTTCTTGAACAAAAAAATTTCAAAATCTTGGATTTTTATTAAAATACAAAAAAAAATCCAGTTCAGCTCAGGATGCAATGTTGAGTTATGGGGTTATATAAGTCAATTATCAAAAGGAGAGAAAAACAACAAAAAACATGGAAAGGAAAAAATGGAAAGAAAGAAAAAAAATTCTAAATAGGCCCTTATTTGGGTTTAATAAATTTCTAACAGGCCCTTGTATAGGTAAAATTTAAAATAGTTTCTATCCCACAAGTCTGTAGGACAGAATGCAGTAATATTTCACTTACCCATTTGCAGCCAAGAATACAGGAAGTTGCCATACTATAAGAAGGAAAGGGACTAGAATTTTATTTTGATAGGGAAGTGTCATTCCCTGGTCTGATTTTTTGTCATTCTCGGGGATATGGGGAGCCAGGATGATAGTCAAACTTTGGTACTTGTCTGAGTACTTTACAAAGAGTGTAGATATAAGGAAGTCCTATGACTTAACATATGCCAAGCATCACAACCTTGAGTCTCACACAAGTTTTCTACCTGTGTGCTCTTTTTGGCACTATTCAGGTTAAGTATGTGCTCCTTGTTTTTATCCTATTTCCTAGAATCAGACACAAACATTAATCACAATCCCATAACATTTTATCAATAAATGACAGGTTCCCACAGTTTAAAGCTTTTGGGTATGCGTTGATATTATACCAAGTATATATCTATCCATCTATCTATTAAACTTATACTACTGCAGAAAAATAATATTTAGTTGTATGTACCTTTAGTACAAGAAATGAGAAAAAAGGGAAAAAATCAAAATATTCTAATCAAAATAAAAGAAAAGCAATAATAAAAATAAGGGGCAAAGAAAAAATGAATTCAATGTGTTCTTGAAAAAAATAACAGCGTCCACTTGACAATGAATTATTATATCCAATGCTTGTGAAAGGATACAGTCAATCAGTCTCAACAGAAGATGCTCTCTTTACATGTGAGCAATGAATCCAAGAGTCCTTCTCTCCAATCTTTATAGATGTTGGAGTAGTTAACAATATTTGGAATGGCCCTTCCCAGGAAGGCTGAGTTGCTCCAGTACGCTGGAAATTCTTAATATACACCTTGTCTCCTGGGTTAAGGTCATGAACTGAAAAGTCTAGTGGTCTGGCTTGTATTGCAGCTCTGGATTCATGGAGATCACACAGTTTGTGCTATAATTCCTGTATGTAGGAAGCAATAGTGCCATCTACCCCTAATAGTGATGTATATGCAGGGGAGAAAGGTTTAGCCTCTATAGGTGGATGTCCAAAAAGCATCTCAAATGGTGAGATGTGTAGGTCTCCTCTAGGCCTGCTTCTAAGCTAAAATAGGGCCAGAGGGAGAATTTCAGGCCATTTTAAATGTGTCGCAGTGCACAATTTTCCAATCATAGTTTTAAGTTCTTTGTTCATCCTCTCAACTTGGCCCGAGCTCTGGGGATGATAAGGAACATGGAATTTGGGAGTTATCCTCAAGCAAGAATATATCTGATTTAGGACAGAATCAGTAAAATGACTTCCTTTATCTGAATCAATATGTACTGGCAGGCCAAAGAGAGGAATAATTTCTTTTAAAAGTACCTTTGCAGGGGGCGGAGTCAAGATGGCGGCTTAGAAGCAGCAAAAGTTCAGAACTCTGAAAACCCCTTCTTACCGATCACAAACTGAATGCTCCTAGGGGACTGTAATACAAACTTAACAATAGGACAGAGGGGGGGAACCCTCCTTCTGGACTCAAATCAAAAGGTATGCCCCCCAAAAGCCAGAATCTGAGAACACTTGGGTCTAAGGGGAAGGCAGAGGGAAGGTCCCAGGACCCCTCCACCCCAACCCAGAGGGCTGAGCCCCCAGCGGCAGTGGGAACCTCTGGGTGGGCAAAGGTGCTGATTTGGAGGGTCTACCTTGTAAGCAGTGTGACAATCACAGGAACTATATGAACACAACTACAAAACACCTTTCACACAGTTAAAACTAGATCTAAACAATTGGAAAAACATTGATTGCTGATGGGTGGGATGAGCTAACATAATAAAAATGACAATCCTACCCAAATTAATTTACTTATTTAGTGCCATACCCATTGAACTACCAAAAAACTTCTTTACTGAATTAGAAAAAAAAAAACATAATAAAGTTCATTTGGAAGAACAAAAGATAAAGGATATCCAGGGAAATCATGAAAAAAAATGCAAAGGAAGGAGGATTTGCAGGCCCAGATCTCAAACTATACTATAAAGCAGTTGTTATCAAAAAAATTTGGTACTGGCTAAGAGACAAAAAGGAGGATCAGTGGAATAGACTTAGTGTAAATGATCTCAGCAAGACAGTTTATGACAAACCCAAAGACCCCAGCTTTTGGGACAAAAGTCCAGTATTTCATAAAAACTGCTGGGAAAATTGGAGAACAGTGTGGGAAAGATTGGGTTTGGATCATCACCTCACACCCTACACCAAGATAAACTCAGAAAGGTTGAATGATTTGAATAAAAAGAAGAAAACTATAAGTAAATTAGGTGAACACAGAATAGTATACATGTCAGACCTTTGGGAAGGGAACGATTTTAAAACCAAGAAAGACTTAGAAAGAGTCACAAAATGCAAAATAAATAATTTTGACTACATGAAATTAAAAAGTTTTTGTACAAACAAAACCAATGTAACTAAAATCAGAAGGAAAGCAACAAATTGGGAAGCAATCTTCATAAAAACCTCTGACAAAGGTTTAATTACTCAAATTTACAAAGAGCTAAATCAATTGTACAAAAAATCAAGCCATTCTCCAATTGATAAATGGGCAAGGGACATGAACAGGCAGTTCTCAGCCAAAGAAATCAAAACTATTAATAAGCACATGAAAAAGTGCTCTACATCTCTTATAATCAGAGAGATGCAAATCAAAACAACTCTGAGGCATCACCTCACACCTAGCAGATTGGTTAACATGATGGCTATGGAAAGTAATGAATGCTGGAGGGGATGTGGCAAAGTAGGGACACTAATTCATGGCTGGTGGAGTTGTGAATTGATCCAGCCATTCTGGAGGGCAATTTGGAACTATGCCCAAAGGGCGATAAAAGACTGTCTGCCCTTTGATCCAGCCATAACACTGCTGGGTTTGTACCCCAAAGAGATAATAAGGAAAAAGACTTGTACAAGAATATTCATAGCTGCACTCTTTGTGGTGGCCAAAAATTGGAAAATGAGGGCAGGCCCTTCAATTGGAGAATGGCTGAACAAATTGTGGTATATATTGTGATGGAATACTATTGTGCTAAAAGGAATAATAAAGTGGAGGAATTCCATGGAGATTCGAACAACCTCCAGGAAGTGATGCAGAGCGAGAGGAGCAGAACCAGGAAAACATTGTACACAGAGACTGATACACTGTGGTACAATCGAAGGTAATGGACTTCTCCATTAGTGTCAATGCAATGTCCCTGAACAATCTGCAGGGTTTTAAAAAACACTATCCACAAGCAGAGGATTAACTGTGGGAGTAAAAACACCAATGAAAAGCAACTGCTTGACTACAGGGGTTGAGGGAATATGACTGAGGAGAGACTCTTTTTTTTTTTTTTTAAATATATTTTATTTGATCATTTCCAAGCATTATTCGTTAAAGACATAGATCATTTTCTTTTCCTCCCCCCCACCCCCCATAGCCGACGCGTAAGTCCACTGGGCATTAGATGTTTTCTTGATTTGAACCCATTGCTTTGTTGATAGTATTTGCATTAGAGTGTTCATTTAAAGTCTATCCTCTGTCATGTCCCCTCAACCTCTGTATTCAGGCAGTTGCTTTTCCTCGGTGTTTCCACTCCCATAGTTTATCCTTTGCTTATGAATGGTGTTTTTTTTTCTCCTGGATCCCTGAAAGTTGTTCAGGGACATTACACCGCCCCTAATGGAGAAGTCCATTACGTTCGATTATACCACAGTGTATTAGTCTCTGTGTACAATGTTCTCCTGGTTCTGCTCCTCTCGCTCTGCATCATTTCCTGGAGGTTGTTCCAGTCTCCATGGAACTTCTCCACTTTATTATTTGAGGAGAGACTCTTAATGAACACTCTAATGCAGATACCAACAAAATGGAAATAAGTTCGAATCAAGGACACATGGGATCCCCAGTGGAATTGTGCATCGGCTATGGGAGAGGTGGTGGGAGGGGGTGGGGAGGAAAAGAAAATGATCTTTGTTTCCAATGAATAATGTTTGAAAATGATCAAATAAAATAATGTTTAAAAAATATAAAGAAAATATAGTGATAAAGAAAAAGTACCTTAGCAACAAAAGCCACTGTGGCTCGGATTGCAGGAAATGCTTCCAACCATCTGGTCAGTTGATCTACTATGACTAGACAAATTTTTCAATGTCTAGCCTTTGGCATTGTTATGAAATCTATCTGTAGGTACCACTTAATACCATCACACTCCAGGCTGGGTATTCAATTGAGGAGTAATGAGGAGAGAATGCATCTGAAGGGTGAATGTGGTTGATGAGGGGTGAGGGCCCTGCTGTTGTGGCCAAGGCATGGAGGGGAGAGGGTGCATGGAGATACATGAGAATGCCAGGAAATAAAACTGGCTCTTTGCAGTATGAGGAGGAGAAGCCATACCTGGCCTGGATTATAGAAATTGGAAAGTCTAAGTAGGGTTCAGAAAATAGCACAAAAAAAATCTCATAGTGAGACTTCATCTCCTACACACTTGAAAGAGAGCTGACCTCTAGCATGAAGTAAATAATTAAGCCTACTTCTACAAAATCAGTGAGTAAAGAGAAAGCACCCAATCATAGATACCTGCTATGCGGAAAGGGGAAACAAGTGAGCAAATTCAGAGCACTGTGATGCTAAAACACCTAATTTCTAAAATATTAAAGGAAAACACTGAAAGCCCACAAGCCCCAAAGTAGTTTTTGGAAGTAGTTTTAAAAGGCTTTAAAAACTAAATGAGAGAGGTTATGGAAAAAATTAGAGGAGAAATAGGAAATTATAGAAAATTATAAAGGAACGTTGACTCAATTGGAAAAAACAAAAACTCACCAAAGAAAATTATTCATTAAAATTAGAATTGGACAAAGAGAAGTTAAAGACTTCTTAAGGCAACCACAAATAACAAGACAAAATCAAAGGAATGAAAAAATAAAAAGAATATGAAATATCATATTGCAAAAACAAATGACACGGAAAACAGACCAAGGAGAGACAATATAAGAATCACTGGGCTACTAGAATGTTTGATCCAAAAAAAGATTTTAGACACTACATTCCAAGATGTTATTAAGGAAAATTACATTGTAAATTTTAGAATTAAAGAGTAAAATAGAAATTGTAATAACCCACTAATGAAAACTCAAGGGAATATCATTACAAAGTTCCATACTTCCCAGGTTAAGGAAAGAATAACATAAGGAACCAGAAGGGGGAAAAACCAACAACTCAAATATTGTGAAGCTACAATCAAGATAACATCACTTATTAGCTTCAGCTAATGAAGGGCATGTTTCAAAGAGCAAAGGAACTTTGAATGTGAATGGGATGAATTCACCCATAAAAAATGGAAATGGCTAGCAGAATGAATCAAAACAAAATGTCACAATATATGACTTAAAAATGAGAGACAGGGGATATCTAGGTAGCTCAGTGGATTGGGAGTCAGGCCTAGAGATGGGAAGTCCTAGGTTCAAATCTGGCCTCAGACACTTCCCAGCTGTGTGACCCTGGGCAAGTCACTTACCCTCATTGCCTATCCTTTAACAGTTTTCTGTCTTGGAGCCAATAAACAGTATTGATTCCAGGATGGAAGGTAAGAGTTTTTAAAAAAGTTCTTTTAAATGAGAGACAGACATAGCATAAAATTAAAGGGCTGGACCAGAATATACTATGCTTCAGCTGATACAAAGAAAGCAGGGGTAGCAATCATAATATCTGACAAAGTTAAAGCTAAAATAGATTTAGCTAAAAGAGACAAATAGAAAAATGATATTATGCTAAGACGTACCATAGATAATGAAGCATTATTATCAATATTAAACTTTTATGCACCAATTGTTATAGCATTCCTTTTTTAAAAGGAAGACCTGAATGAGATACAGATGGAAGCAGATCATAAAACAATAATAGTGGTAGACTTCATCTTTAACCTCTCAGAACAAGATAAATCTAACCAAAAATAAACAAGAATGAAGTCAAGGAGATGAATAGAATTCAAATAAACTAAATATCATAGATATATAGAAATAATTGAACAGGACTAGAAAGAACATAAATTTTTATTAGCAGTACATGGTACCTTTACAAAAAATGAACCAAATATTAGGGCACAAAATTCTTATAGTTAAATATAGAAAAGCAGAAATATTAAATATATCATTTTTAGGTCATTATGCCACAAAATTTATAGATAATAAAGGAAACACAAAAAAAAATTAATTGGATGCTAATTAACTTTAAAGAATGAGTGGATTAAAAAAAGTCATACAAACAATCAATCCTTTTTTTTAAAGAGAGTGATAATATTAAGGCAACATGCCAAAACATATGGGATGTAGCAAAGCAGTAATTAGAGGAATATCTATCTCTAAGTGCTTATATCAGTAAAATAGAGAAAGAACAAATCAATGAATTGGAAAAATAATTAAAGAACTAGAAAAAGAACAAATTAAAAATCTCAGAATTAGAAATCTTAAAAATCAAAGATCAGATTAATGAAGTTAAATGTAAGAAAATAATTGAATTAAAAATAAAGATAGGAGTCAGTTTTATGGGAAAAAATCCAATGTGTTTCTTGTAAACAACATGTAGTAAGGTTCTGGTTTTTAAACCATTCTGCTATCTGCTTTTGTTTTATGGATGAGTTCATACTTCATACACACATTAATAGTTATGTACTGTATATTGCCCTCCATCTTATTTTCCCCTTTTTCATCTAGCTCAATTCCCTTCCATTCTGTTCTTCCTAACCAGTGTTTTGCTTTTTATCATCCCCCACTTCCCCTTCCATCCAATTACCTCCCTCTTCCCTTATCTTATTCCTGTTCTACTTCTCTGTAGGGTGAGAAAGAATTCTATACCTCAATGAGTATATTTGTTTTTCCCTCTCTTAGCTAGTTATGATGAGAATAAGTTTAAACACTGCCCATCACCAACCTTATCCTCCCCTACCCATAATGATTTTTCTATTCTTTTTTAAAATTTAGAATATTTTTCCATGGTTACATGACACATAATTGCCCCCTCCTCTCCCCTCTGACAAGTGATTTCACTGGGTTATACATGGTATCATTGTTCAAAAACTATTTTCATGTTATTCATATTTGCAAAAGAGTGATTTTTTAATGCCCAAACCCCAATCATATCCCCATAGAAACATGTGATCCATTTTTATGTATATAAAATTTTCACAAAAAAAAATAACCTATAACTGGTCCTTGGATCACAAGCAAGGCCCAATTGAAGTGATTTATGATTCAGAAGCCTGTGGAACAATGGCAATGATGATGTACTTTTCCCATCAGCAGCCAGGACTATAGAAAATTGCCAAACTATAAGAGAGAACAGACTAGATTCTGAAGTAAAAGGGAAGTGTGACTGCCTGGTCTGATTTTACCTTCACTCTCAGAGATAGTGGAGCCAAAATAAAAGACAAATTAAGTACTTGTTGGAAATTTGGCATGACGGAGTCCTGCATCTGAAATTGTGAAACAGCCGATTTTTTGAAGTTCAAAACAAGTCCTTTGGTTAGTACAGATCCTCATCAATCCCACAAGGATTATTGGTCTCTTTGACCTTGTGCTTCTGAGCACCGTGCAGTGGCTCTTTTGTGATCCCTTCCTCTGAAATCAGACACAATTATTAGTAAAAGTTCCAAAATACTTAACAATCAATGGCAGATTTCCATAGTCTTAAGCTTTTGGGTATGCATTGATATTAGGGCTAATAGATATTGTAAACTTATCCTTCAAGATAAAAAACATTACTACTGATTCCATGTACTTTAAGTACAAAAAAATAGGAAAAAAAGAAAAAATATCAGATATTTTGTTGCAAATATAAAGAAAAAACCAATAAAATTACAAATTCATAGTGGGCACAACGTAAAGGTTTCTCACTCAAAAATGAGATCGATTTCCCTTTTAACTTGGCCATGATCCACAGTGTGACTGTATATGATTTTTTCACCAGGTGTTTTAAAAATAGCAATTCAACAACTAATGCAGATTCTAAGAAGTACCAACATCCCCAAAATCGTAAGAGCCCATTTTGTGACAACTGAAAACAAACCAGTTCCTTTAAGCCATGAGAGGTTCCACCAACTATCATTAGGATTCACATGAGTCTCTATAGCCACTTGCTGTGTATGTCAAAACCTTTGAAGCTCATTGATATTTGTCACAAGTTCTCCAAATCTAGCCAGTATTTCAACCCAAGTTGAAATGTTTCTAACAGAATCTATTATTTCCATCATTCCAAAATTTGTCAGGAGAGCCCAGAAAAACGAAAACAGAACAACAAAACTCTGTACCTCTGATGCCACAAAGAACATAGACTATTCTGGTGGAAGGGTAGAATAAGACAAATATAAAACCATTTTCCTACAGGATGAGACCATAACATCATCCAGGGATTATCAAGCCCCAGGGGAAACCCTTCCATCCATTGCAATGTGGAGGCAAGGAATACAATGGTAAAAATCACTTCTGATGTCTTATCCATTACATTTTTTATAAATGTGGAGGTTGGGAATACAATGGTGCACCTTCTAAATGGACCCTTACCTCTTGTTACACACAAGTCAAAGGTAGGTGAGCCAATTAGAGGTAGTGGTACTCCTAGATATCTGAAAATCACTTCTGAAGACCTGTCAAAATCAATTGCCATTTTTAGTTAATTGCTCATTAAGTTCTCCAAAGGTTACTGATACATGTTGTAACCAATTTGAAGAAGTCATTAATCATTATCTATGTGACAGTTACTAACGGTAAAAAGGAGCAAAAGGCCTTTTAAGCAACATGTGACTTCCTTGTGTAGCAAGCTGTGGTACTGTCTCATTACTGTAGGCGGGAATTGTTGCCCAGCTCAAAACAGCACTCCTTTGGGTCTGGTGACATACACAGCATCCATAAGGACCAATGGCATTGCCAGGGAAAAGACTTTGCCCAACTTGTCTATAGACTTTTATAATGGTATAATCCCCAGTTCAGTCATAGGGGGAGGCTTCAAATAAACACTATATTATTACAGAACACATAGCTAGCCAAAACACAGTAATGGAAAGTGTCGTAGTATAATGGAATGTAATAAATTAGATTAATATGTGAACTTAAAAACAAAATAAAATCTTGAAACAATCAGCAAATACAATATATGTGATAGGATATAGTCACTCAGTGTCAATATAAGGTAGTCGTATGGACAATAAATCCAAGAGTTCTTTTCTCCAATTTCGATAGCTTATGAAGTGTTTAATAATATGTGAAATGGACCTTTTTAGGCAGTCTGAGTTTCTCCAGGGTAATGGATTTATTGCAATTTGACCTATAAATCCTAAATAGAATTGTCTTCCCCTAGTAATGATGTGTATGCAGGAGAAAAAAGATTCTGCCTGTATTGGGGGGTGCCCCCAAAGCATCTCATATGGTGAGATGTGTAGATCTCCCCTAAAGGGGAGAACCTTAGGCCATTTCAAGTAAGTCTCAGTGCATACTTTTCCAATCATATTTTTAAGGTCTCAGGTCATTCTCTCCATGTAGCCTAAGTTTTTGGGGTGATAGGGTGCATGGAATTGTGGAGTGATCTCCAAACAAGAATAAGTCTGAGACAAAATGGAATTAGTAAAATGAGTTCCCCTGTCTGAATCAATTCATGCTGACAGGCCAAAGCAAGGGACAATCTCCCTTAAGAGAACCTTAGCAACAAAAGCTACTGTGGCCAGACAAAACTCATAATGTCCAGTCTTAGGCATGTTAATAAAGTCAATTTGTAAATGCTCAAATGGTGTGTAAGCCAGAGGATGCCCACCAAAAGCTTTGTCACAAAAAGCACATTGAATGGGACAGGCTGCACACGCTTTAGAGGCTATGGTGGTTATACCAGGGGCTATCTATATCTTTTTAACAGAGTCTACAATACCTTGGGTGCCAAAGTAACCATTCTTATGAACAGATAAGCATATTTGGTGAGAAAAACTTCTAGGCAGTGGGGTTTTCCCCCAATCCATATTGATCTATTTTGCTTTTAACTTTCAATTTTTCCCTTTCCTGTTCTTTATAAGAGAGAGGTAAATTTGAATTGTTACCAGTTGCCAAAGTTAAAATTAATTCAGGGCCTTCTAAAGCAACAAGCTGCCTGTTGGTTCCCTCTAGAGATAGGGTCAGTTCCACTTGTAGGGGCAATAAATATACAGCTAGATCTTCAGGTAGTTGGAGAACAGAAAACCCTTCATTAATGGTCTCTGCTTCTGTGATACACTTTCCAGCAGGGGTTTCTGTTAGCAGGACTGTGGGGTTATAAGAGGGGTAAATGTTTTCAAAATTAGTTATGACTATAATGGGATCATCTTCAAAGGAAGGAATCTTTTCCTTAAAGCTCTCAATGTCTTGTGGAGAGAAATTTGTATGATGGCCAATGTTTACCAAGCTCTCCTGCTTATTATAAGTGGGACCATTCCATAGAAGGTGTAGGCCTCCATTTGAATTGTCTGTGATAACTGCTACTTGGCTTGTGGACTGGGTTGCAAAGTAGTGGATTATAGTTCAAGTTGTTTGGGCTGTAGTGGAATGGGTAGTGGAAGGGGGAGGAGTGGGTGAGCACAGAGGGAAGGGTTGGTCAGGGGGTGAAGAATCAGCGCAAAAGGATTGTGAGTGGGGCTTTGGGTGGGGTGGAGAGAAAGTGGAGGTGGGTCTGAGATTGGGGCAGAGATTGAGGTTGGAGGAGAGGAAGGAGGAGAAAGACAAGGAGCTAGAATAGATTAAGTGGAGGTGTGGCCAGGGAGGAGAGGGGAGACATAGGATTGTTGTGGTTGGTCGGGGAAAGGAGGGCAGGGAAAGGAATGGCCAAGAGAGTGAGAAGAAGGATGAGTCATGTTGTAAAAAGGAAGGTGGGCCAGGACTGGGTAGTGGGGAAGTGAGGCTGCAGCCTAGGCACATCTGTTCAAACCTCTTGACTTGGGCTCCTTTCTCCAACACCCCACCCTTATCTAAGCTAAAGAAACTCTCCTGGGTAAGGGTAGTAGGATTGACAGTCAGATGGAAAGTGAGGGTGGAGAGGTGGATTGGAAGGAAAGGAGATAGGAGGAGTGGGGATGAGAGGGGTCTAACAGGGGGAGAGGTCCAAGAGGTAGGAGAAGAAACTTCCTCCCAGTCCATGTGGAGGATGATAGGGTGTTTTTCTTGCTAGATCTAATCAAGGGTTTAGGAGGAATGACTGAAGGAGTTAAGCCAGAATGGTTAGGATCCCAAGAATGGAGTACACTGAGGGACCATGTGTGACTGGTTTATATGCTCACAGTAGCCAGTACTTAAAATCATTAGAATATTTGTCACTAATGGCCATTTTAAAATCTTTTAAGACATTAGAGTCAATGGAACCATACTTTGGCCATCTGAAGGATTTATCAATCCAGGCTTTACAAAGTTTTTTAACTTCCTTCTTTGTCATCCAAGCCTCCTTAGGAAACCCTTGGTGGTTCCAACTACATAGTAACTTAGGTAATGGTGAAACCTCAGAAACTTTATGGATTTTAATCTTTTTATTTCCCATAACAGGTGGTCTTTATACTCATTTGAATGGAAGACAGAAAAAGCCTTGAGTTTTAGTGAAGAGCTCTCTTCCATCCCCATTTCCCCAGGGATAAAGTGTTTCCAAGGTTGGGGGGGTGGACCATGATAGCACTTAGTGGGAACTGCTAACTGCCACACAGATAGGCAGTTTCTGAGGCCAGATTTTAAACGTAGGATCTTCTGTCTCTAGGTCTGGCTCTTAATCCACTGAGCCACCTAGGTAGCCCTATTGGCTGCTGTGCTGGATAAGATCAGAGCACAGGAGACCCCCTATGTGGGCTAACACTTCAGTCCCCACCCTCATGCTAGGAGCATGAAAGCCCCTCTGATTTAGTTTAGGGTTGGATCAGAAGCCAGGCTGGGGTTGTGGATGGACTGCTTCCTGTGCTGTGCTACTCTGTGTGCAGGGTATGCGCAGGGTGGTGGGGGTGATGCCCCACAAGGCTGGGAACCAGGAGTGTTGTAAAGTGTCCAGGGCTAGTATGTTGCAGCTTGGGAAGCTCCGTAGGGGGTTGCCCTAACAAAGAGACGAAAATGTGAGGGCTGCTTGAAACCCATGTGACTTTTGGTGAGGCTGCAGCTTAGGCACATCTGTTCAAACCTCTTGACTTGGGCTCCTTTCTCCAACACCCCACCCTTATCTAAGCTAAAATGGGTGGGGAATATGGGGGGTCTTACCACAACTGGCATGGATGGGTTACAAGCTGCTGCAGCACAATGTATTACCGAAGAAGGCATTTTTCGGAGGGGCGGCAGTGACAGAAGTGGAAGAAATATCACAAAAACACAACTTTACAGCAGGGATGGGAGGAAATCTTTCCTATCTCTACTTCTATACTAAGAGGCTTAAAAGAAAATTAAGAATTCTTTTTCCAATAGTGATTGCCATTCTATTAAATTGAAATTAATATCTCCAAGTTCTTATTTTCCATAAAGTTTGTTAATAATGACTTGAAATAGAGAAAGCAGATAGGCACAGATTTAAAGTCTTTTTCCTAGTCTAAGTCTGACCACATGTAATTCATCTTGCAGGATTCTCCATCCCCCTCACCTGCTGCATTCAGGGAAGTAGAGACAGGTGGGGTCTACCACACTCTTTTTTTTACCTTCATGGATATAGCACTGACATGTAAAAAATTGAATGAACTGGGTTGTTAATCCAGAAGGGGAGGGGATGAAACTCCCTCTACACACACCACTTTAGAGTACAGTTTAAGATCTAGTACTGCTAGGCCCCCTTTCTTCACATTTTTTTCAGTATTTCCCATGATATTCTTTATCTCTTCTTCCAGGTGAACCTTGTTATAATTTTTTCTAATTTTATATAAAAAAGTTTTTTGGTAGTTTAATAGTATGGCACTGAATAAGTTGGTTAATTTTAGAAGGATTGTTATTTTTATTATGTTAGTTCATCCTACCCATGAGCAATTAATGTTTTCCCAGTTATTTAGATCTAGTTTTAATTGTGTGAAAAGTGTTTTGTATTTGTATTCATATAATTCCTGTGTTTGTCTTGGTAGATAAATTCCTAAATATTTTATATTGTCTAGAGTGATTTTAAATGGAGTTTCTCTTTATAACTCCTGCTACTGAATTTTGTTGGAAATATATAGAAATGCTGATGATTTATATGGGTTTATCTTGTACCTTGCAACTTTGCTAAAATTGTTAATTATTTCCACTAGCCTTTTAGTTGAATGTTCTAGGATTCTCTAAGTATGCCATCATATCATCTCCAAAGAGTAATAATTTAGTTTTCTCATTGCCTACTTTAATCCCTTCAATTTATCTTTGTTCTCTAATTGCTACCACTAGCATTTCTAATACAATATTAAATAATAGTGGTGATAATGGGTATCCTGATCTTATTAGGAAGGCTTCTAACTTGTCCCTATTACAGATGGTACTTGCTCATGGTTTTTAATATATGCTGCTTTAGTTACAGGCACTCAGAGATATAAATTTTCCTCTGAGTACTGCTTTGATTGTATCCCATAGGTTTTGATATAATGTCTTCTCATTGTCATTCTCTTTAATGAAGTCCATAATTATTTCTATGATTTCTTCTTTGACCCACCAGTTTTGAAGAATTAGATTATTTTGTTTCCAATTAATTTTAAGTTTGCCTTTCCATGGACCCTTATTAAGTATAATTTTTATCATATCATGATCTGAAAAAAAGTTGCGAGTATTATTTCTGCCTTTCTGCATTTGTTTGCAATATTTCCATGCCATAGTTACATGGTCGATCTTTGTATATGTACCATGTATTGCTGAGAAGAAAGTATATTCCTTTTATATTCCTATTGAGTTTTCTTCAGATATCTATTAACTCTAATTTTTCTAGCATTTCATTCACTTTCCTTACTTCTTTTTCATTTATTTTTTGGTTTGATTTATCTATTTCTGAAAGGGGAAGGTTGAGATTCCCCACTAATATAGTCTTACTATCTATTTCTTCCTTGAACTCTTTCAGTTTTCCCTCTAGAAACCTAGATGCTATGCCATTTTGTACATAAGCATTTAGTAATGATATTATTGTTTATATGACCCTTTAACAAAATGTAATTTCCTTCCTTATCTCTTTTAATCAGATCAGTTTCTACTTTAACTTTATCTGCTATCATGATTGCTACTCCTGCTTTTTTTTTTTTACTTTAGATGACACATAATACATTCTGCTCCAGCCTTTTACCTTGAATCTCTGTGTGTGATCCTGCCTCATGTGTTTTTGTAAACAATATATATTAGGATTCTGATTTTTAGTCCACTCTGCTATTTGCTTCCATTTAATGGATCAGTTCATCTCATTCACATTTGGCATTAAGATTAATTACTGTTATTGCCTTCCATCATATTGTCCCTTTTAAATCCTACCCTTTTACCTTTCTCTCTGTTCCTCTTCACCAGTAATTTGATTATTTTGACCCCACTTCCACCTCCCTTCAATTGACTCCCTCTTCCCTTGCCTTATTCCCTTTCTACTTGTCTGTGTAATAAGATAGAATTCTATATGTTATAAGTAAAATTAATATATCTACCATTTATTATTTTTCATAGTTTATTCATAGAAAGGTAGATAAGCACAGAGTTAAAGTGTTTGCTTTACTCTAACTTCCCAGACCACATGTGCATCCAAGTATCTTCCTCTCCCCTGTTACAGCAATGCCATTGCACTCTACTTCCACTATAAATGGACCCTAACCTCTTGTTACAAACAACTCAGAGGCAGGCAAATGATCAGTCAGAGGTAGAGATGTTCCCAGATCATCCCAGAAAATCAATTCAGAAGACCCATTAAAATCAATTGAGATTATAGATAATTAAATTCTCCAAAACTTATATACAGGTTGAAACCCGTTTGATGAAGTCCATCCATCATCATATGTAACAATTCACAAAGGCAAAAAATGAACAAAATGCTGTTAAGACTTTTACAATGATATGTTCTTCAGTACAGGCATAGAGGAGGCACAAGAAAAGGCAATGTAACAGAATATATCAATTTTGATCACTTATGAAGTGGTTAACAGTAAATTGCATATATTTTGTATTTAGAATTGTGTTACAGAGATTTCTTCATTATGGGGAGGGGAACAAACTGAAACAATAAGACAATGAGGTCTGAAAAGGCTTAAAATGCACCTTCAGACTCTTTGAGGTTCCCTTCCCTCCCAAGTACCATCATTCATCTAAATTCCTTTGTTCACACCTCTGGTGTCCCTCATATTGAGGCGAGTTCCCACACTGATGTTTGGGTGTGTTTTGATTTTCCTTGTTCAAATAACTATTCCTCCTATTATAATTTTTCCTGAAGCTTCTATTCCTATTTTCCTGATTTCTCTTCTTACAATTCATTATTACATGATCCATTTTCCCATAAAAATAGCATGTTAGTAGTTGTTTTGTGGATTTTTGTAAGGGAGCTATGACCTCTCCTTGCTTTACCTTTCCAACTGTTTCAGTAAATTCTTTTATTTCCTTCCTTAATATTTCCTCTAAAGTAGTGTTCTCCTTATTCTTATCATTCTGCTTAACAGTTAATTCTTTCATTTCCTTCTTTAATGTCTCCACTAAATCAGTGTTCTCCTTTTCCTTATGTCCCTCAAAACATAAACTGTCACTCTTTTTAAGTCTTCGAGGTCCATAGTAGGCCAGTTTGGACAGCTAGTCATAAAATAATTCTTAACTTCCTTAAAACTGTTTTTCACAAATTATATTCTGATTTGTCTAATATCCCATTCCCTCGCAAGATCCAATTCTATGTATCTTCCTCCCAGCTCAATAAGCCTATCAATAAACTGAGAGGGATTTTTATTGTATTCCTGTTTCAGATTTTCAAATTTAGTCCATGTACCAGGCGTATCAGAACAAGCTCTCATAGTTTTTAGCAATGCATTTCTAGCCTGGCAGTTTTGTAATTAATCTTGCTCTGAATTTGGGTTTCATTTAGGATCTTCAGTTGGCCAACTAGGTTTTCCCTCTCCCTGGGCCTGATTAGCAAGAAAAAGAATCTTATTTCTTTCCCTTTCTTTTAGCAAGGCCTGGAGAAAATTTTCCACATCAAGCCATGTGGGATTATACGTGTGGAAAATGTTTTCAACCTTATTTGTGAGTAGCACGGGCTCAGATTCAAAGGAAGGTAATTTTTCTTTGAATCTCTTAATGTCCTGTGGAAAGAAAGGTGTATGATGTCCAATGTTGACTAAATCTCCCTATCTATTATAAGTTGGAACATCCCTTTGAGGAAATAGACCTTTATTCTAATCATCTGTGGTAACTGATGGTTGGCCTGTTTTCTGGAGTTCAATGGATTGGGTTGTAGTGAGGCTAGTAGGGGAAGGAAGAATGGGCAAATGGATAGGGAGGGGATAGTCAGGGGATGGGGAGGCAGGGCAAAAAGATTGGGGGTGGGGCTGTGGGCATGGTGGAGAGAAACAGGGGTGGGCCTGGGGGTGTGGTGGAGAGGAATAGGATGAGTGAGGTCTAGAGGAGTCATAATAAGGTGGGTGGGATTGGTCAGGGGAAGGAGTGTAGGGAAAAGGATAAGACAGGTAAGGATGGTACAGTTGGGGATAGGGGAGATGAGCAGGTACTGAGTAGTGAGAAGGAAGCTCTTAAGGGTATGAGTAGTGGGATGGTTAGGGAGGGTAGAGAGATAGATTGGGAGGAAAGGGGATGAGAGGAGTGGGGGCTGAGTGAGGTCTGACAGGGAGAGGAGCTGAAGAGTTCACGGCCTAGTTTGGGTTAGAATGAGGAGAAACCTCCTCACAATCCAGGTAGGATGATAGGACGTGTTTCTTGCTAGATATAATCAAGGGTTCAGGAGGAGAAAGTGAAGGGGTTAAGGCAGAATGGTCTGGTTCCAAAGAAAGAATGGCTTCCACACTGGAGGGGATGGTTGATGATATGCCAACAAGAGCCAGTATTTATCATCTTTGGAATCTTTGTTTTTAATGGCTAAATTCAAATCCTTTAAGATCCTGAAGTCAAAAGAGCCATAATTTTGCCATGTATAACATTTTCCCATCCAGGCCTTATAAAATTTTCTAGCTTCCTTCTTTGTATCCAGTTCTCCTTAGGAAGATTAGGATCATCCCAAGATTTAAAAAGTGTATGCAGGGGTGAATTTGGAGGAATATTTCCTACTTTCCCTTGATTTGTTACAGTATTTCCTATAGTGTCTAGTCTGTTTGTCTTAATCTGAGAAATGGTCAGTTTAAACAATGAAATGTTCGTAAAACAAAAAAAATGGAGACACAAATTTTTTCAATGTTATTGTGGAAGGCAATGAGAGTAGGTTTTAAAAAATAAGCTAATATAAGGAAGTAATTGTTGCACAGCAATAGTACTAATAATGAATATATATTTATTATAATTATTATTGTTATTAATAATTAGTAATACATATTTATTATTATTGTTGTTAATAATGATAGTAAACAATCACAAACAATAAGCATCAATTGTCAATAATAATTATTACTAATAATAATAGTTGTTAGTGACCAATAATAGTTATGGAAAATTAATAATTATTGTTATTGATAGTATTGTTAATACTATTGCATTCTAAAATTATTCCTTAATATTACATTTAATTAATTCAATTCAATTTTGGCTTTGTTCAATTTTAGAAATTTGGTTTTAAATTTAAGTCAATATTATTAATATTTAACTATTAATAATCCTTATATTTAAATGTATTTAATTTACTGTTATTATTAGCAGCAGGGAAGGTGGTTTCTTTTAAATTTCCTGCAGTTTTATTTCTCGACAGTAGGTGGTGCTATAACTATGTGTAGAATGTAAAACACTTGCGGTTTTATATCTTATCTAAATAAGCAGGGAGAGAGACGATAAGCCCCAGAAAGAATGTGCTAGGAGGGAAGGGAGAGAGAAGAGTTTAATCCTTTCCCCTCCCCCAGAGGTAAAAGCCAGAGGTCTTTTCTTTTTAAAGTTGGTGCTCTGATGTGACCTGCCAGTGACCTGCTTAATCAGTGCCAGAATTTTTTTAACCCAGTATCTTCATCCCCGTTCAGGCTCTCAAGCTACTGAGCTAGCCTGCAATTCCTTAATTGCAGTCTCTGCTCCAGCTTCTCCCTGGGTGCTGGGTCTTAGGGCTGTGCTCCAAGCCCCTGCAGGCCACGCTGTGCTGAGGTCTGTGGGAGCAGGTAGGACTTTGTGTCAGAGTCTTAGCAGGTTTTTCTAGCTGGGGAAAGCCAGGGGCTGGGCTGTGCTCATGGCAACCAGTAGCCTTTGTTTTCATGCACTGGGGAAAGTCAGGCAGACCTCAGGCTGGGAAAGACCAGGAGTTCCTACTGGGTTCTAAAACTCCCTTGGTTCTGTGCAGAAAGGCTCGAGCCCTGTTTTCTACTGCCCCACCCTCATGTGAGCTAATAGAAATGGGGAAGAGGGGGACCATGTAGAAGGGAGAGTCCTTACCAATCCGGGAAAAACAGCAGCCCCAGTAAAAATAGCATATGCTTCCCTGTCTGAACCAAGGTGATCAAAGCAGATCAAAGGTGAAGCTGCTTCTATTCTCCTACCCTTACCTAAGCACTACTCAGAACTTCTCTAAGAATTTAAGAATCCAAAATAAACCTGTACGGTGGTTGCCAACTGTTATAAGTAAAATTAATATATATACCATTCATTATTTTTCATAAAGTTTATTAATAGAAAGGTATATAAGCATAGAGTTAAAGTTTCTGCTTTACTCTAAGTTCCCAGACCACATGTGCCTAGCCTCCAAGTATCTTCCTCTCCCCAGTTCCCTGTCTCTCTCCAGCTGTCCACACAAAAAAGCCCTGAAAATCCCTGCCCCCTTTTTTTTATTGAAGTACCACACGTTTACAGACATTCACAGATGTAACTCTAGTATTTGAAAAATGTTGATGGATCAGTTCAGCAACCCAGGAGGGGGAGGCGATAAGATGCCCTCGGCACATATACCCCACTGAGTATGTGATGAGAGTAAATTTTAAGCATTGCCTGTCACCACCCTTATTCTCCCCTCTCTCTAATGATTTTTCATGACTCTTTATTTTATATAATTTACTGCATTCTATCTCTCTCTTCCCTTTTCAACCAGTGTAATTTTCTCTTTCAGCCTTTACATAATTTTTATCATATCTTTACATATCATATCATACATACATATCATTTCATATCACCCCTTTACATATAAATCATATCATCATAGATCATCATAATCAGCTTATTCCCCACCCTCTTTCCAAGTATATTCCTTCTATCTTCTCTACTACAAAGAATAATTGTTGAGAATTGCAAATATCCTCTTTCCATGTAGAAATAGTCCCTTAAATTTTCTATTTACTTTTTTGGGCTTCTCTTGTGTCTTGTGTTTGGTCTTCAAATTTTTTGTTTAGGATTGCCTTATTCCTCAAGAATGCTCGGAAATCTTCTATTCTATTTGAATGTCCATTCCCCCCCAACCCCCACCCCAGAGAATATGCTCAGTTTTGCTGGATAGGTGACTCTGGGTTATAAACCTAGATCTTTAGCCTTACTGAATACCATATTCCATGTCTTTTGATCCTTTAATGTAGAAGCTGCTAAATCCTGTGTGATCCTGATTGTAGCTCCATGGTATTTGAACTATTTCTTTCTAGCTGCTTGCAGTATTTTCTCCTTGATTTGGGGGGATCTTGAATTTAGCTATTATATTTCTGGAAAGTGTCATTTGAGGATTTCTTTCTGGGGGTTATCTGTTGATTCTTTCCATTTCTATTTTATTTTATTGTTTGAGAATATTTTCTTTGATAATTTCCTGTATTATGATGTCCAAGCTTTTTATTTGTTTGTTTGTTTGTTCATTTATTTATTTTTTAGAAGAGCTCTCTCAGTAATTCTTAAATTGTCTTTCCTGGATCTATTTTCTTGGTCAGCGTTTTTTCTTCTTCAATAAACAATGCTTTTTTTTGGTTTGTTTTATTTTTTCTTGATTTCCCATGAAATAATTAGTTTCTAGTTGCTGAATTCTGATTTTTAAGGCCTAATTTTTCTGTGTTAGCTTTTTGGGTCTCCATTTTAATTTGACCCATTACTTTTTTTTTTCACTTTCTCTTCCAATCATTTTTTAAAAAAAATTTTTATTAGTCAAATTAGAATATTTTTCCTTGGTTAAAGAGTCATATTCTTTCCCTCCTCTCCCCCACCCCCTCCAATAGATGACATTCAATTCCACTGGGTTTTACATGTGTCCTTGATCCAAATCTATTTCCATATTGTTGATGTTTGCACTAGGTGATCATTTAGAGTCTATCTAATCATATCCCCATAAACCCATGCAATCAAGCAGTTGTTTTTCTTCTGTGTTTCTATCCTTTAGATGTAGATAGTGCTCTTTCTCATAAATCCCTTCTGAATTATTCTGGATCATTGCATGGCTACTACTAGGGAAGTCCATCACATTCAATTATACCACAGTGTATCATTCTCTGTATACAATGTTCTCCTGGTTCTGCTCCTTTCAGACTGCATCAATTCCTCGATTTCTTTTCAGTTCACATGGAATTCCTCTAGTTCATTATTCCTTTTAGCACAACTGTATTCCATCACCAACAGATACCACAATTAGTTCAGTTATTCCCCAATCAGTGGACACACCCTCATTTTTCAGTATTTTGCCACCACAAAGAGTACAGCTATAAGTATTTTTGTACATGTATTTTTCCCTCTTATCTCTTTGGGGTACAAACCTAGCAGTGATATGGCTGGATCAAAGGGTAGGAAGTCATTTAAAACCCTTTGGGCATAATTCCAAATTTAGGTTCTGTTTTTTTGGAGGTTAGGGTGCCTTCTTAAACTTCAGTCCTTTCTTTATGCTGCCCTTAGCTTTTTTTCTAGGTTTCTGCCAGTTTTAGTTCTTCCAAGATGTCATGATGGCATGATAGGGGTAGGAGCTCTGAGAGTCACCTCCCACTGCTGATTCAATTAACTCTTGAAATGCTAATTGCTTAATGTCTTTCCTCTGACTTGGGTGTAAGTTTTCTGTCTCTGTGTACTTAGTCTAATTGGGCACAGTTGATTGTTCTGTCTTGGAGCTCTGCCCTAAGCCTTGCACAAAAAGGGCCAGACTTTCTTTGGGCCTACCAACTACCCCAAACTAGGATCTATATCCTAGCCACAGGCCAAAACTGAGACTCCTGACTTCACTCAGGGCCCACGCAGATCAGTTCACTTCAGTACAGACTACCCTGGGCTTGTACTTGGGACTTCACCACAGGCTTAGAATTTCAAGGGGTGTTGGTTGGTTGGACCTCTATTCTGCCCAGGCAGGGTCCCAGTGTCTGAATGTTTCCTTAGGCTTATATTCTGAACCTGGGACAACAGATGTGGGGTGTGGCTGTGTGGCTTACTCTTGGCTTGCTCTTCACTTCTTGCTACAGCCTCCTGCTGACTCTGCCCTACTGCCCTACTGCCCAAGATGTTCTCTGCTTACATTTTGGAATTTTCTTTTCTTGAAAGTTGTTTCACTCTGTCTCCTTGTTGGTTCTTTCACTTCTATATTCATTTTGTGGTGTTATTTGATATTTGTTGGAGAGAATTCTCAAGGTGACTCTGAGCTTCTCTGCTTTACTCTGCCATCTTCACTCTGTCTCCAGAAGGCTCTGCCACCAGAACCTTCACTTTTCAACTGGGTATCTTTTTATATGAATAAAGATTCATATATCTATACACTAACACATACATTTAGAAATATATATGCACACATATACAATATATTTATAAAAATCAACTATCCCATAGGATTGTTGTGAGTCAAAAGAGATAATATTTATAATAAAATTTAAATAATTAAAATAATTTTAAAATGTTCCCTATTATTATTTTTGTAATTCCTATGTGTACCACATTCTATTACTCTTATGAGTAAAAGTTTTATTATTATCTAAATCTTCTTTAAAAAAAAAAAAACTTTTTTCTTCCAACTTGGAATCAATATTGGGTATTGGTTCTAGAGCAGAAGAGCATTAAGGGCTAAGCAAGGGAGGGTAAGTGACTTGTCCAGAGTCACACAGCTAGGAAGTATCTGAGGCCATATTTGACCCTAGGACCATCTTTAGGTCTGGTTCTCAATCCACTGAGCCACCTAGTTGAACCCCTCCCTCCACCAAGCTTCATTTGACTGCTTAGGAAGCATGTATTGTGTAGTACTTCCATAATACAACAGAATTCCCTTTATTCAAACAATGTAACTAGTTCCTCCATATAGTTACTGATTTAGTCGTTTTCATACTTTTAAAAATATACTGTCTCCTTGAAGTTCTGCGAACAACATATACTAGTCATGATTCAGGGTAGTCTCCTTCTACTTTAGATCTGAAATTGGAAGGAAATAAAACACTCATGATCCATCTACCAGTTTTAAAAGTAAACTTACTTAGCCATAGTAAGAGAAAGGAAATTCAGAGCAAGAAGTGGGGTTCATCCTGAATAAAGCGTTGTTTGAATTGAAAACATTTTCACAGCATTATTCATGCTGCTTTCTGTTTTTATAAGCCTGAAAAATTAATACAAATGGTTGGACTAATTCTCTATTGTATTGCTGAAAATTTTATATAGCAGGTTTTTCTAGTATTCTCTGCTTTAAAGCAACTAGTATAATATAAAAATAAACAGATGAAGGAGATCTCAGATTTCAGTGTATATTGTGGAAAGTACATAGAAACAACTCCTGGTTGATGGTGAAGTCCCAATACTCCTAATAATAAATGACCACTTATTAAAGTTGGCTTACTTTAAAGGACCAAACTTGATTGGATATGCTGAGTGCCTATGTTTCATCATACTTTGTTCTGCTAGCCAGACTCATTTCTATAAGGAAGTTTGTGGGTGTGATCTATTTAAGATAAGTTATGGATGAGTAAATTGAAGAAAACCTGCAACAGAGGCAATGGATGAAGATTTGCAGAAGCTGTCAATCAAGAAGCATCTGGAACAGAACGTGACTGGGAGAAGACTGTTGAAGGGAGGCATCCAAACTGTTGGATCTCTCTCTCTTTCTCCTGAAACAGGAAAGAGTAAGGACTGAGAAGATCCTCTTCTTACTGATTTCTCTATTTTGTATCAGAAAGTAACTCCAAGATCCTCAACCCTGTTAGCCACATCCCTGATTCAAGACTCTAAAATATTATTCTCAATTTAGGATTATTTTAAGATCAGGGAAACCCTAAACCCTCTCTCCCATTCAAGTTTTTTTTCCTCCCCTTTTCCTTAAATAAACCCCTTGTTCCAACCATTCAAGGAGTGAGTTATCTATTAGATATATAAGGAAACTTACTCAGAACTGACTTCCAGTTGTCACTAACTGAAGAGACTAACTGAAGTGGGAGGGAGAAGGGAGCAGTGGGAGAAAGGGAGGAGGGTGGCAGATCTGATTCCTCATTACCATAATCCTTAAAGAATAACCACCTAATACAAAGTGCTATTGTATTTTTAATAATATCTTTTCTCTGCTATAATTGTTCAATGAGCTATGTGCTCCATATAGAACTATGAGGTTCTCTCTTACAGTATTTAAATATCGAATTCTTCTCCATTTCTTGTCTTTATCCCCAAATCAAGTTAGGTGGGTACTTTTGCCCATACCATCATCCCATATTCTTCTTTCTCTTTATCCAAAAAATGCCAAATAAAGTTGGGTAGTGGAAGAGGAAATTTTGATTAAGATACTCTCATTATTACAGACAAATTTAAGAAGTTTGATTTAGTTTGCTTAATATTTATTTTATGTGATTACAAATGCTGTGTTTTCTCTCTTTGCAGAGTCAGCTCTCTCAGGCTCTGAATGGATTATCAGATAGAGCCAAAGAAGCAAAAGAATTCCTAGTGCAGCTGCGAAATATGGTTCAGCAAATTCAGGTATGACTAGATATTAAAGTCAATTCCTAAAATCTTCATAAGTGATCAAGCTACAGGCAGAATTTGACCATTACATGTTGCTTATTGTTTAAGCCTCCTTTCCTTCTTCATCTAGTCATTCACTTCTATACATGTACACCATTATAATCATTATTCACACACACGTATCAATTAATGCTTAAAAAATAGTCTTTCCTTCTATCTTGGAATTGATTAAATATAGATTCAAAGAGAGAAGAACAGTTATGGTTAGGCAGTTGGAGTTAAATGACCTGCTCAGGATCAGTCAGCTAGGAAGTGTCTGAGGCCAGTTTTGAACCTAGGTCCTTCTAGTTCCATGCAGGGTGTTCCATTCTGTGGGCTACCTAGCAGCCCTGTATTACTTTATGCTTTAAAAAGCCCGTACTTCATATAACAAATACAACAGGTAGTAGGTATTCTGCTTTTCAGACATGGAAACCAAAGTTGTAAACAAAGTTGTAAAAAAAAAAGTAAGATACTTTTGCTGATTCAAAGGATTATCTCCCATTCAAGTAGTTCTCCATTCTCAGTCCTAATGCTGGGGGAAAAAAAGGTAAATATAACAAACAATCCAGGACTATTTCCTTGGGAGGTATTAATGCAATGATTTGTCATAGCTTCTTAAATTAGGTTCCAAAATGTCTTGAATAGTTATTCTTTATTTGACATTAGATTTTTTCTGTTATTTTAATGATAATGTCTTTTCTTTGCATCCAATGAAGTACATATTTTTTTTTCCTTTAGAGTAGTAATTTCTTCTCTATTCTCTCAGTCAAGAATCTCTTGGTTAGCTTATTGCCAAGATAATCACAATAATTCAAGTTAATAATCTCTTAATATTTTAGAACTCATGAATTTATCAGTTTATGTTTTAGCTATATATTGTATGAAATGCTAATGATTCTCTCTGTCTCTTCTGTCTTGTCTCCTCCCCTCTCTCTCTGATTGTCTATCTCTCCCTCCCTCCCTTTCTCCCCTCTCTCTCTCACACACACAAATAAAGTAGAAATAGTTCATCTCCTAAATTTGTTATCTTGGTTTAACCAATCTGTACACAGAATTATCTTTTTATATCATAAATGATTGAGAGTATGCTACAGACTATTTCCTAGCTTTTCTATTTATGTTGGGACTCTCACTTCCCCTAGTAAAATTACAGATATAGATTCTATTTTTTCTAGTACACAAAAAACTAAATTAATATTCAGTTCTTGCTGTTCCCCAGATAAAACATTCAATTCCCTCTACTTTGCCTCCCTTCAGAAACCTTTCTTTTTGTTCTAAAAATAAAAGAATTAGTAATAGCTTTAACCCATAGAGAATCCACACCCTTACATTGTTCTGTCCTGGATATAGATGCCACCTAAAATATATTTTATCACAAAATGTGGCTCATGAAAAATTGACACAATAAATTAATAGGAAATGTTATTAAAACAATTATTATATTTCATAGTGTACACATTTTTATGGAACAGTATGCACATAGTGAATTGCAATATTTATAACCTGATTAATATGTTACCCACCACTTGAGGATGAAAGAGTAAGGTCCTTCCTTTTAAAAAATTATTTATTTTAAAATAATTTCCTTTGGTTACATGATTCATGGTCTTTCCCAACTCCCTTCTTTCCCTCCTCCCAGAAATGACAAGCAATTCCACTGGGTTATACACGTATTCTCACTTGATACCTATTTCCATATTATTCATTTTCATAAAACTCTTTAAAAACCAAAACCCCAAATAATACATCCATATAAACAAGTGATAAATCATTTGTTTTCTTCTGTATTTCTACTCCCACAGTTCTTTCTCTTGATGTGTATAGCATTCTTTCTCATAAGTCCCTCAGAATTGTCCTGGCAATGCTACTAGTAGCAAAGTCAATTACATTTGATCATCTAACAGTTTTTCAGTTTCTGTATACAAAATTCTCATGGTTCTGCTCATTTTACTCTGCATCAGTAAATGAAGGTCTTTCCAGTTCATCATTTCTTATAGCATAATAGTATTCCATCACCATTATGTACAACAATTTGTCCAGCCAATCAAGGGACATCCCCTTGTTTTCCATTTTTATTGCCACCACAAAGAATGCAGCTATGAATATTTTTGTACAAACGTTTTTTGTTATCTTTTGGGGGTACAAACCTAGTAGTGGTATTGCTGGATCAAAATGCATGTAGTCTTTTAAAGTCTTTTGGGCATAATTCCAAATTGCCTTCTAGAATGTTTGGATGAATCCCCTCCAACATATATTATTTTCCTTTATTGTCATATTGGTCAGTCTGCTAGTTGTAAAGTGGTGCCTAGGAGTTGTTTTTATTTGCATTTCTCTAATCAGGAGGGATTTAGAACACTTTTTCAGGTGTTTATTGATAGTTTTGCTTTCTTCATCTAATAATGGCTTGATTTCTTATACATTTCACTTAGTTCCTTATACATTTGAGAAATTAGACATTCATCAGAGATTTTTATTGTAAAAATTTTCCCCCAGTTTGTTGCTTCCCTTCTAATTTCATTTACATTGGTTTTGTTTGCAACTTTTAATTTTGATATAAACAAAATTATTCATATTACATCTTATAATGACATCTATCTCTTGCTTGGTCTTAAATTCTTTCCTTTCCCATAGATTGCAGGTATACTATTCTTTGTAGTGAGGTCCTTCCTACAGATTGATTCTGGCCTCATGTGGAAGGGATTCAGGCTGAGGGCAATGTGATCCCAAAGAAAGGATAACTGGCTCTTCTCTCACATTCTTTTAAGGCACTCAAATCAGAGTAGAACTCTGGGGAAATCTCTTAAAAAGGTTTGACTCATGTCCAAGCCCTACAGAATAAAAGGTTAAGAGAGTCCCTTCTAGAAAGATATTATTTGTAGTGTAGTTAAATTATAGAATAGTAATTTATTTCTTTTAAGCTATTTCTAATGAATGAAAAAATATGAAAAATCAATGTTTTTTTTGACAAATACCTAAAATATGATAATCTATTAGTCCTATTATATTCCTTTTTTTAAAACAATATTTTATTTGGTCATTTCAAAACATTATGCATTGGAGACAAAGATCATTTTCTTTTCCTCCCCACCCCCCATAACCGACGCCCGAATCCACTGGGTTTCACTTGTGTTCTTGATTCGAACCCATTTCCATGTTGTTGGTATTTGCATTAGAGTGTTCATTTAGAGTCTCTCCTCAGACACGTTCCCTCAACCCCTGTAGTCAAGCAGTTGCCTTTCCTCAGTGTTTTTACTCCCACAGTTTGTCCTCTGCTTGTGGACAGTGTTTTTTCTCCTAGATCCCTGAAGATTGTTCAGGGACATTGCACTGACACTAATGGAGAATTCCATTACGTTCGATTGTACCACAGTGTATCAGTCTCTGTGTACAATGTTTTCCTGGTTCTGCTCCTTTCACTCTGCATTACTTCCTGGAGGTTGTTCCACTCTCCATGGAATTCCTCCACTTTATCATTCCTTTTAGCAAAATAGTATTCTATCACCAACATATACCACAATTTGTTCAGCCATTCTCCAATTGAAGGGCATCACCTCATTTTCCAACTTTTGGCCACCACAAAGAGTGCTGCTATCAATATTCTTGTACAAGTCTTTTTTCCTTATTATCTCTTTGGGGTACAAACCCAGCAGTGCTATAGCTGGATCAAAGGGCAGACAGTCTATTATCACCCTTTGGGCATAGTTCCAAATTGCCCTCCAGAATGGCTGGATCAATTCACAACTCCACCAGCAATGAATTAGTGTCCCTACTTTGCCACATCCCCTCCAGCATTCATTACTTTCCATAGCTGTCATGTTAGCCAATCTGCTAGGTGTGAGGTGATACCTCAGAGTTGTTTTGATTTGCATCTCTCTGATTATAAGAGATGTAGAGCACTTTTTCATGTGCTTATTAATAGTTTTGATTTCTTTGGCTGAGAGCTGCCTGTTCATTTCCCTTGCCCATTTGTCAATTGGAGAATGGCTTGATTTTTTGTACAATTGATTTAGTTCATTGTAAATTTGAGTAATTAAACCTTTGTCAGAGGTTGTTATGAAGATTGTTTCCCAATTTGTTGCTACCCTTCTGATTTTGGTTACATTGGTTTTGTTTGTACAAAAACTTTTTAATTTGATGTATTCCAGATTATTTATTTTGCATTTTGTAACTCTTTCTAATTCTTGCTTGGTTTTGAAGTCTTTCCCTTCCCAAAGGTCTGACATGTATACTATTCTTTGTTCGCCTAATTTTCTTATAGTTTCCTTCTTTATGTTCAAGTCATTCACCCATTTTGAATTTATCTTGGTGTAGGGTGTGAGGTGTTGATCTAAACCTAATCTTTCCCACACTGTCCTCCAATTTTCCCGGCAGTTTTTATGAAATAGTGGATTTTTGTCCCAAAAGCTGGGATCTTTGGGTTTGTCATATATTGTCTTGCTGAGGTTGCTTGCCCCCAGTCTATTCCACTGATCCTCCTTTCTGTCTCTTAGCCAGTACCAAATTGTTTTGGTGACCACTGCTTTATAATATAGTCTGAGATCTGGGACTGCAAGACCCCCTTCCTTTGTATTTTTTTTTTTCATTATTTCCCTGGATATCCTTGATCTTTTGTTCTTCAAATGAAATTTGTTATGGTTTTTTCTAAATCAGTAAAAAAAATATTTTGGAAGTTCCATGGGTATGGCACTAAATGGTTAGATGAGTTTGGGTAGGATGGTCATTTTTATTATATTGGCTCATCCTACCCATGAGCAGTTAATGTTCTTCCAATTGTTCAAGTCTAGTTTTAGTTGTGTGGAAAGTGTTTTGTAGTTGTGTTCATATAGTTCCTGTGTTTGTCTCAGGAGATAGATTCCTAAGTATTTTATTTTGTCTAAGGTAATTTTGAATGGGATTCCTCTTTCTAGTTCTTGCTGCTGAGCTGTGTTGGAATTATATAGAAATGCTGATGACTTATGTGGGTTTATTTTGTATCCTGCAACTTTGCTAAAGTGTAGGAGGATAGAATTTTAGGAGGTAAAGGAAAAAGGAATCAGCCTAAACCACTCACCAAGGTCACTCAGGGAAGATGCCTCACCTAATACATGCTACAGAGTTTCTCTAAGTTACCTCACCAGTAAGGCACAACCGCCAAACTGCCAAGACACCCAGCATGCTTCCACGAGTTACACCAGCCAAAGAGAGAGCCATGTCTCCACAAGAGAGAGCCTGGAGAGAGGAAGTGACATGAACTATATAGACAATTCTTTACATCACTTCCTGCGTCTCACATGTACCAATGGTAGCTTAAGCTTGTCTTGGGACAGCCCAGGGGGTCTGTCAGTAGTTTCTTATTTGTCACTTTCTAGCACATGTCTGTCATAGGCCATCCTCTTCAACACTTAATTCTTAAGTAGGGGTATATACATTCCTGGTTGCTAGGATTTTAAAAACTAATCAGGGTGGAGAAAATCGTGGAGAAAAATCTAAAATTCATAATTCCCCCTGATGATGATTGGGAGACTAGTATCCCCAGTTGATCACGAAACATAATCATCCTGCACCTCTAAATTCTTTTAACTGCAGTTGCATACAAAATTTCTTACTTCTAAGAGGAAACTACAATAGTTAGAGAGAAGAGGGAAATAGAAGAGAGAAAGACAGCAAAACCAATGTTTGCTGGGCGCATTGACAAAAACCAATTAGGGGATAGTCCCCTTTTGGCATAAGAGTATAAATTCAAATAAATGTTCAATCAACCTTCAGTCCAATTAACCACACCAAAAGTTCATTCTGGATCTTCTTGATGTAGTGTAGGTTTTTCAGGCATCTTCCTGCAAACAGTTCATTCTCTAGATTTAGGAGTTAGCAAGCTTCTTTCCTTGAAGATCTTTCTCAAACAAAAATTTTAAATCTTGGATTTTTTATTAAAATACAATCCCCTCTCCCCCCCGAAGTGGGTGTTGAGAAACACCTATTTCAGCTCAGGCTGCGTGGTTGAGTTATGGGTATGTGTGAGTCAATTATCAAAAGAAGAGAAAAAAAAACACAACCAAAATATCAAGAAAAAAATGGAAGAAAGTTAAACTTTTGGGAGAAAGAAAAAAATTTCAAAATCAGAATCAAAATATTAAAATTAGTGTATATAACATTTTGAGTAAACAAGAATAAATTAATAATAAGCCCTTGTATTAGGGTCTATAAATTTCTAACAGGCCCTTGTATTAGGGTCCAACTAAAGTAATTTCTATCCCACAACTCTGTAGGACAGAATGCAGGAATATTTTACTTATTCATTTGCAACCAAGACTACAGGAAGTTGCCATACTATAAGAGAGAAAAAGGACCAGATTTTTATTTTGATAGGGAAATGTTGTTCCCTGGTTTGATTGAAATTGGGAGGGTAGAGGAAGCTCTGGGTGATATTCTTTTTGGGTGAATACATGGAAAATTTTTGGCTCTGAAAAGGAAGAATCCTAACATCAGCCCACAGACAGTCTGGAATAGTGGGAGGAAGAGGCTATGTGTCTCCATTTTTAAAGATTGTGTATGAGCTCAACAGTGTCATATAGATTGCTGAACTGAATCCAGACATTTAGTCCTCATGGTAAAGGAGACAATATGACTCCAACTGTATGACCTGAATACATTATTGTGAACTTTTGTCAGGCCAAGATATCCCTCCCCACATCTCAAACTCCATTTACACTATTCAACAAAATACCAGGAATTTGTTCATATTTTTAAAAGGTGAGGATCTAAGTTTACTACATTCCTTTGCAACTCAATGTTACCTACATATTCTGATATATAATAGTTTTTTAAAATTTAAATATATGTTCCTAGTTTTAAGTGACTAATTTTTATTTAGAAGATTTCTCCATGATTACACAGTTCATGATTCCCTGCCCCCCCCCCCAATTTTTCCTGCCCCCTCCCAAAGCTGACAAGCAATTCCACTGGGTTATACATGTATCATTGTTCAAAAACTCTTTCCATGTTATTCATATTTTCAGTAGAGTGATCTTTTAACATCAAAACCCTAATTTAACATCAAATCCCTATTGAACTATGTGATCAATCATATGTTTTTCTTCTGTGTTTCTGCTCCCAAAGTTCTTCCTCTGGATGTGGATAGTGTTCTTTCTCATAAGGTCCTCTTGTTTTTCCTGGGTCATTGCATTGCTGCTGGTAGAAAAGACAATTACATTCAATTGTGCCATAATGTATCAGTCCCTGTGTAAAATGCTCTCCCGGTTCTGCTTCTTTCATTCTCCATCAATTCCTGGAAGTCTTTCCAATTCACATGTAAATTCTCCAGTTCATTATTCCTTTCAGCACAATAATATTCCAAAGTGACTACTTTAAAAAAAAACAAAGTTAAGAAGGACAAATTATATGATGGTATATATGGGAATAATATATGAGAGTTCATGAAAGAAAAAATGAACTAATGTTTTCAAATTTTCACTCTGAGTTAAAAACTTTTATATGACATTTAGGCATCATGGAAAAATAATATCTTAGGACATGTGTATCACTGTCTTTTCACATTTCACATATGATTTTTGCATAATTATAATTTATTAATATGGAAATGAAAACCAATTGAATTATTAACTGTCCACTGATTTTCAATATGAATTGAAATTAATTTAAATATCAGTAGAGATCCAGATATGGACTGGCTATCTATGATTTTATTATTTGAGTTAACACCCAGGCAACTAAACTCCTTTGTCCAGTGCAACTTTTCACCTTCCCAATTTAGACTCAGAGGATTGTGTAAAGCACAAAGAGGTTAAACTATTTGCTTGGGATCTTTTGACCAGCTATAAATCTCAATAGAATTACCATTTTTACATTTTAACTATAATATCTAATCTTGAAGCATGAAGTTATCCTCTCTTTATCCTTATTTTCCCTGAATCTAATAATAGCTTCATTTTTCACAAGGTAAAGTGGATGGTGAAATAATAGGATACACTGAGGTGTATGGAAACCCTCAATGTCCTTCAGTGAAGTAAGGCCAATGGCCTTACCTACTGGGACCAGTGCACAACCAGGCCTCCAAACAGAGTTGGTATAAAGGTAACAGCTTTATTAATAATACAACAAAAGGATTAGGAAGGGAGGATTAAGAAACAGGTTTTCCCTAACACTATGAATTCTCAATTCCTTCTCCCTCTACATTTCCTGTAAGGGAAAGCTTCTGTTTTTCTTGACTCTCCCTAAGCCCTTTCCTGTCTCTTAACTAATTTCCCCAATCCCTCTCCATCTCTATATGACTCTAATTAATCCTCCTTATTGATTTCACAACATGTAATAGTTCTTTAAGATGACCAAGGAATGAACTCTTCCTGAGTGAATTCAACCCACCTGCGCCAGACCGTGAGCTTGGCCTCAGTCTCACACCAACAGTAACTCTTGATTAGATCAGGCTTGATATTATAAAAGATCTTTGATGTCTCTCTTATAGTGAGGAAAGGCACTTCCCAGAAAGTCCAAAAGTTTTCCTTCAACTTCACTGTAGATTTGATAACAGCAGGATCAGCAGAGCCCAGCTAGCTACCTCCTCTCCTCTCAGATCCAGGGATTAGATAACCAGCCCCTTCAGTTGGTCTGTGCCACTTCAAATATACTCTCCGGACTCTAGAATTTCTGGTTATTAGGTTCCTAGCATGAGACTCGATCAACCTCTGCAAAACCATTTCTCTCTCTGACACTTCCACCCTAACAATGGAGATTTGGATTTGGAGTTGTTTTACATTTTAATCCCTCTCCTTACATGTACTGTGTGATCACGAACAAATCCTTGAAATTTTTCTGAGACTAGGTTTCTTTCTCTATGAAATGGGAAAGGGCAGTTTTATCAAATATGGAAACATATGAAGATTTTTGTTTAAAGACAAACAACTTCCTCTCAGTTTCCTAGCTCTCCATGTCTTTGTGGAAAGTATCTAGACTTCTCTACTTCTTATTTATGTATATTTCAATAGATACAAGATTTCCCCCCTGATATTTTATTCCTTTTCAAACCAGTATCCGCATTATGAACCACAAATCTGGAGGTCATTACTTGGAGTACAATTTCATAGCAAGGAAGAACATTTGCGATTATTTACTTTTTCCTTGCTGACACTTTCTAATGTCCAAAATTAGTTTCCTTTATAGTATCCATTTTCCATTTTTGATTCATGAATAAATATCCCAACATTTTATTATTGGTAGTGTTGTTGATTAATTATCTCAATTCACTAAACTGACTTTAGTGGAAGTTTTTATCCTGACTGAAAGATCTTAAACAAAAGAACATCACTCTTTGGTCACACACACACTCAAATATATTTTTGCATATATATTATATACACACACACATACCTAAATGAGTTATATTTGGAGTTGTTATTTCATTCCTTTCAGAGGGGATTTTGACAATGTAGGAACCAGGGAAGCATAATTTCCATCAAATCCCTTGGACTTTCAATGAAATAATAGAATCTTATATTTATGATGCATTTTTTTCTACAGGAAAATAGTGTTGAGTTTGAAGCCTGCCTGGTGGCCCAGTGTGATGCTCTCATTGATGCTCTCAACAGAAGAAAAGCTCAGCTGCTTTCCCGAGTCAACAAGGAACATGAACACAAGCTAAAGGTAAGTTCTAAGCACTGAGAAAAGAAAGAAAAACAGTTGTGTTCCAGAATCCACTGGTGAGATATTTTATGACTATTTACAACACACCTCAACTCTGAGAGAGGAATGTAGGACACCTTCTGGTTTCCATACATAATAAATTTAAAAATAAGCATACATATGATTGATATTCAGATTGGACAAAAAAATAAAGATTTTCTCAATTCCAAGAAAAGTGTGATACTTGCTATAAATATATGTATATACAATTAGGGAGCTGATGATTTTGCCTCATTTTCATATTATACAGTAGTATTAATAATAGATAAAGTAAAAGAAAAGAATTTCCTCAGTGAGCTTGAGTTCATCCAGAAGGAGAATTAAAATTCCAAAATTTTTTCACTTATCTCAAGACTCTTTTCTCCAGTGTGAACATGAAGCTTTTCAAAAAATGCAACTAAATCTTGTATCCCTTTCTATATGACAAGGCAGTATTTTTTTCATGACAAATTTGCCTATGTATTTTTCGGCATTGTAATCTGGTCACTGTGAGAGTTCAATGGGATTTCTAGATTGGATGCTGTGTTATGAACATGATACCCAAGATCTGAGTAGATCACCAAAATCCTCAAACTGATTTAAAAATGCTATCATTCCACCTTGGGCTCTTCCAATGAGCTTTTTTTCACATTTTATACAATAGAGTGACAGATGACATCTTCAGCAGAAATTTCAAGTAATCTGTGGGGGAAGAGAGAAAAGAATTGTATACTTCAAAATTCCAAAAGAAATGTGAAAGAAAGAAGCTAGGTTTTCTCATAATCACAGATGGTCAAGGGTGTTTGGTTCAAAACAACAACCCTCAGTGTTTCCAAAGTTGCTTATAATTTTTCCCCTCCCAAAAATTTTATATGTTTTACATTTGCTCTAATCACCTACAGAAATAATTTTAATGTTAGTTTTCTAACAGTTTATCCTTATTATACAAATTGTTTCCCTTTCACCTCTCTCCTCTCCCCTACTTGAAGTGGCAAGCGATCTGATATGAGTTGAACATATACTATCAAGGAATAGATATTTCCATATTCTTCATTTTGTGAAAGAAGAAAATTATAGGAAATTACTTATGAAGGAAATGGAATGAAAATAGTATGCTCCAATTTGTTATCATGTTTTATCAGTTTATTTTGTGACAGTGGATGGAATTAGTTCTTTGAAATAATTATTTGGTAGATCTGACACTGAGAAAGTATTAATTCAGGTAAAAATAATATTTTGATTATATTGGCTTGGCCTACCATGGAGTAATTAATAATTTTCAATAATTTTCAGTTGTTTAGACCTAACTTTATTTGTGTGAAATACTTTGTAATTTTGTTTATGGAGTTCCTGAGTTTGACTTGGCAGATAGAACACAGGGATTCTAGATAGTGTGCAGATATTTTAAATGGAATTACTCCTGTTTTTGGAATTTGTTGGTAGTATATAGAAATGCTGGTGATTTGTGTTGGTTTATTTTGTTTCCTACAACTTCTGATTACTATCTCCTCTAATTTACTTTCCCTTTTATATATCCCTTTCCTTCTCAACTTCTCCCCCTCACCCACTTACTATAGGGTATGAGAGGTTTCTATGACCAAATGAATGTGGATGTTAATCCTTCTTTAAACAATTTCCTTTTTTTTATTTGAATAAGTTTATTTTGTCAATTTAGAACATTATTCCTTGGTTTCCAAAATCACATTTTTTCCCTCCCTCCTCTCCATCCACTCTTCCCGCAGCCAAGGTGCAATTTCATTGGGTATTACTTGTGTCCTTGCTCATAATCTATTTCCATGTTGTTGTTTACACTAGGATGTTTATTTAGAGTCTACATCCCCAACCATATCCCTTCGACTCATGTATTCAAGCAGTTGTTTTTTTTTTCGGTGTCCTTACTCCCACAGTGTTTCCTCTGGATGTGGATAGTGGTTTTTCTCGTAGGTTCAGGGTCATTGCATTGCCACTAATGGAGAAGTCCATTACATTCGATTGTACCACAGTGTACAATCACAGTGTACAACCACAGTCTGCTAGGTGTGAGGTGATACCTCAGAATTGTTTTGATTTGCATTTCTCTGACAATAAGAGATTTAGAACACTTTTTCCATGTGCTTTTTAATAGTTTTAATTTCTTTAACTGAAAATTGCCTATTCATGTCCCTTGTCCATTTATTAATTGGAGAATGGCTTGATTTTTCGTACAACTGGTTTAGCTCTTTATAAATTTGAGTAATTAGACCTTTGTCAGAGGTTTTTATAATAAACATTGTTTCCCAATTTGTTGCTTCCCTTCTAATTTTGGATGCATTTAGTTTTGTTTGTACAAAACTTTTTTTAATTTGATGTAATCAAAATTATTGATTTTACATTTTGTGATTTTTTCTAGCTCTTGATTGGTTTAAAGTCTTTCCTTTCCCAAAGATCTGACAAGTATACTATTCTGTGTTTGCCTAATTTTCTTATAGTTTCCTTTTTTATATTCAGGTCATTCACCCATTCTGAGTTTATCTTGGTGTAGGGTATGAGATGTTGATCCAAACCTAATCTCTCCCATACTGTCTTCCAATTTTCCCAGCAGTTTTTTTTTTTATCAAAAAGTGGGTTTTGGTTCCCACAACTGGGATCTTTCGGTTTATCATGGGATATCTTGCTGAGGTTATTTACCCCAAATCTATTCCACTGTTCCTCCTTTCTGTCTCTTAGCCAGTACCAAATTGTTTTGATAACCACTGCTTTATAGTCTAGTTTGAGATCTGGGACTGTAAGGGCTGTTCCTTTGCATTTTTTTTTCATGATTTCTCTGGATATCCTTTTTTTAAAAAATATAATAGAAATAATATTACTTTGTTATTTTTCCATTTTAATAAGTTTATTTAGTCAATTTAGAACATTATTCCTTGGTTACAATAATCACATTATTTCCCTCCCTACTCTCCACTCACTCTTCTAGCAGCCAATGTGCAATTTCATTGGATATTACTTGTGTCCTTGATCAGGACCTATTTCCATGTTGTTGTTTACACTAGGATGTTTATTTAGTCTACATCCCCAACCATATCCCTTCGACCCATGTATTCAAGCAGTTGTTTTTCTTTGGTGCTCTTACTCCCACAGTGTTTCCTCTGGATGTGCATAGTGGTTTTTCTCATAGATTCGTCCAATTCAACCAATGATTCTTAAATTGTTTCTCCTCAAACAATTTTCTAAATCCTCTGTTTTGTGAATGAGATGCTTCATATTTTCCTCATTTTTTTTCATTCTTTTGGTTTTGTTTTATAGTGTCCTGCTGCCTTGTGAGGTCACTTAATTCTAGTTGTTGTATTCTGGTTCTTAAAAACTGGATTTCATCACTGGCTTTTTGGTCATCCTTCTCCTTCTGGTCTGATTTTCTTTGGAGATCATCTTTCATTCTCTTTACCTCATCTCTCATCTTCTTTGCCTCATCTTTCATCTCCTTTGCCTCATTTTCAAGTTGGTTGATTTTGGCTTTCAAGATACTATTTTATGTTTCCAGATGACTTATCTTAGTTTTTAAATTCTACTCCCAATTGTCTTCAGCCTCTCTTAATTGTGTTTTGAATTGCATTTTGAGTTCTTCCAAAACCTGTATCCAATTCGCTGGGATTTGTGTTTTTTTTTGCTTGCTTCCTCCTCTATTTCATTTGCTCTTGGTTTGTTGCCTGTACAGAAGCTGTCAAAACTAATTTCTTTCTTATTTTTCTGTTGTTTGTTCATATTTACCCCTTCTTTGGTCCTCATATTTGTCTGTGCTCTTGCTCCTCTCATTTTTTTGGTTTTGGGGTTTTCTGTCAGTCTCCCCTCTTGGAGCTTTGACAGAAGATCTCTCAGTGCAGTCTGTGGGGAAGAAGTGTTGGAGTTTGAGATTCCTTGTCCTCTAGAGGCTTTTGATTAGATTAAAGTCTAGCAGTCTGTGGGGAAAGGGTGTTAGAGTTGGTTTCATATACCCTTTCAAGGTTCCCAAATCAAATCACTTGATAGCAAATCTGATTGCAAAAAAAAGGTTTAATGGCTTGGATAAAAGGCAGGTAGGGGAGATGGAAAGTGGGACTTGGTGTCCCTAATTTATTTCCTAACCATGGTCTCTCACTCAGGTAACTGTGTAGCCAGCCTGAGTTTCACCATCTGGAACCCAACTAAATTTCCCCAAACTATCTATTATATATTTAGCCTAGGAAGTGACAGAACAGGTGCAAGAGGACTGAAGCGGGTATGTGTGTGGAGCTGGACTCTCCTTGACAGTGAGTCCACAATTCCCTCACTTGGAGGAGTCTGATGCTCTTTTGTGACATTCCTTGGGGTATCAGACTGGTGACATTGTTAGAAGAAACTTTGAACATCGAACAGATAATTTTTATGGCTCTGAGTGAGGTCCTCAGCAAGGAAATCATGTCCTGCTAGGTTGAGGTCCCAGCTCCCATAAGCCAAGGTTTCCATATGGATCTCTCCCAGGTCTCTCCTCTTCTCCCAGGATACCTTGCCTTTCAACTGTCATTGCTGTCACGCAAAACTCTATCTCTCCCTCTTGCACCTTTCCTTACAGTAGAAAAAGATATACTACCCCTCTCAAATATGTATATATACATATATATATATATATAAAATCAAAAAATAATTAAGAAAGAAGTTAAGGAGATGAATAGAATTTTAGATAAGCTAAGTATGATAGTTATCTAGAGAGAACTTATTGGGAATTAAAAAGAATATAGATTTTTATAAACAGTACATGGTACTTATAAAATTAATCATATATTAGGGCATAAATCACTTATACTTAAAATGAGGAAAAGAAGAAATATTAGATATATCCTTTTCAGACCATAATGCAATAAAAATTATATGTAATAAGATACCAAGAAAACACAAAGTAAAAAATAATTTGAAAGTAATTTAAACTAATTAAGAATTAGTAGGTTTAAAAGCAAGTCATAGGAACAATAATTTTATTATTGTTTTTATTATAATTATTATATATTATTATAAACATAATAATATATATTAATTATAATTAATGGTAATAATGAGGCAACCTATAAAAACCCATGAGATATAGCAAAAATAGCAATTAGAAGGAAATTTCTAACACCAATTGTTTGTACTTTCAATAAGATAGAAAAAGAATAGCTCAATGAATTGGGAACACAGTTTAAAAAAAACTAGAAAAAACAAAATTAAGATTCCCAATTAAACATCAAATTGTAAATCCTAAAAATTAAAGATGAGATTAATAAAATTGAATCCAAGGAAACTACTGAAATTATAAATAAAACTAGGCCTTGGGTCTATGAAGAATTCAATAAAATAGACAAACAATTGGTTAATTTGTTTTTTTAAAATATAAGAAAACCTAATCAATAGCATTAAGAATGAAAAGTATAAAATATATCACAAATGAAGATGTAATCAAAATAATTATTAGGAGTTATTTTGCCCAATTACACAATGCTAACAAAGGATGCTAACAAATTTAACAACATAAATGAAATGGAAGAATACTTTAAAAAATATAAATTGTCTATCAGAGGAAGAAATAGAATATATAATAAACCTATTTTAGAAAAAAAATTAACAGACCATATATTAACTTCCTAAGGAAAAAAGCATGAGGATCAGATGGTTTTACAAGTGAATTTTACCAAATAGTTAAAGATCAATTAATTCCAATATTAAATAAATTATGTGAAATAATAGGAAAGAAGGAATCCTACCATACTAATTTTATGAAGCAAATGTGGCACTGATATCCAAACTAGTTAAAATTATAGACCAATTTTGTTAATGAATATGGTAAAAATCTCAAATGAAACACTAACCAGGAGACTACAACAATTACATAAAGATTATTCATTGGGATCCAACAGTATTTATACCAGAGAATGCAAGGATGCTTTAATAAAAAAGGAAACTGTTAACACAATTGATTATATTAATAAGAAATGTAACATGATTGTATCAATGGATGCAGAAAAAACTTTCACCAAAATGCAACTCTCATTCCTATTAAAAATACTGAAGATATTGTGTTAAAAGGAATAATGAACTGGAGGAATACCCTGTGAACTGGAATGACCTCTAGGGATTGATGCAGAGTGAAAAGAGCAGAACCAGGAGAACATTGTACACTGAGACTTTTTATATATACATCATGGCACAATTGAATGTAATGGACTTTTCTACTAACAGCAATGCAGTGATACTCCCCGCAGACTCTGGTCCATGCCTGGGATGATGTAACCCTGCCTTATAGGTGAAGTCAAGATGTTGGCTTAAATGCAGCAAAAGTCCAGTCCTCTAAAACCCTTCACACAAATCAAAAACAAAAACTACTAGTTAGAGGAAACAGAAAACCAAATCTAACAACAGAACAGAGCTGTAGGACCCTCCTGCTGGATTCAACTAAAAAGGTATGCCAAAAAAAGCCTGAATTCTTGAACTCTCAGGTTCATGGGAAAGTCCCATGACCCCTCCCCCACCCACAATGCTGAATCTCCAGCAGTGGCTAGAATCTCTGCGTGTGCAATAATTCTAGTCCAGAGGGAGTGCCTTGCTGGTACTGCTGTGCCAGGCTCAGGGCATTGAACAAAGGTGTCAGACAGAGTGGGCAGCCTAGTCATAGCCAAAATACTCCATCTTCCCCCATACACACTTTTCTTGAGGTTTTGGCCTCAAAGCACATATAGCTCTGCAGATCAACTCCTCCCTGGCTTAATCTTATCAATAGGGTAGATAAGAAGGATTCAAAGGGCAGGGAAGCTCAAGCTCCAAGTCTCTTACCCCATAGACTGCAGTGAGAGTAGCTGTAAGAATATAGCTGACTCTGATCCCAGGTCAAAGGCTGGAAGCACAGCTCCCTTCACCTACACCTTCAGTTTCTGCTGGCAGCTGAGGAAGATCTGACCTCAGGGCTCATCAATACAATCAGCAGAGGAGTGAAAAAGTCCCCCTGGAAAGAATAGCCCAAACCCACAGATCCATCAAATAACCAGAGGAGCAAATGTTACAGCTATTTACAGGGGGGTAGGGGGGGAAGAAGGAAAAAAAATATGAGTAGACAACAGGAAAAGAAAAAAATAAATTACAATCAACAGCTTCTATCCAGGCAATGAACAAAGAGCAAACGGAACAGAAGAGGACCAAGGAACACCAAGCAAAAACATAGAACCTCCAGCAAATTGAACTTAGGCTTTGGAAGAACTCAGAACACAATTCAAAAAACAATTGAGTGGCTAAAGACAATTGGGAAAAATAACTTAAAAAGCAAAATAAATCATCTGAAAATAGAAAATATTGTCTTGAAAGCCAAAATTGACCAGATTGACAATGAGACAAGGAAGATAAAAGATGACCTATGAAGAAAAACAGACCAGAAGGAGGATGATCAAAAAGCCAGGGATGAAATTTAGTCTTTAAAAGTCACAATCCAATAACTAGAAGCAAATGACTTAACAAGGCAGCAAAAATCTATAAAACAAAATCAAAAGAATGAACAAATTGAGGAAAACATGAAACACCTCATGCACAAAACAAAAGACCTAAAAAACAGGCCGTGGAGAGACAACTTAAGAATCATTGGTTTACAGGAAGATCATGACAAAAGAAAAACACTGGGCATAATTCTACATGAAATTATTCAAGAAAACTGCCCTGACATCCTAGAGGAAGAGCAAAAAGTGGACATTAAAAGTATGCAGATTCTGTGGATTCCCGTATTTAATTCTGAATTGACAATGCCTAGGAATGTAATAGCCAAATTTAAGAACTACCAGAAGAAGGAAAAAATATTACAAGCTGTTTTAAAAAAATAAAAAGAGCGAGAATAGATTGTACCCGACAAAGGGAGGTCTGGGCTTTTAGTATGGAGCAGGAGAAAGAGAGGATTGCCCCATTTCCACAAAGCGAGGTTCAGGGGAGACAAGAGATGTAATGAGTTGGCTCAGAGAGAGGAGGGGGTTTGAATATTTTCCTCCTTCTGTCCTCCCTCCTTAGATTAAGCTGCTATCCCCAATTTGCTCTTTTTCCTCTTTTCCCCCCTCTACTACTTGAGACAAAAAGGGTCTCCCCTTGATCTATTCACTCATACTCAGTTTGGGGAAGGGTCCCTGTCTCTATCTAAACCCTTTTCCTCTCTCCTTGAGTTTGGGGGGGGGAAGTCAGACCTTGGCAGCCTGAGCCCCCCTGAAAGAAATTTGGGTTGACTCACCCTTGGGCAACAGGAGCTGAGGTAAAGTCTGCTCAGGTTTCTTTTCAGAAAGTCCTTTCAATTGGTAAGTGTTGGGGGGAAAGACTTTCAGTCACCAGCAGGAAAAGTGGGTAACCCTCAGGAGAAAGTCTTTATCCACCTTCTCTCTTCAATGTCTCAAGATGAAGAGACCCTCACTGCTCTCCAAGCCAGAGTCTTCTCTCCTCAGGAAATTTCACTCCTGGGGTCCCTCCCCCACCAAGGTGATCAATTTCACATACTCTTCAGTTTGCCACTTTTTCTTTAATGCCAGCCTCTATCACAGAGCTGCAAAGAAGAAGTCATTCAGATACCATCGAACTATAGTTAAGATAACACAGGATCTGGCTGCATCTATACTGAAGGGCCAAAAGGCATGGGATCTGGCTGCATCTATACTGAAGGGCCAAAAGGCATGAATATTCTGGAAAGCAAGGAAACTGGGTCTACAACCAAGAATCTACTACCCAGCAAAACTGACAATAGTTTTGCAGGGGAAAGTATGGTCATTTAATAAAATAGAACACTTCCAAGCATTCATAAAGAAAAGACTAGACTAGACAGAAAATATGATGCCCAAAAACAGAATTCAAGAGAATCATCAAAAGGTAATTAAGAAAGGGGAAAAAAAGTTTTTTAAGGACCCAATTAGCTCAAATTATTTGTAACCCTTTAAGAAAAGATGATATTGGTAATTCTTAAAAAGTGTTATTATTACCTGGGTATCTAGAAGAATTATATTTAGAGGGACCAGTGACCAACTGTATAGGATGAAATGTCAAGACATAAATAAGTATGCAATATATATATAACTAGAGGTAAAAAAGAAATTAATATTAAGAGAAATGAGAAAAGAGACAAAATGGGGTAAATTTATATTTCATCAAGAAGTGCATGGTGGGAATGGGGGTGAACACAGTACAGTGTAAGGGTAAAGAGGTTGGAGACAGGAAATACTCAATTCTTAAGTGCATTGAAATTCACTCAAAGAGGGAAGAACAATCAGATCCATTGGAGAAGACAGAGAATTGATTTGTGCCCTATAGAGAAGTAGAACAGTAGCAAATGGACTGGTGGGGAGGGAAGCAATAGAAGGGAGAGAGACTGTGTGTGTGTGTGTAGTTTAAAAATACCCTAAAGAACAATAAGAGGGGAATAAGAAGGGAAGGGGGAGAAAGGGAAGTAAAATAAGGGTGGGAATTAGGGGGACAGATTAAAAGCAAAACACAGGTGTAGAAGGAAATACTGAAAGAAGAAAGGGCAGAACTAGTAGAAGAAATCAAAATGTTGTATAATACAAAGGTGGTAATCATAATTTTGAATGTGAATGGGATGAACTCACCCATAAAATGGAAGCAAATGGCAGAGTGGATTAGAAACCAAAATCCTGCCATATATTGTCTACAAGAAACACACATGAGGTAGGTACACAGGGTAAAGGTAAAAGGCTGGAGCAAAATCTATTGGGCATCAACTGAGAAAAAGATGGCAGGAGTCACAATCATGATATCTGACAAAGCCAAAGTAAAAATAGATCTAGTTAAAAGAGATAGGGAAGGTAATTACATCCTGATAAAAGGCAGTATGGACAAAGGCATCATTCAACAAATGTTATAGCATCCAAATTTCTGAAGTAGAAACTAGTAGAGCTCAAGGATAAAACAGATTGTAAAACTATACTAGTGGGAGATCTGAGCCTTCCTCTATCACATCTAGATAAATCAAAACAAAAAAATACATAAGAAAGAGGTAAGAGATGTGAATGAAATATTAGAAAAAATAGAGTTAATAGAAAAAATAGGGACAAAAAAGAATACACCTTCTTTTCAGTAGCACATGGTACATTCACAAAGATTAACTATGTACTAGGGCATAAAAACAGGTCAGACAAATGAAAAAGGAGCAGAAATAATAAATGCAACCTTTTCAGATTATAGTGCATCAAAAATAATAATTAGTAAGGGTATATGGAGAGGCAAATGAAAAATTAAATGGAAATTAAATAATACAATACACTAAAATTGGTCAAAGAACAAATCAGAGAAACATGTATAATTTCATTGAATAAAATGACAATGATGAGACTCGTATCAAATTATATGGGATGAAGCCAAAAGAGTACTCAGGAGGAAATTAATATCCTTGAGTTCACATATTAACAATTATGGAGGGCAAAGATCAATGAATTGGGCATAGAAATTAAATAAATAGGAAGTGAACAAATTAAAAACCCCCAGATGAAAACTAAATTAGAGATCCTAAAAATTAAGTGAGAAATTAATAAAATTGAAAGTAAAAATACTACTGAATTAATAAATAAGACTAGAAGCTGGTACTTTGAAAAAAAAACAAATAAAATAGACAAAGTACTGGTCAATCTAATAAAAAAAGGAAAAGAAAGAAAATGAAATTTAAGAGTATCAAAGATGAAAAGAGAGACCTCATCTATAATTAAGAGGAAAATAAGGCAATCATTAAAAACTATTTTGCCTAGTTATATGGCAATCTAAGTGATATGGATGAATATTTACAAAAATATAAATTGCCTAGATTAACCAAAGAAGAAATAGAATACTTAAATAATCCCATGTCAGAAAAAGAAATTGAAGAAGCCATCAAAGAACTCCCTAAGAAAAAATCCCCAGGACCAGATGGATTCACAAGTGAATTCTATCAAATATTCAAAGAACAACTAATCCCAATATTATACAAACTATTTGACTAAATAAACAAAGAAGGAATTCTACCAAATTTCTTTTACAACACAAATATGATAATGATCCCAAAATCAGGTATATCAAAAACAGAGAAGGAAAACTAAAGACCAATCTCCTTAATGAACATAAATGCAAAAATCTTAAAAAGAATACTAGCTTTTTAGTTTAGCGAAAAGACTCCAGCAAGTGATCACACGGATTATTCACTATGATCAGGTGGGGTTCATAGTAGGAATCCAAGGTTGGTTCAATATTAGGAAAACGATTCACATAATTGTCCATTTCAACAAGCAAACCAGCAACATGATTATCTCAATAGATGCAGGAAAATACTAGAAAGTATACTAATAGAAGGGCCTTTCCTAAAAATAATAAACAATATATATAAAACTATCAGCAAACATCATCTGCAATATGGATATATTAGAAGCATTTCCAATAAAATTAGGAGTGAAATAAGGATTCCCATTATCACCTCTATTATTTAACATTCTACTAGAAACACTAGAAGTAGCAATTAGAGAAGACAAGGAAATTGAAGATATTAAAATAGGCAATGAGGAAACCAAACTATCACAATTTGCAGATGACATAATGTTCTACTTAAAGAATCCTAGACAATCAACTAACAAGCTAGTGGAAATAATCAACAACTTTAGCAAAGCTGCAGGATACAAAGTAAACCCACATAAATCATCAGCATTTCTATATATTTCCAACAAATCTCAGCAGCAATAATTAGAAAGAGAAATTCTATTTAAAATCACCCTAGGCAATAAAAAATCCTTAGGAATCTTTCTGCCTAGACAAACACAGGAACTATATAAGCACAGCTACAAAACACTTTCCACACAATTAAAATGATCTAAAGAATTGGGCAAACATTAATTGCTTATGGATAGGAAGAGATAGCATAATAAAAATGACAATCCTTCCCAACCCAATTTACTTATTTAGTGCCATAACTATCAAACTACCCAGAAACTTCTTTACTGAATTGGAAAAAAATAACAAAGTTTATTTGGAAGAAAAAAGATCAAGATTATCAAGGGAAATAATGAAAAAAATGTGAAGGAAGGTGGCCTAGTAGTACCAGATCTTAAACAATATAAAAACACAATATAGTACTGTCTATGAGACAGAAGGGAGGATGGGTGGAATACACTGGTATGTGACCTCAGCACGACAGTCTGTAATAAACCCAAGTATCCCAGCTTTTGGGACAAAAATCCACTATGTGATAAAAACTGCTGGGAAAATTATAAAACAGTATGGGAGAGATTAATTTTTTTCCAGATTTCATACCTTACACCAAGATAAACTCAGAATGGGTAAATGACTTAAATATAAAGAAGGATAATAAAGTGAACACAAAATAGTATACTTGTCATATCTTTGGGAAAGGAAAGATTTTAAGACCAAGGAAGAGTTAGAAAATATTACAGGTATTGGCTAAGAGACAGAAAGGAGGATCAGTGGAATAGACTTGGGGTAAATGACCTAAGCAAGTCAGTCTATGATAAACACAAAGATCCCAGTTTTGGGGACCAAAACCCAGTATTTGATAAAAACTGCTGGGAAAATTAGAAGTCAGTATGAGAGAGATTAGGTTTGGATCAACATCTCATACCCTACACTAAGATAAACTCAGAATGGGTGAATGACCTGAATATAAAGAAGGAAACTATATGCAAATTGGGCAAACACTATAGTATACTTTTCATATCTTTGGGATAGGAAAGACTTTAAAACCAAGCAAGAGCTAGAAAAAAAATCACAAAATGTAAAATCAATAATTGTGATTACATCAAATTAAAAATTTTTTGTACAAACAAAATGAATGCATCCAAAATTAGAAGGGAAGCAACAAATTGGGAAACAATCTTTATTGCAAAAACCTCTGACAGAGGTCTAATTACTCAAATTTACAAAGAGCTAAACCAATTGTACAAAAATTCAAGTCATTCCCCAATTGGTAAATGGGCAAGGGACATGAATAGGCAATTTTCAGTTAAAGAAATCAAAACTATTAATAAGCACATGAAAAAGTGTTCTATATCTCGTATAATCAGAGAAATGCAAATTAAAACAACTCTGAAGTACATCCTCACTCCTTGCAGATTGGCAAAAGAAAATAATAAGTGTTGAAGGGGATGTTGCAAAATTAGGATATTAATACATTGCTGATGGAGTTGTGAATTAATCCAGCCATTCTGGATGGCAATTTGGAATTATGCCCAAAGGTTGCTAAATTACCTCCTGCCCTTTGATCCAGGCATAGCATTGCTGAGTTTGTACCCCAAAGAAATAATAAGGAAAAAGACATTACAAGTATATTTATAGCTGTGCTCTTTGTGATGGCAAAAAAAAATGGAAAATGAGGGAATGCCCTTTAATTAGGAAATGGCTGAACAAATTGTGGTATATGTTGGTGATGGGATAGTTTTGTGCTCAAGGGAATAATAAACTGGAGTAATTCCATGGGAACTGGAATGACCTTCAGGAATTGATGCAGTGAAAGGAGCAGAACCAGGAGAATATTGTACCCAGAGACTGATACACTGATACAATCAAATGTAATGGACTTCTCCACTAGCAGCAATGCAATCATCCAGTACAATTCTGAGGAACTTTTGAGAAAGAGCATTATCTACATTCAGAGGAAGAACTATGAAACCAGAAACACAGAAGAAAAATAACTGCTTGATCCAATGGGTCAATGGGGATATGATTGGGCATATAGACTCTAAACAATCACCTTAGTGCTAATGTCAGTAATGTGGAAATAGGTCTTGATCAACGACCCATGTAAAATCCAGTGGAATTGTGTGTCAGATGTGGGAGGGGTGTATAGGGGAGGGTATGGAAATAACATGAATCTTGTAACCATGAAAAAATATTCCAAATTAATTAATTTAATAAAATTTTCAAAAAAAAATACAGCAATGCACTGACCCAGGACAATTCAGAGGAATTTTTGAGAAAGAATGCTGTCCACATCCAGAGAAAGGACTGTGGAAACAGGAATACATTAGGAAAATATGTGATCTATCTCGTAATGTGATAGGGATATGTTTGAGTTTTTGATGTTAAAGGATTGTGCTACTACAGATATAAAGAAGACAGAAATGGGTTTTTAACAATGATGCATGTAAAACCCAGTGGAACTGCTTGTCAGATTCGGGAGGGGGATAGAAAGAGGGAGTGGGGATCATGAATCATGTAGCCATGGTATATGAAAAAGGAAAAAATACTGACGACCCTAAGTATAAATGAATTTTTCTTAGAAGAAGCATCTACCTAAAACCATCCAAAAATATTATTTGTTACTAGGATAAGCTAGAAGTTTCCCATTTAAAATCACAAATGAAATGGAAAAGAAATGTGTCTCCAAAAGGAGATATGGGGCTAGAGAAGGACCCAGATGGATTGGCGATTAAAAACCCCCCTAGGGAGCTTCCTAGGGTCTGTGAAACACAAACTCCTTGAGACTATACGAAAACACAAGTTTATTTTGCTTATTAAGGTTAGGGAACTGAAAGTTAAGATCCAATATGTCACTGAGTCTACAAAGCTCTACTTTCACCCACTTCCTATGCTCTTCTCAGGAGGAAGCCCTTCTGATCTTCTTAAGCTCTTCTTATCAACTTCCTGATCTTTCTAAACCCCTCCAAAATCTAACTAACTTTCTAGACTAGGAATTCGAGATTTTAAAACAACTAACCTTAATTGTCTCTAAAGGAGCTAGTGAAAATGGACTCACAAATGGACTGAGTACTTTCCCAAGCCTGGGGTTGGCTTCTTAGGTTAAAAAAAAAAAACAAAGTCCCAGATGTTAAACTCTTTGGTTTACAGTAGCCAAATTGCCACAGCAAATTTGTCCACAGCACTGCAAGGAAACCCACATCTCCTCTTAGGTGTCTTCCAAGCCCAAACCCTCCCAGTTTCTCCACAAATCTAGTCAGGTTACAGGAGTTGATGGAGTAGCTATTTCCCCTTCCAGCTCAGAGAGAGGATGGTTGTGTAATGACTGTTAACTCAGTTAACTCCCAGAAACCCTCCTCTGCAGTATCTTCTTCTTCTAGAATATTTTCCAGGGTTCTTGACTAAATTCTCCTTTTAGAAACAACTTTTGCATTTTCTCTTATCCCTTATCCCTCTTTCCTTACAGACACAAACATGCCCATTATAATAAAGTAAGGGAAGAAAAAGCAGTTTAAGGTATCAAGGCAAAGAGATAATAAACTATCTCTGTTTGCAGATGATATGATGATATAGGTGGGAAATTCTAGAGATTTAACCAAAAAGTTAAGTTGAAACAATAATTTCTGCAAGATAACATGATACAAAATAAACCCACATACATCAGCAGCATTTCTTTTTATCAAAGACTTTCAAAAAGACATAGAAAGAAATATTCCATTAAAAAAAACTATAAACTGAATAAATTACCTGGAAGCAAATGTAAAGAAGCCCAGAACAACATGAACATAATTATAAAACACTTTAAAAAATAAGATTTAAATATTTGGGGATATATTAATATTTGTGAGTGGGCAGCCAGTATAATTAAAATAACAATCTTACCTAAACTAATCCACTTATTCAATGTCATTCCAATTAAGTTTCTAAAAATTATTTCATTGTGGTAGAAGTAATAGTAAAATTCATTTGGAAGAACAAATGGTCAAGAATGTCAAAAGAATTAATGAAAAACTATAAAGGAAGTAAGTCTAGAAGTCCCAGATTTTTATAAGACAATAATTACCAAAACTATCTGGTCTAAGCTAAGAAATAGAAAGGTAGACCAGTGGAACAGAACAGACATGGGATAAGAATTCACTAATTGGGAATAATTGTTAGGAAAATTGAAAAGTGGTTTGGCAGAAACTAGGCATAGACCACTATCATAAAAGATTTACTAAGGTACAATCAAAATGGATAAATGACCTAAACATAAAGATATATAAACAAATCAGAAGAACAGAGAACATATTACTTTTCAGATTTATGGATAGTAGAGGAATTTATAAGTAACAAGAGATAGCATTGTGAGATATAAAATGGATAATTTTTATTATATTGAATTTAAAAGGGTTTGGACAAATAACTAATGTAGCCAAGATTAGGAGGAAAACAGAAAATTTGGGGTAGAATATTATTGACAGTTTTTCAGATAGAAGTCTATATGAAAAACTTTTTCATATTTATAAGAATATGAGCTATTCTCCAATTGATAATGGTCAAAAGATATGAATAGACAGTTTCTAGATGAAGAAATCAAAGCTACACATAACTATATGAAAAATATTCTAAATCATTATTGATTAGAGAAATGCAAACAACTCAGAGATAGATTTTTCATGAGTTCTTTTCTGGTGGACAGGATTCTTTCTCTTGAGTTCTTTGGAGTTGTCTTGGATCATTATATTGCTGATAATAGCTGCCCTTCACATTTCTCTTAGTGTGTACAATGTTCTCCTGGTTCTGCTCACTTTACTTTTCATCAGTTTATATGCCCTTATGGGGTTTTCTGAATTCCTTCTGGTCATCACTTCTTATAGTTCATAGTGTTCCATCAAAATCATATTTCACAATTTATTTAGCCATTCCATAATTAATGTGAATTTCCTAAATTTCCAATATTTTGCCATCATAAAAAGAGCTGCTATAAATATTTTTGTACAAATATGTCCTTTTTTTCCTTTTATCTCTTTGGGATACAGCCATAGCAATGATATGAAAAGGAATGCAATTTTATAACTACCACTGCTTTTTTTTTTTACTTCAGTTGAAGCATATTTGTCTCCCTGCTTCAAATATATTTCTTATAAACAACATATTGTAGGATTCTAGATTTTAATTTAATTTTAATTTCTGGACTCTGCTCTTTAATTTTCATGTGATTACAAACTGTGTATTTCCCTCCATCTTATTCTTCTCCTATTTACCCTCCTTATAATTTCACTTTACATCTCCTCATAAATGTTTTGATCCTGACTATTGCTTCCTCCAATTTATTTCCCCTTCTATCAGTATCCCACCTCAAATTTTTTATAATTCCCTCTCTCACTACATATAGGGTAAAATGAATTTCTGTACCCAGCCGAGTATGATGTAACTCTCTCTTTGAGTTAATTGTGATGAGAATAAGGTTCAACCATTGCTAGTAATTACCCCCAAGTTCCTCTCTACTATAATAGCTCTTCATGTGTAACAAATTACCTCATTCAACGTCTCCCTTCTTGAATATCATGTTATCTTAGTGAACTTATCCCTGAACCCTTTTTCTGTGTATACTCATTCTAACTGTCCTAATAGTGACACAATTCTTAAGTTATAAGTACGAGTACCATTTAACTTTATTGAATCCTTTAAGGTTTCTATTTTCTGTTTCACTCTTTATGCTTCTCTTTTGTCTTGTATTTGATCATCAGAATTTCTGTTCAGCTTTAGGCTTTTTATCAGGAATGATGGAAAGTCCTCTATTTCATTGACTTTCTCATCTCAATCCCCAATTGAGAAAATTGACATTTTCTCCTAATGAATTTTTTTATTTTGGCTGGGTTTTGCTGTGTATGTGATTCTTCATTGTAATCTTGGCCCCTTTGACTTCCAGAATATTGTATCTCAAAACCTTCTAATCCTTTAATGGAGAATCTGCTAAATCCTGAGGCTCCAATATTTCTGGTCATTTGAAGCATTTAACCCTTGGCTTGGGAGCTCTAGAGTTTGGCTATAATATTTCTGGGAGTTTTCATTTTGGAATCTCTTTAAGGAGACCATTGACAGATCCTTTTAATTTCTATTTTTTCTTCATGTTCAAGAATATCAGGGTAGTTTTCCTTCATAATTTCTAGTTAAATGATGCTTAAAATCTTTTTTTAAAAACATGACTTTCCAATAATTCTTAGATTATCTCTCCTGGATATTTTCCCCAAATGAGTTGTTTTTCCAATGAGATCTTCTATTCAAATCTATTTTTTCATCGTTTTTATTTTATTTTGTTGTCTTAATGTCTTGTGGAGTCATTAGCTTCCACATACTGAATTCTAATTTTGAAGAAATTACTTTTTTCAGGGGATTTTTGTATCTCTTTCTCCATTTGGCCAATTGTTATTTTTCAAATAATACATTTTAAAGATTTTTGTAGTCCCTTTTCCATTTGGCCATTTCTACCTTTTTTCCTAAACCTTACCTTCTATCTTATAATCAATAACGTATGTGGATAGAATTTTGATCCCTAGGACTCTCTTACCCAGCATCCCATTTGCATGCTCATGCTGAATGCAAACACTGTATGTGTATGTATGAAAGATAAAGTTCTAGTTGACTCCACCTCTGTCTCTCTCTTGCCTTGATTGTGGTTGCAGAAGTTGGCTTTCAGTCAGGCAGGAGAATTTACTCACATGGTCTTTTTTTTTTTTTAGATAATGAGGCTTTGCATTTCTTTAATATCTGTTTCCTTTTTATTCCTTCTAATTAAATTGATTATAAATATTATATGATTATATATAAATATAATATATTTAATAATATTTAATACATAATCACTAATTATATATACATATATATGTATATAAAATAAATAATTTATAAAATAAATATAAAATGATTATAAATAAACTTTATGCAATTAATACTTGTAGTTATTGATATTCATTTAAATCTTACGTTTTTGATGACTAGAAGTATGGAATTTAGGACCTTTACTTCTCTCTAAATTAGTAGATTAAAACCATGTTTCTTCCCTGTTGAGGCTTTTTCACCTTCCCTCTCCAGGTTTGGTGTTGGGGAATCACCCACAATGGGAGCTATGTAGTGGTGTCTCTGCCTGCCCCCTTTGCTTTTGCTTGCAGTACTAAGTCTAAGGCTCTTGGCTGAAACAGATAAGCTACTTCCTGCTGCATCCCATATGCACCCATCTGCCTGAGTCAGTGTTCTCTGTTGCTGCCCCTGCGCCCTGTGGATTCCCTGAGTTTCCTGTGTGGAGGGTGAGAAGCTAAGTAGCTGGCCCCCTGCCTCCTGGCATGGCTATACACCCCACCCCCCAATTTGGGTCTCAAATGTGCAGTAGCCCCTTGAATTTCCAGCTTGGTGCTAAAACTGCTTTTTAGACTAGCAGAGCAGCACAAACATGCAGCAAGCAGGAGATCCTGGGCCCCTTCCAGGCTGCCCACCTCCATTAAGCTCCCAAACCAATTTTAAACTAACTGGGGGATGACTTTCACGCTTCTGGCTATGAGAAGAAAACTTTTGCCTTTTCTTTTAGCTAAAGCCTTTTAGATGCCCTCTATTTTTAAAATTAACTATGAGGGGCATGTCTAAGAATGATATTTAAAATCATGCAGGCAATGAGGGAACAGTTTCCTCTCCATTTGAAACAGCTTTTGTTTCCAGAGTTCGAACTGTTCAAAACTTCAGAATGGCTTTGTTTAGTACTGTTCCTGAGAAGGGTCGTATTCATAGCATATTTTACATTTTATTTATTTCTCCTCAAGAAAAATCTGCAAAAGGTGAAAAAAAAAGACTCAAATAGACAACAATGAGAAACATTTGAGTAATTTCAAAATTCAGAAAGAAAATCCCCCTCCATCCAAGCCTGCCCAGACTGAATTCATACTCTTTTGTCTTGTTCAGCTTTTGGAACCTCAGGACCTGACTCCACCCTCTACACCCTTCCTTTTCTTATCCATCTCTCCCCTTCCCTCCACCCTCCCCCACTCAGTACCCACCCATCCTCTCCCTACTTCAGCCCCTGCCAGATCTCTCTTCACCATGCCTCTTCCTTTTTCTCCCCTGTCTCAGCCTCTCCCTACTCTACCCCAATCATCCCCTCCCCTACCCCTCCATTGTCCCAAACCATCCCTCCCCTGCCCCTTCCCCATTCCCATAACCTCACCCCCAGCTTCAGCCCCATTTCTCCCACCCTGCTTCTCCATTCCCAGACCAACCTCTCCCTCTTAGCTCACCTGATTCTCCCCCTTCCCTCACCTGCTCCATAGCAATCCAAACATCTAGCCAAGAGGCACAATTTGCAAATAAATCAGTTAAAAGCCTATTCCTTTTAAGGGAAATACCCAACTTCAATAAAACTGAAGATATGGTGTCCTTAAGACACTATACATGACTTCCGGGTCAAGATGGTGGCTTAGAAGCAGCAAAAGTTCAGATCTCTGAAATTTTACCGATCACAAAATGAATGCTCCTAGGGGACTGAAATTCAAACTTAACAACAGGACAGAGCAGGGGAACTTCTGGACTCAAATCAAAAGGTAAGTCCCCCAAAAGCCAGAATCCTAGATCACTCGGGTCTAAGGGGAAGGCAGAAGGAAGGTCCCAGGACCCCTCCCCCCCAACCCAGAGAGCTGAGCCCTCAGCAGCAGCAGCAACAGCAACAGGAAACTCAGGGCCTGCAAAGGTGCTGGTTTGAAGGGCATACCTTGAAATCAACCTGGGCCAGTCTTGGGGTGTCCAATACAGATGACAGGGAAGCAGCCTGAGAGAGACCTGGGGGAGCTTGTAGCCCCCTGGCTGGGTCTTTCCATTGGAGAATCACCAGAGGTTTTTGCCTCGGGGCACATCCAGACCAACCCAGCTGAACCTAGTCCCATCAGGAGCCCTCAGAGCTCAAGGAGGCCAGGACCCCTCCCCCCTTAGAGTGCAGGGCCCTCTGAAAGGACAGGAACATCAGGGCTGGCAAGGCACTGAGGTACCTTGCAGAGAGTGCTGTGCCAGGCTCGGAGCTTGGAAATAAGGCAGCGGAGAAGCAACTGGAGGGAACTGAGAGCAGTAACACCCAAAATGTCGGCAATCAGGGAAGGGTAGACCTTGGGCTTCCCCAGGAAGTCAGCGCAGGTGAGGAGAATGGACAATTTGCCCGAGGCTAAAACCTTGGACCAACAGACAGATACACTAAGAGCCAGTCCTGCTCACTCAGATTTCTGACTGGAAAGGGGAAGAAAAAGTAGAGAGATGGCAAACAGTAGAGAAGTGCAAAAGCCTCCAAACACCAAGAAAAGCAAGAAGAAGGGGGTGACTTTGGACACATTTTATGGAGCAAAAATACAAAATACAGAGGAGATAGAAGAAGAAACACAAACAAATTCTCCATAACCTTCCAAAGGAAATGGAAATTCCCCACAAACTCTTTTTTTTTATTAATATATTTTATTTGATCATTTCCAAGCATTATTCGTTAAAGACATAGATCATTTTCTTTTCCTCCCCCCACCACCATAGCCGACGCGTAAGTCCACTGGGCATTAGATGTTTTCTTGATTTGAACCCATTGCTTTGTTGATAGTATTTGCATTAGAGTGTTCATTTAGAGTCTATCCTCTGTCATGTCCCCTCGACCTCTGTATTCAGGCAGTTGCTTTTTCTCGGTGTTTCCACTCCCATAGTTTATCCTTTGCTTATGAATGGTGTTTTTTTCTCCTGGATCCCTGCAAGTTGTTCAGGGACATTACACCGCCACTAATGGAGAAGTCCATTACATTCGATTATACCACAGTGTATTAGTCTCTGTGTACAATGTTCTCCTGGTTCTGCTCCTCTCGCTCTGCATCACTTCCTGGAGGTTGTTCCAGTCTCCATGGAACTCCTCCACTTTATTATTCCCTTTAGCACAATAGTATTTCATCACCAACATATACCACAGTTTGTTCAGCCATTCCCCAATTGATGGGCATCCCCTCGTTTTCCAGTTTTTGGCCACCACAAAGAGCGCAGCTATGAATATTTTTGTACAAGTCTTTGTGTCCATTATCTCTTTGGGGTACAGACCCAGCAGTGCTATGGCTGGGTCAAAGGGTAGATATTCTTTTGTCGCCCTTTGGGCATAGTTCCAAATTGCCCTCCAGAATGGTTGGGTCAGTTCACAGCTCCACCAGCAATGAATTAATGTCCCTACTTTGCCACATCCCCTCCAGCATTCATTATTTTCCTTTGCTGTTATGTTAGCCAATCTGCTAGGTGTGAGGTGATACCTCAGAGTTGTTTTGATTTGCATCTCTCTGATTATAAGAGATGTAGAACACTTCTTCATGTGCTTGTTAATAGTTTTGATTTCTTTATCTGAGAACTGCCTATCCATTTCCCTTGCCCATTTATCAATTGGAGAATGGCTTGATTTTTTGTACAATTGATTTAGCTCATTATAAATATGAGTAATTAAACCTTTGTCAGAGGTTTCTATGAAGATTTTTTCCCAATTTGTTGTTTCCCTTCTGATTTTAGTTATATTGGTTTTGTTTGTACAAAAGCTTTTTAGTTTGATGTAGTCGAAATTATTTATTTTACATTTTGTGATTCTTTCTATATCTTGCTTGGTTTTAAAGCCTTTCTCCTCCCAAAGGTCTGACATGTATACTATTTTGTGTTTACCCAATTTACTTATGGTTTCCTTCTTTATGTTTAAGTCACTCACCCATTTTGAATTTATCTTGGTGTAGGGTGTGAGGTGTTGATCTATTCCTAGACTCTCCCACACTGTCTTCCAATTTTCCCAGCAGTTTTTATCAAATAGTGGATTTTTGTCCCCAAAGCTGGGATCTTTGGGTTTATCGTATACTGTCTTGCTGAGGTCGCTTTCCCCCAGTCTATTCCACTGATCTTCCTTTCTGTTTCTTAGCCAGTACCAAATTGTTTTGATGACTGCTGCTTTGTAATATAGTTTGAGATCTGGGACTGCAAGGCCCCCATCATATGTGTTTTTTGTTCATTATTTCCCTGGATATCCTTGATCTTTTATTCTTCCAAATGAACTTTGTTATGGTTTTTTCTAAATCAGTGAAGAAGTATTTTGGTAGTTCAATGGGTATGGCACTAAATAGATAAATAAGTTTGGGTAGGATGGTCATTTTTATTATATTGGCTCGTCCTATCCATGAGCAGTTAATGTTTTTCCATTTGTTCAAGTCTAGTTTTAGTTGTGTGGCGAGTGTTTTGTAGTTGTGTTCATATAGTTCCTGTGTTTGTCTTGGGAGGTAGATTCCTAGGTATTTTATTTTGTCTAAGGTGATTTTGAATGGGATTTCTCTTTCTAGTTCTTGCTGCTGAGCTGTGTTGGAGATATATAGAAAAGCTGATGATTTATGTGGGTTTATTTTGTATCCTGCAACTTTGCTAAAGTTGTTGATTATTTCAATTAGCTTTTTGGTTGAATCTCTAGGATTCTTTAAGTAGACCATCATGTCATCCGCAAAGAGTGATAACTTGGTCTCCTCCTTGCCTATTTTGATGCCTTCAATTCCTTTATCTTCTCTAATTGCTACTGCTAGTGTTTCTAGTACAATGTCAAATAGTAGAGGTGATAATGGGCATCCTTGTTTCACTCCTGATCTTATTGGGAATGCATCTAGTTTATCCCCATTGCAGATGATATTAGCTGTTGGTTTTAGATATATACTGTTTATTATTTTTAGGAATGACCCTTCTATTCCTATGCTTTCTAGTGTTTTTAATAGGAATGGGTGTTGTATTTTATCAAAGGCTTTTTCTGCATCTATTGAGATAATCATGTGGTTCTTGCTAGTTTGCTTGTTGATGTGGTCAATTATGTGGATGGTTTTCCTAATGTTGAACCAGCCCTGCATCCCTGGTATGAATCCTACTTGATCATGGTGAATGATCCTTCTGATCACTTGCTGGAGTCTTTTTGCTAGTATTCTATTTAAGATTTTTGCATCTATATTCATTAGGGAGATTGGCCTATAGTTTTCTTTCTCTGTTTTTGACCTGCCTGGTTTTGGAATCAGTACCATGTTTGTGTCGTCAAAGGAGTTTGGTAGAACTCCCTCTTTGCTTATTATGTCAAATAGTTTGTATAGTATTGGGATTAACTGTTCTCTGAATGTTTGATAGAATTCACAGGTGAATCCATCAGGCCCTGGGGATTTTTTCTTAGGAAGTTCTTTGATGGCTTGATGGATTTCAATTTCTGATATGGGATTATTTAAGAATTCTATTTCCTCTTCTGTTAGTCTAGGCAGTTTGTATTTTTGTATATATTCATCCATTTCTCCTAAATTGGTGTATTTATTGCCATATAATTGGGCAAAGTAATTTCTAATGATTGCCTTAATTTCATCTTCATCGGAGGTGCTGTCCCCCTTTTCATCTTTAATGCTGTGAATTTGCTTTTCTTCCTTCCTTTTTTTAATTAGATTGACCAGTACTTTGTCTATTTTGTTTGTTTTTTCAAAGTACCAGCTTCTTGTCTTATTTATTAAATCAATAGTTCTTTCACTTTCGATTTTATTAATTTCTCCCTTAATTTTTAGGATTTCTAATTTGGTTTTCTGCTGGGGGTTTTTAATTCGATCGCTTTCGAGTTTTTTCATTTGCATTTCCAATTGATTGATCTCTGCTCTCCCTTGTTTGTTAATATAAGCATTCAGGGATATGAATTTACCTCTGATTACCGCTTTGGCTGCATCCCAAAAGGTTTGAAAGGATGTTTCGCCATTGTCATTTTCCTCGATGAAATTATTAATTGTTTCTATGATTTCTTCTTTAACTAAACGGTTTTGGAGTATCATATTGTTTAATTTCCAATTGGTTTTAGATTTGGTTTTCCATGTACCATTACTAATCATTATTTTTATTGCTTTGTGGTCTGAGAAGGCTGCATTCATTATTTCTGCTTTTTTGCATTTGTGTGCTATGTTTCTGTGACCTAATGTATGGTCAATTTTTGTGAATGTGCCATGTGGTGCTGAGAAGAAGGTGTATTCCTTTTTATCCCTATTTATTTTTCTCCATATGTCTATTAATTCTAATTTTTCTAAGATTTCATTCACCTTCTTTACCTCTTTCTTATTTATTTTTTTATTTGATTTATCTAAATTTGATAATGGTTGGTTTAAGTCTCCCACTAGTATGGTTTTATTGTCTATTTCTTCCTTCAATTCTCCTAGTTTCTCCATTAGAAATTTGGGTGCTATATTATTTGGTGCATACATGTTGATTAATGATATTTCCTCATTGTCTAGAGTCCCTTTTAACAAAATATAATTACCTTCCCTATCCCTTTTGATCAGGTCTGTTTTTGCATTGGCTTTATCCTCATGTGTGTTTCTTAAAGAGAACATGTGGTAGGGTTTTGGATTCTAATCCATTCTGCTATTAGTCTACGTTTTATGGGTGAGTTCATCCCATTCACATTCAAAGTTATGATAATAAATGCAGCTTTTTCAGATCATAAGGCAATAAAAATAATGATCAGTAAGGGTATATGGAAAACCAAATCAAAAATTAATTGGAAATTAAATTATATGATACTCCAAAATTGGTTAGTTAGAGAACAAATCATAGCAACAATTTATAATTTCATTGAGGAAAATGAGAATGGTGAGACATCCTTTCCAACCTTATGGGATGCAGTCAAAGCAGTAATCAGAGGAAAATTCATATCCCTGAGTGCATATATTAACAAACTAGGAAGGGCAGAGATCAATGAATTGGAAATGCAAATAAAAAAACTTGAAAGTGATCAAATTAAAACCCCCCAGAAGAAAACCAAACTAGATATCCTAAAAATTAAGGGAGAAATTAATAAAATTGAAAGTGATAGAACAATAAAACTAATAAATAAGACTAGAAGCTGGTACTTTGAAAAAACAAACAAAATAGACAAAGTACCGGTCAATCTAAAAAATGGAAAGAAGAAAAGCAAATTAACAGCATCAAAAATGAAAAGGGGGACATCACCTCTGATGAAGAGGAAATTAAGGCAATTATTAAAAACTACTTTGCCCAATTATATGGCAATAAATACACCAATTTAAGTGATATGGATGAATATATACAAAATACAAACTGGCTAGACTAACAGAAGAAGAAATAGAATTCTTAAATAATCACATATCAGAAAATGAAATCAAACAGACCATGAAAGAACTCCCTAAGAAATAATCCCTAGGGCCTGATGGATTCACAATTGAATTCTATCAAAAATTCAAAGAACAGTTAATCCCAATACTATACAAACTATTTGATGTAATAAGCAAAGAGGGAGTTCTACCAAATTCCTTTTATGACAAAAACATGGTACTGCTTCCAAAGCCAGTCAGGTCAAAAACAGAGAAAGAAAAGTATAGACCAATCTCCCTAATGAATATAGATGCAAAAATCTTAAATAGGATACTAGCAAAAAGACCCCAGCAAGTGATCAGAAGGGTCATCCACCATGATCAAGTAGGATTTATACCAGGGATGCAGGGCTGGTTCAACATTAGGAAATCCATCCACATAATTGACCATATCAACAAGCAAACCAACAAAAATCACATGATTATTTCAATAGACGCAGAAAAAGCCTTTGATAAAATACAACACCCATTCCTATTAAAAACACTAGAAAGCATAGGAATAGAAGGGTCATTCCTAAAAATAATAAACAGTATATATCTAAAACCATCAACTAATATCATCTGCAATGGGGATAAACTACATCCATTCCCAATAAGATCAGGAGTGAAACAAGGATGCCCATTATCACCTCTACTATTTGACATTGTACTAGAAACACTAGCAGTAGCAATTAGAGAAGAAAAAGAAATTGAAGGCATCAAAATAGGCAAGGAGGAGACCAAGTTATCACTCTTTGCGGATGACATGATGGTCTACTTAAAGAATCCTAGAGATTCAACCAAAAAGCTAATTGAAATAATCAACAACTTCAGCAAAGTTGCAGGATTCAAAATAAACCCGCATAAGTCATCAGCATTTCTATATATTTCCAACACCGCTCAGCAGCAGGAACTAGAAAGAGAAATCCCATTCAAAATCACCTTAGACAAAATAAAATACCTAGGAATCTACCTCCAGAGACAAACACAGGAACTATATGAACACAACTACCAAACATTCTCCACACAACTAAAACTAGACTCTAACAATTGGAAGAACATTAACTGCTCATGGGTAGGAAGAGCCAATATAATAAAAATGACCATCCTACCCAAACTTATTTATCTATTTAGTGCCATACCCATTGAGCTTCCAAAAATTTTCTTTATTGATTTAGAAAAAACCATAACAAAGTTCATTTGGAATAACAAAAGATCAAGGATATCCAGGGATATAGTGAAAAAAATACAAAGGAAGGGGGCCTTGCAGTCTCAGATCTCAAACTATATTACAAAGCAGCAATCATCAAAACAATTTGGTACTGGCTAAGAGACAGAAAGGAGGATTAGTGGAATAGATTTGGGGCAATTGACCTCAGCAAGACAGTATATGATAAACCCAAAGATCCTAGCTTTGGGGACAAAATTCCACTATTCAATAAAAACTGCTGGGAAAATTGGAAGACAGTGTGGGAGAGATTAGGTTTGGATCAATACCTCATACCCTACACCAAGATAAATTCAAAATGGGTGAATGACTTGAACATAAAGAAGGAAACTATAAGAAAGTTAGGTGAACACAGAATAGCATACATGTCAGACCTTTGGGATGGGAAAGTCTTTAAAACCAAGCAAGACTTAGAAAGAGTCACAAAATGTAAAATAAATAATTTTGATTACATCAAATTAAAAGGTTTTGTACAAACAAAACTAAAATCAGAAGGGAAGCAACAAATTGGGAAACAATCTTCATAAAAACCTCTGACAAAGGTTTAATTACTCAAATTTACAAAGAGGTAAATCAATTGTACAAGAACCAAGCCATTTCTCCAATTGATAAATGTGCAAGGGACATGAACAGGCAGTTTTCAGCCAAAGAAATCAAAAGTATTGTTAAATAGATGAAAAAGTATTCTATATCTCTTATAACCAGAGAGATGCAAATTAAAACAACTCTGAGGCATCACCTCACACCTAGCAGATTGGCTAACATGATAGCAAAGGAAAATAATGAATGCTGGAGGGCATGTGGCAAAGTAGGGACACTAATTCATTGCTGTTGGGTTTGTGAATTGATCCAACCATTCTGGAGGGCAATTTGGAACTATCCCCAAAGGGTGATAAAAGATTGTCTGCCCTTTGATCCAGCCATAGCACTGCTGGGTTTGTACCCCAAAGAGATAATAAGGAAAAAGACATGTACAAGAATATCCATAGGTGAGCTCTTTGTGGTGTCCAAAAATTGGAAATGAGGGGATGCCCTTCAATTGGAGAGTGGCTGACAAATTGTGGTATATGTTGGTGATGGAATTCTATTGTGCTCAAAGGTATAATAAAGTGGAGGAATTCCATGGAGAATGGAACAACCTCCAGGAAGTGATGCAGAGTGAAAGGAGCAGAACGAGGAAACCATTGTACACAGAGAATGATACACTGTGGTACAATCGAATGTAATGGAATTCTCCATTAGTGTCAATGCAATGTCCCTGAACAATCTTCAGGGATCTAGGAGAAAAAATACTATCCACAAGCAGAGGACAAACTGTGAGAGTAAAAACACCGAGGAAAAGCAACTGCTTGACTACAGGGGTTGAGGGAACATGTCTGAGGAGAGACTCTAAATGAACACTCTAATGCAAATACCACCAACATGGAAATGGGTTCGAATCAAGAACACACGTGATACCCAGTGAAACCACGCATTGGCTAGGGGAGAGTTTGGGGAGGGGTGGGAAGAAAAAAAATGATCTTTGTCTCCAATGAATAATGTTTGGAAATGACCAAATAAAATAATGTTAAAAAACAAACAATTCTATTTCTTCTTCTGCTAGTCTAGGGAATTCATATTTTTGTAAGTATTCATCCATATCACGTCAATTGGCATATTTATTGCCATATAATTGGGCAAAATAGGTTTTAATGATTGCCTTGATTTCTTCTTCAGTAGAGGTCAAGTCTCTCTTTTCATCTATGATACTGTTAATTTGGTTTTCTTCTTTCCTTTTTTTAATTAGATTGACCAGTACTTTGTCTATTTTGTTTTTTGTTTTCAAAATGCCAGATTCTAGTCTTATTTATTAGTTCAATAGTTTCTTCACTTTCAGTTTTATTAATTTCTCACTTAATTTTTAGGATCTCTAATTTAGTTTTCTTCTGGGGATTTTTAATTTGTTAGCTTTCACGTTTTTTGATTTGCATATTCAATTCATTGACCTCTGCCCTTCTTAATTTGTTAATATATGAACTCAAGGATATAAATTTGCCCCTGAGTACTGCTTTGGCTGCATCCCATAGATTTTGAAAGGATGTGTAATTTTCTTCAATTAAATTATTAATTGTTTTTATTATTTGTTCTCTAACCAATTTTGGAGAATCTTATTATTTAATTTCTCATTAATTTTTGATTTGGCTCTTCATGTACCATTACTGATCATTATTTTTATTAAGTTATTATCTGAAAAGGTTTCATTTATTATTTCTGCTTTTCTGTATTTGTTTGCCATGTCTTTATGACCTAGTACATGGTCAGTCTCTCTGAACGTACCATGTGTTGCTGAAAAGAAGGTCTATTCTTTTTTGTCCCTATTTATTTTTCTCCACATATCTACTAACTCTAAATTTTCTAAGATTTAATTCACACCTCTTACCTCTTTCTTATTATTTTTTTATTTGATTTATCTAAATTTGATAGTGGTAGGTTCCAGTCTCCCACTAGTATAGTTTTACTATCTATTTCTTCCTTCAATTCCAGTAGTTTTTCCTTTAGAAATTTGGATGCTATACTATTTGGTGCATATATGTTGATTACTGATATTTCCTCATTGTCTATACTTCCTTTTATCAGCATATATTTACTTTCCCTATCCCTTTTAATCAGATATATTTTTACTTTGGCTTTGTCAGATATCATGTTTGGAATCCTGTCTTCTTTATATCAGTTGAGGCCCCCCAATAAGTTTTGCTCCATCTTTAATATAACCTTGTGAGTGTCTACCTGCCTCATGTGTGTTTCTTGTAGACAACATATGGTAGGATTTTGGATTCTAATCCACGCTCCTATTTGTTTTCATTTTATGGATGAGATCATCCCATTTACATTCTATCATTACCAGCTATGCATTTCCCTATTATTTTGATTTTTTCTTTTAGTCCTGCTGTTTATTCTTTTGCTATATCTTTTTAAACCAATGGTTGGCTTTTAACCAATCCCCCTAATACCCTACCTTAATATGCTTCCCTTTCTGGCCCCTACCTTTTTGTTCCCTTCTTATTTTTTTAGGATCTGTTAAGTTTCTTCCCCCTCTCTCTTTCCCTCCCTTTTTGTACTACTTTCCCCCACCTCCCTTAGTTTTCCCTTCTCACTTTCCCTATAGGATAAGATAGAATTCAAGACCCCAATGGATCTAGATATTCTTTCCTTTCAGAACTGATTTCACTGAGAGTAAGGTTTTAGTATTATCTATTACCTTTAGTATTACCTCTCTTCCTCTCCTTCTTATAAGAATATTCTTCCCCTCCCCTTCCCATGTGTATCTTTGTTTGATAAAGATTATCTTATTTATTTTATTTCTTCAAGTATTTCTTGGTGCCATCTTTGATTTTCCCCTTCCTTTTTCTTTTTTTGCATGTAGTACTTATTACCCCAATCTCTTTCTTTGAATGATTCTTCTAATTACTATAATAGTGAGTATAATTTTTGAGTTACAAATAACATTTCCCCCATATATTAATATAAATAATTTGATCTTATTGTAGCCCTTAAAGAAGAAAATTTGAATAAAAAACATTTTTCCACTTTTCCCTCTTTTTTATTTACCTTTTCATGTTTCTCTTGATCTTTTTGTTTGTATATCAAACTTTCCACTTAGTTCTGTTCTTTTCTTTACAAATACTTGGAAATATTCTATTTAAAAAAATTATTTTGAATGTCTATACTTTCCCCTGGAAGTAGATAGTCAGTTTTGATTGATAGATGATCCTTCTTTGAAGACCCAATTCTCTTGCCTTTCTGAATATCATATTCCAAGCCTTGAAGTCCTTTAGTGTGGAAGCTGCCAGGTCTTTTGTGATCCTGGTTGGTGCTTCTTGGTATCTGAATTGTCTCTTTTTGGCTTTTTGTAGAATTATCACTTTAGCTTGAAATCTCTTGAATTTGGTAATTACATTCCTGGGAGTTGTCTTTTGAGGATTTAGTGTAGAGGATGTTCTATGAACTTTTTCAATGTCTATTTTTTCCCCTTGTTCAAGAATATCCGGGCAGTTTTCTTGGATTATTTCTTATAGTGTGATGGCAAGATTTCTCTTTATTTCTGGCTTTTCAAGCAGACCACTGGTTCTCAAATTGTCTCTCTGTGATCTGTTTTACTGATCTGTCATCATCTCAGTAACATATTTTATGTTTTCTTCTATTTTGTCATTCTTTTGACTTTGCTTCATTAATTATTGCTGTTTTGCAAGATCAGTGTCTTCCAGTTGCCTAATTTTGGAATTTTAAGACTGGTTTTACTTTTCAGTTTGGCCTCTCCCACTTTTTGTGGCTTCCAGTTTTTTCTCCAACTGGGAGTTCCTGTCCTTTAAACTGTTATTTTCTCTTTGAACTATTTCCCACTTTTCTTTCCTGAAGGCTTCCATCTTTTTTATAAGCTCCAATTTAAATTCTTCAGGAGTTCATGGACAATTTCCATTTATTTGGAAGGTTTTGGTGCATTTATTTGTATTTCCTCCTCTATTTCCTCTTTTGCCTGGGTTTTTTCCTCCATAAAAATTTTCCATGTTTTACCCCTTCTTGTTTCTCTTGGAGGTAGGTTGTTGTTCCTGGGTACAATTTGCCATCAATGTGGAAGTTTTTCCTTTTATTTTTAGTCAGAAATCTGAGTGATATGTGCAGGCTCTCTATGGTGTTAAGGAGTAAGGATTTTGCCTGAGGCAAGCTCTCAAAACCCCACAGCTTCTGCTGTTTTCTTCCCTTCTTTCTGCTATCTTTCCACACTCATCAGACTGCTGGGGTTTCAGGTGTAGCTGCTCTCAGGGGTAGGTCTTTGGTTGTTTTAGTCAGCCCCCAACAACATAGAGGTGCCCCTTACTCACTCTAGAGGTGCCCCTCCCTAACTTACTGATTCTGGCACAAGCTGGCTAACTCTGGCTCCATAAGTGTGTTGGAGGAGAGTAGATCAGTTTGCGTTTTGGTGGGAGCTTTTTCACCCCCTTATAGTGTGGAAATGCCTAAATCCCACGTACCTTCAATGCTGTGCCCTACTGTAGAGTCCCTTTGTTCTCATGAATTTCATTTTTTTGGCCTTTTGAGGTAGTCTATACTGGTGGCTGCTAAGGAGAGGATGAGTCTTGTGTCTAGACTGTCGCCATGTTTACCCGAAACTGTTTTGTTGTATTTTTTCAAAGACTTTTTCTGCATCTTTTGAGATAATATAATTTGATTTCTGTTGGATTGGTTGTTAAAAAAAGTCAATTATGTGGATGATTTTCCTAATATGAAACCATCTTTCCATTCCTCGTATCAATCTTACCTGATCATAGTGAATAATCCTTGTGATCCCTTGCTGGAGTTTTTTTGCTGTATTCTACTTAAGATTTTTGCATCTATGTTCATTAAGGAAATTGGTCTGTAGATTTCTTTCTCTTTTTTGGTCTGCCTGGCTTTGGAATCAGTACCATATTTGTGTCATCAAAATAACTTAGTAAAACTCCTGCTTTGCTTATTTTGTCAAATAATATATATAGTATTGGGATTAGTTCTCATTTTTTACCTTAATTTCTTCTTCATTAACAGTGAGGTAGCACTTTTCATTTTTGAAACTGTTACTTTGGTTTTCTTCTTTCTTTTTTTTTTGTTAGACTAATTAGTACTTTATTTTATTTTTTTCAAATTACCAGCTTTTAGTCTTACTTATTAATTCAATAGTTCTTTTACTTTATTTTTATTAATTTTATTAATTTCTCCTTTGATTTTTAGGATTTCCAATTTAGTTTTTATCTGGGATTTTTAATTTGTTCTCTTTCTAGTTTTTTTTAATTTTGTATGCACATTTCATAAACCTCTTCACTTTCTGATTTGTTGATATATGCACTCAGGGATATAAATTTCCCCTGAGTACTATGTCTGCCTACCATAGATTTTCATATGATGTGTACCCATTGTCTTTCTTTTCAATGAAATTATAATTGTTTCTATGATTTGTTCTTTAACCAACTAATTTTGGAGAATCATGTTATTTAATTTCCATTAAATGTTTGATTTGCCTCTCTGTGTACCCTTAATAGTTATAATTTTTATTGCATTATAATCTGGAAAAGTTGTATTTATTATTTCTGCGTTTTTGCATTTTTGCAATGTTTTTATGCCCTAGTACATGGCCAGTGTTTGTGAATGTACCATGTGCTACTGAAGAGAAGGTGTTTTCTTTTTTGTTCCTATGTATTTTTCCATATATTTATTAAGTAATTTTTCTAAGATTTCATTAATATCTCTTAATTCTTTCTCATTTGGAGGGTGTTTGATTTATCTAGATCAGATAGAGGAAAATTGAGTTCTTTCACTAGTATAGTTTTACTATCTATTTCCTTCTTAAACTTCAGTAGTTTCTTCTTTAAAAATCTTGATGCTATGCCATTTGATGCATACACGTTGAGTACTGCTATTTCTTCATTGTCTATACTGCCTTCTATCTGGAAGTAATTACCTATTCCTTTTATTTAGATCTATTTTTACTTTGCCTTTGTCAGCTATCATGATTGCAACTCATGTCTTCTTTTTCTCATTTTATGCCCAATAGATTTTGCTCCAGCCTCTTACCTTTACCCTGTGTGTATCTACCTGCCTCATGTGTGTTTCTTATAGACACCATATTGTAGGATTTTTGTTTAATGTGGAGGCTGCCAGATCCTGTGTAATCCTGACTCTGGTGTTCCTTGATATCTAAATTGTCTCTTTCTGGATTCTTGCAATATTTTCTAAGTGGCTTGGAAGCTATTGAATTTGGCAATTAAATTCTTGGGTCTTGTCTTTTGATGATTTAATGTAGAAAGTGATCTATGCACTCTTTCAAAGTCTATTTTGTCCTCTTGTTCAAGAATATCAGGGCAGTTTTTTTGGATAACTTCTTGCAATATGATGTCCAGGCCTCTATTTTTTTCCAGATTTTCCAATGATTCTCAAAATGTCTCTCCTAGGTCTGTTCTCTTAATCAGTTTTTTTCAGTGAGATATTTCATATTTCTTTCCATTCTGTCATTCTTTTGGCTTTACTTTATTAATTCTTGTTGTCTTGTGAGATCATTAGCTTCTACTTGCCCAATTCTAGTCTTTAAGTACTGGTTTTCACTATGATATTTTGATTTTCCTTTTAAGTTTGATCTATCCTTCTTTTCATTGCTTCCAGCAGGTCATTTCTGGTCTCCTATTTGTGATTTCTATGCTTCTTTTTCCCCTTGGGAGATTTGGTCTTTTAAACGGTTATTTTCTTTTTAAAATTATTTTCATTTCATTTTTCCCATTTTTCTTCTGTTATGGGGTAGAAATGTAAAGTGTTTTTTTTTTATAAAAGGTCAGACTGGATTATTTAAGAATAAGGTAACCAGGAGTTTTATGAAATTCCAAAAGGATATATTAACAATTTATTTGTAAAATATAGAAAGAGTGAAAGTAAGAAAATGAGAGAGCGAGAGACAAAGAGAGAGAGGCAAAGATAGACAGACAGAGAGAGAGAGAGAGACAGAGAGACAGAGAGAGAGAGAGACAGACAGACAGACAGACAGACAGACAGACAGAGGATAGGGTAAGATATCTAGCCTAAGCACTAAGTATTTTGCTCCAAACCTTGGCTTAAAAACAAGCAGGGGTGTTTAGTCCTTATCCAGAGAGGATTTAGCCCTTGTAGCCAAGGACCTGGGGATGCAGGTCTTGAAGTCGAGAGGATAGGCTTCTCCTGAGGTTTTTCTGTTTAGAGAATCCAGGAAAGGTGTCAGCTCTTTCACTCACTATGTGTCAGTTCAACAGGAGAGAATCAAAGGACACTCTCACCAAGTCTAAGGTTCAGTCAGCAGATCTTCATCAGCCTCCAACTCAAACTCAGAACTCCAAAAAATGAGAGCACTTAGAAGTCCCAAGCACAAAGAACTCCAGAAGCCACTCCCTTCTGTTGTTGTAACTCCTTTTTAAAGTTACTTCCTGTGCCTTACTCCACTTTTATGTCTACTAATTACAGCTAAAGCTTTGCTTAAGACTGCCCAGGGGACAGTCAGCCAATTCTGATTTGTCACTCACTATTGCACATGTGGCTACATAGTCATAGCATCCAAATGATTTCATCTTGCCTGAAAAGAATTGTAATTGTTGAGAATTAAAAATGGATCTGTTTATATTTATTCTAATTCAGAGAAGATTCTAGTCTCTGAAGATTGTTTTAATTAAGGGAAAAAGGCAAGAGAAGTAGAAAAAATTTATTGGAATTGCCTTTAATAAACATTAAGATAACTTTTATATCATCTCTCCAAAATGGCAGTGTAATGAAAGGCACTAATCCTGAGTCTTGGGAGCTGAATTTTTCTTAAAAAACTTTTTTGAAAACTATATAAAGTGAAATGCAGCTGAAAGGTTTTTTTGTATTTCATTTATATTAAAGATATTTATTGATCTCAAAAAACAAAACAAAAACAAACAAACAAACAAAAAAAAAACAACTGTTTGGCTGTGTCCCTAGTTACAAAAGTGTAGAATGTCAGAGTTAGAAGGAAATAATAGATATCTTCTTGTTGGAAGTCTTTCTTTTATTTTCTGATGTATTTATTTTTTATCAATTTTATTATTATTATTATTTTTAAATAAACCCTTACCCTCTGTCTTAGAATCAATACTGGGTTTTGGTTCCAAGGCAGAAAAGCAGTAAGGGCTAGGCAATGGGGGTTAAGTGACTTCCCCAGGGAAGGAAGTTAGGAAGTGTCTGAGACCAGATTTGAATCCAGGAACTCCCATCTCTGGGCCTGACTCTCAATCCACTGAGCCACCCAGCTGCCCCTTATTTTTTATCAATTTATATAAAGTGTATGCTTCTTCATTTATTTTGTCAGATGAATTTAATGCTCATTGGATAAGATAATATCAAATATTCTTCTTTCCTTTGTGTAATTACTGCACTGATTTCATGAGTTATAGTATCTGTGTGGTTTTGTTAATATAGGAATTTCTCCCACCAATATAGATAAAAATTGTAATTATTCCCTGGATAGATTTTTTAGGTACATAGAAATTATATGACTTATCCAGAGCTAGTAAATTTTACATATGGAATCTAAATCCAGGTCTCCCTTTCTCCAAGCTGCTTTATTTGGCCCCAGTGCTAAGGGTCAAAGCAATATCAGAGTTGAAAGAATTCTTTTAAAATTGTACTCAGGGAAATGATGCAATTATTAGCTTTAGTGTTATGTGGAGTCAGGAACAAGCAAATAAAGCATGTACAAAAACAAACATACCAACCATTTATGACAACATAAACAGAAAACTACTTCCCAGAGATGCAAGAAATTCATTCATCATGAGGAGTAGAGAGACATGTCAGGAAAGAAAAATTGTCTTAGGTATGATAGTTATATAATCTAAATGTGGGTGTGGTCAAGAACAGTTAATTGATGCCAAATATAAGAATGGGCATTCCTAAACAGACCCAAATGTGATGGAAAAGTTCTGTGTTCCTTACAAATATATGCTTGGATATAGCTCCATTAAGAGGAATTTCATTTTCTTTATCAGGAACACAAAGTGGTTAAAAGGATCCAACCTTACTGATGTATAGTAGCTGAAGCTACAACCCTTATCTACCTAACACCTCAGTGTTAACGATGGAAAAATACAACCCTCTGTTTAGCCTATGTGTTTCTATGGGCATTAGAATCACTTAGCCCATAGTCCATATGGAATCCAAGTCATTAAAATATGACATCAAATTATAGTCAGACAATAACATCAAATCATAAAAGTTTTAATTTTCAGAAAAGCCAATACTTTACCCATTTAATCAGATTGCCTATAGCTAAATTATATTTTAACAATATGCTCATATACAATGTAGCATGTGTATAATGATGTTTGTTACATAATATTCACTTAAACATTTTGTATTTGGTCATTATTTTGGCACCTTCTCTATACTGGAGGAAAAAATCTATATTATAATTTTTCTTCTTAGAAATTTCTCTATCAGAAAGTCTTTGCCAGACGCTAAGATTTGTAAGGGATATTATGGTAAATAATACATGCAACTACATTTAGTAAACATTTATTCAGCAACATGCTATACTACACATTAGGGGTACAGAAACAAGACAGAACAGTTTGTCTTCATGGAGATTATGTTTTAGTGGAGGGACATGGAATAAATATGTATATATATATATATTAATTTTAGAAGAAGATTAAATTAACATTTGTGAGTAGAAAAGGCATTCAATGGAGAGCTTTGAGTGAAGTTTATCATTCTAATAGGTGTGGGAAAGAAAGGAATTCCTTCTGTAGAACTGAAAGAAAACTATCTCACTTTGATCTCTTAAAAACTTTATTTAAAGAAAAAAAAACACTAGTTTCCCTAGCCTGAAATTGCCTATCCCCACTTAACCCCAAATCTAGTCAGAGTCAAAGGTCCCAAATTGTCCCTTATATAGACTAATCCCACACCAGGTCCATTCAAGACCAATCCCATACTAGGAAGTAGAGGGGAGAGACCCCTGGGACACACTAGGGGATGCTGTTTCCCAGGCCACAATATTTTAAAACCCACATTTCCCCTGTGATTCTTTGGGAGACCACTCTCCCCAGTGGATCTTTTAAAACATAACAAACTAAATATACAGTGACAGAGGGTTTGCAATCAAGGAAGAGTGACAGGCTGAAGAGTTGATGGATCTGCTCATCTCAATGGGGGAGGGGTCCCAGGAGATCTGGAATGTTGAGAAGCCAGAAGATTCTGGCTAGGATTTGAGTTGGATTCTCTCTCAACCTTCAGAAACCTAGGAGGAGAGGTCTGATCATGCCTTTCTCCTGGGATATACTCATTTTTCCTCTCCTGGTGACTGGACATTCTCCCCACCACCACCAATTCCCAACTGAAGGGACAGCTGAAGAAGACATTTGAACCTTTGTCAAAACTTTACCTTACAGCTCCTGGTGCCCTGGGTCTGAACTGTGGCCAAGGGGCCAAAGACCAGGGTCAGTCACACTAGCTATCTCAGGGGGCCCAGGCTGCTAAGACCTGAGTTCCCCCAAACTCATGGAGGGAGGGAAAAGGGGTAGTTAGAGAAGGGACACCTTCCCCTGCTTTCCTCACCCATTCTTTTCCTGCCAGTCATTTTCTTTATGTTACCCTAGTTGATTTAATTTATATTAAAGTTGTTATCCTTTCCCAACCTTAAATACTAGCTGCCTCTCCTGGATCCTTCTTTCAGGGGAAATATCCATTCCTCCTTTATCTTCTTTACTACCAACCAATCTGTCTATTACAATATATATATATATATATATATATATATATATATATATATATATATATATACATTTTTTACAAGGGGAAAATACAACAATCTGGGAATAATGAAACAAAAGGGAAACAAAAGCAACACCAATTAGGGGGCAGTTCCCTTTGGCACGACAAAGTACATATAAACCAAATGCATTTTAACAAAACAAATGAATTTAACACCCCCCCCCCAAGTTCAATCTTGCACATCCAGTTTGATCAGGATCTCCTGGAGCAGCATGAAATCTACACGGACATCTCCATGGCATCTCCCACAAGGAGTTTAGTCTCTAGATTCTGGGAAGAAGTAAATTTCTTACCCTTAAATTACTTTTAAAATAACAAACTTTTCATTACAAAATAATAACACATCCCCCCTTCCCTAGGAGGATTTAAAGAAACATTGAAATAACATAGGGATACATGGCTGAGGTATGAGGCATATGAACCATTGTGAAATAAAAATACCAAAAAATCACAAAAATTCCAAATATATATGCAAAGAAATCCTAAATAAGGAAAAATAAAATCACAACTGGTCCTTGAATCATGGCCCTATTAAAGCAATCCTTGTCCAATATCATGCACTTACCCACTCAGCAGCCAAGATCACAGTCAACCACCACAGCATGAAAGCTGGAAAAGGGACTAGATTTTTAGCAGCAAACAGGAAATAGCATTCCCTCATCTGATCTTTCATCATTTCTCAGGCATAGAGGAGCCAGAATAGTCAATGCTTATGTACTTGATAGAAAGTATTTCACAAGGAGTGTGGCACAAGGAGTCCTGCATCTTAACATATGTCAAGCACCACAACCTTGAGCCTCACACACGGTTCAAGTACTTTTCTATTCACCCAGGATTTCATCAATCCTACCTGGATTGGTTTCTTTGGGGCCTGTGTGCTTTTTTTTGGCACTATTCAGGTTAAATTTGTGTTTCCTTGGCATCGTGTAGGTGAAGTCTGTGCTTCTTTTTGACCCCATTTCCTTGCATCAGACATATTTACAAAGCAAAGTCCCATAGTTAAAGAGTCAGTGGCAGTTTCCACAGTCCAAGGCTGTTGGGCATGCAGTTACAGTTAGGACTAATGAACATACTAAATGTACACTAGTGTAAAATAAAAAAAAATCTTTTAACATTGATGACATGTGCTTTGGAAAACTCAAATTGCACATGCAATTATTAAAAAGAGTTCTAAAAATTAAATAATATATCTTACAAACAGTGTCATTCAAGGATATGTAGAATTAAAAATTTCTTACCCAAGAATTGAGATCCATTTCCTTTTTAACTTAGCCATGATCCACAGTGTAAATGCAATTTTTTTTCTCAAAGTAAAGTAACAAGTTTACAAAACAATAGGCAATAGGTAAGACATATTCAAAGAAAGTACCAAATTTTCAAAATTCACAATACAAATTTTCCAAATTATCAATACAAGATTTCTGTCCAACTAGTTCTCTAAGGTTCAAATATAGGGTGATATAGATAAAAACAATAGCTGAAAATGCAACATAGATGTATGTGTGTGTATCTAAAAAAACAGAATGAAATCTCAAAGCAAAGAATTACTTAAATACAATGGGATCAATACAATTACTCATCATTGGTAGAAGGTGCTCTTTTGATATGGGATCAATATTAGAGATTAACCAACACAAACAGTTTAAATATGGAGCCATAATTTTTCCCTTTAAAAGATTGATGTCAATCACAATGAAGTGTGTGTTTTTAAAAATACAGAGACTGTATTCATTGTAAAGGCTCTCAATACTGTAAGTCATTCTGAGGTACTTTTGCTACTTAAGAAAAATACATATTAGCAAAATTGGGTTAACTTTTATAATGATCAAAATTAATATTTTCTAGTGATTTGGATATCTCATTATGCTTATTAGCCAGTGCTTAACTTCTAAGTAAATCTTTACAATGACGGGCATTAATAAACTTTTGTATACACCTTGATTATTTGTTAAAAGGGAAATATTCCTTTTCAATTTCTGGCATTAAGACATCAGGGTCTGAGAAATCAAAGGCTCTACCCTCTGATTCCAGTGCTCTAACCCCTGTACACACACACACACATGCGCACACACACACACACACACACACACTCTTTCATAATGATCTTTGGGTAGTTGGTGTATTTTGGGGATTTCCTTGGGCTCCTCTAGGCTGAGAGGCAGTCTCACCCTGAGTATAGCATGAACAAGCTCCACTTTGGATATATTGTTGTTGGCTATGGATTTGGATGTAGAGTATTATTGTCATAATTGTTAGGATTTCTATAATTGACATTAGTTCTATAGTTGTAATTTCTGAAGTTATTATTCCAAATTGCTTGTTTCTAATGCCTATAATTCATCATTATGTGACACCTTTTTGCACAAAAGTGGCATATTAATAATTCATGCTCATATTCCTGCAAAGAGACAATGGCCACTGCTTTACTTCCTTTCTCTTATTTATCAAGTCTTTCTGTTAAGGTTTTTAGTTCTTTCCATAATTATACTACCAAATCACTTGTTTCCACATTTTTTTTTCATGGTCTTTAGATATGTACACCATGACCCTGCACAATTCTTCTAAGTCCATATTAGGCCAGTTTGGGCAGTTAGTTTTAAAATATTCCTGGACCACTTTGGAGCAGTTTCTCACAAACTGCTCCCTTATTTGCTGAACATCTCCTTCTTTAGTGGGGTCAAGGTCTATGTACCTTCCTCACAGATCAATAACTCTGTCCATAAATTGGGAGGGTGACTCATCCTCCAATGGTTTAAGGCTTTCAAATTTTGTCCATGTACCTGGCCTGTCAGAGCATTCTTGCATTGCCTTTAGCAATGACTCCCTGGCATGGGATAGCTGCAAATATTTGTTTTCACCATTTATATTCCATTTTGGGTCATGTTCTGGTCAATGAACCACATTCCTTCCTCTAGCTCTATTAACAGTAGAAATAATTTTGTCTTTCTCCTGTTCAGTCAGAAAAGGCCTGGAGGAAGTTTTGTATATCCTGATAAGCAGTATCATATGTACAGAATATTTTGTCCAGGGTCTTGATGATGACAATTGGTATGTCCTTAAATGAGGGGACATTTTGTTTGAATTTTTTTATAACCTGGGCAGTAAAAGACCTGTGATGCCTTAAGGTCACCATGTTCCCACTTGTCCATAACATAAGCACTTCCTTTAAGGGGAAAAGACCTTCATATAATTCATTTGCTGTCCTAATTTTTTTTTGTGTGTGGATGTTTGGGTGGGTACTAAGAAAGTAAAAGGAAGAGTTAGGGGAGAAGAAGGGGAAAGAGATGGGTCCAGGGGATGGGCAGGGCTGGGACAAGGAGCAGGAGATGATGGGGCATGGGGAAAAGAGGTAGGAGAGGACAGGGTGGCCAAGAACTGGATAAGCTGATGGAGAAATTCTATCTAAGGTACAAGTGGGGAAGGATCTTCCCTCTGAGGTAGGGGTGGCAAGGGATCCTCCCTTTGAATCTCTCTTCAAAACCTTCAGTTGGGCCTGCATTTGGATCTGCATTTTAAGCAGGCAGACCTTTTGGTGTTTATTGTTGAGGTGTAGTAAAAGAAAACCCCCTAATATTAGTAAAAGGTTTATAAAAAGAAAAAAAATAATCTGAACCCCTAAGGTTTTCAAAAACTCCTGGGGACAAAGACTGTCCATCAAGGTTGCTAACATAGTGTGTAATATTGTATTTTATTTTCAGCTTAAAAAAGAAAAGAAAAGAAAACAGCAGGTATAGGTGCAAACTGCTCCCATGCAGGAGCCCAGGAACACGGTTTGGCAGGAAATTAGAGGTTGCATGGGGGTGGGGAAGAGTTTGAAAAATACACTTGAGTTGGGGGAGAAACAGGGGCCTCTGTGCTAGGGGGTGGGGGAAAGGATGTATACCGTACCTGCTTCTAAAGAACTCTCAGCAGGGGGTCTGGTGGCAGGCAAGCAGAGGCTGCAGGCTGAACAGGGATCAGGCAGAAGCAGGAGCAGGGAGCCTATGGATTGCCTGGCAGGAGGGATAAAGTTGGGGAGGGTGATGGGGGCCTTGGCTGAGTCCCTGAGTGGAGAGGCTCAGCCAGGGGCAAGGCAAGAAGAGAGAGAGAGAGAAAAAAAAGAGAAACAGTAGCAAAAAGCCCGTGGTAGGCAGAGAAGAAAAGAAAGATGGATAATACTAGATCAATCATACCTAGGTTTGCACTTTTCAGTTTTTGTACAGTTTTGCAAATTGCAAACCTTTCCATCCTTTGTCACAAATTTATCACAATTTCCCCCTATTGCATGAATCACAAATCATGTTGAAAACATGATTTTTGAATTTGTACACAATCTAAAATACTTACCAGTTACGTAAACTAAGAAATCTACCCAAAATTACAAACAACCTACACTCAACTATCTTACTCTAACTTTCACTAACCTATTCTAAGAAATTGTAACAAGGGAAAAAGGAAAAGGCAAAGGAAAGCAAAGTAAATAATGAACAAGTACAAAAATCAAACAGAAGCCACATCAGAACAGTTAATAACATCAAATGGATGAACTTAACTTCCATGCAATTAGCAAACTTAAAATACTCTTATCAGCTAAAAAGGAACAATGTACTAGTATTGTAGTACACTAACATTAAACTTTTTAGAAAAAAACTTTGAAAATCACAATAAACACAACATTGCATAAATTTTACAATGAAAATTAAACCAAACAATAAGCTTACTTATGCAAATACATGTAACAGTGTGCTATGTACCTAATTTACATATATATACATATAGTACCTATATACAATATATACATATGTGCACTTATGTACACTTCATATTTACACATTGTTTACATATCTACACACACTATAATACAATTTTACAATCCTATTATATACCCTATTTACATATACTTACATATTTATTTTTTTTGATATGTGATGTCATATTTTGTTGGTGTTGTGTAATGTATGATGCAGTGCAAGTCAGTATCTAATTTTCTTACCTTATCTTACTTAATTTGACCTAACTTCACAATACTTCTCCTAACTAAATTTCTATACCTAAACTAAATCTAAGTGTGCAGCTACATTTTGTTAGTAAATAACATATCTATAGATAATCATAACAGTCTTATTACCCTAACTATATATTATTTCACTCATTTAAGTAGTGATTCAATGTAACACAACCATATTTATGTTTTGTGTTTATGCTTTATTATGTTGTTACTTTTGTTATGTCATATTGTAAATAGCAATTTAACTGTCAGTGTTACTGTTATATAAGAGTTATGTTACTGTTGTATGCAGCGTACTTACCTTCTTCTTGAATATCCTTCTGCAATTCCATAGTAGTAAATATATTTGTGTTTGTATGTGAATAAATGCTGTTATTATATACTATAATGCATTACCCAAAGTATAAAATCATTAGTCCAAGTATCCTGTAATCTTCTTCATTGCAAATTTCACAAAGTCTTTTAAATTTTTAAGTTCTCAGTCTTTCATCAATGTCCATTACTTCCTGAATTCTCCTCTTCATCTGCATTGTCCTCTTCTATCCTCTTCCACAGGAATGGTCCTCTCCATACTGATCTTTTTGATTGCAGACTCAATTTGACTGATGATTCTTCCTGCAATCTCTTCATTTCCTTCTTCTTCAATGATTTGTACATTTTCATTATTTATACCATGTGCTAATTTTATATGTGAACAATGATACCAGGAATCTCTACCCAAAACTTTTACTGAAGATGGAGAAACCAACACAATAGTGTAAGGATCTAACCAACTTTCCTGTGTTGCTGATGTTTTAGCAAAATTTTTTACATATAGCATATCTTCTGGTTCATAATTATGAAGGGAATAATCCAATGGACCAGTTTGAATTAATACTCCCATTTCATGTAATTCTTTTAGTCTTTGTTGTAAAGCACTTAAGTAAGAAGCAAGTTGACAATCTCCTCCTAAGAGAGATGTATAGACTGTCTTACAAGTTTTTGCTTGTAGTGGAGCATGTCGAAAGAACATTTCATAGGATGATATATGCTAATCTGCTCTTGTACTCATATGTATCTCTGGCCATTTGAGATGAGTTCCAGCACAAAGCTTCCCTACCATAGTCTTTATTTCCTTATTCATGCACTCAATTTGGCCTGAACCTTAGGGATGATACAGCACATGATATTTTGGTGTTATTGCTACATTTTCATAGACTCTTTTCAGGATGTCATGAGTGAAATGCGATCCTTTATCAGATTCTATTGTTAGTAGTACTCCTAATCTAGGTATAATTTCCTTAATCAACAATTTCATCACAAAGCTTGCTATATTTGTATTTGATGGAAAAGCTTCAGGCCATTTAGTTAATCTATCAACAATTACCAAGCAAAACTTGTATCTTCCAGCTTTGGGCATGCTGATATATTCAATCTGCAGACTCTCAAATGGACAATATGCTAAAGTCTACTACCTAAACCTTTATGTCTGAATGCTCCTTGATTGAATTTTTGGCAAACAGAACAGCTTGAGCAGATCTTATTTGCTATAGTACTTATTCCAGGAGCAACCCATTGCCTCTTTACAGTGTCAATTACAGCTTGACTACCAAAGCAACCTTTTGTGTGAATTTGTGTGACGCAAATAGGTATACAGGTCTTTTGGTAACAGCAGCTTTCCTGTATCTGTTAACCATATACCATGTTCTTTTCCAGCTCCAAACTTCTCTTTCCATTTTTGTATTTCTGAGTCTACATAAGCTTTTTCTAGATCATCAGATTCTGTAGTTGATAAGTTCATAATATACACAGAAGCATTTCTAGCTGCAAATTTTGCTGTTATGTCAGCTCCATGATTTCCTTTAGAAACAGAATCTCTTCTATTAGTATGATTACTATGGATTACTGCTAGCTGTTTAGGCTTCTGGATAGCATCCAACAACTCAGTTATTATTTCTGCATGAGCAATTGGTTTTCCTGATGCAGTAATAAAACCTTGTTGTTTCCAGATCTTTCCTGTCACATGACAAACAGAAAAAAGCATAATGAGAGTTTGTGTAAATTGCACTTTTACCAACTGCCAGAAGGAATGCTTGCTTTAAAGTGATTAACTCTGTGGTTTGTGTGCTAAGGTTACTAGGTAATGATCCATACCACAGTGTCTCAAAATCTGTGACAACTGCAGCACCTGTACATCTAATTCCATTACACAAATATGAAGATCCATCTTTGAATAAGATCAAATCTGGATTTTCGATTGGAGTATCTTTTAAATCCAGCCTTGGCCTATCCACTAGATTTGCTACTTCTAAGCATTCATGTTCACCATTCTTTGGCAAATCAGGAAGAAATGTAGCTGGGTTTAATACACTATGCCTTTTAAACATGATGTTTTCACTACCTAGATGTATAATTTCATACTTAGATATTCATTTGTCTGAATATGCTAGAGTACGTAATGTCCTCATTAGCGTTTCTATTTGATGTGAACAGAACACTGTCAATGAACATCCCAAAACTAATTCTGATGACTTTTGAACTAACACAGCTGCAGCAGCTACACACCTTAAACAAGGAACTGTACCTGCAGCAATTGGTTCTAGCCGACAACTATAGTATCCAATTGGATGATATCTTTGTCCTAAAGTCTGTGTCAGTACACCAGATGCAATACCTTTGGTCTCATGCACAAATAATTGAAAAGGTTTAGTATAGTCTGAGATTCCAAGAGCTGGTGCAGATAAAATCACTTCCTTAGCTTCCTTAAGGCTTGCAGATATTCAGGTTTGAGTTTCAGAGGTTCTGGTTCTGTATTCCTAGTTAGATCTGTTAAACATTTAGTAATTTCCTTATATGCAGGTATCCATTGTCTACAAAAACCAGTTGTCCCAAGAATAGCTCTGAGTTGCTTCTTGGTCTTAGGTGCACTCAGTTAGCTATTCTTTTCTTAGTGATACTTCTGGAACCATCTGACAACACAAAACCAAGATATTCAACCTGTGACAAAACCCACTGAAGTTTTGTTTTAGAGATTTTATGTCCACATTTATATAATTCAATCAAAAGAATCTTGCTATCTCTCAAACACACTTTAGCAGATGGAGATGCTAGGAGGATATCATCAACAAAATGCACTATTTTACCTTCCTTGAATGATATTGTTTTAAGTCTCTGTTAAAAATTTGAGACAATTGGCCCAGGCCATCACAGAATCTCTGTGGAAGATGAGTGAACGTCCATTGAGCACTGTCCCACATGAAAACAAAGATCTTTTGAAAACCCTCATGAATTGGTATTGAGAAAAACGCTGAACATAAATCTATCATGATAAAATATCTTACTTGACTTGGAATGGATGATATTATAGTAGCTGTGCTTGGTACTACAGGATGTCTTAATTACATGATCATTTACAGCTCTTAATCCAGTATGAATCTATATAGACAACTTTGCCATCTTGATTGAGCTTTTGTTTCTTTATTGGCAGTATGGGAGTATTGTAATTTGAAAAACATGGTATTATGATCCCTTGTTGAATTAGGGACTCAATAATCAGTCTTATTCCTTCTATAGCTTCTTTACTCAAAGGATATTGAGGAACACAAGGAACTGGTCCTTCCTTGGTTCTCACTATCACTGGATCAGCTTATTTCAATAGGCCAAATGTGTGGAAGACTTTGCCTATAAACCTTCTGGTATATCCTCAGGAATAGGATAGATGGAATTCAACTCATTCTCTGCACTGACTGAATTTAAGAATAGCAATGGAAAGGCTTTCAGAGATTCTTCTGGGAGTTGTAATGATATATTGTGTCAGTACATTGAATCATTGGCTCATAATTTACAAAGGAAGTTCCTCCTGAGAAGGTTCATTGGGCATCCAGGCATACATAGAGATGCATGTTTCATGCTTAATGGACCAAGGGTAATCATTTTAGGTTGTAATTTAGCTACTCTTTCTGGTTTTCCAGTAGCTCCAATTACTTCCATAGTGCCAACAGCTCTACAATCTTTAGGAAGACTTTGGAAAACTGATTTACTGGCTCCAGTAACCACCAAAAGATCATATATCTGATCACCAATAGTTATCGAATCATAGGGTTCAGTGCTATTTGGGAGCTGGAAGGTTTCAAGAATTGGTGCAAGCACAGTAAGTAGCATCAGTACAAAGCTCAGTCATTTCGTGTCCATCCAAGTCAACATCTGCATGATTTACTTTACTTTCCCAGGATTTTGCATCATCAGCTTTTATATTACTCTCATTGGTCCTTAAATTCTCCATCTTAGTATCATTGTTCCCATTTACAATTTCATTATTATTATTTAGGTTATATTTTTCATTAATTTCTCTTATCATACATTCATTAGGATTTTCTATTAAATTTATATTACAATGTTCCTTCTCTGTACAATCATTTACAACAACTATATCCTCCTTTGATTCAATTAATTCATTTGTATCACCATGTATTTTATTTTCATTACTCCCATTTTCATTTGTCCTCAACTCATTAACTCATATCACACTCATTCCTTGTTTCATTCTCATGTGTTCCCTGGGAAAACCTCCATAAGACACTATTCTTACTCTTCCCTTTACAACCTGGCTATGTTTAGGTCTTGCTCCAGCATTTACCCAAGACTGCATAGTATTTAAATCAGTGCTTGTTGTCCCTGGCTACAGGCATTTTGACATTGATTGGTATACCTAGTTTGATTATTGTTATTATTTACATTCCATCTATTATTATTATTATAATTATTACTATTCCAGTTATTGTTTCTATTATACCCATTATTTAATTGTCTCCTAACCTGATTCCTAAAGCAGCAGTCTCTGTACAGGTGTCCAATGCGATCACACAGAAATCACACCGTCTGGGGCCTGATTTGCTTTCACTTGGTTTATAAGTATTATTAGTATACCTTGGTTGTACAGATCTTAATGCAGCGACAGCTTTTATTTCTTTGATTTCACTCTCTCTAGCCTTTGATTCAGCTTCTTTGTTTCCTCTTTAAGTCCTCAACAATAGTATCCCTGTCATCATTCCTTTCCTTCTAGTCTGTGATCAAATATGTGGCCTTCCTCCATAGATCATCCAACTTTAATTACTCCCAGTCAGGGTAATTTGTTTTAAAAAAAAAAATTGCCTGATCTTTGGGACAGCATTTCTTTTCATCTTATTTAATCCCTCCAATTTATTTTATTTTATTTTTTTAGTTGTTTTTTTTTCAATGAACAAATATTCATAATCAAACAAAACTAATTCCCACATTGGCCACATTAAAAGTAAACAAAAAGTTTTATTTTGCATCTTGTATCTATCACCTTTCTTTTTTTTAATTTTATATTTTATTTGATCGTTTCCAAGCATTATTCATTAAAGACAAAGATCATTTTCTTTTCCACGCCCCCAACCCCCATAGCCGAAGCGTGGTTCCAATGGGTATCACATGTGTTCTTGATTCAAACCCACTGCCATGTTGTTAATATTTGCATTAGAGTGTTCGTTTAGAGTCTCTTCTCTGTCATGTCCCCTCAACCGCCGTAGTCAGGCACTTGCTTTTCCTCGGTGTTTCTACTCCCACAGTTTTCCTCTCCTTATGAATAGTGTTTTTTCTCCTAGATCCCTGCAGATTGTTCAGGGACATTACACCGCCACTAATGGAGAAGTCCATTATGTTCGATTATACCACAGTGTAATGTCTCTGTGTACAATGTTCTCCTGGTTGTGCTCCTCTCGCTCTGCATCACTTCCTGGAGGTCATTCCAGTCTCCATAGAATTCTTCCACTTTATTATTCCTTTTTGCACAATAGTATTCCATCACCAACATATACCACAATTTGTTTAGCCATTCCCCAATTGATGGGCATCCACTCGTTTTCCAATTTTTGGCCACCACAAAGAGCACAGCTATGAATATTCTTGTACAAGTCTTTTTCTTTCTTATTTCTTTGGGGTATAGAACCAGCAGTGCTATGGCTGGATCAAAGGGTAGATATTCTTTTGTCGCCCTTTGGGCATAGTTCCAAATTGCCCTCCAGAATGGTTGGATCAGTTCACAACTCCACCAGCAATGAATTAATGTCCCTACTTTGCCACATCCCCTCCAGCATTCATTACTTTCCTTTGCTATCATGTTAGCCAATCTGCTAGGTGTGAGGTGATACCTCAGAGTTGTTTTGATTTGCATGTCTCTGATTATAAAAGATTTAGAACACTTCTTCATGTGCTTATTAACAGTTTTTATTTCTTTATCTGAAAACTGCCTATCCATGTCCCTTGCCCATTTATCAATTGGAGAATGGCTTGGTTTTTTGTACAATTGATTTAGCTCTTTATAAATTTGAGTAATTAAACCTTTGTCAGAGGTTTTTATAATAAAGATTGTTTCCCAATTTGTTGCTTCCCTTCTAATTTTGGATGCATTAGTTTTGTTTGCATAAAACTTTTTTAATTTGATGTAATCAAAATTATTTATTTTACATTTTGTGATTCTTTCTATGTCTTGCATGGTTTTAAAGTCTTTTCCCTCCCAAAGGTCTGACATGTATACTATTCTGTGTTTACCCAATTTACTTATGGTTTCCTTCTTTATGTTTAAGTCATTCACCCATTTTGAATTTATCTTGGTGTAGGGTGTGAGGTGATGATCAATTCCTAATCTCTCCCACACTTCCAATTTTCCCAGCAGATTTTATCGAATAGTGGACTTTCGTCCCAAAAGCTGGGACCTTTGAGTTTATCGTATACTGTCTTGCTGAGATCGTTTGCCCCCAGTATATTACACTGATCCTCCTTTCTGTCTCTTAGCCAGTACCAAATTGTTTTGATGACTGCTGCTTTGTAATATAGTTTAAGGTCTGGGACTGCAAGGCCCCCATCATTTGTGGTTTTTTTTTTTTTCATTATTTCCCTGGATATCCTTGATCTTTTGTTATTCCAAATGAACTTTGTTATGGTTTTTTCTAAATCAGTAAAGAAATTTTTGGGGAGTTCAATGGGTATAGCACTAAATAGATAAATACGTTTGGGTAGGGTGGTCATTTTTATTATATTGGCTCGTCCTATCCATGAGCAGTTAATGTTTTTCCAATTGCTCAAGTCTAGTTTTAGTTGTGTGGAGAGTGTTTTGTAGTTGTGTTCATATAGTTGGTGTGTTTGTCTCGGGAGATAGATTCCTAGGTATTTTATTTTGTCTAAGGTGATTTTGAATGGGATTTCTCGTTCTAGTTTTTGCTGCTGAGCTGTATTGGAAATATATAGAAATGCTGATGACTTATGCGGGTTTATTTTGTATCCTGCAACTTTGCTAAAGTTGTCAATTATTTCAATTAGCTTTTTGGTTGAATTTCTAGGATTCTTTAAGTAGAATATCATGTCATCTGCAAAGAGTGATAACTTGGTTTCCTCCTTGCCTATTTTGATGCCTTCAATTTCTTTTTCTTCTCTAATTGCTACTGCTAGTGTTTCTAGTACAATGTCAAATAGTAGAGGTGATAATGGGCATCCTTGTTTCACTCCTGATCTTATTAGGAATGCATCTAGTTTATCCCCATTGCAGATGATATTAGTTGATGGTTTTAGATATATACTGTTTATTATTTTTAGGAATGACCCTTCTATTCCTATGCTTTCTAGTGTTTTTAATAGGAATGGGAGTTGAATTTTTTTCAAAGGCTTTTTCTGCATCTATTGAGATAATCATGTGGTTCTTGTTGGTTTGCTTGTTGATGTGGTCAATTATGTGGATGGTTTTCCTAATATTGAACCAGCCCTGCATCCCTGGTATAAATCCTAGGTGATCATGTTGGATGACCCTTCTGATCACTTCCTGGAGTCTTTTTGCTAGTATCCTATTTAAGATTTTTGCATCTATATTCATTAGGGAGATTGGTCTATAGTTTTCTTTCTCTGTTTTTGACCTGCCTGGCTTTGGAATCAGTGCCATGTTTGTGTCATAAAAGGAATTCGGTAGAACTCCCTCTTTGCTTATTAAGTCAAATAGTTTGTATAGTATTGGGATTAACTGTTCTCTGAATGTTTGATAGAATTCACTGGTGAAGCCAGCCCTGGGGATTTTTTCTTAGGAAGTTCTTTGATGGCTTGTTTGATTTCATTTTCTGATATGTGATTATTTAAGAATTCTATTTCTTCTTCTGTTAGTCTAGCCAGTTTGTATTTTGTATATATTCATCCATATCACTTAAATTGGTGTATTTATTGCCATATAATTGGGCAAAGTAGTTTTTAATAATTGCCTTAATTTCCTCTTCATCAGAGGTGATGTCCCCCTTTTCATCTTTGATGCTGTTAATTTGCTTTTCTTCCTTTCTTTTTAAAATTAGATTGACCAGTACTTTGTCTATTGTGTTTGTTTTTTCAAAGTACCAGCTTCTTGTCTTATTTTTTAAATCAGTAGTTCTTTCACTTTCAATTTTATTAATTTCTCCCTTAATTTTTAGGATATCTAGTTTGGTTTTCTGCTGGGGGGTTTTAATTTGATCACTTTTGAGTTTTTTTTATTTGCATTTCCAGTTGATTGATCTCTGCTCTCCCTAGTTTGTTAATATATGCACTCAGGGATATGAATTTACCTCTGATTACCACTTCGGCTACATCCCAAAAGGTTTGAAAGGATGTGTCGTTATTGTCATTTTCCTCGATGAAATTATTAATTGTTTCTATGATTTCTTCTCTAACTAAACGATTTTGGAGTATCATATTTATTAATTTCCAATTAGTTTTTTATTTGGTTTTCCATGTACCATTACTGATCATTATTTTTATTGCCTTGCGATCTGAAAAGGCTTCATTTATTATTTCTGCTTTTCTGCATTTGTGTGCCATGTTTCTGTGACCCAATATATGATCAATCTTTGTGAATGTGCCATGTGGTGCTGAGAAGAAGGTGTATTCCTTTTTATCCCTATTTATTTTTCTCCATATGTCTATTAATTCTAATTTTTCTAAGATTTCATTCACTTCTTTTACCTCTTTATTGTTTAATTTTTGATTTGATTTATCTAAACTTGATAATGTTTTAAGTCTCCCACTAATATGGTTTTACTGTCTATTTCTTCCTTCAATTCTCCTAGTTTCTCCATTAGAAATTTGGGTGCTATATTATTTGGTGCATACATGTTGATTAGTGATATTTCCTCATTATCTAAAGTCTTTTAACAAAATATAATTACCTTCCCTATCACTTTTGATCAGGTCTCTTTTTGCTTTGGCTTCATCAGATATCATGATTGCAACTCCTGACTTCTTTCTGTCAGTTGAGGCCCAGAAGGTCTTACTCCATCCTTTAATTCTGACCTTGTGGGTGTCTACCCACCTCATGTGTGTTTCTTGAAGACAACATATGGTAGGGTTTTGGATTCTAATCCATTCTGCTATTCGTCTATGTTTTATGGGTGAGTTCATCCCATTCACGTTCAAAGTTATGACTGTCACTTGTGGACTCCCTGGCATTTTGATATCCTTCCCTAATTCTAACCTTTCTTCTTCAGCTCTACCTTTTAGTCCAGTGATTTACTTTAAATCAGTCCCCCTTGTCCCCTCCCTTGATATGTTTCCCTTTCTAGTCCCTCCCTTTTTATTCCCTCCCGCTCCCTCCCTTTTTCCCTCCCTTTTTTGTGTCCGTACCCCCTACCCACCTTGCTTTTCCCTTCTCCCTTCCCTTGTTGGTTAGATAGAATTCAAGATCCCAATGGATCTGGATGTTCTTCCCTCTCAGAGTTGATTTCCCTGAGAGTAAGGTTTAAGTAAAAACTCTCTTCCTCTTCTTCTTATAGGAGTTTTCTTCCCCTCCCCTTCCTGTGTGAATCTTTGTGTGAGAAAGATTATTCTATTTGGTCTTTCTTTTCCCTCTATTTACACATTACATTTTCCCCACATGTTAGATTGATATAAATGTAGTCCTTATAGAAGAGAGTTTGAGTAAAAGAAAAAGATAACATTTTTCTCCTTTTCCCTTTCCTTTATATTTACCTTTTCATGTATTCCATGCTCTTTGTTTTTCGATATCAAACTTTCCACAGAGCTCTGATCTTTTCTTTGCAAAAACTTGGAAATCTTCTATTTTGTTGAATGCTCATACTTTCCCTTGGAAGTATATAGTCAGTTTTGATGGGTAGCTGATTCTTGGTTGAAGGCCCAGATCTCTTGCCTTTCTGAAAATCATATTCCATGCCTTACGGTCATCCGGAGTGGAACTTGTAATGTCTTGTGTGACCCTGATTGGCATTGCTTTATATATAAATTGTTTTTTTCTGGCTTCTTGTAAGATTTTTTCTTTTGCTTGAAAGCTTTGGAATTTGGCAATTACATTACTGTGAGTTGTCTTTAGAGGATTTAGTGTAGAGGGTGTTCTGTGAGCTCTGTTAGTCGCTGTATTGCCCCCTTGTTCTAGAATCTCTGGGCAATTTTCTTTGATTATATCTTGTATTACGATGTCAAATTTGCTGTTTATTTCTGGCTTTTCTGGTAGTCCAATTATTCTTAAATTGTCTCTTCACCCTCTATTTTCCTAATCTGTCACCTTGTCAGTGAGATATTTTATGTTCTCTTCTAATTTCTTGGTCTTTTGGCTTTGCTTTATTAGTTCTTGCTCGTTGTCTTTGAGTTGCCTAATTCTGACTTTTAAAGCCTGGTTTTCCTTTTCACTTTGGTCAAACTGGTTTTGTAGATGCATGAATTCCTTTTGCATTATTTCCCACCTTTCCTCCCAGAAGGCTTCCATCTTTTTGATCCTTTCCAGATCAAATTCTTAATGGGTTTGTGGAGAGTTTCCATTTCCTTTGGAAGGTTTTGGAGCATTTGCTTGTGTTTCCTCTTCTATCTCCTCTGAATTTTGTATTTTTGCTCCATAAAATGTGTCCAAAGTCGCCCCCTTCTTCTTGTTTTTCTTGGAATTTTGGGGCTTTTGTGCTTCTGTGGAGTTTGCCATCTCTATCTGAATGGGGAGGATTAGCTTTTCTTATCTCTGTCTGGTGTTCAGAAGTTTTAGCCCCAGGCAGATTGTCCGTTCTATGCAGTTGTTGTTCTGTCTTCCCGGGGAAGCCAGGAATTGCTGGTGTTTCCCTGTTACTGCCCTCCTCAGTTCCCTCCTGTTGCTTCTCCGCTTCTATGTTGCCTTACTTCCACGCTCTGAGCCTGGCTTGGCCCTTTCCGAGGGGTGTTTGTTTCTGTGCCTTAGCTGGCCAGAAGAGCCAGCACTCTGATGGGGTAGGGGCCTCGGCTTCCCAGAGCTCCGAGGGCTCCTGATAGGATTAGCTTTCCCTGGGTTGAACCAAGTATGCCCTGAGGCAGGGCCCTTCCGTGAGACTTGGAGGGCAGGATCCAGCCAGGGGGTTACAAGCTCCCCCCATCTCTCTCTGTTTCCCTGCTGTCTGTGTTGGGTGCCCCCTCTTCTGAGTCAGGTTGTTTTCAGGAAGAGGTCTTCAGAATAGCCGGCCCTGAGGCTCTGAGGTTCCCTCTGCTGCCTTGGACTCGGTGCTCTGGGTTGGGGGGGATGGGTCCTGGGACCTTCCTTCTGCCTACCCCTTAGGTCCAAGTGATCTCGGGTTCTGGCTTTTGGGGGGGACCATACCTTTTGATCCAGGTCCAGGAGGAGGATTCCAGGTGCTGTTGTGCGTTTTGAATTTCGGTGCCCTAGGAGCATATAGTTTGAGTTCAGTAGGGAAGGGTTTCTGGAGATCTGAACTTTAGCTTTCTTTAAGCCGCCATCTTGACCGGAAGTCTTAAGACAACATTTTTAACAAAGACCCTCTTAATATGTGCAACTGAGTTCTCTTCCAGGGGATCCACTCCCAATAAAGTTTTAGCTGCTTCAGTTATCCTTTCTAAGAAAACCGCAGGAGTTTCAGAGACCTTCTGCTTGATTGCCTCAAATTTTGACCATGAATTGGGCCTTTACCCATTACCTCCAGAACTGCATCTCTTGCTTCTACTAACGTCTCATAAACTCCCTCTTCAGATGTATCTAACTTCAAATCCTCTGGCCAGGATTGCAATAAAGGATCTGTTCTAGTCTCCTGAATAAATTTGGTTCTTTCTCTCTTAGTCAAGACCTCCTTCATCAGTAGCCAAAATCTTTGAAGTCTGGATCGTACAAATCAATTGCCCTACGCATCTCTTGAATCATCCTATTAAGTTCGTCATTAAAAAGTGGTGTTCTCTTCCTGATGGGCTCAAGGTCTTCTGGGGAAAATCTCTTATGTATTTTCACTTTATCTACTTCATTTTGTTTTACCAGTGGCATATCTCTAAGTGGGCACAAAGAAATTATTCCTGCTGCTTCCTCTTTATCTAGTCTATTTAAATTTTCCCCATTATTGTTTACTCTGTTGGTATCTTGTGCAAAGCCTTGAGTCATATTCAGGTTTATTAAGTGCTTGAGGGTATCAAGTTGGAATTTCATTTCATAACCAAATTCATAACCATCATCTTCATGTCATCCCTTCTAAATCAGGTCACCAAATATTTTAGATGCTTAACACATAGGCACACAGAGACATGAGATTTATAGACCACACAGACACAGATTACAGCCAGGGGTACATAAGCCATAATGTCACATGGCTTAACATCCATTAAGGGTTTCAGACAGTCCATAGCAAACACATAATGATAATAATTAGGGAACATTTCAAATACAAAATATGGTACATGAAGAAAATAATTGAAGAACAGAAACAGTACATTGCTAAAAATGTCTACAGACATGCCAGCTTCCATTATAAGATTATTGCTACAATGTATATTGTACATATACTAAAGACAACAAAATAAATTTCAAACAATCAAAACAGTTTTTTTTTCTCTTAAGATGGCTGCTCCAAGATGGCTGCCATGGTCCGTGGTACAGCTTCAGTAACCCCTTCAGGAAGCCAACCCTCAGAATTCTATGTAACCCCCTAAACTCATAGCTAGCTAAATACACAGAGAAATATACAATCAATCATACAAGAAATAAATACAATATATAGATTCTTAACTTAGCTGGCTTCACCAAACTGTTAGGATAGGATTTTGGATAAGGGAAACACAAGAGGAAAAAACATAAAAATCCACTTTATTGTTTTGGAAGGGAAAGGAATAAGGGCTTAGGGATTTACTTATGCTTATTCTTATTTAAAAAACTAACTATGCTAACTAGGTTACTAAACTAAAAGAACTTAACAAAATAGCCAAATATCACAGCAGGGGTCCAAAACCAGTTGGAGTCATGATCTGTTGTTGTTAGATGTCCAAGCAAGTCCTGATATCCAAGTGAGACTGAATGCTGCCAGCAGCTAGATACAAGAACCCTTCCTCAGTTCAATACAGGAAAATCCTCTTCAAACCTTCCTCTTGATTTCCTCAGGAGCCCAGAAGAAAAGTCCATTGGGGCAAGATGGGATCTTCCCAGATCCTCCAGCTCAGGCTCCCATATGACTGTGACACTTCGTCACATGCCACTGTCAATCATACCTAGGTTTGCACTTTTCAGTTTTTGCACAGTTTTGCAAATTGCAAACCTTTCCTTCCATATCACAGTGGAGATCTGGGGTGAGGGGGGCCAGCAGTGGTAGCAAGGAGGAGGAAAAGGGGAAGGAAGATGGTTGGAAAGCAAGGAGAGAGTGGGTCAGTTGGAGGATTTGGCAGGAAAAAAAGAACCCGGCTCAGCAGGGGTTCTCCTGGTGGGGGAACTGGGGGGTGGGGGGAGAGGGCAGCTGGAGAAGCTGGGCTGGAAGAGGGAAGGGTGAAGGGAGGAGAAGATGGTGGGGAAAGAATGCAGTCTTAGTGGGGGTGGGGGTGTCAGAAAGTAGGTTTGGAGGAGAAAGGAGGGAGAAAGAGAGAGAACAGCTAGAGAGGTTGGGCTGGAGGAGGAGGAAAGGAGGGAGAAAAAGAGATTAATTGGATGACAAAAGAGCATAACTGTCTCTCAGTGGGGGTCCCCAGAGGAGCTGGCAGAAAAAAGAAAAACTCAGTTCTTCAGGGTTCTAAAGGGAAGGAGGAGGTGGAGGAAGAGGAGTGAGAAGAAGGAAGAATGGGAAGGAGGACAGATCAGGGGGACAAGGGAAAAGCAGATGTAGTGGCAGCCAGAGTATTGGTTACCCCTTTTACATGGGCTGAAGGGCAGAGAGCCTGGGAGAATCGGGGCAGGGGAGGGTTTCTGCTTATCTTAAAGGTTCTGTGGTCCCTTCGAGTCACCTGTTGTAGAGCTGAAAGGAAACTCTATAATGTTGATCTCTCAAAAACTTTATTTAAAGAAAAAAGACCTGATTTCCCCTAGCCTGAAATTGACAATTCTTGCTAAACCTCAGTCAGATTCAAATGTCCCTCCTTGGCATGGGATTGGTCCATTCAAGACCAATACCACACCAGGAAGTTAGGGGGAAGTGATCTCTGGGGCAAGCTGGGGAATGCAATCACCCCAGCCACAATATTTTTTTTTTAATTTCAGAAACTTTAATGCAATAAAAAATTCTACTTCCATAAATGAATGTCACAAAACAAGAACTATAAGGATAAACAACAAAGTCCTTTTACTTTCAAAGTAGATTAATTATCTGACCCCAGTGAGGCCAAGAGTTTCTTTCTGGCTACATTCCAAATTCCATGAGAAAGTATTTAAGAATATACAGTATCTTTCCATTGACTCTCCTATGAATCCTCAAAAGTATGAAGTGGTTTTTTAAGTAATCACATTTTAAGTTTTATTTCACAATTTAAGTATTTTACATACATTCATAAAACATCTTATTTTTTCATTAGCTTATTTGTGCTACAACTTTCTATTAAGAACATAGCCAATTTATTTAAATTATTTTCATAAACCCATCACATAGGTATAACATTTATAGAACCACTGAAATAATACAGGAAAAATGACTTCATTAAAGACATTAGACAGTGAAAATTAAAACAACAATAATAATAGTACCTTGGTATAGGGACAATAGAACTAGCCTGGGAATCAGAAGACATTAATTCAAATTCTGGTTCTGTCATTTTCGGTATGTAAATTATTTATTGTCTCTGAATTTGTTTCTCATCTGGCCAAGGGCAGCTGTGCCACTTGAGAAGCCAATATTCTTATATATTATTGGCCAGATTTGTGATCTATGAGTTTATCTGTGAAGGAAAACCTCTTCCCATAGATGCAGCTTTCAATAGCTTTTCTGTGAATTATAGTCTTACCATGTTCTCTATAGCAATGAAGATCCAGTTTTTAATTGCTAATAATAGTACTTTTCATAGTGTTTTTACATTAATCATTTTAAGCAAACTTTTGGGAGGAGTGCAGGGGTTTCAGTTCTGTGATCACATCTTTGTTAAATAATGCTTTCATGTTGAGCCCTTCATGGATGGAGGTTGTCAACTCTGACTTATAGTCTTAGTTGCTTGAGGACCCCCAGAGGTTACTTCCAGCCACAATATTTAAAAACCCACACTTCCATACATGTAGGACAATTTGTGCAAAACAATGGAATTGGTAACCAGCATTTTGTGTTTGAGAAATAGGAAATAGACCAGTTTGGCTGGAATATAGAACTGCAGGGAGTAATATGAAACAATACTAAAAGAGTAAGAGAAATTCTTACTGTAGAGAGTTTTAAATGCCACGTTGAGGATTGTATATTTTGCCTTAAAAGTGAAAGGGATTCATTGAAATTTTTTTTTGGTAGAGAAGAGATATACTATGTTAATTTTGTAGATGTGGGAAGGATATAGTTTATTTCAGTATCCTAGGCAAAAGTTAATAAGTGCCTGACTTATGGAAAAACTTGTGTTATTAAAGTAAGCAGGAAATATTGTTATAGAGGTAGAATTGTAGAAATGTTGTAGAAGTAGAATTTGAAAGACTTGGCATTTATATGTAAGATTAGGTTTGTCAATTTATTTCTCATTTCTATCTATTTTTCATTCTTCCAAATCATGTGTAGCAGAGATTCAGAGTGGAGTAGTTAACTCTTCAGTCTTTTACCAAATCCGCTACCTATTCATTTTTCTTCTCCTGAGATATAAGATATAATTTTTGGTCATATGTTTGAATCATTCCTTAATAATATTACAACATCTTTTTCATTAATTAAATAATTATTTCTGGATTTCTATTCCTAGTTCTTAAGTAGTTCTTAAGTTGAAGAGACCCTTCTCCAATAAGTCCTTTAAATTTCCCATTGCATATCAAAATTCATAATCTCCTTGGCTTAAGTAAAATCATTTACTAATTAGGATATTTATAATTTCTATAATAATCCAGAAAAAAATTACTAGCAAAATATTAGCTATGAGAAAGCTCATAGCCATAGTTACATTTAATAATGACTACTATTCTTGACTTCTAACTTCTAGAATATAGTCCCACCATTCAGCTCAAGGTTATAGCCAAAGTGTCTCAATAATCTCATTATTTATTAGCATTATAAAGGTTAAATTCAATCTTATATAGGAAACTTTTCAACAAGCACTTCTCAGTCTCAGTTTCTGCCCAACCATCACTATTGTTTCTCCAAAATAATAATTCAACTCCCTTTCTCTTCACAGATTGCTCAGAAATAAACATTAAATTGTCACTGTTCAAAATTCTAAAGTTTAGCAGTTATTTGAGTTTTAAGTCTTCTTAACTCCAGGCCCAGTGCTCTATCCACCATGTCACCTAGCTGCCTCTAAAAAGGAAACAGGAATTAAATTAATTCCCAAGAATCACACAGCTAATAATTATTAGCAATAACAATGTAATTAATAATATCACACATTATTATAGTTCTTGCTTTTTTAAAATTCTAGTTAAATATAAACTAAAAAAAGAGACAAATACAAAATATTTTGTATATGTATAAATAACACCAACAAGGCATTGGTTTTTCTTTTTCAAAACTTTTGCATATTAAAGGCTTGTACTCAAAGCACACTTGCATGGATTGTGTAATACTGGTGAGAGGGCCATCATGTGTTTTTACTTTACTTTACTTTACTTTAATTTAGTTCTCTTGAAATTTAATTGAGTTCTCTTGAAACTTCTTATTACTTAAGTTCTAAATAAGTCATTTCCCATGAAGTAAAGGATGTCTTTATCTCTTTCAGTGTAGGACTGTGACAGTGACAACCACTAAACAAGAATTGTTTAAGGGGATACTGTAAGTCTTCATATTTTAGTGTTAATTCTAACATAGTTTAACTTCTGTGGAATTTGTCTTATAGGTTGTACGAGATCAGATATCTCACTGCACAGTAAAATTGAGACAGACTACTGGCCTCATGGAGTACTGCCTGGAAGTTATAAAGGAAAATGATCCCAGTGGTTTTTTGCAGGTGAGTGTGTACTTCTTTGGTTTTTACATTTTAAATATTCCGCAGGACTGGGGTCATCTAGGTGACTCAGTGATTTGAGAGCCTGGCTCAGAGACAGGAAGCCCTGGGTTCAAATCTGGCCTCAGACATTTCCTAGATGTGTGACCCTGGGAAAGTTACTTAACCCCCATTTCCTAGCCCTTACCAGTCTCTGATTCCAAGAGAGAAGATAAGGATTTTAAAAACAAATAAATAAAAATAAATGTCCCACAGGACTAGGCCTAGGAATTTAAGTTCAGAAATATCCTAACTTATCCTATCAGTATATCCTACCTTAACACAATTTTGTATTGTAATTTTCCTGTTATAAAATTGCCCACCCAACAAAAAACATTGCCAGATGCTTTGAGTTATAAATAATATTAATGTATGGGTAATCCGTGCAGAATTTTATTGAAAAAAAGAAATAAACGTAAAAACACCTCTTAAGCTTCTATAATTTCATAAACTTATGACCTTTTAGAATCACTGTGTTTTAGAAATTATAGGGACTTTAGAGGCCATCTAGTTTAACCCATTCATTTTAGAAATGAGGGAAGTGAGGTGACAGAACAAGCAATTGTGGCTCACAAGAAGAGGGAGGTGTCTTTTAGAATTGAGGTCGTTTATATCAATCAGTGCATCTAGTTAGAATGGTTTTATCAACAGAAAAAATCCAAATAACCATACATTCATTTACTTTCTCAGTGCCAACTTAATGACTAATCAGTAGATAATTGTTGGTTTCAGAAGTAATAGCAGAACTATTAGAAAGATAATGAAGTATAATGGAAAGATTATTGATAATAAGGAAATAGGATTGGTAGTTATGAGTGACCCTTGGGAAGTCATTTAATTACTGTTTTTTAGAGACAGCTAGGTGGCACAATGAATAGAGCAATGGGCCTGGGGTCAAGAAGACTTGAGTTCAAATATAGCCTCAGACTCTTACTAATTTTGTGACCCTGGGCAAGTCACTTGACCTGTTTGTTATTTGTCAAATTGGGAGAGTAACAGCAAATATCCTCACACATTTGTTGGGAATATTAAATAAAATATTTGGAAAGTTCTTAGAAAGGTGGTAGGCACATAGTAGTTCTATATAAATGCTTATTCTGTTCTCTTTCACCTACATTTCACTTTGTTCATCTATAAAAAGAGAACAATGACTAATATTTATACTATCTACCCCATATCAGGTTTATGAGGAAACATTTATATAAAGTAGCTGTAATGATTAACAACTCACATTTACATAGTCTTATGTAAATTTTCAAAATTCTCACCAAATCAATCAATACATTTATTAAATACCATGTGCTAGCATTGTACTAGGCCCTGAAGATAACAGAGACAAAAGTAAAATAGTCGCTTGCCTCAAGGAGCTTACATTTGGATGAAGGAAAGATATGATATATATATATATATGTATACATATATATATATAAATGTGTATACATGATGAATACCAAGCAAACAAAGTAACCTTGGAAAAGTACTAGCATCTGAGGAGACTTGAAAATACCTCCTATACAAAGTGGAGCTGGAGATGAAATTCTCTACCTGTGTATAGCTTGGGGAACAAGTAATTTAAAGGCAATGATCCAGGAGAAAGAGTGCCATGTGTGAAAAATAACACACATAGACATATAATGAAATGTTATATGTGTGTGTTTATACATGCACACAAAGTAAAGTAAATAAAAGGTAATTGATAAGTAAACTAGCAGTTTGGGGATTAGTAAAGACCTCAAGGTAGCATTTGAATTGAACTTTGTAGAGGGCTTGATATGAGGAGGTACAACAGGGTAATAAAACTCATTTAAATAATAATGCCCAGTAATACATAAGTACAATAGAAAAGAACAGGAGAAGATAACTGCTAAATATGTCTTCATATCTCTGTGTGCCCAAGAAGATGGCTTCAAATCTAAGTACTTCTATAGGAGGAATAGGGATAAGAATTCAGTGTCAGTGTCCTTTATTCTCCCAAGAAAAGTCCTCTGATTATTGAAAATTCTTCTATTCCTTCCAAAATTGTTTCTTCTCAGGTCACAATAATCTCAAAATGTATTATGAATGAGTAAAATAAGACTTAGAGAAACTAAGTGATTTCCCTGGTCACATTTATATTATTTTTTATTAGGTATCAGGTATTTATATCATTTACTATTAGATATATTAGGTATTAGAGTTGTTTTAAATCACTGAATTAATTTTTCCCACTAGACCAATGTGATTTATACCTTGATAGTCAATCATTCCCTACCTGAATATACTTTAATATTTTCTGTTAGTTAATGCCAAATTTTAATGAAATATAACTGAAATTAATTACACACATTTAGATTCCTATACTCAGAGCCTTTTGGTTGCCGGTTATAACATTTTCAAATTAAAAATAATAAATTAAGAAACAGGAGAACAATAGAGGGAGAATGGTTGTGATGTATAGGAAAAGGAAAGTTCCACAATGAATACATAAAAAGAGAAAGTCTCTAGTAAATCCTAACTGTGTTCTAAGTATCAGACTAAGTTTTAGACATCAAGACACAAAAACAAAGATAGTATTCTGAGCATTGGTATCTAGCACATAGTAATCATTTAAAATTGCTTATTGCATAACTAACAGACCATAAACACAGGAAAATATTGTTTAGAGAGGGATATTTTTATTTGGAAGTGTATTGGGATGATGAGTGGAACTAAATAATAACATTGATTTGAATCATGGACCCATGACATGCCAAGGTATGTGTATTTGCATGATAGCAAGGCACTTGGTAAGAAGATAGCCAGAAAGAGTAAAGAAATATGGATAAAACCAGATAAAGATGTAGTGGGTAATGAAATACAAATACCAATCAGGATAATGGGGACCAGGGTTTGGTTTTTAGTTTGGTTTTTAGTCTATTAAGTGATAATCACTTAACAGATTTTGTCTTTAAGATGTTAGAAATTATATTTTGCAAAATATTATTAATTCAATATTTTATAATCTTCTGTCACCTTCATTTTATTATTCTAAAGAGAGGTACAATGTCTTTTCCTAATATGAGATGGTCAGTCATGTAGGACAGGTTACACATAACCTATTGAAGTAGCACTATTTCCATTAAGACAGTAAAACCAAATGAATTGCATGATGTAGTAATTATTGCTTCAGTTTACATGTCATTTATATCAATTTTGCACCATCCTTGCCTATGACTAAAAGTAAAGTTAGGTCTCAACCTAAGGAAGTTTGGAAATGGGTCAAGAAAAGTTTTGGATTATGTAAAGGTTTTTTCAGCTACCGCACAATTTTTCAAGTTAAGGATTTAGCACATTTTGAAAACTACTCTATTGCTTGGTGTGGCATGTAATCTTTCCCATAATTTTTAATGTGATTAGATCTCTGATGCACTCATTAGAAGAGTGCACTTGACTGAGGATCAGTGGGGAAAAGGGACCCTTACACCAAGGATGACAACAGACTTTGATTTGAATCTAGACAACACACCTTTGCTGCAGTCCATCCATCAACTTGACTTTGTACAGATGAAAGGTAAGTATTTATATACAAATAAATCAGAAAGTATCTCGTGTGGATATTATTGTTCATAGAAAGATTAAAGTGGTGTTGAATTCCAGAATTTCACAGACCAGTAATTGTTGGGAATATGAACATACAGGTTAATTTAGAGGACTACTTCATGTCCAGTATTTAAAGAGGATTTGTATAGTGTCTGTTTTCTCATTTAGTGAGATTGTCTATTTTTCTATGTATAATCTGGCTCTTGGGTACTCAGATATCTATTATATGTTACATATTTTTCCTAACCTTTAATAGGGTTTTTGGATTATGTTCTTGATGGCTATTACATTGCAAAAAATATTGCAGGACAGAAGACTTTTATAATACAATCGCCTATTTTTTTTTTTTTGCAAAAAAGACCAAAACTTGAACCCAAGGATAAAGTCAGCATTGCACACTTATTAATGGAAAGAGATTTGGAAAATTCTTTAAGCAAGTAGCACAGAAGAGAAATATAAGTCTAGACCAGTGATGACACACCTTTTAGAGACTATATGTCATGCCCTGCCCCACCACGGGATGACACCTACCAATTCCCCTTTCCCCCAACCCAACCCCCAACTATCAGAGGACTGCTGGGAAGAGGGGCAGGAGAAGAATTTCCTCAGGTGCAGGTAGAGAGGGGGAGGGGAGTGGCCTGAACATTTCACTTATTTCCAGCTTTGCTACATGTTCGATGCCTACCTTACCTGGGAGGGAGGAAGTGTTCCCATTGGGCTGCTGGGGAGAGAGGTGGTTGGAGTGAAATATTGTCCTCAGCCACAGTGGAGACAGGGAAAGGAACAGCTCCACTCAAGTCACCTTTCCTTTCTAATAATGAATTCTGATGAACAAAGGTGTGCATGCCCACAGAGAGGGATATGTGTGCCATCTGTGGGACATGTCCAATAAGTTTACCACCATGGGTCTGGGATATATCTGACAATGCATTTTAACAGCTTCTTTGAAGAAGGGAAGGGAAAATAGCCTAATGGGGACAAATTGACTATGCTTTGGGGGAAGAGGATGTTTGAGATAAGCCTGTAGTTTCCAAACTTTATTATGATATCTGTCGTGGTGTAGAGTGCCAGAGTTCTTATGTTGAGAGAAAAAGTAGATATACAGGGAGAGAGAGAAGGAGAGAGAGAGAGAGAGAGAGAGAGAGAGAGAGAGAGAGAGAGAGAGAGCGAGAGAGAGAGAGAGAGAGAGAGAGAGACTGAGAGAGAGAGAGAGAGAGAGAGAGAGAGAGAGAGAGAGAGAGAGAGAGAGAGAGAAAGAGAGAGAACAAAACAAAGCAAGGGCAAGATAGAAAGATGTATGGCCTTCACTATCTCCATTTTATTATGACAAAAAGAAAGACTTTTATAAAGAGTAAAATGCTAAGTATTACGTCATTCTTGGGAGGTGTTGCTTTCCCACAGAATATTATTTATGAAATGACTTCTCACAAGTATGTTATCAGGGTCCCTTTATAAACGTAAGCAAATTGAGAGTGACAGCTCATCTATTCTGTGTAACTTAGGGAAAGGAAGGTCTGGATCTTACATCCATGATATTACAAAGACTTCTTTGCTCTTCAGAATTAGGAAGGACTCAAGGTTTGATGATGACCATACTTGGGGAGGAACCCTTTCTTATCTAACTTGCAGCCTAGAGAGCAGCTATGCTGTAAACTCAGACTGGCCTTGCTAAGAGTCTCAGACAAACTCACAAGCCTGACTTTTCTGGATGCTTTTCTTCAATGGGCCTAATTTGTCCTTGGCTTCTTCGTAGGTATCACCCATTTTTTACTCCCATCCCATTACCCAAGTTACTCACCTCTACCTGCTTTTCACATAACAATTTATATAGAACTTTTTCCTATGCCATAATTTATTTTAACAAGAGAATGGTAGTATATTTTGCAATCTTGTAGAAATGGTTTGAACTCCACACCAGCACTATCTTACAATTTTGGAAAGGATTTCCTTTTTGGGCTGTTTCTTATAAAATTGATTACTTTTGCAAAAACTTGAAAAACTAAATATCATTCCTCACTAATATTCCTCAATATAAGGTGGAAATATTTAGAAGTAGTAATTGTCATGTAAACCTATATCAAATTGCTTGTCATCTCAAGGAAAGGGGAAGGAAAAAAGGGAAATAACTTGGAACTCAAAATGTGAGGAAATAAATGTTAAAATTTGATTCTACATAGATGTATGAGAGATAATAAAACATTTCTAAAAATAAAGCAGTGAATGCATATTTGTATTTTTAAAATTCATCAAGTATAATAAAATTTTTACATGGCATTTTTATCAAAGTTTGCAAAGCATCAAATCTGTCCAAACACTTTTAATAAATAAGATATTATCAATGTTATCTTTAATTATAATTATTCTTTCATTTACTTGAAATTCAAAATAGGAAGGTGCCATTTTCTCAGTAAATCAATATAAAGGTCTTCTGACATATGTGCAATTCTCTTTCTTATTACATTGTCTGTTAGTGGAATCATTTAGATTATTTTGCTTACTGAGAATTGTTTCACACATAATCAAAAACTACAGAGACCACTGCCATTTTTATCTGTTAAAAGATGCTTTTTAGACTTAGCAATTCTTTTAAAAATTTTTTATTATTTTTTTCATTTTCTCCAATTGTCCAAAAACAATTTCTAATATTTTAAAAAGAATTTTGAGTCTCTTATCCTTTTCCTCCCTCCCTCCTCTTCCATCCCTGCTGAGATGATGAGCAATCTGATACAGATTTTTAATTTACTAACATGTTAAACATTTTTCCATATTAATCCTTTTATGGAAAGAAATTTGAAAAAAATTAAGAAAGCAAGTGAAAAAAGTTTTCTTTGGCCTGAATTCAGATTCTTTCACTTCTCCCATTGGAAGTAGATGGGATTATTTTTTTAATCACAAGTCTTTTGGAACTGTTTTGAATCATTTTATTGCTGAGAAAAGATAAATTATTCACAGTTGTTCATTGTATGGTATTCGTATCACTGGGTACAACTTCTTCCTGATTCTCCTTATTTCACTCTGCTTCAGTTCACATAAGTCTTTCCAGGTTTTTTTGAGCTACTTGTACTTGTCATTTCTTACAGCACAATAGTATTCTATTACAATTGTAAACTATAACTTACTCACCTATTCTCCAATTTATGGGTATCCACTAACTCTCTAATTCTTTCCCCCACAAAAAGAGTTACTTTAAATATTTTTGTACATATAGGTCCTTCCCCTTTTTGTTATTTTAATCTCTTTAGGATACAAATCTAGTTTTGTTGGGTAAAATAGTATGTACTGTTTTATGACCTTTTGGTTAAGGGTGCTAATTTGCTCTACAGAATGGCTCAATCAGTTCATGACTCCCCCAAAAGTACATTAGTACATTTTCCCACACCCCTCCAAGTTTCATCATTTTCCTTTTCTGTCATAATAGTCAATATGATGCATGAGAGGTGGTATCTCAGAGTTGCTTTAATGTGCATTTCTCTACTTAATAATAATGATTTAGAGCATTTCCCTCATGATTATAGAGAGCTTAAATTACTTTGTCTGAGAACTTCTGTTCATACATTTTGATAATTTATCAGTTGGAGAATAGAGAATGACTTGCATTCTTATACTCTCAACTCATTTCTCTATGTATTTGAGAAATGTGGTCTTTGTTAGAGAAACTTCTTGTTAACATTTTTTTCACCATTATGTTTACTGGAAATTACTCTCTATCCTATTCCTCCACTTATTCTTTTCTCCTTTCTTTAATTTTGTCCATACTCAAAAATTGTTTAGCTTTTGATTATCACCACATTTGCTTTTCCCCCATATTATTATTATTTTTAGAATATTTTTCCATGGTTTCATGGTTCATGTTTTCTCCCTTCCCTCTCTTCCTTCTCTTCTCCTGGAGCTGACAAGGAATTCCATTGGTTTATACATGTTATTATTATAATATATTATACTGTACTATACCATATTAATTTTGTTGAATAAAATAACTAAATAAATGTATTAAAGAAAATTAATTAATAATAACAATATTAATATATTATGTCATAATATATTACTCAAAACCTATTTCCATATTATTTATATTTGTAATAGAGTAATCTTTTTTAAAAATGCAAGCCCAAATCATATACTTTTGCAAAAGAAATTTACCCTTCCCCTTTCTGGGGTCATGAACATTGAAATCCTTTACCTGCTTTGGCTTTTTTGACTTTGAGATTCTAAAAGAATTGAAACTGGCCATAGGCAGCAAGGATTCCAAAGAATATTCCTACTGGCAGCTCTGGACACATCACCTTGATGGTTCAACCAAGCTGAATATTGCTCAACACTTTTCAGTTAAATCTGAAAAAACAGGCACCCTGGCTTCTTCCCAGCCTCCATACCATGAGGGTACTTTTCTTGATCTAGCCCATCCTAACTTGACTACTTTGACAACTTCCCCAGCATACCACTTTCACCTCCCACCCCACCACCTCCTTCCTTCTCAGCCCACCTTTGGTGCCATCTCTCTAAACCTCCTTACTGTTTAACCCTTCCCCACCCAACCTCTGCCTTGTCCTACACACCATTGCTCTTGCTTTTCCCAGCCTCTGCCTTGATCTTTCTACCTTTTCTTTTGCCTTGCCCAGATTTTCCTTCCCCACTGTCCAGATCTGCCTCCACCTCTCCCTCCTTCTAGCCCGCCCCTCCTCTTCCTCTAGTCCCATCCCCAACCAGCCTGCCTCTCTCCTCCCCCTACCCCAGCCTCATTTTCTCCCCCCCTTGCCCAGGTTCTCCTTTACCCTCTTCTCCCTCTCCCTGCTTGGCCTCCCCCTCTCCTACTTCTCACTCACTCTCCCTCCCACTGGCCAATCTCTCTCTACCTCTCCTTTCCCATCCCCAACCACACCATGGACATTGTGCTCCATCCCCACCCAAACAACAAGCCAAGCACCAGGAACCACAGATAAATCCAATATAGGTCTTTCCCCAAAAAAATATGGTCCCACTTATGATAGATGAGGGAAATTAGTAAATATTAGACATCATACATCTTTTTCTCCAAAAAATATTGAAAGATTCATTGAGAAAACTCCTGCCATTGAGGTGGACCCTATTGTGGTGACTAAAAAGTTTGAAAGTATATTTAGGGCATATAATTCACTTTGGTCAGATATTACTGAATGGCTTAATTCTTTGTTAACAGAAAGTGCAAGGAACAGAATGCTTTCCATTTTGAAAGGGTCCCAAAATGACAGTGTAGTAGTTTGGTCATTGGAAAATCCCCAATGGAATCCCACTGTAGCCAAAGATTATGCGTATTTATATGAGGCTTGAAATTCTTTATTAAAGGGAATGAAAGCTTGCTCTGCAAGACCAAGTAATTGGACTAAACTTGACTGCATTAGGCAGGAAAAGGATGAGAGACCATCTCAGTTTTCTGACAGAATTTTTGAACTAGGGTCTAGAGATTTTGGCCTGGATGTCTCCAGAGACATAGACTATAGAATCATACTCATTTTGTAAATCACTGTTCCTGAGATATTAAGAAATATTTTCAGAATAGTAGTCCAGACTGACCTAGCATGGACATTGAACAATTAAAGAGAACAGCAATATATATCTTTGAAAGCCATGAAAGGTGTGAAAGATAGAAAGCTGAGAAAGAGGAATTGGAGAAAGGGAAAAGGCTGAATTGTAAATACAAGAGAAGGAAAAAAGAGATTAGAGAAACGAGAAAAAGAAAGAGGTGAAACACAGATATCATAGCTCCTTTGAAGGAATACATAAGGCAACCAATAACATGCTATTTTTGTGGGAAACAAGGTTGTATAGCTATGAATCATAGAAACAGAAGCTAGGAGAATAATAATAATGATAGAAACCCCAATAGGGCTAGTAACTCAAATGAGGCAAATAATAATTTATACCAAAACATCCATCATGAACTTGTTCATTGTATTCTCTTATCAATGGGAAGGAGAAGTAGCAGAGGAATAGGCAGTGATCTTTATGATGGTATAGGGTGGGGAGGAACTCTGGAGTTGGGGGTGGTGAAAACTTCAACTTCCCAGATCCTGATGTTTTAATGCCAGTTATCCTAAAGAGCCTCACATGACCCTGAAAGTTGGGAACACTTATTCTGATTGCCTTCTAGACACTGGAGCTTTCAGATCAATTTTAGTAAGTAAACCTAATTCTGAATGTAATTCGATTGGTTCTTTAAATGTAGTATGTGTATAAGGAATATCCTATAACATTCCAAAACTCTCTCCTCAAATGGTATCTGTGGGACCCCTATCAGTAGAACATTCTTTCTCTACAAACTGCTAGGGAGAGATCTATTAAGCAAACTTAGAGCCACAATAAATGCTTCCCAGATGACTGTATGATACTAGAATTGCTTATGGAATCTCTAACCTTGTTCCCAGTCCTGCTTCCAGACAGTCAGGAATTGAAATCCCAGTAGATATCCCTGAGTCTCCCTGGGCCAAATCTTCTTTTGTTGTAGACCTACTTAAGTCAGCTGTTCCTGTTCAGATTGGAACAAAAGTGACTCGCCTCCTTCCATCCCTCATATCACCTATCAAGAGAAGCAGTCAAAGTAATTTCCCCAGTAATAGATTCATTAATTGAGCAATGAATAGTCATTCCATGCAAACCTGAATATATCTATTTTCCCCGTAAAGAAGACAAAGTCAGGACCAGATGGAAAACCTATTCATTGGTTTGTACAAGATCTAAGGACTGTAAATAATCATTTCATAAAGAGATACTCTGTGGTTCCCAACCCAGTTACAATTATCTCATTTATTCCCATCATGGCTATATGGTTTACTGTAGAAGATTTGTGCTCTGCATTTTTCTCAATCCCTATCCATGAAAATTTTAGGAATATATTTGCCTTCCCCTAGAAAGGCTCTCAGAGGTCAAGGCTATCACCAGGATTTGTTGATAGCCGTACTTTGTTCTCACAAAATTTAAGTCAGGATTTAGCTAATATTGTTTTTCAGAAGAGTTATTTAGTACAATTTGTGTATGATTTGCTCTTAGCCATATCAGATGCAAGACTGTGCCAGGCAGATAACAAGCATCTTTTCTTGGAGCTCCATAGGAGAGACCACACAGTCTCTAAGGCAAATAAATGTTCAGTGGTGTCTTCCCAAAGTAGAATGTTTAGGTTTTGTTCTAACTGCTGGAACCCACTCCATTCCCCCCCAGCACATTGAGGTTATTCAGAAACTGACTGCCTCATTCACTAAGAAGTAGTTGAGGGCGGTTTTAGGAACAACAGGGTTTTGAAGGCAGTAGATCCCTCATTATGGGGATCTTAAACTTAAAACTTAAAACCCTTAAAACTCTGATAAAAATTCAGTCCATAAACCTCTCAGATTAGATGCAGAACACCTGCCAGCTCTCTTGGAATTAAAACAAGCTATTCTGTCTGTCCCTGTTCTAGAAATTCCACATCACAAAAAGGCATTTACCTTGTATGCACATGAATAGAGTGCAGTAGCTTCAGGTATCTTAACTCAAACTTTGGGTCCTGTTGCTTATTATTCAGTGCAGCTGGACCTGGTAGATGCAGGAGGACCACCCTGTCTTAGAGGTGTAGTCACCACAGGTTCACTAGTAACTAAATCTGCTTATTTTATATTGGGGTGTACATTAACTGTAATGTGCCCACATGAAATTGAGGTATTATTGTTAAGGCATAGAATGCCCTTTTCAGACCAGCGATTCACAGGTATGAGATAATTTTGTAGGGAAATGAAAAATAATACCCTGAAATGCTATACGATCCTTAATCCTACAACATTGCTTCCAGATTTGCCAGTTTCAGGAGAACCATTACATTATTTCAGGAGAAACATTACATTAAAAGATTATGAATCTTTTGAGACCATGACTGAAAAGCCTCATGATAATCTCTCAGACACTTCTTTAGAAAACCCAGATTTAGTTTTGTTCACTGATGGTTCTTCTTTTGCAAGGGATAGCATATGCTATACCAGAGCTTCTAAGGTCACAAAATTTGCCACTGTTTGGTCAGCCCTCAAATATTAGTGCTCAAGGTGCAGAACTGCCAGCTCTAAAACAGGTCTGTATACTTGCCAAGGGAAAGAAATCAACAATTTTCACAGATTCTAGGTACACCTTTGGTATGTGCCATGCAATGGGCAATTCAAAGAAGATTTCTAACCTTTGATGGAAAGTATATTGAAAATGCAGAGATTATTAAAGAAGTGCTCTCTGCCCTCCAGCTACCTGAAACTCCAGCTAGAGTTCTTTGTTCTGCCATAGAGGGGTTACTGACCCTGTCTGTAGAGGAAATAATCTGGCAGATACTGTAACTAAGCTTTAGAAGGATCTGAGATGACTTTTAGCTCTGACACCTAGTAACGAACCAAATTTATCTCTTTTATAATGAACAGGAAGTGGAAAAATGGAAACAAAAATTTAAGGCAAAATAGATTGAGGGGGTTTGGGCTTCATCTAAAGGGAAGCCCCTACTCCCTAGAAGCTTCTATCATCAAATATGCTTAGCTGTTCACAAAAGTGGTCACTTTGGCACTCAGTGTACTGTAGATTCTGTAAAGAAAATCTGAATAGTCCCTGGTATAAACAACATAACTTCCAAAGTGTGTGCAGCCTGACGCACTTTCCAGGAATATATAATCAACATGCCTTCCATGGCAAGGCTTTTGGTGGGCATCTTCTGGCTTATACATACATTCTTAGCATTTGCAAATTGATTCTGTTACTATCCCCAAGGCTGGATGTTATAAAGTTTGTCTTGTTATACTGGACCATCTCTCTAGATTGATAGAAACCTTCTCCCAGTACTCAGGCCACAGCAGCTTTTTGTACATTGATTCAAATAGCGGAACCTATTTTACTGACCATCTCTTATCCCAGGTTTATTCTTGTTTAGGGATTACTCCCCAGTTCCACACTTCCTATCATCACTTCAACTCAGGCCAAGTTGAATGCATGAATAGGGAACTTAAAAGCATGATTGGTAAGTTGTGCACTAAGACTCACTTGAAGTGGCCTGAGGTTCCCCCCTTAACCCTGTTTTACCTTCTCAGCAAGGCAGGGAAGAACTACATGTCTCACCATTTAAGATGCTTTTTGGACATTCTCCCATACAGGCCAAGGCTTTTCCCCTGCATACACATCATTACTGGAGTGAGAGGGAGGGAGAGACATTAAATTGTGTTAACTCCACAAATCTGGAGCTGCAGAACAGGCTGGACCTCTAGACTTTTCACTCCATGTTCTACACCCAGAAGACAAGGTGTACATAAAGAACTTCCAATGCACTGGAGGAACTCAGCCTGCCTGGAAAGGTCCATTTTAAATACTTTAAACTACCTCAACAGCTATCAAAATTGGATAAAAGGGCTGTTGGATTCATTGTTTGCATGTAAAATGATTACCATGTATTGACACTGAGTGACTACATCCTATCACATATATTGTATTTGTGGCTTGTTTGTTTTTGAATTTGATTTTGCTTTACATTTACATATTAATCTAATCTAATCTAAGATGTTCTATTACACAATGTTACCTTCCTTTGGTTTTGTTTATTGTTTCTGGATTTCTCATGAAGCCATTAGTTTCTAGTTGGTCAATTATAATTTTTAAGACCTGATTTTCCCCTGTCAGATTTTGGTTCTCCTTTCTCATTTCTTCTTGCATTGCTTTCATTTCTCTTCTCCATTTTTTCTCTACCTCTGGTTTTTGAAATATTTTTAAGCTCTTCCAGAATCTGTGTCCAATCCTTATTTTTCTTTTGGACTTTGTGTATATTTGCTTTTCTTTCACTGTCCCCTTCTATGTCTGTATCTTGCTCCTTGTCTCCATAAAAATTCTTCAGCATTAGGTGTTTTTTTGTTGTCTGCTCATATTTCTGACTTTTTTTTTATAGGTAGGCTATGTTTTTTTGGAGGTTAGATTATCCTCTTAAACTTTGGTCCTTCCTTGATGCTGCCTTTAGCTTTATTTCTTGATTTCTGCATTTTCAGTTCTTTCAGGATGGTATGATGGCCTGAGACCTGAGAGCTCTGAGAGACATATTTCACTGCTGATTCAATTAACTCTTGAAATGCTGATAACTGGAGTTCTCACCCTAGGCTTCGGCGTAAGCTTTTGGTCTCATTTTGTACTTGATCAGATCAAGGACTGCTCAAATTCTAACCTCAGTCTTAGGTGTAAGCTTTTGGTGTCACTGTGGACTTGATCTTGTCATGCACACAGTATATTGCCCAGTCTTGAGGCTCTGACTTAAGCTTTTGGCAGGAGGATCAGGAGGGCCCCCATTCTGGATCTATATCTTCACCATAGGACCAGATCAGGACTCTTAGCTTCACTCTGGGCCCACACAGATCACTGGGCTGGAAATCTTGACTTTGCCACATGATTAGAATTTCAAAGGGTATGGATTGGTTGGATTTCTGTTTTCCCAGGCAAGGTCTCAGGTGCTGGATGTTGTCTTGGGCTTAGTTTCTGAACCTGGAACAGCAGGTTCAGAACAACAGGGTGCATGGCTTGCTCTTGACTTGCTCTTTACTGCTTGCTGTAGACTCCTGCTGTCTCTGCTCACCTCTCACCCCAGTGCTCCAGGTGTTCTCTGCCTACCTTTTAGGTTTTTCTCCTCTTGAAAGTTGTTTCACTCTCTCTTTGTTGGTTCTTTTACTTCTGTATTCCTCTTGTGGCATTCTTTTAAGATTGGTTGGAGAGGATTCTCATGATGACTTTGAGCTTCTCTGCTCTACTCCACCATCTTGGCTTCATCAAGAATCCTTAAACAAAATCCCATCATCTTCTCTTATTGCCTTCCCCTCCTATTTTATTGTAATGTAAGATAGATTTTTATACCAAATTAATTGTGTATATTCTTCCCTCTTTGAACCATCTTCCCTATCATTGTAAAAAGTCTTTCATGTGAGATTTGTTTACCCTGTTCTATTTCTCCCTTCCCCTTTTTCACAATGCAGTCCTCTTTTACATGCCTTAATTTCATTTTTTAGCTATCAACTCATCCTATTCAACTCACACCCTTGCCTACCCTAGTAATGGTCAAGTTCTTAGGAATTATAAGAATCATCTCCTTACATATGGTTGTAAATAACCTTATTGAATGTCTTTTGAATTCTCTCTCTTCTTTATCTTTTTATGCTTATCTAGAGTCTTGTATTTGAAATTCAGAATTTTCCATTCAGTCTTGATCTTTTCATCAGGAAGGTTTGATGTCCTATATTTCACTGAATATCCACATTTCCAGCTCAGTTTTGCTGGGTGAATTATTCTTGTTTGGAGTCCAATCTCCTTTATCCTTTGAAATATTATATTCCTGGCCCTCCAATTCTTTAATATAGATGTTAAATGCTGTATTAATCTGACTATGGCTCTATGATGTTTGATTTTTTCCCTTTGACTGCTTGCAATATTTTTGCCTTGACCTGGGGATTCTGGATTTGTAATATTCCTAGGAATCTTCCTTTTGGAATCTCTTTTAGGAGGTGATTAGAGATTCTTTCAATTGCTATTTTACCTGATTGGTTGTAGAATACCAGGGCAGTTTTCCTTGAAAGACAATGTGTAAACTTGATATGATAGTCCATCAATTCTTACATTATCTCTTCTTGATTTATTCACATATTGATTATTCATGTCAATTGTTTTTACAATGATATATTTCACATTTTCTTCCATTTTTTCATTCTTTTGATTTTGTTTGCTTACTTCTTCATGTCTCATGGAATCAATTTTCACTTGCCTAATAATAATTTTATTATATGATTTTCTTGAGTGAGCTTTTGTACCTCCTTTTCCATTTGGCAAATTCTATATTTAAAAAAATTCTTTTCCACATTGAATTTTTGTACCTCTTTTTCATGTGGCTACTTCTGCCTTTTAAAAGATTCTTCTCTTCAATTGATTTTGGTCCCTCTTTTACTATTGTCCTATTCTGTTTTGTTGTTTTTTATTTTATTTTTTTAAACGCTTACCTTCCATGTTAGAATCAATATTAAGTATTGGTTCAAAGGCAGAAGAACAGTAAAGGCTAGACAATGGGAGTTAAGTGACTTGCCCAGAGTTACATAGCTAGAAAGTGTCTGAGGCCAGACTTGAACCTAGGACCTCCCATATCTAGGCCTGACTCAAATTCACTAAGCCACCCAGTTGCCCCCACATTCTGTTTTTAAAGTTATTATTTTCTTCAGTATTTTTATGCCTCCTTTACCAAGCCATTTTCTCTTGCATGATTTTCCAATATCAGTCTCATTTATTTGTTTAGGTCCTATATGAATTCTTTTTGGACTTGAGAGCAATTAAATATTTCTTTGAGGTTTTGGATGTAGCAGTATTGACTTTCTTGTCTTTTGAGTTTTGTTTTGGTCTTCCTTATCTCCAAAATAATCTTCTACATTGAATTTCTTTTTTTGTTGTTGTTTGCTTATTTTCCAGGATTTTTCTTCTTTTTTTTAATGAAAAAAAAAATCCTGTTTAAGTTGGGCCCTGTTACAAGTTTCATGTTCTTCACACAGCTACCTTCAGAGCTAGTTCTGGGAATCTTGAGGTTTTCAGTTCTTGCAACATGGTATAATGCATTTATTTTGTTTTGATTCCATCTTGGAATCAATGCTGTGTATTGGTTCCAAGGCAGAAATGTGGTAAGGGCTAGACAATGGGGGTTAAGTGACTTGCCCAAAGTCACACAGCTGGGAAGTGTCTGAGGTCAGATTTGTATCCAGGACCTCCCTCCTCTAGGCCTGGCACTCAATCCACTGAGCTACCCAGCTGCCCCCTGGTATTATGTATTTAATAGATGAACTGTGTTTAACATTCTCCTGGCTTGTGCTCTTGTTTGCAAGCAAGCCAAAGCTCACTTATCTCCTTTGGAATCAGAGTCCCCTTCTCCCCTGTGGTACTGGGGTATACTAGTGTTTCTCCTTACCTTGAGACTGTGACCCAGGACTGGCAATTGGATCTGGGTATAAGTAATACAACAAGGACCATGCAGTGAGAGCCATCAAAGGGACCCCTGTAACCTCCCTCTGAGAAGCTGTCAAAGCTCTTATAATTTGTGGCACAGAGCTCTGCAAACCTTTGCTACTGATTGAACTGACTCCAAGGCCTGTTGCTATGGTGGGGCCTGCCTTATACTCCTTTGTACTTCACTTTCATGCCAGTGCAATAGATCTTTCATGCCAGCTTTCTAAGAAGTTTTGGGCTGAAAAGTTATTTCACCCTGTCTTCTTCATGGCATAAGCTGCTCTAGATTTGTTTTTAAGGTGTTATATGATAGTTGTTTAGAGAGTAATTTGATAGAGATCAGTGATCATCTGTACCTTCTCCACCATCTTGGCTCTGACCCATCTCATTCTCAGGCTTAGCAATTCTATAAGAAAGTATGGTACCTACAGTCTTTTAAAGTTTGTTTTTATTTATGTAAAGCATGTTTTTCTAGAAAATTCACATCTTCCCAACATAATTTGTCTGTATTCTTTCAAGATTTCATTAAATTTATTCAGTTTCATGCTATTGTTCATGCATGTGTGCAAAACAAATGCAGCAGTCTTTGTTGGTATGAATAAACAATCATAACAACAAAAACAGTTTTTCATATGTTCAAATAAAAACATTAATTCATATGATAAATAAAATTAGCTAAGTTCCAAAGTTGAAGCAAAGTGTGAAGATATCTCAGTGAGCTAGATTACTTTTAACTGATCACTAAAAGATGAACAATTGGGAACTTGGAGATCATCTAATCCAACTTTCTCATTTTTCAGATAAAACAACAGAAGTTTAGAAAGATTATATTTCTTGCATAAGGCCATCATCATGATTTACCTAATAGTTTCTTAAATTAGCAATTGATGGTTCCCTCTGAATTCTCAGAAATTTAATCTTATATAATAGTAAATATTTTGGATTTATTATTTATTTTTTAAATATTTTCTTTTAAAATTTTGAGTTCTAAATTCTCTCACTCCTTCCCCCACCCTTAAGGAGGCAAGCAATATGATTTCCTTTATACATGTGAATCATTCAAAACAATTCCATATTAGCCATTTTTTTTAAAACAAGGAAAATAAAGTAAGAAAATTACACTTCAATTTGCACTCAGAATCCATCAGTTCTCTCTATGGAGGTGGATACATTTTTTGATCATGAATCCTTTAAATTTTCTTGAATCATTGTGTTGATCAGAGTATGAGTTTCACAATTTATCATAACTGTAACATTATAATTACTGCATACAATGATCTGTTTCAGTTTGCATCAAATTTTGCCATTTTTTAAAACAACCCCTCCATCATTTTATATAACACAATAGGACTCCATCACAATTATATATAACAACTAGTTTAGCCATTGCCTCAATTACTAATTCTTTGTCACCACAAAAAAAGAGCTGCTATAAATATTTTGTATATTTCTTCCTTTCTTTCTTTCTCTTTCTTTTTTCTTTCTCTTTCTTTTTTCTTTCTTTTTTCTTTCTTTCTTTCTTTCTTTCTTTCTTTCTTTCTTTCTTTCTTTCTTTCTTTCTTTCTTTCTTTCTTTCTTTCTTTCTTTCTTTCTTTCTTTCTTTCTTTCTTTCTTTCTTTCTTTCTTTCTTTCTTTCTTTCTTTCTTTCTTTCTTTCTTTCTTTCTTTCTTTATTGTTCCTTCTTTTTCTTTTAGTTCTTTGAGATAAAGTGGAATTGTTGGGTAAAATGTTATGCATAATTTTATAGTCCTTTGTGCATAATTCCAGATTATTTATCAGAATGTTTCGACCAATTCACTACTTCATTATTGTGCCTATGCTTCTTTCCTTCCCATTATCATTTATCATATATGATATGTATAAGGTGGTTCTTCAGAGTTGTTTTAATTTGCACTTCTAAAATCAATAGTGATTTAGAGCATTTTCCCATGGTTTAGATAGATTTGATTTCTTCTTCTAAAATTTGCCTATTTAGAGGAGTGGCTCTTATTTTATTTATTTTACTCAGTTCTATATTCAGTATATATTTGAGAAATAATACCTTTAACTTCCCATAAATTTTTTTTAATATTACTTGATTTTCTATGGTACTTTCTGGCAAAATGTAGTTTTTCTGGTTATCTTTTTTAGCTTTTCATTTATCTGAGATTTTGATTGTTACCTCTGCCATTTTTTTAGTTCAGTCAAAGCATACAATAATCTGCCTCAGCCCTTTATTTTAGCTCTGTGTGTATCTTTATCTTTTAAATATATTTCTTGTAAACAACATATTGCTGGATTTGGGGTTCTTATCCATTCTGTCCTCTGCTTGTTTTATGAGTGAACTCATCCTAATCACATCCACAGTTATGATTTCTATGTGTATTTCCCTCTATTCCATTTTCTTCTGTTTCTTCTCTCTTTTTATCCTGATCTTACTCAAAAATCTATTTGGCTTCAAACCACTGCCTCCCTTAATCTGTACTAATTTTTAATATTCCTCCCTTTCTTATAACTTTTTCCTCATATTTCTTTTACCATTAACAGACCAATTTTGTTTTCAATGTTATTTACTTCAGTATTTTTGTGTCTGTTTTATAGAACCGTTTTCTTTTCAAATCTTGCATCATTCTCATTTATTTTCCTAATTTTTCCTTTACCATTCTTTTTTCTTTCTTTAACTCTTCCAGGGATTCATGTTGGTGTTGGGTTCAATTAGTATTTTTTCTTTGAGGTTTTATTTTTAGTTGTTTTCACATTATTATCTCATCATGAGCTTATGTCTTCCCTATAGCAGCTTTTTCTCATAAAAGATCATGTTCCAGCCTATTTCTTGACTTTGTACTTTATGTTAAAGTTGGGCCCTGCTCATCTAGAGTTGAGGAGGCACTGTCCCAAGCTTCTGACTTTTTGTGCTGCTGTCTTCAGAGTTTTTCCTCAAAAGTCTTCAAGTTTGTGGTGCTTGATCCTAAGTAAGATATGGTTATTCTCTTCTGGTCTTACTCTAGTCTTTAGCCAAGAAGGGCTCTTGATACTTTGCAGTCACAAGCTATTGTGCTTCTTTTTACCTTGGAACTGTTCCCTTGTGACTGCTGTAGAATTCTGAACTAGATACCTATTGTGCTTTTGTACAATAGAGTTGTCAATCAGCACCAACTTTACCCAGGGCTATCAAAGAACCCCCTGTAATCTCTGGGCAAAGAGTACCTGAAGCTGCTGCTGTTTCCACTTTGTGTGCTCTATATAGGCCTCCAACCCAGTGACACACACCTCTTTTGCCAATGACTTAAGTATTCTTAATCTCCCCAAATTTCTCACCTAATCTTTTGTTTGTTCTGTAGCTTCAATGTTTGGTTTGAAGTATTGTTTTAAAGTTGTTTGGAGGGAAATGTTGAGACAGATCATCAAAAACCACATGAAAAATAAGGAAATAAGCATACAGAGACAAACCAATAGCACAATACCTCTGTCCCTGCCCTGAAGTTTACAGCATTTCTTCTTCATTCACCATACAGGAAGAGAAAAAGATGAAGTATTTTTTAATGCATACTCAATGCTGATTCAGCAGCTAATTAAATGTCTTTTCTTTGCCACTCAATAAATGAACAGGAAATAGTCACAAAATATTGGCACTTGTTCTGATGTGGAGGGAAGGGATTCTCTATTACACACAATGATGCATTTACCAGAAGCAGTTTTCCCAGATTCCACATAAGATAGCACAGATAAAATAGACAGTCAATTCTCAAAGGACTAGCAAGTATTATAGGCACCAGAAAATCATCTGTATTTGTTGATGATCCCGAATTCTTTTCTCTAACTTCATTCAGCCAAATATAGTATCAGATCTTTTCATTTCCTCTTTCACAGCACTAATCACGTTTTTAAATGAAATACGGTTTAAGAAAAGAATATAACTTAAAAAAATAAAAATTTTCAAGTCTATATTTGAAAATTCAACCCTAGGTTTTACATTTAAGCTGCAGCAATGATGAATGCAAGGACTAAATCATGATGTTAATTATATACATCCCACTTTCCAATAAATTTGCTAAAAAGGGTGGCAATTCATGTCTGAATATAGTGTTTTTCCCTAAAACAGTTGAAAATGCCAAGAAAATGCTAACCATTAGGATTTTACCAGTTCATATTTCAAGAGGTCATAAAAAAAGACATAAATTTGTAATGGTGTCTAAAGTGAAGGCAGCTGTTACAACCTCAACTCAAACAGTTCCTCGAGTTCATATATTTTTAAGGTTGGAATTAGGTTAAAAATGTAGTCCCCTCTTTTTGCAAATGAAGCCTTTGTGACCTCAAACTCTGGACTCATTTGTCCAAGAATAATAGAACCAAGATTGAAATGCCAGTCTTCTTTCTCCAAAGTGTTCTTTCTATCTTGAATTGTGAAAATAACATTTTAAGACAGAAAAACAAATAACTTTCATATTTCTTTTAATTGATGACATAAATGTTATATTCTTATGGAGGAAAGCATAGAAGATAATATTTATTAGTAGGGCCGAATTTTTATGTCTCATTTGTCTCACAAATGACAACAGTAGTCTTTGATAAGTGATGAGAAAGACATGATTATGAAAAATGTATTTACATGTGCCTAGTTTGTTTTGTTTTGTTTTTCTAGAATAAGATTAAGAAGACTTTTCAGCAGGGGAATTCTCCCTCCTTTCCTTCCTAAGCCATCAGGCTACTCAGACACCATAAGGACTGAGGAAATAAAGGAAGAGTGTTATGATTACTTATGAGGTTTAGATGATTGGAGTGTCAACTCTAATACCTCCAGAGAGATGGAGAACCATCCAACTATCTACTACCTACCTGAAGTTTATGGATAGCCCTGATGTGAGGGCTTGCTAAGTCCTTTTCAGGTCTGGTCATACACCTTTGGGGTCAACCTCTCACTCAACTCTCACCTGTAGCTCCATGAAGCTGTACTATGTACAGCAGCCCCAAAACCATCTTGACAGATGGACTAGCTAAACCAGGCTGGGGAAACCAACAGACCCCAAACCTGTTGGTTAATTAGGGGGATGTATATCCCAAGTTTATGACGACTCCCCTTGGTCTAAGGGGTGGATGAGAACAACTCATTCCAACAGTCTTAAAGTAGGCTGAAGCTTGCTTCTTGAATTTGTTCTGTGGAAGACTTATAGTTAGGTCAGACATCAAACATAACAAAGTAATCCACTGTATCCCAAACTAGCACCAGTCATTTTGACTTTTGTCTTACTAATAGACTTTGATGAATCTGGAAAAGAGAGTGAGGCTGATGACTTTGCCTCAATGAAATCTAATTTATTTGAAAGTCAAGACTTTACTCTGTGATGTCATTGATCCTCTTCAAAAAAGGACCAATGACTTACTATCTACCTCTTTCTAATGTCCTCTATACCTTTCCATGTACCTTGTCTTGATGCACTATAATCTCCTGCCACTTCAATTATTATACTAACCTAGAGACTTGTAGGCCTAGTCATCTACCCACAAATTGTAACCTTAGGACTTCAAGACCTTTCCATCTATCTGCCCTGCAGCTGAACTTTCTTTTATGTGTTGCCTCCATAAATTAGAGCATGAACTCCTTGGGATCAAAACCATATTATTTTTTTTCTGTATTCCCAGTGTTTAGAACTATATCTGGCACATTATAAGCATTTACATAATTGTTTTAATTCATCAATATAATTCTAGTTTTATAAAAGTCAAGACACTTGCTACCTCCCAGAATCCAGGAAGTGAACTGCTTGGAGAAAGTGCCATAGAGATGCCTGTAGAAACTTCGCAGTGCACCAAAAGATCCAGAATGAACTTTGGGTTATAGAGAAATTGAACTGTGGGGGATTGGAAGACAGTTATTTTGAATGGACACTCTTATGCCAACAGGGACTGCCCCCTAATTGACTTTTTGTCAATGTACTTAGCAAACATAGGTTTTACTTTTTCTCTTCTCTTTCCCTTTTGTCTTTAACTATTATAGTTTCCTTTTAGAAGGTGCAATATTGCACCAGTAGTTAGAAAATTTTTAGAAGTATAAGCTGATTATGTTAAATGATCAAATGGGGAGACTAGTCTGCCAAATGATCACAGGGGGTATTGTGAAGATGGGATTAACTCTCCCTTACACATTTTTAGATTTAATCACCAGAAGTGTATATACCCCACTTATTATTAAGTATGGGGAGGTTTTTGACCCACATATGCTTCTTTGTTTCTACCTCTTGCCTTGGATGGGTTCCTTTGGTAACTTAATGCCAGTCCTGAGCACTCATGTAGTAGCCCTATATTCTGATACACAGGGGAATGGGGCCCTTGGGTTCCCCCTGTGTGTAGTATCATCCCACCTCTCTTTTATACCATTGATTGGGCATCTAAATCTCCCTGAACTTGATGCTGAACTGGCTCTTTCTCTCATCATGGGCTCCTAAATGTCCCTGTACTATATAATCCTTAAGCTATCTGTCCTGCCACATTACTATTTATTTCATTTTGCTTTCTACTTGCTTGGGTTTGTCTTTGTTCCACACTTCTTCAGGATTCTAATAGTTCTAGACAGTGCTAGTGTTTAGTGTAATATATAATATTGAAGGAGTATATTTGATGGGTAGTTAATAACTAATAAATCAGGCAGTTATCTTGTTTCTTTTGCTTACCCCTCCTCCCTCTATACCTCCCTTCTTCTCATTTCCTCCCTCTCTCCCAGCTTTCCTCTTCAGCCTGTTCAGCTTCTCTCCCCTTTGTCTTCTTCTTCTGCTTACTAAATCACTTAGGGAGTGTTTGTGCGTCTCAAATGAAAATACTTTCTATCTACTTTTAACTTAAGTAAGGGTTTATTTAGGGAAGACAGGGAAAGATGAAGGATGGCGGTAAGAGGGTTGGAAGTTTCCCTATTATCTACAGTAAGCCTTAGGTTGGAGGATATTGAGAGAAATGGCAATTCAGTCACTATCATGAAACAGATCAAGTCAGAGAGATATATGGACTATTGTCCTTCTCCTTCTTCTGCCTTCAAAGTCACCAGGCCATCTCCAGCTTGATTATCCCAAGTCCCAGAGATAAACCCAGATTCTTCCTTCCCTGATTCAAAGGCAATCAGGAAAATCAGTCAGGACCCTGATTCAAAGGCAACCACACCATCAGCCAAGCCCAGAATTCACAGGCCACCAGGATCAGCCAGGTCCAGAATTCACCCAGCAGTTGATTTGGCTCCAAATTGCCTTTCCCAGTAACATTCCAAATCAGAATCTTCATTTGATTGACAGATTGCCACTCAACCATTGCTTCTTATCTTTTTGCATGCCTTATAATTTCTCTCTTTTCCAAATTAGCACAGTTCTTGGCATATAGTATGTGCATAGTATGTGCATACTGGCCTACTGATTTACATACTCTCCCACAAATAGGCTCAAATTACAATACACATGTAGCAAAGATAATTCATAATGTGGAAATGCTTTTCTCCTATTCATGGATTTCTCAAAAATTTCCCTTAAATTCCCTAACTGCAAATCTGCATTCAGCCTTTCTTGACTTAAAAAAAAATTGCTACCAGCCTCTAATATGTTAGGTAAGAGGGTAGAAAGATGGGACTTGTGAATGATGCAAAATGCTGATAGGAAATTGTCTAAATTCTTCAAAACTCACATGAGATTCTCTAGCCAAAATGGTTTGGGAAGTAGGGCATAAAAGAGCTAAAGTCTAATAAGGCTAAAGTCAAACTCTCTCCTCACCATTCTCCAAGCTCAGACCTCTACCATGCTACCTCTTCTAAGGTTTATGCTAAGGAGTTTTAACTAGGACACTGAGTTTATTCCACTCCACACTTAATTTCTATTATTAAGTTTCTGTTGGAAAAATGTATTGATATCCCTTTGCACAAGGTTAAATTCCCTAATCCTATCTCTATATTGTGCAAATTTTTACTTGATGAAAATTTTAAAACTGAAAGTTTGAAAGTTGATTAACTATCTTATCACTTACTTTAAGTGGGATGTTGTTGAATATATCAATCAACTCTACCCTTATATATATTGTTTTAAGACCATGGGAACCTGATGCTTGCTTAGCTTTTTTCCAGATGATAATTTTAGCTCTTAAAATTGATTATTTATCTGTAGTTTGAAAAGATGCAAGAAATAGGTTACCAAGGAAAAAGTATTATGAAATTCATAAACATATTGTGGAAAATTTTCCTATCATTAGTGTAGGGGTAAATTAAGGAGTTTGACAAAGTGAGGAGCTCAGTTTAACAGAAACTTTGTTTAATCTAAGAAAGAAGTACAGATAGATAGAAAAGAGGAAAGAGAGATCATTAATCTTATACCCTACAAATATACCTAAAATTCCTAATACTACCTAAATTTTCCTAAAACTATTTCTAACTGTCTTCTCAGGACAGGGTCTTCTGCCTGGCATACCAGGCCTACTCTACTCTTCTCTATCACTAGCTACCTAACTCCCTAAAAAAAGAGACAGCCTCCACTCACTCCTTCAGTTTTCTATAGCACCCCCTCCAACTGCCAGTAGTCCCTTGCCTCAGAGACAGACCTACTGATCTCTCTCTAGCTACTTCCTCTCTCCTCAGTCTTGGTCTCCCTGGTAATAGAATCTTCAGCTCTGGCTCACTGACTCCTGTCAGTTCTGATCTACTTAGAAATCCTACTCTATAGCCTCTTAAGGAGACAGAGGGAGAGATTAAGAAAATCCTTTTAACATTAGAGAAAACTACCCAGATCTGTTAGAATCAGAGAACAAAATGAAAATAGAAAAATTCAATGATCACTTCCACAAAGAAACCTCAAAATGAAATTTCTTATAGGAAAATATTTCCCATTCCCCTAATTTCAGGTTTTTTCCAGGCCTGAGAACATAGATACATGCTCTGTGTCTGCAGATATAGATATTTTCATGGATAAAAATAATGTGTACAGTATTAAAATAGAATGTCAATTATATAAAACGTTTTGGCTTTCATATCAATTACAAACATAAGGAAGGGGGAAAGGATCTTCATCTTGTCATCCAATATTAGCTATATCTCCCAACTTTTCATCTTTTCCCAAAAATGCTACTTAAACAAAACTAAAATCTAAGCAAGATTAAAAGGGAAGCAACAAACTAGGGGAAAATTTTATAATACATGTCTGTGATAAAGATCTAATTTCTCAAATTTATAAAGAACTAAGTCAAATTTATAAGAATACAAGCCATTCCCCAATTGAAAAATGTTCAAAAGGATATGAACAAGCAATTTTTAGATGAAATCGAAGTCATCAACAATCATATGAAAAAAGTGTTCTTAATCAATCTTGATTAGAGAAATGTCAGCGCTAAGTTACCATTTCACGCCTATCAGATTGTCCAACATGGCAATGAAGGAAAGTGGTCAATGTTGGAATCAATGTGGCAAAATTGAGACACTAATGCATTTCTGATGGAGTTGTAAACTGATCCAACCACTGTAAGACAATTTGGAACTATACCCCTAGGGCTATAAAATATACACCCTGTGATCCAGCAATATCACTACTGTGTCTGTATACCAAAGAGATAATAACAAAAGGGGAAAGGACCTACTCATACAAAAATATTTATAGCTGTTCTTATTGTGGTGGAAAATTGAGGGAATTGTTCATCAGTTGGGGAATGGCTGAACAAATGGTGGTACGTGTTGGTAATGTAATACTATATAATGGACTACTATAATTGCTATAAGAAATGATAATAAGCAAGATGATTTCAGAGAAAGCTGGAAAGATCTGTGGGAACTGATGTAGGGAGAAATAAGCAGAACTGGGAGAACATTGTACATAATAACACCAATATTGTCTGATGATTATCTGTGAAAACTTGGTTACTCTAAGCAATGCAATAATCTGGAACAATCCTGAAAGACTTATAACAAGGAATGCTATCCAACTCCAGAGAAAAAAACTGATGGAGTCATCTTTCACATTAGCGAATCTTCGGTTTTATTTTGGGAGTTAGGTTATGTAAGAGTGTGCTCTTACAACAATGACCAATATGGAAGTGTGTTTTGTATTACAATAAAAATTTTTTCTAGTAACTAGAAATTTCTAGTAATCTAGTAACAAGAAAGATCTATGCATCTTGCATGTTCCTAGATTAAGTACTATGCTTGAGAGATTGGTATAAACAAATGGATCATTTCAGTAGTGTGTAAATTAGTTGTCTAGAGCTTATACTTTGTTTTCCCAAAAATATTAGGAGTACTGCTTTAATATAATATGTGTTAATTATGCTTTTGGGGTTAGCCCTGAGATTAGGGGAGAATGGAAATTTTATTTTAATCAGTTTTATTATGGGGAATGCAGGACAAATAAATACTTCCCCTGCAATGTCTCAGTTTTAATAGCCAGTAAGCCATTCTGAATATGGTTAAAAGAGTAGATAGTCAAAGTGAAATGAGCAGAACTAGGAGAACATTGTACAAAGTAATAACAATATTGTACAATGATGAACTGTGAATGAATTATTTATTCTCAACAATACAATGATCCAAGCTAATTCTGAAGGATTTATGATGAAAACTGCTATACACCTCCAGAGAAAGAACTGATAGAATCTGAATGCAGACCAAAGTATACTGTTTTCACTTAATTTTGTTTGTGATTTTTTAAAATGTGTTTTCTTCTATAACATGACCAATATGGAAGTATGTTTTGTGTGATATTATATGTATAACCTATATAAAATTATTTATTGTGTCAGGGAGGGGGAAAGGAAGGAAAGGAAAGAGAATTTGAACCTCAACTTTTTAGAAAGTTAATGTTAAAATTATTTTTTACATGTAATTGGGGGAAAAGCAAAATATTGAAAGATTAAAAAAAGACTAGTGATAAAAGGAATATTTTCACCTTTCTAGGTTAATGGGCTTTTGTCCCTAGTATGAACCAATAGCTTATTTGTAAGTTATGGAGTACTCAACTTTTTGTCAGTACATTTACACGTGTAAATGCCCCATAACTATCAAAGAAGCCAAGGTTATATTAATTTTTGTTTAGCTTCCTCTCCAGTGCCAGCAGCCCCCCTTCTACAGCTTGAAGACTGTTGCACACACAACAACAGTGCTACATTGTCATGGAAACAGCCACCTTTGTCAACAGTGATAGCAGAAGGATACATTCTGGAACTAGATGATGGAAATGGTGGTCAGTTCAGAGTGAGTAGAGAATTTACCTTGTTTGTTTTGTTTTCCAATCATATATTATAAATGAAGCCATAACTTTTGAAATAATGAAAAGTTTTAAAAAATAATTGGAGAATTATTGTGCAATGTTAGATTGGTGCTAAGAACACTGGTTCTAGAATCAAAAGGTGTGGATTTGAGATTATATGGTACTGCTACAATATGTGATCCTATATAAATAATTTTACTTCTTTGAACATTTAGTTCCTCATTAATAAATAAGCATTATAATAATTGTACTACATTCTTCAGAGGTTGTTGAAAAGCAATTTGTAAACTTTAAAACACATTAAAATGCAAATTTCTATTTTTGTGTTTTAAGTGCTAAAGCTAAAGCCCATGATCACCACATTCTAATGAAGAGTTTGATGATCTATCTAGATTACGCAACTGACCCCTCTCATTCTCTCTGTTCCTCCACTTCCTGAAAATCACTTCAAACTCAATATATTTAAGTTGGAAATTATTAACCTTGCCCTACCCTTAAATTCTTTTCAACTTCCTGCTTTCTATCTATTATTATATTCTAAGTCAGAAACTCAGAAATTTCTCAAAGTTCTTTTTTCTAGGCCTTGTATATACACTTGAGTATACTTCTGGCCCCACAGAACTCTGATAATAAACTGAATTTGGGTTTAGCTCACATCTGGGATCTCTCCAAAAGAGAAAACAACAACAACAAATTCTAGAAAGATATTAAACATACTAGGTAGCTCAGTTGTAGGTGAAATAAAATAGCTATTAATTATATTCAACACAAGAGAAATATTTAAACACAAAAAAAAACCCAAAAAAGATTTTAACTTATCCGACATTTAATTTTTTTTCTCAAAGTTCATTTAATCCAAAACATGCTTGAGGTGATAATCCTCCCTACAACATCCTTAAAGAAAATTCAGTTAGATTTTGAGCAAGTTAAAAGAACTTGCGAACTCCAGATTACCTGATATTTAAACCAGTAATTCAATACTTTTATTATAATGGTCTAAGGGACTGATTTTTCATTATCAAGGCCTTACTTTCTACATGTATAAGCAACCCAATTAGACCTTCTCTCTTCCAAAATATTGACCCATCTATTTTAAGGATTTTTAAGGAGTACTATGAGAATTGTCATCTCAAAAAAATAACAAAAGGCAATGAAAAATATGCAGAAAGTTTGATGAGAAACTCAGTTTCAATTAGGCAATGCTGAAAACATTTAGGACCAATTCTAGAAGGGAGACAACAAATGAAGGAATATATGTCAATATTTTTATAACTATTTGCTCACTTAATGGCAATGCAGTTTTAACATTAGGATTTTATTAACATCAAAAGGTTTCAACATATTGCCAAGAAGGTGTTGGACAAAATATGCTAATGAACATCTATGTGGGAAATAATGCATTCATGAGATACTGAAGAATTTATTCTGAGGTTATCTAAAAAAGAGAATCGGAAATGATTGAGGATTGAATGAATCATGAATGTTAATACTACAGAAAAAGCAAAATGGTGATTGAAACTATATCAATAAATTTTGATTCATATTACTATTTTTCATAACTCTGAATAACAAAAATTTTCAAGGACATCCCTGAGGAGCACAGAAGAAAATAAGCCAGGTTTTATGAACAGTATTCTATATCAGACTATGTCTTTGAAATCAGATAATTAGTATTACATAAAATGAGAATACAAAATATTGTTTTGCTAATTTGCATGCCAATTATTTTTCAAAGAATTTGTAAGAAATTTTGTTCATTAGCAGTGTTCCAATAAGTCTCATGCATATGTTAAGATAATAAAAGATTACTTGATTAAAAAAAATTCATCTTCTCCTTCTGAATCCTCTCTAACCTCACTCTTTATGATCAAATTAAGTCTGCCATTTTTCCTAGAGATAGTGTATCAACCTACTCCTCTATTGTACCTCTCACTAGCACTGCATCTTCCTACACAAAGTGCCCCTCATAGATTTATTGAAGCTTTTCATAACCGGACTGTTTTTTATTTTGTATTTGTATCTTTTTCACTTATCATAGTACTTGACACATAATAAATATTTAAGAAATATTATAATTATTTTTGTGCTGTTATGTATGTTACATTAAATGTACACATAATAATAATTAATTTATATTATTTATATATTAGGTTGATTTTAGTATATATTTCTTTTCTCTTTTTGGTTTTTAATTTTCCCCCAATTATATGTAATTCATTTTTTAAAATGCTGAGTTCCAAATTCCCTCTCTCCTTCCCACCTTCCCTTCTCCTAACCCTCATCTCTCTTTGACATAGTGAGTAATATGATACAGATTTTACATGTGCAATCATATGAAATATTAATCTGGATTTTGTGGAAGAGATACCAAATTTTACAAAGAAGAAAAATTAAAATATACAATGTTTTAGTCTGCAATGAGACTCCACCAGTTCTTTCTTTGAAGGCAGATGCATGTTTCATCATGAGTCAATGGAATTATCTTGGATCACTGCATTGCTAAGAATAACTACACCATTCACAGTTGTTCATCAAAAAATATTACCAGAGGGCTGATAGGTGTCTCAGTGGATTAAGATCCAGATCTAGATATGGGAGGTCTGGGGTTCAAATCTGGTCTCAGACACTTCTAAGCCATTTGGTCTGGGCACAACTCCCATTATCTTGCCTTTACTACTCTTCTTCCTTGGAGCCAATACACAATATTGATTCTAAGATGGAAGATAAGGGTTTATAAAAATTTTGTCATTACTGTGCACAATATTATTACATAATAGATATTTAATAAATATTTTTTCTTTCATTCATTCTCAAATGTAATAACAGAAATATTTTTCCAAAGGTCTCCCAATTATTAATTTCCACAGAGGCTAAAAAGCAGAGTTATGCTTGCTTACCAAAGTTGCTTGTCACTTTCATGGATGACATTTAACAAGGAGCCAGTATGAATGGGGATTCCTGTAAAATGGTGATGCTCTCAACATTCTTTTCTTTGAAGAATTTTTGGTGTCATTTGAACTAAGCCCCAAAACTTTGGGATCCTAAAAAAGATACATAATTTCTCATAGGTGTTCCACCCAAGTATCCAAATAATATTAATCAAGTGATGATGAATGCTTATTTCCACATTATGTAATATAATTAGATATATAACTGATCCGGCACTGTATATCTCTTGGAAAACACAATGCTATTCTCTCAAAATTAAATATAAAGAAAAAAGGATTAGTGTCTGAGAAATGGTTTGCAAATTTTTAAGCTCACTAAAACAAAATAATAATTTAATTTTTTAAAAGATAATACAACCTCTTATTCTTCAACAGATCCTTACATGACATGGTATATAAGATGTTTATCTTATCTGTTGTATGAATCTGAGCTCTTTCAGAGGACTGCTCATCTACCTTTAATTTCCATCTTTATCTGAAAAGCATTGGTGCTCTTTTGGTTGTATTTTATCTGTTCTTTTGTAACTTTGCTTTGACTTGGCATTAGAAAATGGATGCTTTTTATAAAATTTGTAGCATGATCATTAAACCATATATATAATAAAATAAAACTAACCCATGTTAAAATAAATCAACTTTTACTTATGACTCCAGTTATAGCATGTACGGCAACCACACCCTAATAAAACTATATTAGGTCTGGGTAAACATGGCGGCAGTCCATTCGCAGGACTCTTCCTCTCCTCAGCACCCACTGATATAGACTACCTCAAAAGACCACAAAAAACAAATTCATATAAACGAAAGGACTCTACAGTAGGGCACAGCATTGAAGGCACATGGGATTTTGGCATTTCCAAACTATATGGGGGTGAAAAAGATCCCACCAAAATGTGAGCTGATCAACCCTCCCCCACCCCAACTGTCAAGCCAGAGTCAGAGCCAGCATGAGCCAGAATCAGTGAGTGAGTGAGGGGCACTCCTAGGTCCTTGGGAGCTGACTAGACCTACCCCTGAGAGCAGCTAGACCTGAAACCCCAGCAGGCTGAAAAGCACAGACCATGGGTGCTCGCAGGAAGATAGCATTTCCTTTAAGAGAGGGGCAGCAAACAGCAGAACCTGGGAAGATTTGAGAGCTTGCCTTGGGCAAAATCCTTGCTCCTTAACTCCATACATAGAGAGCCTGCCCATATCACTCATATTTCTGACTAAAAAGGGAAGTAAAAACCTCCACAGTGATGGAAAATAGTGCCCAGGAACAACAACTTCCCTCCAAGAAAAACAAGAAGGAGTTGACCCTTGAAAATTTTTGCAGAGGAAAAACTCAGGCTACAGAGGAAATAGAAGAGGAAGTTCAAATAAATGCACTAAAACCTTACCCCCCAAAATGGAAATTGTCCACAAGCACTTGAAGAATTTAAACTGGAGCTCATCAAAAAGATGGAAGCTTTCTGGCAAGAAAAGTGGGAAATAGTTCAAATAGAAAATAACAGTTTAAAGGACAGGAAGTCCTAACTGGAGAAACATCTGGAAGCCATGAAAAGCAGGACAGACCAAACTGAAAAGGAAAACCAAACTTTAAAGACCAGAATTAGGCAACTGGAAGACAATGATCTTGCAAAACAGCAAGAATTAATAAAGCAAAGTCAAAGGACTGACAAAATAGAAGAAAACATAAAATATCACACTGAGAAGATGACAGATCAGGAAAATAGAACAAGGAGAGAAAATTTGAGAATCATTGGTCTACCTGAAAAGCCAGAAATAAATAGAAATCTTGCCATCATACTACAAGAAATCATCCAAGAAAACTGCCCTGCTGTTCTTGAACAAGGGGGGAAAATAAACATTGAAAGAGTTCATAGAACACCCTCTACACTAAATCCTCAAAAGACAACTACCAGGAATGTAATTGCCAAATTCAAGAGGTTTCAAGCTAAGGAGGAAATTCTACAAGAAGTCAAAAAGAGACAATTCAGATACCAAGGAGCACCAATCAGAATCACACAAGACCTGGCAGCTTCCACACTAAAGAACCTCAAGGCTTGGAATATGATATTCAGAAAGGCAAGAGAATAGGGTCTTCAAACAAGGATCACTTATCCATCAAAACTGACTATATACTTCCAGGGAAAGCATGGGCATTCAACAAAAGAGAACATTTCCAAGTATTTGTAAAGAAAAGACTAAGTGGAAAGTTTGATATCCAAACAAAAAGATCAAGAGAAACATGAAAAGGTAAATAAGAAAGAGAAGGAAAGGGGGGGAATGTTTTTTTAATTCAAACTTTCTTCTTTAAGGGCTACAATAAGATCAAATTATTTATATTAATATATGGGGGAAATGTTATTTGTAACTCTCAAAAATATATTCACTATTATAGTAATTAGAAGAGTCATTCATAGGAAGAGATTAGGGTAATGAGTGCTATAAGATGATATGCAAAAAATAGAAAAAGGAAAGATGGGAATCAAACATGGCACCAAGAGATACTTGAAGAAATAAAATAAATAGGACAATCTTTATCATAAAAAGATATGCATGGGAAGGGGAGGTGAAGAATACTCTTATAAGAAGGAGAAGAAGAAGAGTGCTAATAGGTAATACTTAGACCTTACTCTCAGTGAAATCAGTTCTGAGAGGGAAGACCATCTAGATCCATTGGGGTCTTGAATTCTATCTTATCCTACAGGTAAAGTGAGAAGGGAAAACTAAGGGAGGTAGCAGGGAAGTAGTACAAGAAGGGAGGGAAAGAGAGGGGGGAGGGTATTTAACATACCCTAAAAAAATAAGAAGGGAACAAAAAGGGAGGGGCCAGAAAGGGAAGCACATTAAGGTAGGGGATTAGGGGGATTGATTAAAAGTAAACCACTAGTTTAAAAGGATATAGCAAAAGAAGAAAGAACAGAACTAGGAGAGGATATCAAAATGCTAGGGAATACACAAGTGACCATCATAACTTTGAACGTGAATGGGATGAACTCATCCATAAAATGAAAACAAAGAGGAGGGTGGATTAGAATCCAAAATCCTACCATATGCTGTCTACAAGAAACACACCTGAGGTGGGTAGACACTCACAAAGTTAGAATTAAAGGTTGGAGCAAAACCTATTGGGCCTCAACTGATAGAAAGAAGACAGGAGTTGCAATCATGATATCTGACAAAGCCAAAGTAAAAATACATCTGATTAAAAAGAATGGGAAAGGTAAATATATCCTGATAAAAGGCAGTGGAGACAATGAGGAAATATTAGTAATCAAAATGTATTCACTGAATTGTATAGCATCCAAATTTCTAAAGGAGAAACTAGTGGAATTGAAGGAGGAAATAGATAGTAAAACTATGCTTGTGGGAGACCTGAACCTATCATTATCAAATTTAGATAAATCAAACCAAAATATAAATAAGAAAGAAGTAAGAGGTGTGAATTAAATCTTAGAAATATCAGAGTTAATGGATATATGGAGAAAAATAAATAGGGACAAAAAGGAATAGACCGCATTTTCAGTAGCACATGGTACATTCACAAAGATTGGCCAGGTACTAGGTCATAAAAATATGGCAAACAAATGCAGAAAAGCAGAAATAATAAATGCAACCTTTTCAGATCATAACACAATAAAAATAATGATCAGTAAGGGTACATGTAGAACCAAATAAAAAATTAATTGGAAATTAAATAATATGATTCTCCAAAATCAGTTAGAAAAGAAATCATAGAAACAATTAATAATTTCATTGAAGAAAATGATACTGATGAGACATCCTTTCAAAATCTATGGGATGCAGTCAAAGCAGTACTCAGGGGGAAATTTATATCCTTGAGGTCATACATTACCAAATTAGGGAGGGCAGAGGTCAATGAAATGAACATGCAAATAAAAAATCTAGAAAGCGAACAAATTAAAAATCCCCAGAAGAAAACTAAATTAGAGATCCTAAAAATTAAGGGAGAAATTAATAAAATCAAAAGTGAAAGAACTATTGAACAGATACATAAGACTAGAAGCTAGTATTTTGAAAAAGCAAACAAAATTGACAAAGTACAGGTCAATTTAATAAAAAAAAAGGAAAGAAGAAAACCAAATTAACAGTATCTTAGATGAAAAGGGAGAGCTGACCTCCAATGAAGAAGAAATCAAGGCAATCATTAAAAACCATTTTGTCCAATTATGTGGCAATAAATATGCCAATCTAGGTGATATGGATGAATATTTACAAAAATATAAATTGCCTAGACTAATAGAAGATGAAATATTATTCTTAAATTATCCCATATCAGAAAAAGAAATTGAACAAGCCATCAAAGAACTCCCTAAGAAAAAATTCCCAGGGCCTGATGGATTCACAAGTGAATTCTATCAAACATTCAAAGAACAACTAATCCCAATACTATACAAACTATTTGACATAATAAGCAAAGAGGGAGTTCTACCAAATTCCTTTTATGATACAAATATTGTACTGATTCCAAAGCCAGACAGGTCAAAAACAGAGATAGAAAACTATAGACCAATTTCCTTAATAAACATAGAAGGAAAAAATCTTAAATGGGATACTAGAAAAAAGACTCCAGCAAGTCATGATGAGGGTTACATAATAAAAAATACTTAGGATCTCTCTGCCAAGACAAACATAAGAACTATATGAATACAACTACAAAACACTTTCCACACAATTAAAACTAGATCTAAACAATTGGAAAAACATTAACTGCTCATGGGTAGGATGAGCTAACATAATAAAATGACCATCCTACCCAAACTTATTTACTTATTTAGTGCCATACCCGTTGAACTATTAAAAAACTTTTTTTACTGAATTATAAAAGAACCATAACAATGTTCATTTGGAAGAACAAAAGATCAAAGATATCCAGGGAAATAATGAAAAAATGTGAAGGAATGTGGCCTTGCAGTACCAGATCTCAAACTATACTATAAAGCAGTGGTCAGCAAAACAATCCTGGCTAAGAGACAGAAAGGAGGATCAGTGGAATAGTCTTGGGTTAAGTGACTTCAGCAAGACAGTCTATGATAAGCCCAAAGATCCCAGCTTATGGGACCAAAATCCAACATTTGATAAAATCTGCTGGGAAAATTGGAAGACAGTGTGGGAGAGATTAGGTTTGGATCAACACCTCACACCCTACACCAAGATAAACTCAGAATGGGTGAATGACTTGACCATAAAAAAGGATACTATAAGTAAATTATGTGAACACAGAATAGTATACATGTCAGACCTTTGGGAAAGGAAAGATTTTAAAACCAAGCAAGACTTAGAAACTGAGTCACAAAATATAAAATAAATAATTTTGATAACATCAAATTAAAAAAGATTTTGTACAAACAAAACTGATGTAACCAAAATTAGAAGGGAAGTAGCAAATTGGGAAATAATCTTCATAAAAAAATATTCTGACAAATGTCTAATTACTCAAATTTACAAAGAGCTAAATCAATTATACAAAAAATCAAGTCATTCTCCAATTGATAAATTGGTAAGGGACATGAACAGGCAGTTTTCAGACAAAGAAATCAAAACTATTAATAAGCACATGAAAAATTGTTTTAAATCTCTTATAATCAGAGAGATGCAAAACAACTCTGAGTTATCACCTCACACCTAGAAGATTGGCTAACATGACAGCAAAGGAAAGTAATGAATGCTGGAGGGGCTGTGGCAAAGTAGGGACATTAATGCATTGGTGGCAGAGTTGTGAATTGATCCAACCATTCTGGAGGGCAATTTGGAACTATGTCCAAAGGACGTTAAAAGACTGTCTGCCCTTTGATCCAGCCATAGCACTGCTGGGTTTGTACCTCCAAAGAGATAATAAGGAAAAAGACATGTATAAGAATATTCATAGCTGCACTCTTTGTGGTGGCAAAAAATTGGAACAGGAGGGGATGCCCTTCAGTTGGGGAATCGCTGAACAAATTGTGGTATATGTTGGTGATGGAATACTATTGTGGTCAAAGGAATAATAACGTGGAGGAATTCCATGGGGACTGGAACAATGTCCAGGAAGTCATGCAGAGTGAAAGGAGTACAACCAGGAGAACATTGTACACAGAGACTGATACCCTGTGGTACAATCAAATGTAATGGACTTCTTCATTAGTGGCAATGCAGTGATCCTGGACATCCCAGAGGGATCTATGAGAAAGAACACTATCCACATTCAGAGGAAAAACTGTGGGAATAGAAATACCAAAGAAAAACAATTGTTTGATCACATGGGTTGAGGGGGATATGATTAGTGATATAGACCCTAAATAAATATCCTAGTGCAAACATCAACAACAGGGAAATAGGTTCTGATCATGGTCACATATAATACCCAGTGGAATTGCGTGTCAGCTATGGGAAGAGTAGGTGGAGGGGAGGGAGGAATAGAATATGATTTTTGTAACCAAGAAATAATGTTTGAAATTGACAAATTGAAAAAGAAAACTATATTGGTAATGGACTAAATGATCTAAATTGTATTTGTGGTAACCAACAGCTTTCAAACTTATCTGTGAGTGAGAAGGATGTCTATCCCAAGCATGTGAAGACTTTCCTCAGTGGAATGGGTAGATGAGAGAAGTTTATTCCTAATGCCATGAAGGCAACTGAAGCAAGAATACTGTGGAATACTTAGAACCTAGTCAGATATTGAAGACACCAAGGTTATCCACTGCATCTATCACAAGTCATCTTGCCTTTTGTTTTGCTGACTTTGATGGATCTGGAAAAGAGAATGAGACTTTGTGCAACTCTGCTTCATTTAAATCCAATTAACTGGCAACTCAAGACATCACCCCATGTTATAATCAGTCATTTTCAAAAATAACAGATAGACAGCAACAACATAGCATGGACTCAAGTTCCTTCATCGTATGGACAATGTCCCAAATAATAGGTTGTGGTATCCTTTAAAAATTAAATCATTGTGCCTCTGATTAAATACAAAACTCCAGATGAGATCTGACAAAGATAGAGTACAGTTCAATTGTCACTTCTCTGTTCCTGGAAGTTGGGCCCCCATGTACCCATGACCACATTTACTTTTTTGGTTGCAATATCAAAGTGCTGGCTCATATTGAGCTTACAGTGACCAAAAAAACCTTAGATTTTATTCAAAACTATTGTCTGTGCCTCCCTCATCTTATATTTGTGAAGCTTCCATCTTTGATATTCAAATGTAAGATTTTACATTTATCATTATTTAATATAATTTCATTAAATTTAGCTCAATGCTTTTAGACTGCCTAGATATTTTTGGTATCCAAATTCTGAAATTCACTGTCGGTTATCCTTTATAGTTTTGTGGCTTAGTGGATTGAGAGCCAGACTCATAGATGGGAGGTCCAGGGTTCAAATTTGTCCTCAGATACTTCTTAGCTGTGTGACCCTGGGCAAGTCACTTTATACCCATTGCTTAGCCCTTATCACTCTTCTGCCTTAGAACCAATATGTAGTATTGATTCTAAGATGGAAGGTAAGGGTTCTTGAAAGAAAGAAATAAATGAATGAATGAATGTATGTATGAATAAATAAATGAAACCAAATATGATGAATTTACATTCCATTTAGGTTTTTATCCATGTCATTGATAAAAATGTTAAACTGAGTAAGGCCAAGCGCAGAGCCCCAGGGTACTCTATGAGGAACCTGACTATTGATATTGTAACAATTAACAACTACTCTTTGAATACAGCCATCTAACAAGATTTGAATTCATATAATTGTATCATTTATCTAACTCACATTTTCCCATTGTCTACAAAAAAATAGTATGACAACAATATAAATTTTTTTGCAAAAAATCTAAATAAAATGTTTCTGTAGCATTTCTTTCATATGTTAATTTACTATTCCCATAAAAAAAGAGATTTGGTTAATTTGGCAAAGAGTTTTTGATGGAGACATTAAATGTTTAATATCTGCTTCCTTTACTATGTATTCTCTTTGGCGATCTATTTTTATAATTTACAAAATCGAGTTCTCCAACTTAGTGTTTTCCGATTTCATTGTTTTCTTTTCTGAAAAGTGGAACAATGTTTGCTTTTGTGCAATATTGTCACATCTCTCATATTTTCCACAATCTTTATACTATCCCTGAGAGTGGCTGAGCCCTTCCAAAATTTGAAGACATTTTGGACCTAAGGATGTGGGATAGAGCAGTTGGGGTGGGTGTGGGTTTCTTTCTCGTTACTAATATTCTCCCTATGATTTCAGGTGTAAAGATCATTCTTTGTAGAGAAGACAAAAATAAATACTGAACATATTTGTCTTCCCCCTATTGTCATTCATAATAATTCCCAGCAAATATTTCATCTCCTTTTCCCTCAATATAGCTAATAAAAATAAATAACATTGTCCCTCTGCCCTTTTTAAACTTCATTATTTCCTCATACTATTTTTATAAGACTGTGTCACACTCAGTAATCCTGTGCTACTGGGTCTTACATTTATATTCTATTAATTTTCTTTTTAAAATATAAATTTGTTGTTAGGTTTCTTATGCATTCACATTTAAACAAATTTCATTTTCCTCCTCACTAGAATTTTTTTTGTCTTCTGAATTCCATTCTTGTATGTTTTCCTTGTCCCCTAAGCAGTCTTTCCATGAAGCATTTTAGTTCATCTATCTTTCCTATCTATTTTTCCTCTCTCCTCTAAAATCTGCTTTTCCTAAATCTAAGATACATGACACAATATGCTGAGATTATTTTTCTGTCACAATATCTAGGATAGAGTGAATACTTCCCTTAATGTTCCTGTAGTTTCCATTTGAGCAATTTTTTCTTGCCTTTTACTAAGAATTTAACCCAGAATAGAATTTCTTTTTATTGATTCTTCCACATTTCAATGATTGAAATGATCACTGAAGTATGTCAAGAAACTATCAACTACTCTGCTTTTAACATAGAAGGGAGTCTAGAAAATATCTATATGACTGATATCCCCTTTTTCTACTGTAGCATGCCTCTGTGACCGGTATGAGATCTGATTTTCAAATCTTCTTTTCAATTTTCTCTTTCTTACTTTGGAATATTTAAACCAACTTTTAAAAAAAATGTTACAAGATGTAACAAAATGAATTGCTTAATTCCTATAATGCAATCTCAGATGACTAATAATGTATTAATAAGTGTAAGCATTGCATCTTAATATATGATTCTTAAAAGTTAACAGTTTGAGTTTGTTGATTTAGGAGAGATGAAGAAAGAGTCAACAGTTGCGAAAGAACCCACCTCTTTACCAAATGGAAGATAAGGAGGAGGGAATTTCTTCATCTTCCTTTTCTCGGCCATAACATTAAACAAACAACCCCAAAAAGAAATGTTTCATCTAGATTTTAGAGAGTAACAAAGCTACAACTTTAAGGAGAATTTCTCCCAACCAGAGAAAATAAAATCATATATAGACTCAAAAGAAAACTAACTCCAGTAATTGAGTTGAGCTGCAGAAGGGACTCAGATTGTAGACAAAATTAGTCATAGAGCTTTCAGTGCTAGAGTTATATATTTCCTTAAGCTTATGTCTTCCCTTCACATACACTTTGTTCTCACTGTAATCACTTTGTACCCATTCTTCTCAAACACACTGTGTATTTGTAAGAGAATGGAAACAAAGGTTTTGTTGTAGGGGATGTTTTGTGACTAATATATTTATTGTAACACTTGAGTAAATGTCTTTCCCATGAGCGTTTATTGATTGATAATGGAAAGCCATGGAAGTTCCTAAAACAGATACATAGGAGTTTAGATTCATGAGGTACCTTAGAATTGTAAAAGTGCTTGTCCTCTTGGAACCCATTTTGACTATAAATGGCAGGTTAAGAGAGTACCCAACAGAGGATGCTATACTTACTCAGTAAAATTTGGTCGACATAAGCTTTCAGAAGAATTATAAACCTGAAGCAATATATTAAGCTTGTTATAAAATATGAAAGAGTTAAAAATGGATTAGGAAAACACAACCTAACAATTAATGTTTACAAGAAATACACAAGAACAAAGAAAATTTTAGTGGCCATGATTTGGAGTGAAGCAATTTAAATAAATACCGTCAAGAGAGAAAAGCAGGGCAATTTGATGCTGTTTATCTGAAATTAGTTATCAAATCTGGTTGATGCTTTCTCCATAACATCTCTCACATCTGTCCTCTGTTCTCTACTCACAAAGCCTCTACCATAGTTCAGGTTCTGATTACCATTTGACTGAATTATTGCAATAGCCTTAAAGTTGGTCTCAGTGACTCTAGTCTCTCCCTTTCTCTTTCAAAGCTCAAAATGATTTTCTTATAATACAGATATAGCCATATCATTCTCCTCATTGCAAACAAAACAAAATATTAGCTCTCTATTGCCTCTAAAATAAAATAATTAAAAATTTCTAAATAAGGAATTTAAATCTCTAATGATTTTATTTTCTGTTGTAACCTTTAATATACTTTTCTAGTCAAATTGGAATACTAATTGCTTCCCTATACACAATATTCCAACTTAAGCTCATGCTATAATAGAACTAGGAGGTACCTCCATTATCATCTAATGCAAATTGTCCTTCTCTCATTTTAGAAGTGAGACCTATTAAATTTAAATGACTTGGCCAATGTCACACATCAGAGGTGAGATTTGAAGCAATGATCTCTGACTTTCTACTCATAACCAGTCTCTCATGTCTGGAATGTGCTTCATCTTTAACTCAATCCTCATAGAATTCCTACTCCCTTCAAAGCATATTTCAAGTGTGACCTTTTTTTTTTAAACCCTTACCTTCCACTTTGGAATCAATACTGTGTATTGGTTCAAAGGAAGAAGAGTAGTAAGGGCTAGGCCATGGGGATTAAGTGACTTGCCTAGGGTCATACAGCTGGGAGGTGTCTGAGGCCAGATTTGAACCTAGGACCTCCCATCTCTAGGCCTGGTTCTCAATCCACTGAGCTACCCAGCTGCCCCCAAGTAAGACCTTTTCTAATATTCCCAGTGATTAATGGTGCTGCCAGCTTAAAATTATTTTACTTTTCATGTACTTTTTATTTCTTTTGCTGCATATCTCTTCTTCCACCCCAACTTCCCAGACAGTTAACTCCTTAGAAGAAGAAATCTTTTCATTTTGACAGTGTATTCCCAGAGCCTAGCACTTAAAAAAAAATAAAGGTTTCTTTAAATGAATTGAAGGTAGATGTAAAATGCTCCACTGGGGGGGCCAGATCTGGGACCAGAGTTCTGCAGGTAAGGAATGAGGAAAATAATAAGAAGAAGAAGTAAGAAGGACCTCACCTGAACATAAGGGCAAGGGAAAAGATAAGAATCACAGCCATAGTCACAGTATGGGGTCAGAAGGGACCCATGCTGATGACAATGGTTTTAAGTTTGTTGCAAACTGGTAGATCTTTTAAAGGTAAAAACCACAGGAATTACAAATAATCATGAGAAAGTGTAACAAGAATGTAGATAGTGCAGCTGGTAGGATAATGGTTGGGGCAAGATAATGGTTCCAGGAATCATCCAGGGTTCAAGGAACAGTCAGCAATCTTGTTAGGGGAAACTAAAAGAAGGCGGAGGCGAGGGCACTTGTACCCGTTCTCAGAGCATGAGAATTCAACCTCTGAGGAGGGTTCTCAGATATTTATCTAAAATAGACCCAAAGTTATCAACCACTGACAGGTAGATAATGAAAAATATCACTATTAAATATATCAAATAGCATAGCAACATTATATTGAAATCTGAAATTTCCTTCTGTTTGATCAAATTGTAGGAAACTAACATTCCTCTTTCAAAGTTTCAGCAAGTGGAAACAAATTATAGATTTTAACAGTGTTGGGAAAACACAATTTGGTAGACACATGATTATTAATTGGAAATCTTAGAGAATATTTCATAATCACAGAATACCTTTACAAATATTGATCATGTTCTAGGGTGTAGAAAACATAGTTAAATGCAGAAAGGTGGAAATATTAAACATAACCTTCAGATATCAAATGAAACAAAATTATAATTGAAAAAGAAATATGAGCAAAATATATTCCGACCCAAAAGGAGCCAATTATACATATAATACAAATAAATATGTCAAAGAAGAATTCTATAAATACTAAAAATTATGTTAAAGAGAATGATAACATTGAACCAAAATTTACTGGAAGTAACTAGACCATTTTTAGAGGAATGTTAGCTCTGACAACTTATGTTTTGAAAAGAGGAAAAGATGCTAACAATACAGAAATAGGTCTTGCTCAATGACCTGTGGAATTGCTCATTGGCTATGGAAGGAGGAGAGGGAAAGAACATGATTCATGTAACTATGGAAAAATATTCTTAATTAATTAATTAAATAAATAAACTTTTAAAAAAATTTTAAAGAGGAAAAGATAAGATTAATGAAGTAAGAATGTAATTTTGAAAACTAATATATTGACAAGTTAAAAATCTTAAAACAAACACAGGATACCTTTCAACAAAGAAGAAATAGATAAAATAGAAATTAAAAAAAACAGTATGGAACTGATAAAAGTAGTTTGTCTGTTGGAAAGATCATTAAGACCATTGCATTATTAGTTATTTTGAGATAAAGGTACCAGCAAAGAAAAGTCAAACTACTAAGATGATTTTAAATTAGAAATCAGAATTTAAAATGGAGAGGACATTTTTAAAAACTATAAGAACCTACTATACCAAATTACTTGCCAAAAACATTGAGAACTTAAAACAAGATGGGTGTATAATTACAGAAATAGAAAATGTCCAATTTAACATATTATTAAATTAGAGGATGTAATAAAAATTTTTATGCTTAGATCCTAGATCCTTAGATGTCAAAAGTATTTTCCCCTGGCAAAACATTCTTACTAATGAATGCTATCAAAAACTTAAAAAAAAAATTAATCTTGTGCTGAACCAATATATTAAAGATTTATCATTCTCAGAGGTTGTATTTTAATACAAACCATCCCTTCCTATTACAACATAATCATTTCCCTATATGCACTATATGTAGATTATTATTCCCTATATGCAAGTTATTCTAAAGAGATACTACAAAACTTTCTAAAAGTTTCAGTGAAATAATAATTTCACATAAAATTATCTTATTCTATCATCATAAATTTCATTTAAATGTCTCAAAGTGCTTATCCTAAAAATGTTGGCATTAAAATGTGCTTTTTCATTGTTGTTGTTTTTAATCAGGAGGTGTATGTTGGAAAGGAAACAATGTGCACAGTGGATGGTCTTCACTTCAACAGCACATATAGTGCTCGAGTCAAGGCATTCAACAAAACAGGAGTCAGCCAATACAGCAAGACCTTGGTCCTTCAGACATCTGAGGGTAAGGCTTTTCAGCAGTACCCTTCAGAACAAGAATTATATAACATCTAAAATATCTGGCAAAGCCCCAAGCAAATATTCCCATTGCCCACATTAATAAGAGTTTTTTTTAGTTTAATACATATTGTTACAGTGCTGTTTCTTTTCTTCTACTTTGAAAAAATAGATGTTATTAAAATATGAGTCTTCTGCCCAAAGTTTACATTTCAAACAATTGCACTCAGTTGTAAGAAACAGCTATAGAAATAGAGAAAGGGTATAGATATTTCTAGGGAACTCTAGATTAATAATCTGAAGAAATGCTGTTTCAAATATGCTACTCTGGACTTAAGGCTTTGGAACTGACTCCCATTCCAGGAATAAACACCATTTCTAAATTTTGACCAGTTGTTTCTAAATATATTTATAGCTCCTGCTTTTCCTTTAACATAATCCATAGAATCTTTTTCAACAATGTTATGGGTTGTTGTTTGTTATTTTTGTAAAAACAAAATTTTTTTTGTTTTTTTTTTTACTGTTGATTGTTTTTTTTTACTCAATGGACTTTAAGTAAAAGTATGCTTTGTTTGAACCTGGCATTCAGGAAGGTTTTATATTCTATGCAAAAAACTGGAATACTTCACTTTATCATGCAGAGATAATCACATTCACGTGGGGACTAAAATTACCTGGAAGTACCACACAGAAAGAGAAGAGTGAAGCTATATTACTTTATCATCTCCATCCCTGTCTACTTGTCCACATGTAAGGCTATATAAGTATTGCCTTCCAAATCCAGAAAATTTCTCCTCTTTCTTCTATACTTCCTAACACACATTGCATCAAGATCAGAATACAACCTTGAATCTGATGGCCAGTCCTAACATCACGAGATTTTTGTTATTCATTTAATTTTTAAAAGCATGCAATAAAATTCATGTGAAAGTTTGGGTACTGGCTTCAGTGTCAAATCATCCAAATAAAGTTTTACCCTATAGAAGTAACATCACTATAGCCTTCATGTCTCCCTTTTTTATGTTTTCCAGAACAAATTTTTTCAATTACTTTCATTATGGATGGGCCTGGAACACTAAGAAATATATTTATGAGAAAAATTCAAATTGCATATTTTAAAGATGTTTACTTGGTAGGGAAAAATCTACGACATTATGTAAATTGTGTTGATGTTTAGAAACACTTTGGGCCACATTTTCATGATTTCTAAATGGTTAAAAAACTTGTTTTCAAAACCTACTTTTCTTTCTTGGCCAAGCTATTAATTTTAGAGTAAATGTTTTTTTGTTGTTAAAAAGATGCTTTGATGCATTTTTCTGACTTAAAAATTCTAAACTTAATTTAAATGTATCTTTAAACCAGTGATATATAAAATTGACAAATGATGGAAACAATTTACAATGAGGTTGTTATATACCATCAGACTCCTTGGAAAATTATTTCTGTTCACTATAAAAATATGGTTCAAAATTCTCCAAAAATATAAAAACTTTATTAATATGGCAGGTAGAAAACTTAAGACTCTCTTTTTCAGAATACAATATTTAGAAGTAGATTTTTATTTTGATAATAAGTAATATGTCTAATTCTGTGTATTCCAATATGCACCTTAGTAACAAAGGACTGCTTTCCATGTGATAACTATTGAAGTGAAGGAACTGTATAGTCAAATAAATGTCCTGAATTTTAAACTTGCATGGTATGTAGCTTAATACAAAGAAATTCTATAATTCTATAGCTATTGTTCCACATAAGTCATATTTACTATGATAAAATAAAATCACATATATACTTTCACGAGAATCTTGGTCTGTTCTGTGTGTTTTTCCCTCTTCCTCTCCCATAGCAACATTTTCAGTGAGGTAATTTGATAATTAAAAAAATTTTTTTTCATTAAACTTCAGAAAAATTCCCATTGAATTTTTCAAGATCCTACTACAGTTAGATACTAGACTTTTCAATAGCATGTGGTCTTTGCCATAGGTAAAGCTTATAATATTATTGAAGGGAAAGAAACAAACACAGGTAACTATAATACATAACAAGTATATCATAGAAGTCCAATGCCAAATGCTGAGTTCCATTTCATTAATAATGGAGAATGAGTGTCAGAGAAGATTCGATAGCAGCATTGGGGAACAATTTTGAGTTCATGTGCCCAAACTACAATTTCAAGCTGCCTGTGAGCCCCTGCATTACCCCAGAGAGCAGAGGGAGGAAGTGTTTGCTTTGGGTAGTTGGACAGAGGACAGGGCATGCAAAAATATTCTCAGACGCTGGGAAGAAGGGAAAACAGAGCAGCTCCCATGTGTAGGCCCAGCAAACATGCCAATACTTTGCCAACTTTTCTCTATAGAACAGATAGCATTTAATTTGGTCTTTAAGCAGTGGGTAATAATTGAAGACAACATGAATAAAGACATACAGGAAAAATGGAAAAGGACTTTGGCAAAGAGTCAAGTTTATACTTGGTAGAGAGTGTGTAAAGGGAAATAATATGAAATGTGTGTAAAGGGAAATAATATGAAATATGACTGAAAATACATGGTAGGAGAGATTATGTCATATTATGAAGGGTCTTGGATGCCAGGGAATGGAATTTAAGTTTAAAAAAGGAACCACTAAAGATTTTTTAAAAGAGAATGATATGACTATATCTATTGTATTTATGAGGAAGACTTGAGAAAATATAGTGAATGGATAGGAACTAGAAGAGATTTGGAACTGGTAAAGCAATTAGTTTATTGCAATGAATTATGGCAATATTCCAGATTAATAAACTAGTATAGCTTTAATGAAAGGCTTTAATCAGTAAGACTAAGGAGGAGTACAATTGCTCTACTAAGAAAGTAACTTGGGAGACAGGGATGGATTAGAGAATATATTGCAAATGTGCAATTGAGAATATTTGGTAAATAATTAAAGAAATGATTGAACAAATTGCTAATGTCTAAATTCTAACTTTCTGAAGGTGAAATGCATGAAGTTTTGTTTGTTTTAAATTATAATCAAGGCTAAAGAAATTCATATTTGTATTTCTAATCTTACTTTGTTTCCTGTAGTTTTTCAGCACCTGAGTCTGTCAAGACATTCATTTTAGTAGCTTCCTACTTTGACTATCTGAAATAAAATCACATGAAAATAATATTCATTTTATACAAAGATCTTTATGCTACAATTTGCTAAAATATACACAGACGTTTTCATTTTTCGTTTACAGAATTTTTATTCTCAGGTTCCCTACAAGATCTTATAAGTAGTATATAATGAGGCACCTAGGCGGTTCTGTGAATTGAGAACTGAGCCCAAAGATGGGAGGTCTTCGGTTAAGATCTGGCTTTAGACACTTCCTGGCTGTGTAATCCTGGACAAGTCACTTAACCCCAATTGCCTAGCTCTTAGCACTCTTCCACTTTGATTTTAAGACAGAAAGTAAGTTGTTTTTTTTTAAAAGTAATATGTGAATTGTTGGTAGCAAATATATCTCAGTTTAGGCCTAAATTAAAAAGAATCTCTGGATAAATGGAAAGTCGCTTTCCAAAAAAAAAACACTTCAGCTTTCCACCTAAAAGGAAATTGTATACTAATTGTGGATTTATTATAGTTAAATTCCACAAAAAAGTAGACAAATTGAGAATTCTAATGCTTAGCATCTTCCCTTAAAAGCCCTCTGGAAACTACCTAGGTGTACTCATGAAAGAAGTAGGAAAAAAAAACTTATAATAGAGGGACTTATAGGCTTATAATCAATGACTTCATGAACCACTCCTCCCATATCTCACAAGAGGCATAGATACTAGCTTACTGGCCATGTAAAAAAGACAGCAGGAAGAAACAGTCATCGCCTGTGACAGTTGAATCAAGCCTTAACTTAAGGAAAGTGAACTGAAACTGTCTTGTCCTCTCAGGAACTACTTGAGACCTGGACCTAGAGTTGATGCCTAAGGAAAGAAGGCTCTCAGCCTTACAGCTAAGCCTTTTGAGTTTATCTACAAGCTAAGAAGAATGGAGCATGAAAGTGATATGACTCAGCTCATGAGAAAAGAAATCATTAAAAAGATCTTAAAATCAGAATAAATAAAATCTCAGTGAAAATTCTGAACATATATATAATATTAAGAATGAACTGATGCCTGATGAAAAACAAAATCTTATGGACTCTCTGGAGAGAATGGAACATCAAAACTCCAGAATGAATTGAAAAGAAAATTATTTCTATAAAAAAGAAATTGCTGCTGATTATAGTTGTTTACTACTACTACTACTACTACTACTACTACTACTACTACTACTACCACCACCACCACCACCACCACCACCACCACCACCATCACCACCATCACCACATCACCACCACAAGTATTACTGGTAATACTAATAATGGCTAGCATTTAAATAACCCCTTAAGGTTTGGGGAACACTTTACAAATATTATTTCATTGTATCATTAAAATAACTGTAGGAGGTAAAAACTTATTATTCCAATTTTATAGATGGGGTTAAGTGAGTTGCCCCTGGGAATATAGTAATAAAGTGTCTTTGGCTAGACTTGAACTCCACTTTTCCTGATTGCAAGTTCAACAATATTCAATAACCTTAAGAAACAATATGAACACCTTAGGAAAATACAAATATATAAACAAAATAAATAAAAAGAATAGCGAATGTTGACACTAGCACCTGAGAAGGATCAAGAAATAGGAAATGACACTTGATTGCTAAGTTAAAAAAACAAACAAAGGATTCAATCAAACAACAAGTACTCAATATTTGTTATGTGTGAGCAACTGTGGTAGTCATAGGATATATTTAAAGATAAAAAATGAGAAAATTTTTGTTTTCATAGAGCTTGTATGATACAGATAATTCCAAAAATCTTGGTATTATTAAAGCTTTAGACATTAAAATTTTTTTAGGTTGCACTAAGACTTTCAAGACATCCTGTATAGGAGGAGAGAATATATGCATATACAAGTATATGGAGAATAAAATTTTAAAAAAATTACACTAGTAATGACTTCCTTAGTGTCAAAGTAATGATTCAAATAAAGGTTTTCTTGACTCCTAAGTCTGGCATTCAGGTTTCATGTAGGAAGTGGTTCTGGAGTTGTCATCAAGGAAGGAAAATATCCTGTGAGGCTGGAGAGAAAGGGGGAATGCATTTCAGACATGGGAGATAAGAAGTGAAGACAGTAGAAAAACAAGAGATTAAGTAAATATTTTGTGTGAGAAACAGAAGACTCTTTTCCCTAGATCATTCTGGATAGGATGGGGAACAATATATAATCATGCTCTAAAGATATCTAAAGATAGGTTGGGTCCAAAATTGTGAAGGACAGTATAAGTCAAATAGAGGAGTTTATACTTTATACTAAAAACAATGAGGAGCCACAGAATTTTACTGAATAGGAGATTGAGATGGTGAAGTCTATGTAAAGGAATGATTAGAATGGGGTTAAATGATACAGGGAGATTAAATCCAATATTTCAAGTCACTAAATAATAACTATGTAAGATTTAAGAGATATTTTTGTGGCCAAAATCACAAGATTTCAGCCGGGATACTTGAGTTAAGAAAAAAATTGAGTGTAATACAAATGTTACAAACCTTGGAGATGATATAAGTAAGGAAATTCAATAGAAAGAAGGATTAAGTATAAAATAATGAGTTCTGTTCTGACCATGTCAAGTTTATTTCTGGCACATCCATTGGAAATGTACAATAGATCATAAGGGACTCAGAAGAAAAAAAAAGTTGGATATTTTTTTAACATTATTTTATTTGGTCATTTCAAAACATTATTCATTGGAAACAAAGATCATTTTCTTTTCTTCCCTCCCCCGCCTCCCACCACCTCTCCCATAGCTGGCGCTCGATTCCACTGGGTATCACATGTGTTCTTGATTCGAACCCATTTTCATGTTGTTGGTATTTGCATTAGAGTGTTCATTTAGAGTCTCTCCTCAGTCATATTCCCTCCACCCCTGTAGTCAAGCAGTTGCTTTTCATTGCTGTTTTTTCTCCCACAGTTTATCCTCTGCTTGTGGATAGTGTTTTTTAGATCCCTGCAGATTGTTCAGGGACACTGCATTGACACTAATGGAAAAGTCCATTACCTTTGATTGTACCACAGTGTATTAGTCTCTGTGGACAATGTTTTCCTGGTTCTGCTCCTTTCTCTCTGCATCACTTCCTGGAGGTTGTTCCAGTCTCCATGGAATTCCTCTGCTTTATTATTCCTTTGACCACAATAGTATTCCATTACCAACATATACCACAATTTGTTTAGCCATTCCCCAATTGAAGGGCATCCCCTAATTTTCCAATTTTTGGCCACCACAAAGAGCGCTGCTATGAATACTCTTGTACAAGTCTTTTTCCTTATCTCTTTGGGGTACAAACCCAGCAGTGCTATGGCTGGATCAATGGGCAGACAGCCTTTTATCGCCCTTTGGGCATAGTTCCAAATTGCTCTCCAGAATGGTTGGATCAATTCACAACTCCACCAGCCATGAATTAGTGTTCCTACTTTGTCACATCCCCTCCAACATTCATTACTTTCCATAGCTGTCATATTAGCCAATCTGCTAGGTGTGAGGTGATAACTCAGAGTTGTTTTGATTTGCATCTCTCCGATTATAAGAGATTTAGGACACTTTTTCATGTGCTTATTAATAGTTTTGATTTCTTTGGCTGAGAACTGCCTGTTCATGTCCCTTGCCTATTTATCAATTGGAGAATGGCTTGATTTTTTGTACAATTGATTTAGCTCTTTGTAAATTTGAGTAATTAAACCTTTGTCAGAGGTTTTTATGAAGATTGTTTCCCAATTTGTTGCTTCCCTTCTGATTTTAGTTACATTGGTTTTGTTTGTACAAAAGCTTTTTAATTTGATGTAGTCAAAATTATTTATTTTACTTTTGTGACTCTTTCTAAGTCTTGCTTGGTTTTAAAATCTTTCCCTTCCCAAAGGTCTGACATGTATAATATTCTGTGTTCACCTAATTTACTTATAGTTTCCTTCTTTATGTTCAAGTTATTCACCCATTCTGAATTTATGTTGGTAGAGGGTGTGAGGTGTTGATCCAAGCGTAATCTCTCCCACACTGTCTCCCAATTTTCCCAGCAGTTTTTATCAAATAATAGATTTTTGTCCCAAAAGCTGGGGTCTTTGGGTTTGTCATAAACTGTCTTGCTGAGATCATTTATGCCAAGACTATTCCGCTGATCCTCCTTTCTGTCTCTTAGCCAGTACCAAATTGTTTTGATAACCACTGCTTTATAGTATAGTTTGAAATCTGGGACTGCAAGTCCTCCTTCCTTTGCATTTTTTTTTCATGATTTCCCTGGATAACCTTGATCTTTTGTTCTTCCAAATGAACTTAGTTAAGGTTTTTTCTAATTCAGTAAAGAAGTTTTTTGGTAGTTCAATGAGTATGGCACTAAATAAGTAAATTAATTTGAGTACAATTGTCATTTTTATTTGTTAGCTCATACCACCCATGAGCAATCAATGTTTTTCCAATTGTTTAGATCTAGTTTTAACTGTGTGGAAAGTGTTTTGTAGTTGTGTTCATATAGTTCCTGTGTTTGTCTCAGCAGATAAATTCCTAAGTATTTTATATTGTCTAGGGTGATTTTAAATGGTATTTCTCTTTCTAATTCTTGCTGCTGAAATGGGTTAGACATATATAGAAATGCTGATGACTTATACAGGTTTATTTTGTATCCTGCAAATTTGCTAAAGTTGTTGATTATTTCGAGTAACTTTTTGGATTATTCTCTAGGATTCCTTAAGTAAACCATCATATCATCTGCAAAGAGTGATAGCTTGGTCTCCTCATTGCCAATTTTAATACCTTCAATTTCTTTTTCTTCTCTAATTGCTACTGCTAGTGTTTCCAGTACAATGTTAAATAATAGAGGTGATAATGGGCATCCTTGCTTTAATCCTGATTCCATTGGGAAGGCTTTCAGTTTATCCCCATTTAAGATGATGTTTGTTGATGGTTTTAGATATATACTGTTTATTATTTTTAGGAAAGGCCCTGTTATTCCTATACTTTCTAGTGTTTTCAATAGGAATGGGTGTTGTATTTTATCAAAGGCTTTTTCTGCATCTATTGAGATAATCATGTGATTTTTGTCAGTTTGCTAATATGGTCAATTATGTGGATGGTTTCCCTAATATTGAACCAGCCTTGCATTCCTGGTATGAATCCTGCCTGGTCACAGTGAATGACCCTTGTGATGACTTGCTGGAGTCTTTTTGCTAGTATCCTATTTAAGATTTTTGCATCTTTATTCATTAGGGAGATTGGTCTATAGTATTCTTTCTCTGATTTTGACCTACCTGGCTTTGGGATAAGTACCATGTTTGTGTCATAAAATGAATTTGGTAGAACTCCTTCTTGGCTTATTCAGTCAAATAGTTTGTTTAATGTACAGATTAGTTGTTCTTTGAATGTTTGATAGAATTCATTTGTGAATCCATCTGGACTGGGGATTTTTCCTTAGGGAGTTCTTTGATGGCTTGTTCAATTTCTTTTTCTGATATGGGGTTGTTAAGGTAATTCATTTCTTCCTCTTTTAGACTAGGCTATTTATATTTTAGGAAGTATTCATCCAGTATATCACCTAGATTGCCATATTTGTTGCCATATAATTGGGCATAGTAGTTTTTAATGATTTCCTTAATTTCCTCTTCATTAGAAATGAGGTTTCCTTTTTCATCTTGGATACTGTCAATTTGGTTTATTTATTTCCTTTTTTAAAATTAGACTGACTAGTACTTTGTCTATTTTATTTGTTTTTTTCAAAGTACCCGCTTCTAGTTTTATTTATTAAATCAATAGTTCTTTGACTTTCAATTTTATTAATTTCTCCTTTGAGTTTTAGGATCTCTAATTTAGTCTTCATCTGAGGATTTTTATAATTTTTTCACTTTCTAATTTTTTAATTTGCATGCCCAATTCACTGACCTCTGCCCTTCTTAATTTGTTTATATATGAACTCAAGGATAGAAATTTCCCTCTGAGTACTGCTTTGGCTGCATCCCAAAGGTTTTGAAAGGATGTCTCATCATTGTCATTTTCTTCAATGAAGTTATTAATTGTTTCTATGATTTGTTCTTTAATGAACTGGTTTTGGAGAATCGTATTGTTTAATTTCCAATTAATTTTCAATTTACCTCTCCATGTGCCCTTACTAATTATTATTTTCATTGCATTGTGATCTGAGAAAGTTGCATTTATTATTTCTGCTCTTTTGCCCTTGTTTGCAATGTTTTTATGCCCTAATACATGGTCAGTTTTTGTGAATGTACCATGTGCTGCAGAAAAGAAGGTATATTCCTTTTTGTCCCTGTTTATTTTTCTCCACATGTCTACTAACTCTAATTTTTCTAAGATTTCATTCACTTCTCTTACCTTTTTTCTTATTTATTTTTTGGTTTGATTATTCTAGTTCGGATAGAGGAAGGTTCAGATCTCCCACTAGTATAGTTTTTCTATCTATTTCGTCCTTGAGTTCCTCTAGTTTCTCCTTTAGAAATTTAGATGCTATGCCATTTGGTGCATACATGTTGAGTACAGATATTTCCCCACTGTCTAAACTGCCTTTTTTCCGGATGTAATCACCTTCCCTATCTCTTTTAACTAGATCTATTTTTACTTTGGCTTTGTCCGATATCATGATTGCGACTCCTGCCTTCTTTTTGTCAGTTGATGACCAATAGATTTAGCTCCACCCTCTTACTTTCACCCTATATGTATCTACCTTCTTCATATGTGTTTCTTGTAGACAGCATATGGTAGGGTTTTAGATTCTAATCCACTCTGTTTTTCGCTTGCGTTTTATGGGTGAGTTCATTCCATTCACATTCAGAGTTATGATTACTAGCTGTGTATTTCCCAGCATTTTGATTTCTGCTCCTGTTCCTGCCTTTTCTTCTTTCACTATTTCCTTATACACCAATGTTTGCCTTTAAACAGTCCCCCTTGTTCCCACCCTTATTTTACTTCCCTTTCTACCCCCCTACCTTCTTATCCCCCCCCTTATTTTCCCTGTAGTCTTTCTAAAATTAACCCCCAACCCCCTCTCTCTTTTCTACTGCTTCCCTCCCCACCAGACACTTTGTTACCCTTCTACTCCCCTATAGGGCTCAAATCTATTCTCTGCCCCCAATGGATTGGATTGTTTTTCCCTCTTTGTGTCAATTTCAAAGCACATTAAGGTTGAGTATTTCCTGTCTCTGACATTTTTACCCTTCCAGTGTATTGATGTTCTCCCCCGTCCCACCATGAGCTTCTTTATGACATATAAATTTGCCCCCATTTATTTCTTTTCCCATTTCTTTAATATTAACCTATTTTAAAGCTCTATTTATATATATATGTATATATATGCATACTCATGTATGTATTTTTGCATGCATATATCTATATAGCTATTTATGTCTTGTCCTTTCATCCTATACAGTTTGTCACTGTTCCCTCTAAGTGTACATCTTTTTGCTGCCCAGGTAATAACAACAGTTTTTAAGAGTCACCAATGACCTCTTTTCTTATAGGGATACATATCATTTTAACTTATTGGGTCTCTTTGAAAAGTTTTGATGTTTTTTGTTTTGTTTTGTTTTTCTTTTTTCCCCTTTTTTAAAATTACCTTTTGATGATTCTCTTGAGTTCTGTGCTTGGACATCAAATTTTCTATTCAGGTCTGGTCTTTTCTTTACGAATTCTTGAAATTCTTCTATTTTGTTGAATGACCATACTTTCCCCTGTAAGAATATAGTCAGTTTTGCTGGTTAGTTGATTCTTGGTTGTAGACCTAGTTCCCTTGCTTTCTGGAATATCATATTCCATGCCTTTCTTTTTTTCAGTGTGGATGCAGCCAAATCCTGAGTTATCCTCACTGTGGTTCCTTGGTATCTGAATGACTACTTCTTGGCAGCTTGTAATATCATTTCTTTGGTTTGATAGTTTTGAATTTGGCTATAACATTCCTGGGTGTTGTCAGTTGGGGATTAAGTAAAGGAGTTGATCTGTGGATTCTATCAATCTCCACTTTTCCCTCATGTTCTAGGATATCGGGGCAGTTTTCTTTAATAATTTCCTGTAAGATAATGTCCAGGCTTTTTCTTTTGTCATGGTCTTCTGGTAGACCAATGATTCTTAAATTGTCTCTCCTTGAACAATTTTCTAAATCCTCTGTTTTGTGAATGAGATGCTTCACATTTTCCTCAATTTTTTTCATTCTTTTGGTTTTGTTTTATGGTGTCCTGCTGCCTTGTGAGGTCACTTGTTGTTGTATTCTGGTTCTTTTTTTTTTTTTGGAAACCGTTACCTTCCATCTTGGAGTCAATACTATGTATTGGCTCCAAGGCAGAAGAGTTGTAAGGGCTAGGCAATGGGGGTCAAGTGATTTGCCCAGGGTCACACAGCTAGGAAGTGGCTGAGGTCATATTTGAACCTAGGACCTCCCATCTCTAGGCCTGGCTCTCAATCCACTGAGCTACTCAGCTGCCCCCTATTCTGGTTCTTTAAGACTGGATTTCATCCTTGGCTTTTTGGTCGTCCTTTTTCTTTTGGTCTGATTTTCTTTGGAAGTCATCTTTCATCCACTTTACCTCGTCTTTCATCTCCTTTTTCTCATCTTTCATCTCCTTTGCCTCATTTTCCAGGTGGTTGATTTTGGCTTTCAAGACACTATTTTCTTGTTTTAGTTCAAGTGCCCTTGTTTCCAGATGACTTATCTTAGTTTTTAAGTTCTTTTCCCAATTGTCTTCAGCGTCTCTTAATTGTGTTTTGAATTGCATCTTGAGTTCTTCCAAAGCCTTTATCCAATTCGCTGGGATTTCTGATTTTTCCTTTGCTTAACCCTTCCCCCTCAGTTTCATTCGCTCTTTGCTCATTACCTGTGCAGAAGCTTTCTATTGTAATTTCTTTCTTCTTTTTCTGTTGTTTGCTCGAGTTTACCCCTTCTTTGCTCCCTGTATTTGTTTGTGCTCTTGCTCCTCTCATTTTTTTTTTGGTTTTGGGGCTGTCAGTCTCCCCTTTGGAGCTTTGTCAGATCTCTTGGTACAGTCTCTAGGGGAGGAATGTTAGCTTCCCTGTCCTCTGGAGGCTTTTGATGGAATTAAGTTCAACTGGGTTGGGCTGTATGTGCTCTGAGGCCGAAAACTCCTGGAAGGCTTGGATGCCGAGGTTCTCTCCAGTTCTCTCCAGCTGCTTCTCCACTGGCCCCAAGGTTCCCCAGTGCCTTTACCCTCCTCCCTGAGCTCTGAGGAGTCCTGGGATTAGGTTCAACTGGATTGGTCTGGATGTGCCCCGAGGCAACGGTGAGACTGGAGCCAGATGGAGGGACCCAGCCACCGGCCTGGTCTCTCCCTGGCTTCCTCCCTGCTGTCCACGCTGGACGCTCTGAGCCCAGCACCCCGCTGCTCACAAGGTAGACCCTCCAAACCAGCACCTTTGCCTGCTCAGAGTTTCCCACTGCCACTGGGGGCTCAGCCCTCTGGGTTGGGGGGTAGGGGTCCTGGGACCTTTCTTCTGCCTTCCCCTTAGACCTGAGTATTCTCAGATTCCGGCTTTTGGGGGATGTACCTTTTGATTTGAGTCCAGAAGGAGGGTTCCCCGCCTCTGTCCTGTTGTTCAGTTTGAATTTTGTTGCCCTAGGAGCATTCAGTTTGTAATCGGTAAGGAAGGGTTTTCTGAGGTCTGAACTTTTGCTGCTTGCTAAGCCGCCATCTTGACTCCGCCCAAAGTTGGATATTTAGATGCAGGATTGGTATTCAAAAACATGATCATTAATTAAACTTATATAAATTGATGACATCATTAAGAGAAAGTATAGAAAGTAAAAAGTGCTTAAGAGGGAGACAGGATAAATGTAAAGTTAGAGGGATAACACAGATAATAAGATATTAAAAGTAGACTAGGGAGTGAGAAAAAGGAGGAGAAACAAGAGGGAATAAATATAAAGATGGTGACTAGTCCTAAGATTTCATTAGAATAGAGAATTTTTGGTTGAGAAAACTACCTCTACAGGTTGGCAACTTCTCTACAATAGTCAAATATAGAAAATGGATGACAAAGGACAATAACTGAGGGGGGAAAGAACAGATTGGTCAATTAAGACATCATTGATAACTGGAAGAAGCAAATTCAGTTGAATTAACAAGATACATTACAAAAGATGAGTAAGAGGAGATGTGGAGTCAATAAGTATTTATACTTTTTATATTATATTTATATTTTTTTAATTTAAATAATTTTAATTTAATATTAATATATTTATATTATATTTTTATATTTATACTTAGAAAAAAAGTATCTAACTTTTTTCTAAGAGTTTGAAAAAGGAAGATACAAGATAATGCCTTGAGGGGATAGTGGTGTCTAATGAAGGGCTGATTTTTGTTTCATTTGGTTTCATTTTGTTTTTGTTTTTGTTTTTTTAGGATATGAAAGACATGGGCATATTGGAAGTAAATAAGATAGGAAGTAATACCCAGGGAGAGATTGTGGGTAAGGATAAAATTTACTGGCAAACAATTTGTCCAGTTAATAATCAAAGACTAGAGAAAAGAAGAGAGAAGCAGATGAAGTGAAAGGATGTTGAGATGAAAAAGAGGAGAGAAAAGGGAAGTCATGTTAAATGACCTAATTTTTATTTCTAAAGAGGCAAGGCTCGTCTTTACCTGGGTAGGTGAATGCATAAAGAGAAATAGAAAGTGGAGAATAGCTTTTGTTGAGAAGGACATAGAAAATTATTTAGAGAAGAGGAAAATAATTACTTGCCCTATTCCAGTGAGAGCCTTTTGAAATAAAATATCATAATCATACCTAACCAGATTATTTGTATGATTTCCCACAGGTCTACTTAGCAACAAATGAGTAGAAGCAGAGGACATAAATGTTGGGAGTATGAGTTGGAGTTTGCCCAGGGATGAATTAAAATAAGACAAAGAAAGAAGGAATTTGTATGTAGAATTGAATTAATTAAGCAGAGGATCAAAATGGAGAAGACAAGAAAGTGGAAAAGGAAAACTAATGTCCCAAGAAAGTACTGAGTGGTAGAAGAATTGAATATCTTCAAGGTAAAAGATATATTTAGAAGATATGAAGCAAAGGGGCAGATAGAATTATGGGAGATTAAGTTCTAATAGAGAAATGTGAGTTTTCAAAACTTTGGGGCAATTAGTTGGCACAGTAATTGGAGCACTAGACCTGGTGTTAGGAAGTCCTGAAGTCAAATGTCACCTCAAATACTATCTATGTAATTTGGGGCAAGTCATTTAACTTCTAAATGTTTCAGTTTCCTCAACTGTAAAACTGGAATAATAATTACATATCTCTTCCAGAGCTGTCACAAAGATCATTTGAGAAAATATTTGTGAAGAGCCTTTTAGAGAGTCTGACACATAATAGACACATTATGGCTATGCCTGTTGACAATGATGTTGACTAGGATATCAATATTTTTGCACAGATAACTTAAAGATCATTTATTTCCCAGAAAAAAAACATAAGAAATTTTAAAACCTTAATAACTTAAAGCAAGAAATAACATCAAAGTTATCCAGAGTTTCTTGGTTCAGGCAATTTTGAGGCAATTTTTTGAGAGAATATACAAATAATTGCTAGGAAAAAAATCAGTGTTTCAAATTCCAATATATTTAGCAATTAAATTGAAGAATTTAAGTGGCTAATAATAAATTTTGCAAGTGGACAGGAGAAATATATTCCAACATGATAAAATGACAATTCAAATAGCATGATTATTCTGCAACCAGGAGAATTTTTGGAAAGCAAATTAGTTCAACTTGCTATTTAAAAGTATATAGAGTTTTCAAATCTGCCTAGTTATTGATGAAAAGAAGATTGACTTTCAAAAAAGAGAAATTTGAGGCATTCTTTTCTCAAACAATTCATAAGTGAGTAGAATGTTCAACTTATAAACACATGAAAATACAACAACAAATTATTGAAGTTGAATATGAACATCCTTCAAGGAAGAAAAACAATGAAGGTTACATAAAGGTTATTGTTTAAGAAACATAAATATTGATCTGTTGGGTTAAAAAGTTAAAGAGCAAAGTGGAATCCAAAAAGTAAGCAACTGAACAAATATTTAAGCAAAAGTTAAAGAAGTTAAAGAAGCAAAGGTAGAGATAGATTGAAATATCATGGAATAACCCCTCCCCAACCTCTCTACAGATGATCAATACCTTTTGTGGGACAGAGTTGTAGAGTGAATGTGAAAATGGGAGATGGGAGTATAAATGATGCTGTCCTGCCAAGTCCAGGAGTGAACAGTGAAGAAACAATGATATCTATATTCTGTACATAAGGAAAAGAAGCTAAAGGAATAAGGAAGAGCTCAAAGAAGAGAGGCATGGAATAAAAGATTATTGGAAAGGGAGAATCTCACTCTCAAAAGGTGAAGGGAATTTCTCTGGGAAAGGAAGTATAAAAGAACTTCTTCAATGACAACAAAAATATACTAGGAAAACTAGAGAACATTTTGAAGAAATCAGACAGACCGACTGTTTAAACTATACCCATAACAACAAAAAATTGAAAAGAATCAGCTATCCCTGGGTGGAAGGGGAGCTATTACTCTAACAAGAGATAGTGATAATCACTAAAGAAAAAGAGATCATTTAAATTGCTTAAGTTGAAAAGCTTCTGCATGAGGAATAAATGCAACTAGGAAATAAAGGAAGTAGTCAATAAGGGAAATATTTTTGTCAAATATCTCTTAGAAAGTGAAATAATAAAAGCATAGTCATTTCCCAGTGGTTATGTAATATCAATCAACAATTCTCAAAAGAATTACAAGCTATTAACTATCATATGAAAGCATATTCCAAATCACTAAAGATAAGAGAAGTCTATATCAAAATAACTGAGAATTTACCTCACATTCAGCAAATTGATTAAGGTGGCAAAAATGAGAGTAACTAGTAAAGGATTGTAACTATTTCTAGCAGTCAGTTTGGAATTATAATTTTGAAGTTTTTACTATGTATGTAAATTGTGTCCCTTGCCTAAAAACTCAAATTGCTAAGTATATACTCTGTATATTTCAATAAGCAAGAAATATCCCATATAATGCAAATGTTTATGACAGCAAAAACTGGAAAATGTAGACATCAATGGTTAAACAAATTAATAGAATAGAATAGTATTCCATATAAGAAAATATATATGTTGTATATGTGTGTGAAATGTTTTATTATTCAGTTGTCAGTTGTGTCCAACTCTTCATCACATCATTTAGTTTTCCTGGCTAAGATACTCCTCATTTTACAGATTAGAAAACTGATGCAAATGGGATTAAATGATTTTCCCAGTCATGCAGCTAGTGTCTGAGGCCATATATGAACTGAGAAAGATTAGTCTTTCTGATTACAAACTGGACACCATCAACTGGGCTACCTAGCTGCCCCATAATCGATGTTTACATGTAGGTGTACATATGTATGTTTATATATGTTTATTGTAAAATTTAAATTAATATTAATAACTCCAAGTATTATATTTTATAAGATTTATTAGTAATCACTTGAAGAAGGAAAAAATAGAAGTACAAAGGTTAAGTAGGACCACATGAGTAAAATTTCCTATTAAGCTCTCCCCCCAGCCTCCACAGCTGTGTTCCTGAAGGAGAGAGGGGCGGGGTTACACCAAAATATATCCTCACTGTATTAGCACTTAGTTTACACACATAATGTAAGTAAGTATGCAAATGGGATGCTAGATAAGATAGTTCTGAGGAGCAAATTCCATCTACATAATACATATACTTATATGTGTGCATACTAAATATAGAGATGCATAAGAAAGATTATATGAACTCATACAAAGTAAAGGGAGCTGAACCAGAAAAAAAACAATTACCTCAATAATGTAAAATTAAAAGAAGAGTGAAGGAATGAACTTGTGAATTCATTGGTCTAGGGAGCTTACACTATTAATGGAAACTGGTATTGTTTCATCTGTTTATAGATGTAAAGAGTTGCTTAAGGCATTGAGATGTTAAGTGACTTGCCTGAGGTCACACAGTATGTGAAGTTATTTTTGACTCCCTAGATGGTTCTTTATGGAATATATAACTGCTGCCAGCCAAGACAATAAAAGCAAGGGAATGCTATATAGTTATACTGACAAAGCTTGGCCCCAGAAATAGGAGTATGGACCTTCCTCTCTTCTTTGTAAAAAATTGGGACTATGTTTGTAAAACTCTACCTATATTAGATTTGATGGATGTTTTTGTTATTTTTATTGAACTGTTTTTTTCCTTTCTTATTCCTTTTTATGAGATAATTCTCTGAGAATTAAATTTTAATGATGACACGCAACAGAAATATTTGAACCTTTATTTTGCATATGATCATTGCCATCAGATACACTAACACATGTGAGCCAGAATGAGTTGGGTAAAAGTTACCAATTGGATAGATTTTGTTACAAAACAGGTACAAATAATTACAAATCTATGTTACAAAATTTGTAATATTACATTTTGTAATTATTACAAATTTGTAATAAGTCTTCAGTAGAATTCTTGGCCCTGATATCTGTGAGTCCATAAAACCAAAACTTTTTAAAGAGCAATGGGAAATTAGCCAAACTTTCCTATTTTTCTTTCTCTCTGAGTTTAATCTTGCTTTCTCCATTTTCAATTTCCATCAGAAATTGAAACAGAACAAAAATGTATTAATTAATATGGCTCAACTCTGTGAAGCTGTTAATTGACCCAGCAAGGAAGTGTTACTTCATTGACCTGGAAACCCATTTTATTTCTCCATAAAATAATAGGAATTCATATTCAAGTCACATTCCAGTTTCTGTTTGTAATGAATTAGGGCATGAAAGTCATTAGTCTTTCACAGCTGGCATGTTTAGTCATCATATTCAGGAATATGTTTAGTTATAATTCTTGGAATTGGCTTGTCACTGGTGGAAATATCCCTATTTGTTCTGCTACAATTTCTGATTATTTATCAAAATCCCCTTGTGAAATTGATATGTAATGTGATGATTAGGAAAAACTACAATACCACCTCCTCCAAACGCACAACTATCTTGTCTTTTTATTAATTCTCAATCTCTCAGAATTCAAAAGTATGCTGCCCTGGAATATTCTCTGAAATTTCCAAACTGTCATAAACACTCTTTAATTATTTCATCTCTCAATCCAAAGTAAATCAGCTTTTCTCATAGGCTAGGTTTCCCTTCTCTCTCAGTTTCAAACTTTGAATGACCATTAGTCATGCAGTTTATTGGAATTGTCAAATAATACAGACATATAAATGTAGAAATATGATTTAGAAAGTTTCTTTGAGATGATGGGAAAGGCCTCCTATTTAAAGAAATTATTGAACACAGTCAGTGTGTCAAAGACTTTTATTTCATTCTCATAAGAATGGGCACTTTCAGGACAGTGTTTATAGGTGTTGGAGCCAAGAGAGTATGCAAAGATTCTGACCCAGAGCCCCTTCCTTTATTCTGGTCCCTGAAGAATGAATGGCCGTCCCCTCTTTCACCACTGGCTGCCTAGTGAAAAGTCACAATGTCCTGAGAATTAATCAATTGAAAGATGCAGTTCACACACCCAATTATCCTAACTATTCAAGTGAATTGTCTAATCTGGATAGGAACTGTTTCAGTTTTATCTATCTGCTTTCATCCTATAGCTCTTTAACCAATCATGCTATATCTCAGTCCCTAGTTTGATCTTACCTTTCTACATGTCCTGCAGGCCTCTAACCTGTAAAGACTGTAAAGGATGTAAAGATTCTATTCTGCCTTATTGGGGAAATAAAAGTCAATTTGCTTATTCTGTCAGCCAGATGCGTTTCCCTGAGGAGTCCATGTTATCTTTGTTCCTCACAGAACTTACACCTAATGTTAATCAAGCATGGGGGGATTGGGAGTAATTTTTATTGATTGAAATTTTTCAGATTGCCATAACTTTTAACTGCCATTCAACCTGATTTCTGCTCTAATCCACTAGTGTAATAGAAATTTGTATTCTCTTCTTTCACTCAGTTGTTCAGATATTCATTCATTGTGTCTGTCAACCCCAAACATGGGTGAAAGTGTCTTCCTCAAAAGGCAAAATTGAAACATAAACTGAGTTCCTAGAGGCCCCGATAGCCTCTTTCCTAGCAAAGTGATAGAAAGGTTCTAGGGTCCTTGGAAGATCATCCAAAGTCTCTGGGATTACAAGGCAGTTATTCTCATCCTAGTGGCAATGGTACTTATTAATCTAGAGTTCCAGAAGAAAAAAGAATAATTAGGTTTACCAATAGACCTTGATTTCATTTTTATTTAATAAACTTCATACTATTTCAGTTAAAAAAAAAGGTTAACTCAAGAGACTCAGTTGTGTATATCTTTTTAAGAAGCATCAATTTATAAAGTCTAGATCTTCAGCTTTTTATTTATACAGGGATTTACTGGGCCTGCTGGGTATAGTGTTTTATAAATATAATATAGTTAATAAATATAATAATGTATAATATTAATATAAATTAATTTATTTTCATACAATAAATATGATATAGAAATATAAATACTAAAATATAGTAATGAGTAACCCAAAAAATAGAATAGATATAATCTTCAAAAAGTTTCATGAGATCCTGAAAAAATATAATGATTCAGGCATTTGTTATTGTTTTGTTTTGTTTTGAAGTAGCACCTCCAACTTTATAATGATACATCCAACCCTCCACAACCTTTTTCTTTTTCTGGATATGTAGAGACATGAAAGAAGACTAAAGGGAGAGTGAAAAGGGAAGGCTAATCATCCTATAGAAGAAAGGATGTCATAGATCTAGAACTGCTACAAGCTGTCAAGAGAAAGACTTTTAAACACAAAGGAAAAGACATTCAAATAATGCGAAACTATTCTGTTCACACTAAAAAAAGATGAGAGAATGAATCAATATGTTCTAAAGAGCAATGATACTAAGGATGTAGCCCAGGGTGACCTACTCTGCAAATCTGAGTTTAACCACAAATAAAAAAAATACAATAATTCAAAAAAAGATTAAAACTTTTTTAGTTAGAGACACCAAGGATCAGAAGGTGAGGGACAGACTAATTGTTCTTCTCAGAAGAATGATATGCATGGGGAGCTTCCTTCTCAAGAAAAAAGGTTACCAGGTTCAGGGGATTTCTAGTTTTTATTTCTCAAAACCATAGACCACAGGGTAGGAAGAGAATAGTCAATTCTTGGAATAGGGATGAGCATCTCTGGAAATAGGTCAGGTTGGTATTTTTTACCACAATACTTGTTTTACCTGGCAGAGTCTCTGAGGCTGCTTTTTGTCTTTGTTCAATTGGTAGTTGCTGTTTCTCAAACTTAGTCACAAGGTATTGTTGTTATGTCAAAGTTCCATAGCATCAGACACACCTGGAAAGAATGGAAGCTTAAGCAAATGCAAATGATTATTATAGTCAGTATTCCTTTCACTTCCACAAAAATAACTGAAGACTTTTTTATTTATTTATTTATTTTTTTGCTGCAGGGAAGGGGAAAAATGACTAAATTTTTTAAGAAACAAGTGTCTGAGACCAGATTTGGGCCTAGGCCCTCCCCTCTGTAGGTCTGGCTCTCAATTCACTGAACTATCCAGTTGGACCCTAGAAACACATTTTAAAATAAAGAAATACATAAAATAAAACTGAGAGGATGGGGAAAACAACTTACTATGCATCAACTAAATCCCAAAAAAGCAGGAGTTGTCATTATACTATCAATAAAAGCAAAAACAAATATTAATAAATTTAGAAGGAAAACAAGGAAATTATATTACATTAAAAGAAACCATAGTCAATAAAGCAAAATCAGCAAAATAATTAATCCTCCAAATGCCTTAGCACACAAATTCATAAAGAAAACATTTGAGTTTTGAGAGGACATAGAAAGTAAGACGATAGAGAGAAGGGTCTTTAATATTCTATCAGTTCTGGATGTGTCTAATAGAAAAAAAAATAAACAAGAAGGGAAATAGAAGGAAAAAAATTTCTGAAGAAAGGCAGAGTAAAAGACTTAGAGAACAGTAAAAGAATATATATCTATATATCTATATCTATATATATATACATACATATATATATATTCTGTAACATAGGAAACATTTACCAAAATTGACCATATATTAGAGAAGGGAAATATTGCAAATGTAAACACATAAAAATGTAATGTACATGTAAAATATAAAAATGTAAATGTAAAAAGATAGAAATAGTTAATGTATCCTTTATAGACCATAATACAATGAAGATAGAAATTATTCATGGGCCATTGGCAAAAGATATAGGCTCAAATGAAGACAAAGTAAAATCATATCTTTACAAATATGTGTGAACACATTAGGAAAAGAGAGGATTAATAAAAACTATAAGCAATTGTTTTAAATTAGAAAATCAACAAATTAAACCAACCTAAAATAAACACAAAAGAGGAGGTATTAAAAACCAGAGGGGAAATAGATAAATAAGAAACAAAAATCCCATAAATATGATAAATAAAACTAAATCTCATTCTGTGAAGAGACTAATAAAATTGATTTGGCTGATGTGATTTTTAAAAAGGGAATGTAAAACAAACCAATGTAATAGCAAATCAGCTAGGCAAAATCACAGCAAAAGCAGAATAAAGAACATTAACAACATACCTTCAAATTATAAAATACTCACGCTGTCAAAAAACTAGATATAGAAAGTTTAAATAATACAATCTCAGAAAAGGAAATAGACAACTATAAAGGAACTTTCTCAAAAATTGAATAAGAACCCTACCAGACTACTTTTTAAATACAAATATAGCCCTAATCCTTAAACCAGAAAAAAAGATAAACACAAAAAGAAAACTATATGCAACTATATTAATGAAAATTGACTCAAGTATTTTAAATAAAATTCTATCAAATGCACATACAGATTTATCCAAGAAATACTTTGTTATGACCAAGTAGGATTTGTAACAGAGATGCAAGGATGGATAAGGAAAACTATAAACATAACTAATCATACTAAAAAACCAAAAAATCCAAAAATAGATGATCATTTTGTAAGATATAGTAAAGTACAAAACTTTATGTTTTTTTTAAACACAGAAGGACTTTTTTGCTATCATAAAAAATATTTATTTAAAACCAAATCAAGCATCATATACAATGGTGACACACTAGAACTATTTCCAATAAATCTGGTACTGAAGGAAGGATTACTCCTCCCCCAATTTGATATAGTTCAAGAAATGCTAACTATTGTTATAAATAGTAATAAAAAATAAATTTTAAATTTTAAAAAGTAAAAACAAGAGACAAGAATTAAAGGATTAAAGATAGGTAAAGATTAGATAAGACTATCATTGTTTGCTGAGATGGTTTACATGGAAAATCCCTATGGAATCAGCAAAGATATGTGATAATAGCTTCAGCAAAGTTATAAACTACTACATATTCTCAACAATCAATAGTATTTCTGTATAATATATATCTATAATATATCTATATCTATAATATATATATATATATATATAACTACAGAATTAATAAAGTATCTGAGGATCAATCTCCCAAAGTACAAAAAAGATCTATAGATTCAATTAAAAATGTTCCTTGAGGAAATAAAAACCAACTTAAATAGTTGTAAGTCAAATAGAAGAATTCATACTTACTTAATGGGGGGAATAATATGATATGAGGGAATAATAATGATCATACCTGAATTTTAGGAAGATCAGTTTGACACATGAGAAGATACTGGATTGAAGTAAGGAGAGACTTTAAATCTTTAAGACCTGAGGCAAGGAAACCAATCAATTTCCTATTGCCATAGTCCAGATATGAGGTGATGAGGACTGGTACAAGGGTGGTTACAGTGTCAGATATGAGGTGATGAGGACTGGTACAAGGGTGGTTACAGTGTCAGATATGAGGTGATGAGGACTGGTACAAGGGTGGTTACAGTGTCAGATAAGAGAAGTAACCATATCTGAGAGATGTTTCAAAGGTAAATAACAACCACAATAAACAACCAGGATGTGACCACTGGTGAATTATGGGAGGTGAGAAAGACTGAGTAGGCGAATGGCAGTAATTTCAAAAGCAATATGTAAATTAGAAAGAATAGATTGGGTAAAAAGATAATGAGTTTAGTTTGGATACGTGAGCTTTAAGATCTCTATGGAATATCCTGTTAGCGATGTCTAAAAGGCAGGTGGAGATGTGAGACTGGAATGGGGAGAGTTTAGGGCTGGACAAGTAGATATTAGATGATAATTAAAAACCTTGGAAGTTGATGAAATAATATAGAGGGAAAAGAGTGTCTGAGACAAAGCTCTGGGGGGATCTTGACTATTAGCAGACATGAAACATCATGCATGGAGGAGAAATCATGCAGGTAGGAGAAAAACTAGGAGAGGAGATCAGGGTCATGAAAACCTATTTTTGGAGAGCATCAGGGATAAGAGTTGGCAGTCAACAGCATCAAAGACTATACAAAGGTTCAAAAAGGATTGGGATTAAGAAAGGGTCATTAGATTTTACAATTAAGAGATCTTTAGTAAATTTGGAGAGAATAGTTTTGGTTGAATAAGAAAGTCAAAAGTCAGACTACAAAGAATTAATAAGTAAAAGGAGAGGAAATGGAGGCATCTATTGTAAATGGACTTCTAAAGAAATTTCACCAGGAAGAGGCAACTGGAGATATAAGGGGGATGGATAGATCAAAATGAGGTGGTTTTTTTTGTTGTTTTTTGTTTTTTGGTGTTTTTTTTTTTTGAGGATGGGAGAGACCTAGAATTGTTTGCAAGTTGTGGAGAAGTCAATAGTTAGAGAGAAACTGAAAATTAGTGAGAGACTCTTCTATGGATAAAAGAGAGAGAAATCTTCTGGAGAAGACAGGGTGGAATGAGAATACATGTGAAAAAGTTTGCCATGGCAAGGAGAAGGACCACTTCATGTGAAACAGAAGTTGCAGAAATAATGACAAAAGGCATCTGAGGAATGCAAAATAAATATAAAGGGGAGAGAGAGAGAGAGAGAGGGAGGGAGCTTCCTAAAATGGCTTCTATTTTTTACACAGAAGTTATGTTATCATGAGAGATGCAGGTCTCAGTGAGTGAAAAAAGATATAGAGAGTGAGAAAAGAAAAGATTTAAGATGAAATCTATTTTGTGATCTATGGAAAAGTTACTCTGGAGAATATACTAGAAAAGTAAGGTAGCTTTAGAGTAGAAGATTTAGAATGAGAGGGGGGGATAAAAAAACATATGAACAATTGCAATTAGAGGTTCAGAATTATTAGGATGTGGTAGGTATGAAAGGTATGAAATATATTAATCACTGAAGACCAAATTCAGTTAGTTTATCCTTGTTAATATGGTTTTATCATCCAGTAAAATTTTTTGAGGCATGAGGAAACAAATGTGTGGTGCCTGGAGGGTGCTCAGGTAAGGGTAATATAAGCCCTGTATAGATGGCTGTAAGGATAATATTGGAAAATAAGTATTATTTTATTAGTTTAGATATAATAAGTAGAGTGGCTGGCTTGAGAAAAGAATTGGAGTTTGAAGCAGAGCTGAGAAAGCATGTTGATTTCAGATGTTGACAGTTAAAACTGTTTTTCTGTGTCAATTACTCTTTCTGACAGTTGGGAGTTGGTCTCTGGCAGTTGGCAAAGACATACTGAGAGAAAGATATGAAGGAGCTCAGTGTTTTCCTTTCCCAACTTGGAAAACACTATTGAATATTTATTGTGGTTTTTATAGATTGGTTTATATCTGAGAAGATCAAAGAAAAACCTGGTCTTTGGTTTGGACTCAATTTTTGTTGAGACTCAACCAGTTAGCCTTTGCAAAATAGCAGGCAAAGTTAAGATTTACAAGGATAATTGTGGTAGTTTTTATTTAGATAGCATAAATTTGAGTTAGTCAGATCAGGATGGATTAGTGTAGCCTGTGAAACACAGGAGAAGCGGTTCCGTACAGAACTAGGGAGTTTATTTTGGTGGATTTAGAATCCCTTAGAATTAGAAAATCCTTTTTTATCCTTATATATTTCAATAAATATTTTATTTTTATAATAAGAGTTTCTTTAGTGTCCATGCTCCTGGACCTGAAGAAAAGTTCACATTTGAGCTTCACTTCATCATTGAGGATACTTTTGATTATATCTATCAAAAGTATCCAAACAGTTTTGATAAATATTTTATTTTTATAACTCACCAAATTTGTTTTTACATGGCTCAGAAGAAAATATGATGAAAGGGTATAGGCAAGGTAGAACTTGTCTCATTATTGCTATTCTTGTTAACATTACTTCTTGTTTGCCTGCTTTTTTCCCCTAAGAACTTTTCCTAAGTTCTTTAGGACTAATTTATTTAGTGTCATTTCATTTTACTACATTCTTCAATGATGTTTATTGATTTTCATTTTTATTCTGTTGTGGCTAGCAAAAGACTAACACTTTTGGGTTTGATAGTTTTATACATGATTGTATTATTTTCTGCCTTAGAACAAGGTCAGTTTTTGCAAAAGTGCCATAAAAAGTTGAGAAATTTGTATATTAGTCTAATCACATTAAAAAAATTCTTAGAGATCTATCACATTTAACTTTCAAAAAAATTCCAATTCATTCCTTACATTCTTTCTTCATTATGTTAAATTTTTCTATGTCTAAAAAAGGCAAATTAAGAACTTCAACTGTTAAAGATTTATTATCAAATTTTGGCAATAATTCAATTCAAATTTCCATTAAGTATTTCCAAATACCTACATGGCATTTAGCACACATGTATATGTTTATAAGTATGTGTATATATGTATAGAGAGAGCTATAGAGAGAGAGACAGAGACAGAGAGGATATTATTTCATCATCTCTTGTACTATTAAGCACAGCAGAGTTTCTATGTTTATTTCTTTTCATCATGTACATTTTAACTATTCCTTTTCAGAGATTCTAATTGATACCTCCTATCTTCTAACATTAGCTCTCAAAAAGCAGAACTCATAGCTCTGAAGCACGCTTATATAATTGCCAAGGATAAAAAGGCAACAATTTATACAGATTCTAGATATGCTTTTGGCATTTGTCACTCAGTCGGAATGCTATGGCTCCAGAGAGGATTTTTAACCTCATCTGGAAAATCTATAGCTAATACAGAAATTATTAATGAAGTTCTTTCTGCTCTCCAGCTTCCTGAAGCCCTAGCTGTAGTTCATTGCTCTGCCCATACAGGTGGCATTGACCTTGTCTCTAGAGGAAATGATCGAGCAGATGCTGCTGCAAAGCTAGCAGCCATAGAAGGACCTGATTAATTTTAACATTAACAACCACTGATGATTTCAATCTTTAATGAAAAGGAAGTGGAAAAATGGAAACAAAAATTTAAAGCAAAACAGATTAATGGAGTATGGGTGTCATCTGAAGGAAAACCCCTGCTCCCTAGAAGTTTCTATAACCAAATTTGCCAATCTATTCACAAAAATGGTCATTTTGGCACCCAGGGCATCGTGGACTCTGTCAAGAGAGTATGGATAGCCCCTGGCATAACTACTATAGCCTCTTAAGTGTGTTCAGCCTGCTCTACGTGCCAAGCATATAACCAACATGCATTTCATGGAAAAGCCTTTGGTGGGCGTCCTCTGGCTTACACACCTTTTGAACATCTACAGATAGATTTCATAACAATGCCAAAGATTGGACTTTATAAATTTTGTCTAGTCATTGTAGATCAACTGACCAGATGGCCGGAAGCATTTCCTGAGACCCGAGCCACAGTGGATTTTGTTGCTAAGATACTTTTAAAAGAAATTATTCCTCACTTTGGACTACCAGCATGTATTGATTCAGATAGAGGAAGTCATTTTACTGATTCTGTCCTAAATCAGATATATTCTTGCTTGGGTATAACTCCCAGATTTCAGGTTCCATATCATCCCCAGAGCTCAGGCCAAGTTGAGAGGATGAACAAAGAACTTAAAACTATGATTGGAAAATTATACACTGAGACCCATTTAAAATGGCCTCAAATTCTCCCTCTGGCCCTATTTTAGCTTAGAAGCAGGCCTAGAGGAGACCTACACATCTCACCATTTGAGATGCTTTTTGGACATCCACCTATACAGGCTAAACCTTTTCCCCCTGCATATACATCACTATTAGGGGAGATAGTACTACTACTTCCTATATACAGGAATTACAGCACAGACTATGTGAACTTCATGAATCCGGAGCTGCCATACAAGCTGGACCACTAGACTTTTCTCTGCATGACCTGAACCCAGGAGACAAGGTGTATATTAAGAATTTCAAGCGTACTGGAGCAACTCAACCTTCATGGAAAGGACCATTCCAAATATTGTTAACTACTACAACATCTATAAAGGTTGGATAAAAAGATTCTTGGATTCATTGCTCACATTTGAAGAAAGCATCTTCTGCTGAGACTGATTGACTGTACCCTATCATATGAATTGGAGATAATAATCCATAGACAAATAGATGCTGTTTTTCAAAAAACACATTGAATTACTGATTTTTTCCTTATTTTTATTAGTTCTTTTCTTTATTTTGATTAGAATATTTGATTTTTTTTCATTTCTTGTACTAAAAATTTTTTGCAGTAATACAAGTTTAACATATATATGTATATATATATATATATATATATATATATATATATATATTTGCTATAATGTCAATGAATACCCAAAAGCTTTAAACTATGGGAACCTGCCATTTATTGATAAAATATTATGGGAGTGTGATTAATGTTTGTGTCTGATTCTAGGAAATGGGATAAAAACAAGGAGCACAGACTTAATCTGAAAAGTGCCAAAAAGAGCACACAGGAAATAATAATGTGAGACTCGAGGTTGCGACACTTGACATATGTTAAGTCATAGGACTTCCTTGTATCTACACTCTTTTTGAAGTACTCATATAAGTACAAAGTTTGACTGGATGGCTCCCTATATCCCTGAGAATGACAAAAATCAGATACTTCCCTATCAAAATAGAATTCTAGTTTTCTTTGCTTTCTTATATTTTGGCAACTTCCTGTAGTCTTGGCTGCAAATGGGTAAGTGAAATAGTACTGCATTCTGTACTACAGACTTGTGGGATAGAAATTACTTTAAATTGGACCTATACAATGGCCTATTTTGAATTTTTTCCCCTTATGTTTGTGATTGTTTTTTCTCTTCTTTTGATAATTGACTCATACACCCCCATAACTCAACATTGCATTCTGAGCTGAACTGGATATTTTTTAACACTTACTTCAGGGGGGATTGTATTTTAATTTAAAATCCAAGATTTTTGATCTTTTGTTTGAGATTGTAGTTTTATAAAAATCTAAGATTTTAATTTTGTTTGAGAAAATATCTTCAAGGAAGAAACTTGCTAGTTTCTATATCCAGAGAATGAACTGTTGCAGAAAGATGCCAGAAAATCCACACTACATCAAGAAGATCAAGAATGAACTTTGGATATGGTTGATTGAACTGAACTTTGATTGAACATTTAGTGTAAATTTTGTTAAGACCATTCCCCATTTTAAACAATGAAGGAACTTAGATCAGGAATGTGAGACCTCTACTCCACCCCTACTTAAGCATGCTTTAGGGGAAGAAACTCCTTGCTGAACAATGAAAAATACTTAAACCCATACTTATAGTAAGGCAAAAGTTCTTAAGCTGTGCCTATTTTTAGATCTAATACAAAAGGGTGCTAAGTACCTATAAAGGTAAGGCAACTTGTGAATTTACAAGGAGCAATGAGGCGAGAGATTGGCCAGCAACTGTCGCCCCTATGAGGAAAGATAGATAGAGGTTTATCTCTGGGGGAAACAAGGATCTGAAGCCGGAGGGATGGCAAGAAAGAGACCAGACATCGAATCATATATAAATCGAGCTCCACAGACTTAAGCTCCGGCCTTCCACTTCATGGATACATGAGATAGTGAGAAGACCACCACATAACATCATGGGCATCAGAAATGAGCTTAGAGATCTATAGAGACAAGCCACAGTCCTTAAACCCGTGCTATTAACACGGACTGTTACGGCTTAATGATAGAGATAAGAGAAACAGAGGAGAAAGAAGGAGCATGGGCAGAGGCCTGCTCCATGAGAGAGAGAGATAGTAGTCAGGAAGAAAGATGAGTGGTAAAAGCCTCCGCTGGGCCTGTGGGCTCATGTATTTATTGATTATCATATGCAAAGATACATAATGCATAGTAATTAATGACATAGGGGATTATCATTGGTAGAAAGGTAAATTGTCATAAGATAAGGACGGATCCTTCTTCAGCCTGGGGAGAACAAAGAAACCTACTTTCGCGCCCAAACTAGTTAGGATCAAAGTTCATTGCCTCACTGGCCATGCTCAGGGCAGAGAATGCCCTCTTCTCAGGTCTAACTTTATGACTTAATTATCTGTCTTGAGTAAACACAGCTGTGGACTGCTACAAGCAAAGAGGTGAGAACTTACTCAGAGGTTTTTTCAGGTGTGAACTTAATCAAAAGTTTAAGTCTACTCAGGTGTGAATTAAGAATGGTCAGTCCTTTGGAAAACGTCTACTGTGATTGGTAGATGTGAGAACTTAGGGGAGGTGACATAGGAGAAAATTCCCTTTAAAAAGAGGTCAAAAAGGAGGTCTTGAGAGATTCAGCTGGGAAAAGCTGAATTGGAGGAGGCAACTGGTGTCTCTCTGAACACTAAGAATCTTGCTTGGACAAATCTTGTGGTGAGTGGATAAAAGACTGACTCTTTTGAAAACCTCTTAGGGTTTTCAGCCTAGGCTGGCTCATGCTGGCCTAGGCAGATATAGCCCTTTTTTCTCATTATTTCCTTTCTCTCTCTCTCTCTCTCTCTCTCTCTCTCTCTCTCTCTCTCTCTCTCTCTCTCTCTCTCTCTCTCTCTCTCTCTCTCTCTCTCTCTCTCTCTCTCTCTCTTTCATTAATTCCTCATTTGTGTTAATTAAAATCTCTATAAAACCCAGCTGACTTGGGTATATTTAATATTTGGGAATTTTTCTCTGGTGACCACCTTATATTTGATTTAAAACAAGACACTGTCTTGAAACCATATTTTCTGCGGTCCCAATTTAAGCCAACCACTCTTTTATCTGTAACAGTTTATGACGCCGACTATTTTAATCATCACAGAGTTGAAATTTCTTTTTCTTGGACTATTTACATCCCAACTTTGTCTTGCTTCTTAATTCCTTATCTCCTCACTTCCCATCCCCACTGCTTTCATTGCTGAGTTTAATGTACCTACACATTAAATTTTGCATGTATAATGTATGATAAACTCTGTTTATTATGAAAATAAGTTTCTTAGATCTCTTCTCCCTTCTGGTGGCTTCTGTTATATATGTAAATGCCTTCTTAAAGAGTTAAATTGTGTGAATTAGTAATTACTTCTCCTCTTTCATTTCTTCTTTTCTATATCCGCTTTCCTTTTTCATTCTACTCAATCAATAAAACAGAACAAAGCCATAGCTAGGACCATTTTTATATGCTACATGGATTCTTGGATCCTTAAAGACATTGGCTTTTTGAAAAAAGTATTTTATCTTTGATAATAATCTATATACCCCTTGTTTGAGCATGAGCTCATACCCTTTCTATTGCTCTAAAATGCAATTTGTTATTTTTGTATATGTAATGCTGTATTATTGTTATTGTTCAGTTGTTTCATATATAATAAAATGTAATGCTGTGTTATTGTTATTGTTCAATTCTTTCAGTTCTAAATGATTCTTCATTATCCCAATTGGTATTTTCTTGATAAAGATACTAGAGTATTTTGCCATTTCCTTTTCTAGTTCATTTTACACATGAGCAACTGAGTCAAATATGTAAGTATTTTGCCCAGGGTTACAGAGCTAGTATCTGAAGCCAGTTTTGAACTCAGGCACAAGAGTCTTCTTGCTTCAGGCCTGGTCTACCCAGATAACCTTTTATGCTCTATAGTCAACAGCAATTACTTCATCTTTTATTCACAATTCTTATGTTGGAGATTTGTGAAATTTATGAGAATTGCAGAAAATAGCTAGTTTTCTATCTTGATGGTCACATGACAAATCAGATCTCAAACTATAATACAATCATAAAAATAATTTGAGAATGGCTAAAATATAGGCCAGTTAGTGGAATAAACATACTGAAGCACACAGATTTACTAGCTTAGAATGTAATAAAGTCCAATACTCCATTTATTGGAGTTAGGTGAAATAGAAGAGGTAAGCTGACTGAAACTGCTTCTTATTGAAATAGAGCAATAAGTAAACTGAGAGAGAACTATTACTTGTTGAAATAGTGAAGGTAAACTGAGGGGAACTGTTTCTTCTTGCAATGACTCTGTTCTGTGACTTTTGACTAGAGAGGGCTGCTACAGGAACCTGAGGCTGCTTATTGGTAATGGAGATGGAATAAGAAATGCTGCAGGATGCCACACAGGGATACTGGTACACATGGGAACTGCCTACAAGAGGATGCTCTGGGGTTTTGCCTATTGATCCCTACTGATGGCTGATGGATCAATCTATTTCCTAACCTCCTTCCTCCCTCACCCTCTCCCTTAACCAACCCTCTTCCTCCTTCCACCCTCTCCTCCCAATTCTTCCCTCCCCCCTGACTGAACTATAACAGATACTAGTTTTCTTTCTCAAGTAAGGGGTTTATTGTGATAACAGAATGAGAAACTGAGGTAAGAGGGATAAGGATTTCCCTAAACTATGGGGATAATTTTAGGAAGGTTTGAGGAAGTATTCCAGGCACAAACTGTGACTTTAAGACAGTTAGGGAGATGGAGGACAACAGCCTTTTAAATCTCTCTTCCTTTTCACAAAATCAGCCTGGCTTGTCTCCTTTCTCAGCTTTAACCCCAGAGAAAACCAAAGTTCAAAATCTCTCCTTCAGCCTAACTGGTTTCCTTTCTCAGCTTCTACCCAAGAGAAAAACAAAGTTCAAAGTCTCTCAGTTTCTCCTAGTCAGCTAAACTTTCTCCAAGAGACCACCAACTCAAAAGCCAAGTTTCTCCTTCTTGTCAACTTCAACTGTCCAAAGCCAGAGAACTCCAAAAACCAAGTGAGCCCCACCAGGGTCTTTCAGCCAGGTTCAAACCTCCAGGAAAAGAGTGACTCCCAGTCAGAGACAAAGTCCAAAGCCAGAGAACCTCAAAACCAAATCAGCCCCACCAGGATCTTTTCAGCCAGCTCTCTGGAGAGAGAGAGAGTGACTCCAAGTCCAGACCCCTATCTCTGGCAGCTAAAACTGCCAACTCCTGGGAACATTCCATTTTGGAAATTCCTTCTTTTGATTGTTCAAAGTCTCTCAGTTTCTTCTGGCCAGCTCAACCCTCAAATAGACCACCAACTCAAAAGCCAAGTTTCTCCTTCAGTTTCTCTCCATGCTCTACTACATAAGACTCACTCTTTAAAAAGAACTATTGGGACATAGATTTATATATACATGTCTTCTCTCTCTCTCTCTTTCTCTCTCTCTCTCTCTCTCTCTCTCTCTCTCTCTCTCTCTCTCTCTCTCTCTCTCTCTCTCTCTCTCTCTCTCCCCCCAAATATATTTTACTTTCTCTAATGCAGGGAAGAGAGAGAAAGAAATATCTGGGAACTAATAGTGAACCAATTAATTTAATAAAAAACAAAAAAAATTAAAAGAACTGATGAGCAAACTAGACAGAAATCTGACAGAAATTAGGTTTAAATAAACATTTCATACTATATACCAGAAATAAGCTCTAAATCAAGGAATGTGGACTAAAATTTTCAAAGTTCTATAGAGAAGGAAAACTCAGTTTAAAAGGTTGAATACAAGTAGAGAAATAAACAAAGGAGATCTTTAAAAATTTCAAATAGTCTCCAAGAAAAATTCATATAAAACCCAAGTTTAAGTAGAATTCCCAGGAAAGATGGAAAGGTTTTTTAAGAGTTTAAAAATAATTTTAAAAATCAAATGATAGAAAAATAGAAAAGGAATGAAAGCTATGGGAAAATTGGAATAAAACTTAGCAGCTTGAAACAAGAGGTACAAAACCTCACCCAAAAAAGGAATTCCTTAAAGATTAGAATTAACCAAATGGAAACTAATGAATCCATGAAAAGAGTAATAATTTAAACAATGTCAAAGACAGCTATAATTAGAATAGAAATATTTATTTGGGATGAGAGAGCATTTGTAGCATATATTTATTATAAAATATCTGATGTTCAAGATACTTAGATTCATAAGATCAATAAGGAAGAACATTCTCTTTTTATTTTTTCTCATATCTTCATCCAGGTCATGACCACTAATCATGAATGTCCTCCAGGGGTCTGTCCTGGGCCTTCTCTTCTCCTTTTATATTATTTGAAGATTTCAGCAGCACTCTTGGATTCAACTGTCATCTCTATGTAGATTATATTCACATTCATCCCTAACTTTTCTTTTAGACATCTTAAATTGAATGTGCTGAAACTGAACTCAGGATCTTTTCCCTAAAACACTACCTAAATTCTCCCTTTTTAAAACCCTACCTTCTGCCTTAGAATTTGATACTAAGTATCAGTTCCAAGGAAGAAAAGTGCTAAGGGCTAGGTAATTGGAGTTAAGTAACTTGGGTTATCAGATTTGAACCCAAGACCACCTATTTTCAGGTCTGGCTCTCTACTGAGCCACCTAACTCCCTTTCCTCCCCCACCTTTAAAGTTCCCTTGAAGGTACTGCCATCTTTTCAGTTTCTACAGTTCACAACCAAGGTGTCATTCTCAATGCCTTAATTTCTTTTATACCCCTCCATCCATATCCTAATATATTGCTAAATTCTGTCTATTCTACTTTCCCTGTATCTCTCTTCCTCTGCTCCCTGTTCTCCTGCTCCTCTCCTGCTGCCACTATCTTATTACAGATTCTTCTCACATTATACCTGGATTATTGCATTAGCATTGATATAGTATTAGATTGATCTCCCTGCTTCAAGTCCTTCCTCATTCCAGATCATTTTATTCTTGGTTGTCAAATTTTTTTTGAGCATCCCCTTATTTGTTAAATACCAGTAACTTCATATGACCTTCTAGGATTTAATATAAGATTCTCTATTTGGATTTAAAACCCTTTAAAACTTGTCTTGTACCTACCTTTTCAGTCTCCTTTAACCTTCCTCCCCTTCACGTAGTTGATATTTGACTTCTTGTTATTCATTGCATAGAACAATCCATCTAACAATCTGGACATTTCCTGGACATGGCTGTCCCCTTATGAGTGAAATTCTCTTCCCTCCTCATTTCCGTGGATGCTTTCCAAGGTGCCTTCAGGTTTGAACTGAAATTCCAGTTTCTATGAGAAACCTTTCCCCATTCCCTCTAAAGGTAGTACATTCCCTCTCTTGATTACCACCAAATTATCCTGTATATATCCTGTTTGTACATAATTGTCTGTATATTGTCACAATAGGAAATGAGCTCCTTTAGAGCAGGCACTATTTCTGTTCTTGTTTTGATATGGGGAATGAGAACTTTCCTTTTTTTATTTTTTTAATAGTATTTTATTTGATCATTTCCATGCATTATTCATTAAAGACAAAGATCATTTTCTTTTCCTCCCTCCCACCCCCCATAGCCAACGCGTGATTCCACTGGGTATCACATGTGTTCTTGATTCGAACCCATTGCCATGTAAGTATTTGCATTAGAGGGGTCGTTTAGAGTCTCTTCTCTGTCATGTCCCCTCAGCCATTGTAGTCAGGCAGTTGCTTTTCCTTGGTGTTTCTATTCCCTCAGTTTGTCCTCTGCTTATGGATAGGGTTTTTTCTCCTAGATCCCTGCAGATTGTTCAGGGACATTACACTGCCACTAATGGAGCACTCCACTACCTTCGATTGTACCACAGTATATTAGTCTCTGTGTACAATGTTCTCCTGGTTCTGCTCCTCTCGCTATGCATCACTTCGTGGAAGTCGTTCCAGTCTCCATGGAATTCCTCCACTTTATTATTCCTTTTTGCACAATAATATTCCATCACCAACATATACCACAATTTGTTGAGCCATTCCCCAATTGATGGGCATCCCCTCGTTTTCCAATTTTTGGCCACCACAAAGAGCGCAGCTATGAATATTTTTGTACAAGTCTTTTTGTCCATTATCTCTTTGGGGTACAGATCTAGCAGTGCTATGGCTGGATCAAAGGGTAGACATTCTTTTATCGGCCTTTGGGCATAGTTCCAAATTGCCCTCCAGAATGGCTGGATCAGTTCACAACTCCACCAGCAATGAATTAATGTCCCTACTTTGCCACATCCCCTCCAGCATTCATTACTTTCCATAACTGTCATGTTAGCCAATCTGCTAGGTGTGAGGTGATACCTCAGAGTTGCTTTGATTTGCATCTCTCTGATTATGAGAGATTTAGAACACTTGTTCATGTGCTTATTAATAGTTTTGATTTCTTTATCTGAAAACTGCCTATCCATGGCCCTTGCCCATTTATCAATTGGGAAATGGTTTGATTTTTTGTACAATTGATTTAGCTCTTTGTAAATTTGAGTAATTAAACCTTTGTCAGAGGTTTTTATGAAGATTTTTTCCAATTTGTTGTTTTTCTTCTGGTTTTAGTTACATTGGTTTTGTTAGTACAAAAGCCTTTTAATTTGATGTAGTCGAAATTATTTATTTTACATTTTGTGATTCTTTCTATGTCTTGCTTGGTTTTAAAGTCTTTCCCCTCCCAAAGGTCTGACATGTATACTATTCTGTGTTTACCCAATTTACTTATGGTTTCCTTCTTTATGTTTAAGTCTTTCACCCATTTTGAATTTATCTTGGTGCAGGGTGTCAGGTGTTGATCAATTCCTAATCTCTCCCACACTGTCTTCCAATTTTCCCAGCAGTTCTTATCGAATAGTGGATTTTTGTCCCAAGACCTCAGATCTTTGGGTTTATCGTATACTGTCTGGCTGAGGTCAATTGCCCCCAGTCTATTCCACTGATCCTCCTTTCTGTCTCTTAGCCAGTATCAAATTGTTTTGATGACTGCTGCTTTGTAATATAATTTGAGGTCTGGGACTGCTAGGCCCCCCTCATTTGTGTTTTTTTTTTTCATGATTTCCCTGGATATCCTTGATCTTTTGTTATTCCAAATAAACTATGTTATGGTTTTTTCTAAATCAGTAAAGAAATATTTTGGGAGTTCCATGGGTATGGCACTAAATAGATAAATAAGTTTGGGTAGGATGGTCATTTTTATTATATTGGCTCGTCCTACCTATGAGCAGTTAATGTTTTTCCAATTGCTCAAGTCTAGTTTCAGTTGTGTGGCGAGTGTTTTGTAGTTACGTTCATATAGTTCCTGTGTTTGTCTGAGGAGGTAGATTCCTAGGTATTTTATTTTGTCTAAGTTGATTTTGAATGGGATTTCTCTTTCTAGTTTTTGCTGCTGAGCTGTGTTGGAGATATATAGAAAAGCTGATGACTTATGTGGGTTTATTTTTGTATCCTGCAACTTTGCTAAAGTTGTTGATTATTTCAATTAGCTTTTTGGTTGAATTTCTAGGATTCTTTAAGTAGACCATCATGTCATCTGCAAAGAGTGATAACTTGGTCTCCTCCTTGCCTATTTTGATGCCTTCAATTTCTTTTTCTTCTCTAATTGCTACTGCTAGTGTTTCTAGTACAATGTCAAATAATAGAGGTGATAATGGGCATCCTTGTTTCACTCCTGATCTTATTGGGAATGCATCTAGTTTATCCCCATTGCAAATGATATTAGCTGATGGTTTTAGATATATACTGTTTATTATTTTTAGGAATGACCCTTCCATTCCTATGCTTTCTAGTGTTTTTAATAGGAATGGGTGTTGTATTTTATCAAAGGCTTTTTTTTGCATCTATTGAGATAATCATGTGGTTCTTGTTGGTTTGCTTGTTGATGTGGTCAATTATGTGGATGGTTTTCCTAATATTGAACCAGCCCTGCATCCCTGGTATAAATCCTACTTGATCATGGTGGATGACCCATCTGATCACTTGCTGGAGTCTTTTTGCTAGTATCCTATTTAAGATTTTTGCATCTATATTCATTAGGGATATTGGTCTATAGTTTTCTTTCTCTGTTTTTGACCTGCCTGGTTTTGGAATCAGTACCATGTTTGTGTCATAAAAGGAGTTTGGTAGAACTCCCTCTTTGCTTATTATGTCAAATAGTTTATATAGTATTGGGATTAACTGTTCTCTGAATGTTTGATAGAATTCACTGGTGAATCCATCAGGCCCTGGGGATTTTTTCTTAGGAAGTTCTTTGATGGCCTGTTGGATTTCATTTTCTGATATGGGATTATTTAAGAATTCTATTTCCTCTTCTGTTAGTCTAGGCAGTTTGTATTTTTGTATATATTCATCCATATCACTTAAATTGGTATATTTATTACCATATAATTGGGCAAAGTAATTTTTAATGATTGCCTTAATTTCCTCTTCCTCAAAGGTGATGTCCCCCTTTTCATCTTTGATGCTGTTAATTTGCTTTTCTTCCTTCCTTTTTTTAATTAGATTGACCAGTACTTTGTCTATTTTGTTTGTTTTTTCAAAGTACCAGCTTCTTGTCTTATTTATTAAATCAATAGTTCTATCACTTTCAATTTTATTAATTTCTCCCTTAATTTTTAGGATTTCTAGTTTGGTTTTCTGCTGGGGGTTTTTAATTTGGTCACTTTCGAGTTTTTTTATTTGCATTTCCAATTGATTAATCTCTGCTCTCCCTAGTTTGTTAATATATGCACTCAGGGATATGAATTTACCTCTGATTACCTCTTTGGCTGCATCCCAAAAGGTTTGAAAGGATTTCTCGCCATTGTCATTTTCCTCGGTGAAATTATTAATTGTTTCTATGATTTCTTCTCTAACTAAACGATTTTGGAGTATCATATTGTTTAGTTTCCAATTCGTTTTTGATTTGGTTTTCCATGTACCATTACTGATTGTTATTTTTATTGCCTTGTAGTCTGAAAAGGCTGCATTTATTATTTCTGCTTTTCTGCATTTGTGTGCCATGTTTCTGTGACCTAATGTATGGTCAATCTTTGTGAATGTGCCATGTGGTGCTGAGAAGAAGGTGTATTCCTTTTTATCGCTATTTATTTTTCTCCATATGTCTATTAATTCTAATTTTTCTAAAATTTCATTCACTTCTTTTACCTCTTTCTTATTTATTTTTTGATTTGATTTATCTAAATTTGATAATGGTTGGTTCAAGTCTCCCACTAATATGGTTTTACTGTCTATTTCTTCCTTCAATTCTCCTAGTTTCTCCATTAGAAATTTGGGTGCTATATTATTTGGTGCATATATGTTGATTAGTGATATTTCCTCATTATCTAAAGTCCCTTTTAACAAAATATAATTACCTTCCCTATCCCTTTTGATCAGGTCTATTTTTGCTTTGGCTTTGTCAGATATCATGATTGCCACTCCTGCCTTCTTTCTGTCAGTTGAGGCCCAGAAGGTCTTACTCCATCCTTTAATTCTGACCTTGTGGGTGTCTACCCAACTCATGTTTGTTTCTTGGAGACAACATATGGTAGGGTTTTGGATTCTAATCCATTCTGCTATTTGTCTACGTTTTATGGGTGAGTTCATCCCATTCACGTTCAATGTTATGACTGTCACTTGTGGACTCCCTGACATTTTGATATCCTTCCCTAATTCTAACCTTTCTTCTTCAGCTCTACTTTTTAGTCCAGTGATTTACTTTAAATCAGTCCCCCTTGTATTTCCCTTTCTACCCCCCTCCCTTCTTATTCCCTCCCTTATTTTCCCCTGTAGTTTTTTTTTTAATCCCCCCCACACCCTTTCCCTCCCTTGTACTGCTTCCCTCTCCACCAGTCTGTTTTTTACCCTTCTACTCCCCTATAGGGTGTAAATCTATTCTCTTCCCCAATGGATTGGATTGTTCTTCCCTCTTTGGGTCAGTTTCAAAGTACGTAAGAGTTGAGTATTTCCTATCTCCAACCTCTTTACCCTTCCAGGGTATCGATGTTCTCCCCCCTCCCGCCATGAGCTTCTTTGTGACATATAAATTTACCCCCATTTGTTTCTTTTCCCATTTCTTTTAGTCATAACCTCTTTTCCTTTTTAGCTTTAGTCATGTATATATATATACACACATGTATATGTATTTATGCATGCATATATCTATATACCTATTTATGTCTTGTCCTTTCATCCTATACAGTTTGTCACTGTTCCCTCTGAGTGTAGTTCTTCTAGCTGCTAAGGTGATAGCAACAGTTTTTAAGAGTTGCCAATGACCTCTTTTCTTATAGGGATACATATCATTTTAACTTATTGAGTCTCTTAAAAAAAAAACCCTTTTTTGTTGTTGTTGTTGTTTTCCCCCTCTTTTTTAATTACCTTTTGATGATTCTCTTGTGTTCTGTGGTTGGACTTCGAATTTTCTGTTCAGGTCTGGTCTTTTATTTATGAATGCTTGGAACTCTTCTGTTGTGTTAAATGACCATACTTTCCCCTGTAAGAATATAGTCAGTTTTGATGGGTATTTTATTCTTGGCTGTAGGCCTAGTTCCCTTGCTTTCCGGAATATCATATTCCATGCCTTTCGGTCCTTCAGTATGGATGCAGACAGATCCTGTGTTATCCTCACCATGTTTCCATGGTATCTGAATGGTTTCTTCTTGGCAGCTTGTAATACCTGTTCTTTTATCTGATTGTTTTTGAATTTGGCTATAACATTTCTTGGTGTTGTCAGTTCGGGATTAAATACAGGGGGTGATCTGTGGATTCTTTCAATCTCCACTTTCCCCTCTTGTTCTAGGATTTTGGGACAGTTTTCCGGGATAATTTCCTCTAGTATTATGTCCAGGCTTTTTCTTTTGTCGTGGTCTTCTGGTACTCCAATTATTCTTAAATTGTCTCTTCCTGAACGATTTTCTAAATCGTCTGTTTTGTGAATGAGATGCTTCACATTTTCCTCAATTTTTTCATTCTTTTGATTTTGTTTTATAGTGTCCTGCTGCCTTGTGAGGTCACTTGATTCTAGTTGTTTTACTCTGGTTCTTAAAGATTGGATTTCATCTTTGGCTTTTTGGTCGTCTTTTTCCTTCTGGTCTGAGTTTCTTTGAAGATCGTCTTTCATCCTCTTTATCTCGTCTTTCATCTCCTTTGCCTCATCTTTCATCTCCTTTGCCTCATTTTCCAGCTGGATGATTTTGGCTTTCAGGACACTATTTTCTTGTTTTAGTTCAAGTGCCTCTGTTTCCAGATGACTTATCTTAATTTTTAAGTTCTTTTCCCAATTGTCTTCAGCCTCTCTTAGTTGTGTTTTGAGTTCTTCCACAGCCTGTATCCAATTCGCTGGGATTGCTGGTTTATCGTTTGCTGATCTCTCCCCCTCTGTTCCATTTGGTGAGTAGTAGCTGTCTATTGTAGTTTCTTTCTTCTGTTTCTGTTGTTTGTTCAAATTCACCCCTTCTTTCCTCCCCGTATTTGTCTGTGCTCTTGTTCCTCTCATTTTTTTGTTTTTTAGGGACTTCTATGAGTCTCCCCTCTTGGAGCTTTAACAGAGGATCTCTTGGTGTAATCTCTGAGGGAGGGTTGTTGGGGGTTTGAGCTTCCCTGTCCTCTGGAGGCTTTTGATTGGCTTAAAGTCCAGTAGTCAATGAGGATGGATGGGGAGCCTGGGCTTCCCTGTGTTCTGGAGACTTTTGATGGGATTGAGTTCAGCTTAGTTGGGCTGGGTTTACTCTGAGTTTTAAACTTCCTGGATGGCTGGAGCAGATATGGAGGATCTCTAAAGCTCTGGCCAGGCTGCCAGGTCTATGCTCCTTCTAGGCTGCCATCTTGACTTCGCCTCTAGGTTTCTGTTTTTTCAGAAGACCCAGCTCTCTAACGGGGGAGGGGTTGTGGCTTGCCTGGACTCTGATGGCTACTGATGGGATTAGGTTCAGGTGGTATGGTCCAAATGATCCCGGAGCCAAAAAAAGGAAGAAAAAAAAAGCAGCAACCTCCTCTTCCACAGTCTGTGTTGAGTGCCCGGAAATTGGCCTGGGTTACTTTCAAGGTAAGCTCTTTGGAGCAACCCCTTTGCCAGCCCTGCGTTTTCTGTCCTTTCAGTAGCTCTGAGGGCTCCTGATGGGATTAGGTTCAGCTGGTTCTTTCAGAAGACCCAGCTCTCTAAGGGGGGAGGGGTCGTGGCTTGCCTGGACTCTGATGGCTCCTGATAGGATTAGGTTCAGGTGGTTTGGTCCAAATGATCCCCAAGCCAAAAAAAAGAAGAAAAAGAAAAGCAGCAACCTCCTCCTCCACTGTCTGTGTTGATTGCCCAGAAACTGGCCCAGGTTACTTTCAAGGTAAGCTCTTCGGAGCAACCCCTTTGCCAGCCCTGAGTTTTCTGTCCTTTCAGTAGCTCTGAGGGCTCCTGATGGGATTGGGTTCAGCTGGTGCCCTAAAGCTGGGATCTCCCTTGAGACTCAGATGGAAGAACCCAGCCAGGGGGCTACAGGCTTCCCCCTTCTCTCTATGTTTCCCTGCCGTCTGTGTTGGGCGCCCCGGAGACTGGCTCGGGTTGCTTTCAAGGTGAGTCCTCAGAGCCCTGAGGTTCCCGCTGCTGCCTTGGGCTCAGCACTCTGGGTTGGGGGGGATGGGTCCTGGGACCTTCTTTCTGTCTACCCCTTAGATCCAAGTGAGCTAGGGTTCTGGCTTTTGGGGTGTGGTACCTTTTGATCCAGGTCCAGGAGGAGGTTTCCCCAGGTCTATCCTGTTGTTCAGCTTGAATTTCGGTGGCCTAGGAGCACTCTGTTTGCGATCGGTAGGGAAGGGTTTCCGAGGTCTGAACTTTCGCTGCTTCTACACCGCCATCTTGACCGGAAGTCCAAGAACTTTCCTTTTAACCTCATTGTCTGGAATATAAAAGGTATTCAATAAATGATTGACTGAACAAAGAACAATTTTCCAACAGATAACTAGAAAAAGAATAGAGATACATAGCTCTCAAGAGAAAAAAAGTCAAACTGTCCAAATCATTATTCTGTATCATAAGAAAAACACAAATTAAAATAAAATAAATTATAGTATACACATCAGAGTGTCTATAATAAAATGACAAGTAAAGTGATTATGTGAATTGATTGAACAATTCTCAAAAAAAATTGGAACTTAGTGCAAAAATTTATAAAATGTCTATAAATAACAAAACAACAAAAGGAAATATAACTAACTCATAAAAGTCAAAGAGGAAAAAGGAAACCTATTTGAAAGACAAATTATAAAAGGCTTTAAATGCCAGAAGGGTTTATATTTTATTTTAGTATCAATCAAGAGCTCATGAAATTTTAGGAACATTTAAGAAATGTTCAAACTTGTAGTTTAGGAAGATTACTTTGGCAGGGCATCTAGGTTGCTCAGTGAATTGAGATGAAGGTCTGAACTAGAGTGGTAGCAATGTGAGTGAAGAGAAGAGAATGAATAAAATATACTGAAGGGCTTACAAGCTGTTTTGCTATGGGGAGTATGAAGTCAAGGTTGTGTAAATTCAAGGATGAATCTGAGATATTAACTCTAAGTTACAGTAAAGTACCTGTTACGAAAAACATTAAATGAAGAATAAGTATGCTGCTAGGGTGGTATGTTCTACAATAACAGAAATAATATTGTTCTTTAGTCATGATTGGCAAGAGATCTTTTATTGACTGCTTTAAAAAATAAATCACTAAAACCTTTAACATTCTGCCATCTCTCAACTGTAATTTGGGAGACAATTTAAAAGTCACTTTTTAAAATGGCAGTTTTTACTATAAATTATATGCCTGATAAGATATTTTTGTCTTTTTAGAGCCATTTTAAACATCCTTTAAGGGCCTTCTTTTTTTATTCCCTTGTCTTTTGTCATATTCCTGACAAAAGCCTCTTTAATTGTTATCCCTGAATTTGTTCTTTAACATAAGTTTAGCAAATCTTACCGAAAAGCTTAATTTCACTTTCCAGGGATTCCAACCTTCATATCTGGCTAGTGGCAAAATGTTGTTAAATTATTGGTTTCAAGGAGAGGAGGATATCATGATTCTATTCTTTGTAAAGAAGAAAACTACTATATTTTCTCTTCCATACCCAGAGGAAAACTAATTGGTTTTTGTTAATAGCATTAGGAGGCAGGTAGATGACTCAGTAGACAGACCACTGGACCTGGATTCAGGAAAATCTGAATTTAAATCTGGCCAAACTTATTATCTGTGTGACCCTGGCCAAGTCACTTAATCTCTTTTTTGTCTTAATCCACTAAGTGAGGAAATGAGAAATTACTCCAGCATTTGTCAAGAAAACTCATATACTCACACATGAAGTGTCACATACCATTCTACAACAACACATAATAATAGAAAATGGAATCATATAATTTTTATACGAAAGGGATCTTAGGGAATACCTACTCTGAGATTCATCTATTATAGATAGGAAAATTGAAATTTAGTTAAGTAAAGCATTCAAGATCAAAATTTAGCATTACTTGAATTTAGAGCTTTGGATTTCAAATGAAATATTCTTGAGTCTTAGGTCAAAATTCAAGAAAAATGTTATTAAAGATTGTGGTAGTAAAGATCAATATTTACTATCATAAATCCATACCTCAAAACCTGTCTACTCCAGTCTCTGGAGTGGGGCTGACATTGTTTGAAAGAGTAGGCCATCATTTGAAAGAAGAGAGAGAGGTGAAGCTTCAGGAAAAGGTATAAATAAACAAATGCACTGAGGAGAGGAGGTGATCTCCATCAGTGCCAAAGTGTCACCAACAAGATGAACTGATATTTGCTTCTTCTCCCACAGCTTCAGTAAGCCTGAAATAAGAAGAAAGAAGCAAGGGAAGCACAAGGAGTACATGGATATTTTGATATCAAGGCTTTGTGATTTGAGTTCAATATAATCATGACTGACATGCCTGTAGTTCCGCAAAGATAAAACCATGTATATTCAAAACTTCCATCCCCTGACTTTTCTCCATATACATTTTATTTCTCTCTCTATGGAGAAACAAAACCAATTTATCAATCTTTCACTAAGAGTTTGCTCACTTTTTATTTTGTCACTTGCTTCAAATGAAACTTTGATACCCATAATTGTATTGATATTTAATTTATATATGTATGTTAATAAATGCATCTAGAAGGGAAACAAAGAATCATGTGCCCAGGAAGAGAAATTTAATGATTAGGAATTTTCCCAATATGTGGGCTTAGATAAGAAGTTTAAAGGCTTTTTTTTTAATTGATATAGATTATATAGATATAGATTACCAAGGTAGAGAAAGACCAAATAAATCTAGATCAAATGAACCTAGGCACATTTGAACCTAAACATTTCCCCATAGAGAAATGGCTGGAATTATCTCTTTTGGAACCAGTTGATTTAGGAATTTTCAGTACCCATGAAGTCCCACACAGATTTAAGGAAAACTGTTTAAGGAAAACCTACCCCAGAGGTGGAGCTGAAGGCATTGACTAAAAAGAAAAGTATATGACAAAAGAGATTGCAGAAAGTGGCTCTGTCCACATGAGAGTTGAAATAGCCAAAAGGGAGTGATTTTTCCTCCTGATCACTACCCTTTCATGAACACCACACTCTTCTAGAAATCTATATACCCAATAAAAGAAAGAATTAGATTGACAACATATTGCACTTATCAGCCACATAAATAATCTAACAACTCAGAGATACGTTCAAAATACTAAGTAAGGTGCTTGGGTATGTAATTTCAAATTTTGCAGAATTAATTTGCATTGTTAATAAACTTCATAATTTTTGAGTGTTGTTGCATACATAAAAAATATCTTAGAATTGTGCCTGGACCATATTAGAATATGTTATAAACCATGATGAGAATCTTCTTAATGGGTAGCTTTCCTGTCTCATTAATTTTCAGTCATTCAATCATGTTTGATTCTATCTGACCCATAGACATTTGTCTACAAGGTTTTCTTGCCAAAGAACAATGGAACGGTTAGCCATTTCCTTCTCCAGAGTCTCTCCATTTTACAGGTGAGAAACTGAGGCAAATACAGGTTAAATGACTTGTCCAGGGTCACACAGCAAGCAAGTGTTTGAGGCTGCATTTGACTCTTCCTGACTCCAGGTAGAGGACTCTAGACATTGTGCCACCTTGTTGCCCCTTATCACTAGTGAAAAATAATTTGGCAATAGTTTTCTTTTTTTTTAATTATTTTATTTGGTCACTTCCAAACATTATTCATTGGAAACAAAAATCATTTTCTTTTCTTCCCCCCCTTTCTTCCAGAGCTTTTCTTTCGCTCTGCATCACTTCCTGGAAGTTGTTCCAGTCTCCATGGAATTCCTCCACTTTATTATTCCTTTTAGCACAATAGTATTCCATCACCAACATATACCACAATTTGTTCAGCTCTTCCCCAATTGAAGGGCATCCCCTCATTTTCCAGTTTTTGACCACCACAAAGAGTGCAGCTATGAATATTCTTGTACTAAGTTTTTTTTTTCCTTATTATCTCTTTGGGGTACAAACCCAGCAGTGCTATGGCTGGATCAAAGGGATCAAAGTCTTTATCGTCTTTTGGGCATAGTTCCAAATTGCCCTCCAGAATGGTTGGATCAATTCACAACTCCACCAGCAATGAATGTCCAGAATGAATAAGTGTCCCTACTTTGCCACATCCCCTCCAGCATTCATTACACTCCATAGCTATCATGTTAGCCAATCTGCTAGGTGTGAGGTGATACCTCAGAGTTGCTTTGATTTGCATCTCTCTGATTATAAGAGATGTAGAGGACTTTTTCATTTGTTTATTAATAGTTTTGATTTCTTTGGCTGAGAACTGCCTGTTCATGTCCCTTGCCCATTTATCAATTGGAGAATGGCTTGATTTTTTGTACAATTGATTTAGCTCTTTGTAAATTTGAGTAATTAAACCTTTGTCAGAGGTTTTTATGAAGATTGCTTCACAATTTGTTGCTTCCCTTCTGATTTTAGTTACATTGGTTTTGTTTGTACAAAAATTTTTTAATTTGATGTATTCCAAATTATTTATTTTGCATTTTGTGACTCTTTCTAAGTCTTGCTTGGTTTTAAAATCTTTCCCGTCCCAAAGGTCTGACATGTATACTATTCTGTGTTTACCTAATTTTCTTATAGTTTCCTTCTTTATGTTCAAGTCAATCACCCATTTTTAATTTATCTTGGTGTAGGGTGAGAGGTGTTGATCTAAACCTAATCTTTCCCACACTGTCCTCCAATTTTCCCAGCAGTTTTTATGAAATAGTGGATTTTTATCCCAAAAGCTGGGTTCTCTGGGTTTGTTGTATACTGTTCTGCTGAGGTCACTTACCCCAAGTCTATTCCACTGATCCTCCTTTCTGTCTCTTAGCCAGGACCAAATTGTTTTGATGACCGCTGCTTTATAATATAGTCTGAGATCTGGGACTGCAAGGCCCCCTTCCTTTGTATTTTTTTTTCATTGTTTCCCTCAATATCCTTGATCCTTTGTTCTTCCAAATGAACTTTGTTATGGTTTTTTCTAAATCAGTAAAAAAATTTTTTTTGGAAGTTCAATGGGTATGGCACTAAATAGATAAATGAGTTTGGGTAGGATGGTCATTTTTATTATATTGGCTCTTCCTACCCATGAGCAGTTAATGTTCTTCCAATTGTTCAAGTCTAGTTTTAGTTGTGGGGAGAGTGTTTTGTAGTTACGTTCATATAGTTCCTGTGTTTGTCTTGGGAGATAGATTCCTAAGTATTTTATTTTGTCTAAGGTGATTTTGAATGGGATTTCTCTTTCTATTTCTTGCTGCTGAGCTGTGTTGGAAATATATAGAAATGCCGATGACTTATGTGGGTTTGTTTTGTATCCTGCAACTTTGCTAAAGTTGTTGATTATTTTTATTAGCTTTTTGGTTGAATCTCTAGGATTCTTTAAGTAGACCATCATGTCACCCACAAAGAGTGATAACTTGGTCTCCTCCTTGCCTATTTTAATGCCTTCAATTTCTTTTTCTTTTCTAATTGCTACTGCTAGGGTTTCTAGTACAATGTCAAATAATAGAGGTGATAATGGGCATCCTTGTTTCACTCCTGATCTTATTGGGAATGCATCTAGTTTATCCCCATTGCAGATGATATTAGTTGATGGTTTTAGATATATACTGTTTATTATTTTTAGGAATGACCCTTCCATTCCTATGCTTTCTAGAGTTTTTAATAGGAATGGGTGTGGTATTTTATCAAAGGCTTTTTCTGCGTCTATTGAAATAATCATGTGATTTTTGTTGGTTTGCTTGTTGATGTGGTCAATTATGTGGATGGTTTTCCTAATATTGAACCAGCCTTGCATCCCTGGTATAAATCCTACTTAATTATGGTGAATGACTCTTCTAATCACTTGCTAGAGTCTTTTTGCTAGTATCCTATTTAAGATTTTTGCATCTATATTCATTAGGGATTTTGGTCTATAATTTTCTTTCTCTGTTTTTGTCCTGCCTGGCTTTGGGATCAGAACCATGTTTGTGTCATGAAAGGAATTTGGTAGAACTCCCTCTTTGCTTATTATGTCAAATAGTATAGTATTGGGATTAGCTGTTCTTTGAATGTTTGATAGAATTCACTGGTGAATCCATCAGGCCCTGGGGATTTTTTCTTAGGAAGTTCTTTGATGGTGTTTTCGATTTCTTTTTCTGATATGAGATTATTTAAGAAATCTATTTCTTCTTCTGTTAGTCTAGGCAATTTATATTTTTGTAAATATTCATCCATATCACCTAGGTTGGCATATTTATTGCCATATAGTTGGGCAAAGTAGTTTTTAATGATTGCCTTAATTTCCACTTCTTTGGAGGTGAGGTCCCCCTTTTCATCATTGATGCTGTTAATTTGCCTTTCTTCTTTCCTTTTTTTAATTAGATTGACCAGTACTTTGTCTATTTTGTCTGTTTTTTTTAAAGTACCAGCCTCTAGTCTTGTTTATTAGTGCAATAGTTCTATCACTTTCGATTTTATTAATTGTTTCCTTAATTTTTAGGATCTCTAGTTTGGTTTTCTTCTGGGGGTTTTAAATTTGTTTGTTCTCAAGTTTTTTGATTTGCATTTCCAATTCCTTGATCTCTGCCCTTCCTAGTTTGTTAATATATGCACTCAGGGATATGAATTTTCCTCTAAGTACTGCCTTATCTGCATCCCATAAGGTTTGAAAGGATGTCTCACCATTGTCATTTTCCTCATTGAAATTATTAGTTGTTTCTATTTCTTCTCTAACTAACCAATTTTGGAGTATCATATTATTTAATTTCCAATTAATTTTTGATTTGGCTCTCGGTGTACCCATACTGATCAATATTTTTATTGCTTTATGATCTGAAAAGGTTGCATTTGTTATTTCTGCTTTTCTGCATTTGAGTGCCATGTTTCTGTGACCTAGTGTATGACCTATTTTTGTGAATGTGCCATGTGGTGCTGAGAAGAAGGTGTATTCCTTTTTGTTCCTATTTATTTTTCTCCATATGTCTTTTAACTCTATTTTTTCTAAGATTTCATTCACCTCCTTTACCTCTTTCTTGTTTATTTTTTGGTTTGATTTATCTAAATTTGATAGTGTTTGGTTCAAGTCTCCCACTAATATGGTTTTACTGTCTATTTCCTCCTTCAATTCTCCTAGTTTCTCCATTAGAAATTTGGATGCTATACCATTTGGTGCATACATGTTGATTAGTGATATTTCCTCATTTTCTATATTCCCTTTTAACAGAATATATTTACCTTCCCTATCCATTTTGATCAGGTCTATTTGTGCTTTGGCTTTGTCAGATATCATGATTGCAATTCTTGCCTTCTTTCTATCAGTTGAGGCCCAGAAGGTCTTACTCCATCCTTTAATTCTAACCTTGTGAGTATCAACCCGCCTCATATGTGTTTCTTGAAGACAACATATGGTATGGTTTTGGGTTCTAATCCAATCTGCTATTTGTCTACATTTTATGGGTGAGTTCATCCCATTCACGTTCAGAGTTATGATTGTCACTTGTGGATTCCCTGGCATATCTTTTTGATATCTTCCCCTAGTTCTGACCTTTCTTCCCTAGCTATATCCTTTCGAACCAGTGATTTACTTTAGGTCAGTCCCCCTAGTCCCATCCCTTGAGATGCTTCCCTTTCTACCCCCTCCCTTTTTATGCTCCCTTCCCTTCCCCCCTATCCTTCCCTCCCTTTTTGTACTCCTTCCCCCCTCCCCCTCCTTAATTTCCCTTTCTTTCTTACCCTGTTGGATAAGATAGAATTCAGGATCCCACTGGATCTAGATGTTCTTCCCTCTCAGAGTTGATTTCACCGAGAGTAAAGTTTAAGTAATGCCACTTTCATGCTCTCTTCCTCTCCTTCTCATATGAGAGATCTTCCCCTCCCCTTCCCATGTGTATCTTTGTATGGGAAAGATTATTCTATTTAGTCCCCCCACCATTTCTTGAAGTAAGTCTTAGTATTGTCGATGCTTCACCCCCCTTTCCCTTTCTTGGCCCCCTCTTTTACCAAATCTTCTTGATGCCCCAATCTTTTCCTATGCATGATTCTTCTGACTCTCTTATGGTGCATACAATTTTTGAGAGTTACACAATACATTTTCCCCACATATTAATATATATAATTTGATGTAAATGTAGTCCTTATATAAGAGAGTTTGACTTAAGGAAAAAGATAAGATTTATCTCCTTTTCCCTTTCTTTCATATTTACCTTTTCATGTTTCTCTTGCTTTCTGTGATTGGATATTGAATTTTCCACTAAGTTCTGGTCTTTTCTTAGCAAATGCTTGGAAATCTTCTATTTTGTTGAATGCCCATACTTTCTCCTGGAAGTATATAGTCAGGTTTGCTGGGTAGTTGATTCTTGGTTGGAGACCCATCTCTCTTGCCTTTCTAAATATAGTGTTCCATGCTTTGAGGTCTCTTAGTGTGTTAGCCACTAAGTCATGTGTGATCCTTATGGGAGCCCCCCTATATCTGAAGCTCTTCTTCTTGGTTTCTTGTTGGATTTTCTCCTTTTATTGGAAGCTCTTGATTTTGGCGAATACATTCCTGGGGGTTGTCTTTTGGGGATTTGTATAGAGGGTGTTCTATGAACCCTTTCTATTTCTATTTTGCCCCCTTGCTCCAGAACATGTGGGCAATTTTCTTCTATAATCTCCTGTAGTGTAGCATCGAGGTTTTTGTTTATCTCTGTTTTTTTCAGGCATACCAATAATTCTCACGTTGTGTCTTCCTCTGTTTCCAGGTCTGACCTTTTCAGTGAGATATTTTGTGTTTTCTTCTAATTCATTAATTTTTTGGCTTTGATTTATTGATTCTTGCTGTTTTGCATGTTCATTGTCTTCCAGTTGCTTAATTCTGGTTGTTAGGGGCTGGTTTTGCTTTTCAGCTTTGTCTGCCCTTCTATTAGATGCTTCCAGCTCTTTCTCCAATTGTGAAGTCTTGTCTATCAGACTGCTGATCTCTTTCTCCCATTTTTCATTCCAGAAGGTTTCCATCTTTTGGGCAAGCTCCAATTTGAGTTCTTCCAGAGCTTGTGGATAATTTCCATTTTGGGAGGCATGTTTTGATTTTGTTTGGTTTTCATCCTCTTTCTCTTCTTTTCCTTGGGAGCTACCGCCATAAAAGTTTTCAATAGTCACCTTTTTCCCTTTTTCCTGGAGGCTTGATTTTGGGCCATGTGAGCCATCCCTTTGGTGGTTTTATTATTTATTTTTGGTCTGGTGTCTGGGTGATATGGGCGGGTTTTCTGTGAATTTAGATTGCCTCAGACTACTTCTTCCCAGCCTCCAAGGTTTCTTAGAGCGCAGGCCCCTGTGCTCAGTGCGGCCGCCCCTTTGCTCAGCCCAGCCTCTCAGCACGGTCGCCCCTTTGCTCAGCGCAGCCTCTCAGCGAGGCCACCCCTTTGCTCAGTGCAGCCTCTCAGCATGGCTGCCCCTTTGCTCAGTGCAGGATTTTCCCGTGAAACCACCCTGAGAGGTCGTTTCCTTGCAGTCTTTAGATCCCAAGAACCCTGGTGTGCCCCCCCCCCCAGATAATCTCCTCACTCACTTGCTGTCCCAGTAAGAGCTCTGATACCTTACTCTGGTTTGGGGGGTAGGGAGGGGCGGCTCAATTCACGTTTTTGTGCAAGTTTTTCCTCCTTATAGTGTGGAAATGTTCAAGCCCCACATACCTTCATTTCTGTGGGGTGTAACAGTTAAAATTTAGGGGAGATGGGGAGACTGAGGCAGGTAGAAATTAGTTTCTCTCTGCAAGAAGTATTATATTTTTTAGAGGTTTATTAAAGGTTAAAGATTAAAGAATATGCAAGTAAGAAACATGTGCCTAGGCCAGAGGCCTAGACAAAATAACCTCACATCACGCAAGAGACCGCCTGCTCCAAAACGGAAGTCCAAAAAGACCCAAGAGCCTCCAAAGCCTTTGAATCAGCTTAAATCCCTTCTCGATCTTGGCCCAGGTGAGATTACAAGGCATTCTGGGGAAGTGGAGCAAAGGCTCGTGGGGATTGTAGTCCTGTATTCGAGTCTATTTTTTAACATACCCCCGGTGATCATTTTTGGAAAATTTAATTTTTCCCCAAAAGGATCATAAAAACATAATAAACTTAAAAGATTACAATAGTGTTAGGATAAGAGAAAAAAGAATAAAACCAATAATTGCTGAACACATTGACAAAAAGCCGTTAGGAGGCAGTCCCCTTTGGCATAAAAGTATACATACAAATAAATGTTCAATCAACCACACCCAAAGTTCAATTTTGTGCAACTTGTGGTCTGGAGGCTTCTTCATGGTGGCTTCTCCAACAGTTCAGTTCTGGATTCAGAGAGGTAGCATCTTCTTTACCTAAAATTCTTCTCAAAAGGAATTTAAACTTTGCAATTTAAATAATGATTTTTTTTTTTACATTCCCCCATGTTGTGGGTGATTGAAAGATTAAGAATCAGTTAGGGATGCATGGCTGAGGTATGAGGTATATGAATCAATTGGCAAGAGATATTAAAAAGACATCAGAAAATCCAAAAGAAAAATTTCTGGATGAAAATATAGACTATCAAAGTCTTATGTGTAAAAATTCCAAGTAGAAGAAAAATAAACCTATAACAGGTCCTTCAATCAGGGCCCAATCAAAATGATCTAAGTAATGATGCATTTACCCAATCAGTGCCAGGACTACAGAAAGGTACCACACTATGAGAGGCAGAAAAGGAAGGGACCAGATTATAGAAGCCATCTCCCCTAAATTTTAACTGTTACAGGGGTACTGGAGAGTCCCTCTGTTCTTCCAAAGGTGATTTTTATGCTCTTTTGAGGTAGTCTATTTTGTTCGGTGCTGGGGAGAGGAAGCGATTCACATCTAGATTGCAGCCATGTTAACCCGGAAGTCCCTGTCAATAGTTTTCTAATGAATAACTTATATATTTATTGGTGAACTGAAATGTTGGTGTAGTTCCTCAAAAGTATTTTGCTAGGGTACACAAAATTTAGAGCCTATAACTTAGTTTGGTTTGAAAAGTTGCTAACTCTGAAAGAATCTTCTTTATATTTAATCCAATTTGGATATGCAATCTGCAGAGATAAATATGAGAATATTTTTATTTTTGAAAAATCATGGTACAAAATACAAAGCCAATTAATAAATATTTTTAAAGTATGTATCTGTTTCTTTGTGAAGTATGAGTAACTCCAGTTTAGACATTTCCTGTCTTCTACTTAGCAATGGAAGGCTTTGTGGAAGAGGTAAGATTCTAGTTGTTGCTTGAGGATAAAAGGAATGAAAATGTGACAAATTGTTGAGAAATGGCATGCCACATGTTGGATCTAGAATGAAAGAAGACCCAAGATTTGGAGAAGAATGGTAGAATTATAGATAATAAGAAATTCATCCGAACAGAGAAGATACTTGAAAGGAGAAATAAGGTTGTCACCAAGAAAAATATTTACATGATAAATCAATTCAAGTCAGCAAATTACCTGACAAGTCAATTCAAGTAAGCAAACATTTATTAAATGTTTATTATGTGTCAGGCAAATACAAGTAAAAATAAAAAGAGCCTCTACTGCTAAGGCAGCTAGGTAGCATAGTGGACAAAGCACTGGTCCATGAATTAGAAAGACTCATATTTCTTAGTTCAAATCTAGTCTCAAGACACTAGCTTTGTGACTCTGGAACTCACTAAACCTTGTTTGCCTCAGTTCCCTCATCTGTAAATTGTTCTGGTGAAGGAAATGGCAAATCACTACAGTATCTTTGCTAAGAAAACCCCAAATGGAATCTCTAACAAAGAGCTGGTGACAACTGAAAAATATTATCAAGGAACTTATATTCTAATAAGGAAAGACAATATATAAAAAGGAGCTGAAAGAGATAGTGTCATTCTCATGGAACTGGGAGGCAATGGTCACAAGACCAAAAACTAAAGCATGAAAAAACTGAGCCATTCCTAAAAATTGGAAATTCTAGGAGGATCTCCTGAGTGAAAGAAGAGGCACACAAGGACAGAGGAAGCAGCATGGTGGCAAAATCCATAGACAAAACTATTTAAGTGCTAAACTCTACATCAGTCCATCTTCTCGGCCAGGAAGAAATTACTTCATTGAATATATTTTTCTTCTTGGTGAGAATGAAATAGTTAATTTAAATTGCATGATTGTTTTAAATTTTTTTTATTCTTTTTTAAAACTTATTTATTTAGAATACTTTTCTGTGATTATGTGATTTATTATTTTTCCCACCCCTCCTCCCTCACCCCTTCCAAAGAAGACAAGCAATTCCACTGGATTATACATGTATCATTGTTCAAATTCTATTTCCATGTTATTCATATATGTACTAAAGTGATCTTTTAATATCAAACCTCCAATTATATCCCCATCAAACTACATTACTGATCATATGTTTTTCTTCAGCATTTCTACTCCCACAGTGCTTTTTATGGACATGGATAGTGTTCTTTCTCATAAGTTCTTCTGGGTTGTCCTAGATCCATTGCTAGTAGTAGAAATGTCTATTACATTCAATTGTGCCATAATGTATCAGTCTCTCTATACAATGTTCTCTTAGTTCTCCTTTTGCTCTGCGTCAATTCCTGGAGGTCTTTCCAGTTCACATGGAATTCTTCCAGTCCATCATTCCTTTCAGCACAATAATATTCCATCACCATCAGATACCACAATTTGTTTAGCCATTCTCCAATCAATGAACACCACTTCTGTTTTCCAAATTTTTACCAACACAAAGAACATGGCTATAAATATTTTTGTACAAATATTTTTCCTTATTACCTCTTTGGGGTAAAAACACAGCAGTGGTATCGCTGTATCAAAGGGCAAGCATTCTTTTAAAGCCTTTTGGACATAATTCCAAATTGTCTTCCAGAATGGTGGGATTAATTCACAACTCCACTAACAGAGTATTAGTGTCCCAATTTTGCCATATCCACTCCAACATTTATAACTTTTCTTCACTGTCATATTGACCACTCTGCTAGGTGTAAGGTGATACCCCGATATTGTTGTCATTTTCATTTCTTTAATCAGAAGGGATTTAGAACACTTTTTCATGTTCATATTGATAGTTTTGATTTCATTGTATGAAAACTGCCTATTCATGTCCCTTGACTATTTGTCAAATGAGGAATAGCTTGATTTTTTGTATAACAGACTTAGTTCCTTATATATTTGGGAAATTAAACCTTTGTTGGAGGATTTGGTTATAAAATGTTTTCTCCAGTTTGTTGCTTTCCTTCTAATTTTGTTTGCATTGGTCTTGTTTGTACAGAAATATTTTAATTTCATGTGATCAAAATAATTCATTTCATATTACTTACTATTTTCTATCTCTTGCTTGGTCTTACATTCCTTCCTTTCACACAGATCTGACAGGTATACAATTCTATGTTCACCTAATTTATTTATGATTTCACTCTTTATATTTATGTCATTTATCCATTTTGAATTGTTCTTAGTATAGGGTTGTCAGATGTTGATCTAGACCTGATATTTCCCATACTGTTTTCCAATTTTCCCAACAGTTTTTGTCAAATAGTGAGTTCTTGTCCCAAAAGCTGGGATCTTTGGGTTTATCAACCAGTAACTTTCTGAGGTCATTAACCCCTAGTCTATTCCATTGATCAACCTTCCTATCTCTTAGCCATTATCAGATTGTTTTGGTGACCACTGTTTTATAGTACAGTTTAAGATATGATATTGTTAGGCCCCCATTCTTCAAATTTTCCCCATCATTTCCCTTGATATTCTTGATCTTTTGTTCTTTCAGATGAACTTTGTTTTAATTTTTTTTCTAATTCTATAAAAAAGTTTTTTGATACTTTGATAGGTATGGCACTGAATAAGTAAATTGATTTTAGTAGTATTGTCATTTTTATTATATTAGCTCATTCTACCCATGAGCAATTAATGTATTTTCAATTATTTAGACCCAGTTTTAATTGAGTGAAAAGTGTTTTGCAGTCATATTCATATAATTCCTAAATATTTTAGGATAGATTCCTAAATATTTTATATTGTCCAAAGTGGTTTAAAATAGGGTTTCTCTTTCTAACTCCTGCTGCTGAGTTGTGTTGGAAATATATATAGAAATGCTGATGATTTGTGTGGGTTTATTTTGTACCCTGAAACTTTGCTAAAGTTATTAATTGTTTCTTTTTAGTTGATTTTCTAGGATTCTAGGATTCTTTAAGTACACCATCTGCAAAGAGTGATCATTTAGTTTCCTCATTGCTTTCTTTGATCAATTTCTTTTTCTTCTCTAATTGCTACTGCTAGCATTTCTATAACATTATTAAATAATAGAGGTGATAATGGGCATGATCCTAATCTTGTTGGGAAGGCTTCTAACTTTTCCCCATTGAAGATGATACTTGCTAATGGTTTTAAATATATACTGTTTATTATTTTGAGGAAGGTTCCTTCTATTCTTATACTTTCTAATGTTTTCAATAGGAATGGGTTTTGTATTTTGTCAAAGGTCTTTTCTGTATTTATTGAGATAATCATTTTATTTCTGTTGGTTGATTATTGATATGGTCAATTATGTTATTATTAGATTGTATAAGGGAAAGAGACAAGAGAGAAACATCTAAATATTTTAAGTTTATTGATGGGAATGGGAGAGGAACAACAAAGGTGAAGGAAAAGTTCTTAATCTTATCCCCAAACCTAAATGTCCTTATTAATATCCTAATGTCTAACTTATCTAGGCTAAATAAGTTAAGTTCCCCCAAACAGAACCTCACAGAACAGAGTTCAGTAAATGAGCCAAGATCCCAAATGTAATGTCCAAAGTAGCTCCAGCAGAGAAGTTCTTCTTTGGTCTTCCTTATAGCTACCAGCAGCTAGTTCAAACAGGTTTTCTCCTCTCAAGCTGGTATCTCCAAAAGGGGCCAGAAAATTTGTAGAAAAGATGGAAATCACAGCTACCTCCAAACTTCCCCCAGAAGTCTGTTTTTTTTCAGTTGGGACTTCAGAATCTTGACCCAGGCTCCCATGTGATTTTCTGTCACATGTCCTTGTCAATCAAATGCAGTTCATTTTGCAGAATCATTTTGCAATCTTTCTTTGCTTACTACAATTATGTAGATAGTTTTCCTAAAATAAACCATCTTTGTGTTCCTGGTATAAATCCCACCTGGTCAGAGTGAATAATCCTTGTGATAACTTGCTGTAGTCTTTTTGCTAGTATTTCATTTAAGATTGTTACTTCTATGGCAATTAAGGAGATTGGTCTATAGTTTTCTTTCTCTGTTTTTGGTTTGCCTGGCTTTGGCATGAAAACCATATTTTGTGTCATAAAAAGAATTTGGTAAGACTCTTTCCTTATTTTGTCAAATAATTTGTACAGTATTGGAATTAGTTATTCTTTAAATGTTTGATAGAATTCACTTGTGAATAAATCTGGCCCTGAGGGTTTTTTTCTTAGAAAGTTCCTTAATGGGTTGTTCACCTTCTTTTTCAGAGATGGGATTATTCAAGTATTCTATTTCCTCTTTTGTTAATATAGGCAATTTATACTTTTGTAAATATTCACCCATTTCACCCAGATTGTCAAATTTATTGACATATAATTAAGCAAAATAACTCCTAATAATTGCCTTAATTTCCTCTTCATTATAGCTGAGATCACCCTTTTCATTTTTGATACTGTCAATTTGATTCTCTTCTTTCTTTTTTAATTATATTAACAAGTACTTTGTCTATTTTATTTGTTTTTATGAAGTACAAGCTCCTAGTCTTATTTATTAGTTCAATAGTTATTTTAATTTAAATTTTATTGATTTCACCTTTAATATTTAGGATTTCCAATTTAGTTTTTATATGGAGATTTTTGTTTTCTTCTTTTTCTAAATTTTTAAGTTGCAAGCCCAAATCACTGATCTCCTCCCTCTCAATTTTGTTTCTATACACACTCAGAGATGTGAATTTTCCCCTGAGTACTGCTTTGATTGTTTCCCATAGATTTTGATATGTGGTCTCCTCATTGGCATTCTCTTTAATGAAGTCCCTAATTGTTTCTATAATGTTTTTTGACCCACTAGTTTTGAAGAATTGTATTACTTAGTTTCTGATTAATTTTAAATTTTCCTTTCCATGGACCCTTGATAATTATAATTTTTAAAGCAGTATGATCTGGAAAAGTTACATTTATTGTTTCTGCTTTTTTGCATTTGTTTTCAATATTTTTCTGCCAAAGTACATGGTTGATCTTTGTATCTATACCATGTATTACTGAGAAGAAGTTATATTCCTTTTTATCCCTGTTCAATTTTCTCCAGATATCTAATAGCTCTAATTTTTCTAACATTTCATTCACTTCCCTTACTTTCTTATTTTTTTTTATTTAACTAGTTCTTAAAGGGAAAGGTTGAGATTCCCCACTAGTATGGTCTTACTATCTATTTCCTCCTTAAGCTTCTTTAATTTCTCCTTTAGAAATCTAGATGCTATACCATTTGGTGCATAAACATTTAGTTATGATATTTTATTGTTTATAGTACCTCTTAACAAAATGTAATTTCCTTCCTCATCTCTTTTAATCATATCAATTTCTACTTTAGCTTTGTCTGGATCATGATTGCTACTCCTGCTTTTTCTTGTTTTTGTTTTTTTTGCTTTAGATGATGTATAATAAATTCTGCTCTAGCCTTTTACCTTTAATTTGTGTGTCACCCTGCTTCAAATGTGTTTCTTCTAAACAACATATAGTAGGATTCTGGTTTTTAATCCACTCTTCTCTTCACTTCTATTTTATAGGTGAGTTCATCCCATTCACATTCAGAATTATGATTACTAACTCTGTATTGCCCTCCATCATATTATCTCCTTTAGGTCCTGCTGTATTCCCTTTCTCCCTCTTCCTCCTCACCAGTATTTTGCTTTTTGTTCACTCTCACTTTTTACTCCTCCCTCCATTTACCTCCCTCTTTCCTTGTCTTATTCCCCTTTTATTTTTCTGTAGGCTAAGATAAAATTCTATGCTGCACTAAGTATACTTGTTTTTCCCTCTCTGAGCCAGTTACAATGAGAGTAAAGTTTAAACATTGCCCATCACCATTAAGCATTAGTCAGAGAGGATCCTCATAATTACATGGAATAGTTTTGGTTCACTCCACCCCAAGAAGTCTATAATTAGTTTTTGATTGAATCACTATAAATGTTTTAACCAAACATTCAAATGATTTTTCTGGTGATTGTGCCAAGGTTCAGAACCATTAGGAATGTATTCTATCATATGTTCTTTCCTTTATAGTCTAGATTTAAGGATAACAAATCAACTGCCAGTGTTTAATGAAATCTTCAATGCTATGCAGATTCTTATTAGAATGTGGAAAAATAAGTTTTTACTTAATAATGCAGATAGTATTATCATGTTTGATAAATATATAGCTGTAAGTTATTCCAAAATCAAAAAATGTTATTTAAACATTTGTTGTTTTAATTATAAAATTTTAAATCTTCTATAAAAATAAATTCAACATTTTTCTACAAAAATACATCATATTCAATAATTTACATAGGTCTTCTAAATACCAATATGAAGTACATTTTAACTAGTTTTCATTGTTAGGAAGAAAGAGTCTATAAATTCTTATGGGAAATATAAAGAACATATGTTTATTAGTACCAACTGCTTCTCTCTGCTTCTAACTCATTGTTTTTTGAGTTTTTATTTGTTTTTGTTTTAATTCAAACACTATCTGGAAGAGAACCTCTGTCTCCATGACCACTGGGATAAAAATAAAATAGGATGAATTTTTTGAAATTTTCTTTTAAAGTCTGTCATAAAAAAATGAAACTGAATTCTATTTATTTATATTAGCCAAGCTTGACCTCACAGAAAGGTTGAGAAAATACATTCTCTGTACTCTTTATGGGATTGTGGGGCCTATGAGTCTTAAATACTGAATATTTTATAAATTGGTACAGTAATTTGATTTTCCAAAATTTTCCTTTTTATTTTTATAATCTTTGTTAAATAGAAGGGCTTACTAGAAAGTTGAGAAGAGAGGAATATATATATATGTATGTATATAATAGTGATATTAAAAAACAAAGATAAAATAAGATTTTAAATGCATTTTAAGTAGTTCAAACTGACTCCTAGAAATGTACACATTTAAGATCTCTGTTATTAAATATCAATCACTCACAAAAAAACATAGTGAAACAAGTGGGAATGCAACTATGGAATCTACTGTTTACATTCAGCAGAAAAGCAGCAGAATTTTCATAACCACTAAAATGTATTTTGGAAATTTTCCTAGCAAGATTTTGACAGAATATGTTATAAGAAATCACTTGTATCATCATTTCTAGTTCCTCTAAAGTGGAGTTCCAAGTCAAAAATAATGAAAATTCCACTTATGACCAGTCTTTTCCACTGCATCTGATTAGTATTAAATAATCTTTCTTTTTTTTAAAGCAGCAGACACTTTTTGTTATGTAGAAAAATAAATTCACCAGCTGTTTTGTTTGCAAATGACAGTTGAAAATATTCTTATACTAACTTAGTATTTTGTGGTTTCTTTTAAGCCTTAGAAAAATTCTTTCTTAGAACTGATACTAAGCCGAATACATTTTGAGGAACTACACCAATATTTCAATTCACTGATAGATATCTAAGTTCTTCATTAGAAAACTATTGTCAATTTATATTTCACTGGCAGTAGGGGGTGGAAGAGCATTAAGGCTAGGCAATTGAAGGTAAGTCTAGAGTCACACAGTTAAGAAGTATCTGAGATCAGATTTGAAACCAGGTCTTTCTGTCCTTAGACCTGACTCTATTCATCTAGTCACCAGCCACTCAGTTGCCCCAATTTAGTATTTCTGCAGTGCCTACTCATTGAAGCAATAATGTGCCCTAGAATGGTTTTTAATTTTGTTTAGTATCTAGGTTTTTAAAAAGTGATAAGTGATAAGAAAGTTATAAAACACAGAATAAATTTAAATTTGTTATGGATACATTTTGTCAACATACTCCTGAATATATCCTCTGACATTATTTTACAAATAACTCACATTGTGTACGGTCAGTTTATTTTAACAGTTATAGAGAAGTTAAATGAAATTTCCAGGATCTAAAACTAACTTCATAGGACCAGATAGGAATCCAATTTCTTTGTCTGGACAGTAGGCCAGTCCAGTATTTTCTTCTTTGAGCCATTTGAATTTTACATTAGTCTTTTATTACAAAGGCTGAAGCTTGAGAGTGTTTTGTTGTCTGCTGTTAGAAAAAAAACCAAACCTTTAATATATTTTTAATGAGAAAATACTGAAGAGTAATAACATATCAAGAGAGAAAGTGAAAACTATGAGTATGTAGATAATCTCTACTTATCATCATCCTTATACAAAAACTCTGAAAAGAATTTTGTTGCCTAGGTATACATTTGCCAATTAATTATCTAGGGTAGTGATGGCAAATCTTTTAGAGACTGTGTGTCATGCCCCCCCCCCCTCCCACTGAGTGCTTGGGAACTCCTTGCCTCCCCTCACTTCACACAGGGGAGGGAGAAAGCACTACCATTAGATTGCTTTGTGGAAGAGCGGGTGAAGTGAGGAATGTCCTCAGCAAGTGTAGAGAGAGTGAAGGAAGTGACCCAAACACCCCACTACCCTCTGGTTCTACCTTCCACAAGCTGCCCACCTTACCCTAGATAAGGGACAGTGGAAGTGCTCCCATTTCTTGGGCTGAGGGGTGGGTGATGTGAGAAATGTCCTCAGCACAGGTGAAGAGGGGGAGGGGAGTTGCTCTAGCATTCTGCTCCCCTCTAGCTCTGCTGCCTATGAGACACTCATCTTACGCCTGTGCACTAACTTTGGGCAACTGGGCAAAGGGGGTGGGTGATATGAAAAGCATGGTGGAGAGGGGGAAGAGAGAAGCTCTGCCCAAGTCCCTCTGCCTTTTTAGTAAAAAAACTGTGGGAGTAGGGGAGGGTGGCATGCTTGCCTACAGAGAGCCTTCTGTATGCCATTTTTGGCATGCATGCCATAGGTTTGTCATCACTTGTCTAGGATAAAAGCTTTGGTCTTTAGCTCTTTTGGTTCTCACTTGGTGAAATCTACTTTCAACAGTAAATTTCAACATGAAAAATGTCAAAATGACAAAAGAGAAATTTACTAATTATAACATTTTGGAAGAATAAAACCCATGCTATTTAAAATGTCAGAAGAGAGAGCACACACACACATACACAATATGTATATATATATATATATATATATATATATATATACATACATACATAAATTTCTGTTTCCATTCACACCTTCACAAATATTGGACTTAGAGAATCTCCTGTTTTGTTCTTGCCCCAAGTCCCTTGCGATTTAAAGAAAGGACATATATACCCCTTCCCTATTGGGTCAGAATTTATGCTTAGTGTAATTGGTAAGAGTTTTTACATAGGTTGCAGATTTCTGATATCTAGTTTGCATTGATTCAGACACAGATTCAGAAGAGCAGGCCCTCACTTTTCCATCATCTTCAGAAAGATTACAGCTCCGAAGGATGAGCCCTTTCTCATCAACCCTTAATCTACAGCCCAACTTTTCTGGGAGATCCTGCTTTGATATCCGATCTTCAGCCCACCAACTGAGTTTACATTCTTCTTTACAGTCTCTGAATGCACCAGGTAAGCTGAGCATATCTGATGTTTTCTCTTGAACTTTGTGCCCTTCGGGCATTTCTGAAATAATTTATTTTGTTCTTGAAATATATGTACACATTACAAAGGGATAGTAATTCTCTATCTATGGCCTGCTTCTAGGGTAGAAAGGATTTGAATAATGAAGTTATCTGTTGTGTCAGTGTAATGTAACAACTAAACCATTTGAGCTGCTATTAATGTCTATATTTAGAAGTAAGCTTTCCACATTACTGAAAATATTCCTTTTGCTCATATTTACACTTTTTGCTCATATTTTTCCTTACAAATTATTCTGGTTTTTTTTTAACAATTTCATGAGTTAGGGGGCAGCTGGGTAGCTCAGTGGATTGAGAGCCAGGCGTAGAGACGGGAGGTCCTAGGTTCAAATCTGGCCTCAGCCACTTCCTAGCTGTGTGACCCTGGGCAAGTCACTTGACCCCCATTGCCTAGCCCTTACCACTCTTCTGCCTTGGAGCCAGTACACGGTATTGACTCCAAGACGGAAGCTAAGGGTTTAAAAAAAAAAACAATTTCATGAGTTAGTCATTCTGTTAAAATATATTATTAGGATTAAAATTCTCTGGAGACTTAATATATTAATATATAATTATTTATTAGAGAGTAAAAGTTGGAGTTGGAGATAGAGATAGAGAAATAAACATAATTGGGGCCCATTTCTGAGTTTGTTACTGGTGTCTTCTTTCACTAGCCAAGAGAAGTCACTCCAGGAAAAGTCAAAAGGGCCATACTGCTTCTTATCTAAAGCCAGTCAAGTTCCTAGACCAAACACAAGAGCTAAAAAGCCAAAAAGACCTTGTTGCTTCCTTTAATACCCTTTCTTATAATGCCAATGGTGTCCTTCTGGGTCTTCCTGGTTGGACAGACTTGACCTTAGTCCATGTCAGAGGCCAGTCTTTAGGATGCCAGGAGTCATGGGGGACAAGAGGCAAGCATTTTACAGAATGCCAGGGAGCAATGATGCCCGATGCATTAATGCCTGATCAAAAGGGTAGGATTGAGATCTGAGACTGAGATGGATTTTCAAAATTTTCCCTTTTTTAAAAAGGAAAAAGAGGTATAATATATATTAAATTCACAGAATAAAATGGCATGGTCCCAGCTCAGTTCACTCACCACAGGATAGCATTTTAAAGAGTAGATCAGCATATGTAGCCAAAGTAGGCTTATTTAACACAGTATTGAGATACCTTTAGACAAAATTCTGACAATTAGGTTGAAAAGAACTAAAATTATCTACTTGCATGACAAAACTTCCTCAGCTAAAAGATGGAACCTACCACAAATATAATAAGAGTAATTAAGTAACTACAATCCACAATGTCTGATAATCTAAACACCTGCTTCACTTGCCATCAAGGTAAATTATAACAGATTTTGAATGTAGTGCTTTTACGTGGCTGGATCAGTTTAATAAACAGAACTTAGAAAATTTGTTCAAGCTACACACGTTTAATTTCTTCAGAACTATTTTATAAACCATGGATGCACTTTTGGATGCATGGATGCATATTGCACTTTTCCAAAGGTTTCTTTTCACTTTTTTCCCCTCACTCATATTTAAAAATGAAAAAGAACACACCATGTCAGTCAAAATAATATGCAGGGATTTAAAGCTTTAGTAAGCATGTCTTTTTTTCCTGTTGTTTCTCTCTTCCACACATGCCTTTTTTTAACCAAAATTTTTACCCATTTCTGATGTTCTTTCACAGTTATGATATATATATGTATATATACACATATATCAAGGATAAAAGGTATTGTGGTTTGAATTGATTGGTAAATGTATTTAACAATATTGTAACAGTTATGAGTTTTACGTGATATTTTGAACTTAAAAATAAAATAACTTTAGGACATCTGTTTCTAAAGAGAATAAATATAAACATCATTAATTAAAAATAAGTAACAAGTTCTAAGTTGATCCTATATAACTGCTTGGAAGGAACTTCTAATTAGATTAGGAAAAATTATAGCTTCATTTTATTCATTGGGACTTAATTCATAGCTAGTAATTTAGGCTTTGAATTGAAGCTAAGCATGAAAAATAAATAGGGATTATACAATGGAAACAATTTTTATTTTATTCTAGTAAAATACTAACTAAAAATAGGGTTAAATTCTTTACATCATAATTCAGTCATTGGACTTTCTATCATTGGGTGTTATACATGACAAAACAAATTTCTGATTTTTTTGGTTTATATTAAGAACAAAATATTTCTCCTTCAAAATATATTATTAGAAAGCAGTTTTTATTATGCTTTATTGAATGGATATGGTGAAGTATTTTATTTCCTTTCTCAAAATTCCATTTCCAGATTTATAAGACTCTTTTAATGCCATTCCAAATTTTAGGTCTAATGGAAATAAAAATAGGAAAGTTTATTGGCACATAATGAAATAATCTCTTCTGGAAAACAGTAGAATATTCCTGGTTGAAATAGCATAGGTATATTTCATATCATAGCTATTTATATAACAATATAAAATATCTGATATCTAGAAGGAATAAAGCTCTCAGAGAATCTCTTTAACGAATTGAAAAATGATTTCAGTATTTATAATAATCTCCATATTTCTTAAGTGATAAATACATATGTGGTATATTCTTATCTGGTTATGTTGGTAAAATTGAAGTAGATTAGCATAATAACTACAGTTGAATTATAATATGAGATTATAGCAACACTATGATAAAATAGTTATAAATAACAAAATTTTTCCACTTCGGGCAAGAAAATAATATTCTTTTTTAATGTAAGTTTCTTACTATGGTACCTTATGAAGAAGTCGTAGAAAATAAAATGATATGGTTTTGAACTACATGAACTACATATATTCAAAGAGACTGAAAGAGGGTTATTGCATGATTCAAATGTCGGCTTTTCACATTTTAAAAGTATACCACAGATTTCATGGAACAAAGTTAAGTAGTAAGTTGGTATAGGAAGAGGAAAAGAGAAGGTTTCCAGTTTTTGATGAATCAAGTATATATTAGTTTTATTCACAATGTTATGTATATTGTAAATAATTTCTTAAGACTGCCTACTTTTTCTTATCTTTGATGAATATAATATGCTGTCTCTTTATAGGATGCAATTTTGAGACACAATCAGCACCTTTCTCCCAATTAGGTAAGTATTACTTATCATAATTAAGATTTATTTTATTTTATGTTATGTCCATCAGTTTCCTTCACAGAGTAAATGGATACTTACTTTAATTCAAGATAACTGACTAACCATTCTTCAGGTTCCTTTATACCAACCTTTTTATTCCCTTTATGAAAAGAATTTAAATATATTTATATTTCTATGTGGCATCAGATAAAATTCTAATGCCTTCTAGTTTTCTTATACATTAACTCAGAATGTTATTTTGTCAAAACTTATTGATAATACAAACCATCCCAAAAAGTGATGCTTTGTATAGGTTTGTAATGTTCTTTCTCTTCCCCAAAGTAGTGTAATCTCCCCCAAAAGGAAAGAATAATTGTAATAACCGGAATTTATATAGTGCTTTAAGGTAACAAAGCACTGTCCATAACATTATTGTAAATGCTTATTTTCTTATAAATGACTATTTGACTTCCTGTTTCTCTCCCCCATGACATTCATTTGGAATGACAACAGTTGACATAAAAAAGCTGGTAGCAGGTAAGAAATAAACTATGTTACATTTTTTAAATGCAGAAATCTGAGTGCATGACAGATTTTTATGAAGAGGTTCAATAAAACAGTGAATAAATCTGTTAAAAAGTATTATTTTTAAAATAGTATTTAGGAATTAGAACTTGGAGCATAATCATCTGCTGTGTTTTTTAATCCATTCTTATTGAAAGCCAATAGTAAATTTTATGTCTGAGACTTAGAAGACAAATTATCCAATTATGATGGAAGGAATTCATGTAGTTTCTCCCCTATGGCCAATTCATGAAAATTGAAGCCATAAATATTGATTTTTGTCAAACAACTTTTCACTTTTCAGTAGAGCCAAGAATAATACTGAACTTTATTAGTTACATTGAAAGGTCTATTGATTATTTTTGTTTTCCTTTTTCCATGTATGATTTTATACTTTACACTTTCACTTTCCTTTTCATACCTTCACCTTCATTCAACTTTTTTTGTTTCCAATGGTATTATTCTGAGAAGTCACTAATTGAAGGAAGGCATTTGTTGGCAGTATAGTTTGAGCAAAAGACCCTTTCCCAAAGATATACCTAGTTAGACAGTTATCTGGCTCTTTGAGCCTATTTCTATATGAAGTGGCCAACACTTCAGTTTCACATCATTTATTTTGGCTCTAGGAACTTTATTCCTATATAGCCAGGTATCTGGACATAAAGGTTCTCATATTATGTAGGAATTGTTAATAGACTACTTACTGGTTCAGTCTTGATAACTATATTCCCTTTGTGTTTTTCCCAGTTGCTTGGTTTGCATTTGACCCTGGCTCTGCACACTCTGACATTATCTTCTCCAATGACAACCTGACTGTGACCTGCAATAGCTATGATGATCGTGTTGTGCTAGGAAAGACTGGATTCTCTAAAGGAGTCCATTATTGGGAGCTGACAATTGATCGTTATGACAACCACCCAGATCCTGCTTTTGGTGTGGCCTGTATTGATGTGATGAAAGATATGATGTTAGGAAAGGATGACAAGGCTTGGGCAATGTATGTGGACAATAATCGGAGCTGGTTCATGCACAACAATTCACACACCAACAGGTACCCTCCAGCTGTCAACTTGCCAAAAGTAAAGCATTCATGTTGTTTCTAGTCAGAAAATAAGAACCACCGTAAAGCTCTTACTTTCTCTTTTTCACTTTGTCTCCTAGTTTATTCTTTATTCCTGTATTCATTTAGTGGTAATATTTTAATCTTGATCAGAGATCTGCTCTTGCAAAATGAAGTCAGTAAAGGTATTATGTATATGCAAAAAAAATTACCTCTTTGGAAACAAAAATCCCCTTCCTTATTAATTTAATTAAATACATATTTATTCAGTTCCTTTTGCATAAAGGCACTGTGATAAGTGCTGAAATATATGATGTAGAGATATAAAACACACTCTCTATTGATGTCTTTACATTCTTATAGAAAATAAGTCATGCACACACATGACTCCAAGCTGGAAAAGAATAAATGCATGATAATTAAAAAGAAAAAAAGGCTTAAGAGATTCAGAGAATAAAGTACAATATGCAGATAGAAGGCATTAATAAGTGTTTCATGAAAAAAAGTAGCAACTGAATGATTATACAAGTTGCTCTATTACTTCATCTTTGCTAGTTGGAAATTGGATATAATGAAAATTAAGCAACTAATTTAATAGGAAACTTTGAGAACTGTTAAGTTGACCACATTTAGGAAGATATTGGAACTTCATTAAATAATATGTTGACTCTATTTTACTAACCTGTGTTTATCCTAGTAAGCCTTTTTTTGCATATGGGTGGAATTGTAAAGGCAGTCTATCTTTAATACATAATGTATTCATGTCTAAGAACATAGAGCATTCTACTGTTTCTTGTGAGAAATAGAAGCTTGAAACTCTGGTGCGTAGACTGTTCCAAAGGATTAAAATAGACAATGAAGAATCAGTAGATGACATTTCTTAAAACTTTGTATATGGTTGTGGGGGCAGAACCAAGATGATGGAGTAAACAAGAGCAGCTCCATGTCACCATGAGAATCCTCTCTGATCAAGATTAAAATATTACCACTAAATGAATACAGGAATAAAGAACAAACTAGGAGACAGAGTGAAACAACATTCAAGAAAAAAATCCAAAAGGTAGGCAGAGAAAATCTGAGACACTGGGGCAAGAGGAAAGCAGAGCCAGCAAGAGGAGGGAAAAGGAAGTCAAGAACAAGCCAAACTCTCCCATCCCACATCAGCTGTCACAGGTTCAGAAACTAAGTCCAAGCCAACATTCAAACCCTGAGATCCTACTGAGGCAAATACTGGTACAAACCAACCCTTGAAATTTCAAGCCTGTGGAGAAGTTCAGAGTCCCTAGCCCAGGGTAATCTGGGCTGAAGTAGGTTGATCTGTGTGGACTCAAAGATAGGATTCCCAGTGTGGGCTTGGGATGAGGACATAATTGACAATTTGGGGTGAGGACATAGTTCATGGGGGGTGGGTGAGCAGGAGGAGACAGTATTTTTGCCCAAAACTAAGGGCAGAACTCCCAAGACAGGGACAGGATAATCAAGGGTGTGCCTGATTGGATCAAGTACACAGTGAGATCAAAAACTTGAGCCTATGTTTGGGAAATAGCCCCTAACCAAATCAAGTTCAGAGTGTGATGAAAAGCTTAAACCCAAGCCTGAGGCAAGTCTTTAAGCTATCAGCATCTCCAGGGTCAATTTGGAGGGGGCTCTCAGAGCTCTCAGCCTTCAGCCCATCACATCATCTTCCAAGAACTGAAACTGGTAAAAACCCTGAGAATAAGCTGAGATAGTTCCATAACATCAGGAAAGGACTGAAGTTTAAGAGGCTACCCCCTGTTAGCCAGAAAACAAAACTTACCCATAATTAGATAGAAAAAATGAGCAAACAACAAAAAATCACCTAATTCTAAAGAACTTTTATGGAGACAAAGAGCAAGGTACAGACACAGAAGGGAACAGTGAAAGCAAAGCAAACACATGCAAAGTTCAAAAGAAAACATGGATTGGACACAAATTCTGAAAAAGTCCCCAAAAGACTGGAAAAACCAATTAAGAGAAGCAGAGAGAAATGAAAGTGATGCAAGGAAAAACAAAAGTGATATAAGAAAAAAATGGGTCAATTGAAAAAGTAGTACCAAAAACTGACAGAGTAAAATCAGACCTTAAAAATCAGAATTAACCATCTAAAAATTAATGATTTGATGAGAAACCAAGAAACAATAAAGCAGAATCAAAAGAATGGAAAAAAAAACAAAGGAAAGCATGAAATATCTCATTAAAAAACTGACCTAGAAAATAGATCTTGGAGAGACAGTTTGAGAATTATTGGATTATCTGAAAGCCATGATCAAGAAAAAAACCTTGGACATCATATTACAAGAAATTATCAAAGAAAACTGCCCAGAGATCCTCAAACAAGAAAATAAAATTGAAATTTAAAGAATTCACAGATCACCTCCAGAGAGAAATGCTCAAATGACAACTTCTAGGGAGGTGTAAGAGCTAAATTCAAGATCCTCCAAGCCAAGGAGTAAATACTACAAATAGCCAGAAGGAAACAAGTCAAATACCATGGAGCTGCAATCAGGATCACACAGGACCAGGTGGCTTCTACATAAAGGATCAAAGGCATGAAATATGATATTCAAGAAGGCAAAAGGTCTGGGTTTACAACCCAGAGTCACCAATACAGCAAATTGAGTATATTCTTTCGGGGGGGGGGGAAGGGAATGGGCATTCAATATGATAGATTTCCAAGCATTTCTGAGGAATAAACCAAGCCAAAACAAAAAATTTGAGGTTCAAACATGTGACACAAGAGAAGCTCAAAACCGTAAATGAGAAAGAGAAAATTTAAGGGGCTTATAAGGTCAAAGGTTTAAACATATACATATACATATATACATATACATGGAAAAAGGATATCTGTATATCTCAAAAATACTCTTAGTAGTAGAAAAGGTAGAAGGAATTTACTTTGAAAGAGAGTGGAGAATTAAGGGGATTATGATGATATGATGTGTATATAAATGTGATGATATGTATGTATAGTATGATATGTATGCATATGAAAGATGTGTAAAAATCAAGGGCTGAAAGAGTTGTGTTACTCTTAAAGAAAATGGAAGGGAGAGATAGAATTATATAACATAAAGAGGCATGAAAAATCATTAGAGAGGGCAGGTGGTGATGGGCAATGCTTAAACTTTACTCTCATTATAACTGGCTCAGAGAGGGAAAAACAAGTATATTCAGTGGGGTATAGAAATATTCTATTTTACCATACTCCATGAGGTATAGAATTCTTTCTTACCCTAAAGAGAAGTAAAAGTGGAATAAGACAAGGGAATAGGGAGGTAATTAGAGGGGAGAGAATGGGGAAATTAAACTATCACTCTTTGCAGATGATATGATACTATACTTTATTGAATCTTAGAAAATCAACTAAAAGGCTAGTGGAAATAATCAACAACTTAAGCAAAGTTTCAGGGTACAAAATCAACCCACACAAATCAACTGTATTTCTATATATTTCCAACACAACTCAGCACAGGAATTAGAAAGATAAACCCCACTTAAAATCTCTCTAGACAATATAAAATATTTTTTAATCTATCTGCCACGCCAAACACAGGAATTATATGAACACAATTACAAAACACTTTTCACACACAATTAAAACTGGTCTAAATAATTAAAAAAACATTATTTACTCATGGGCAGGATGAGGTAATATAACAAAAATGACAATTCTACCCAAATCAATTTACTTATTCAGTGTCATACCTATCAAAGTATAGCATTAGGAAAAAATTATAATAACGCTCATATTTAAGAACAAAAGATCAAGAATATCAAGGGAAAAGATGGGGGAAAATGTGAAGGATGTGGGTCTAGCTGTATCAGATCTTAAACTACTATAAAGCAGTGGTCATAAAAACAACCTTGTGGCTAAGAAACAGAAGGGTGGATCAATGGAATAGACTTGGGGAAAATGACCTCAGCAAGCTAATGTTCAATAAACCCATAGATCCCCACTTTTGGGACAAGAACTCACTATTTGTCAAAAACTGCTGGGAACATTAGGAAACAGTATGGGAAAAATCAGGTGTAGATCAACATCTGACAACCCTATATCAAGATCAATTCAAAATGGGTAAATGACAAATATATAAATAAATTAGGTGAACATAGAATACTATAACTGTGGGAAATGAAGGAATTTAAGCTCAAGCAAGAGATAGAGAACATTACAAAATGTGAAATAAATAATTTGGATTACATTAAATTAAAATGTCTTTGTACAAACAAAACCAATGCAAGCAAAATTTGAAGGAAAGCAACAAATTGGGAAAAATTTTATAACAAAACTCTCTTACAAAAGTTTAATTTCCCAAATATATATGATACTAAGTCAAATATACAAAAAAAATCAAATCATTCCCCAATCGACAAATGATCAAGGGATATGAATAGACAGTTCTTAGATGAAGAAATGAAAACTATCAATAAGTATATGAAAAAGTGTTCTAAATAACTCCTGTTTAGAGAAATGCAAAGAAAAACAACTAAGGTACCACCTCACACCTAGAAGATTGGCCAATATGGCAGCAAAGGAAAGTGATAAATCCTGGAAGGCATGTGGCCAAACTGGGACACTAATACACTACTGTTGGTGTTGAGAATTAATCCAACCATTCTGGAGGGCAACTTGCAATTATGTCCAAAGGGCTTTAACAGAATGCCTGCCCTTTGATCCAGCCATACCTCTGCTGAGTTTGTACTCCAAAGAGATAAGGAAAAAAGACTTGTACAAAAATATTCATACCTGGGCAAATTTTTGGAAAATGAAAGGAGTGTCCATTGATTGGAGAGTGATGATAGAATAATATTGTGCTGAAAGGAATGCTGAGCTGAAGGATTTTTATGTGAATTGGAAAGATCTCCAGGAATTGATGCATGGTGAAATGAGCAGAACCAGGAGAACATTGTACATAGAAACTGAAACATTGACTTCCGGTTAAGATGGCGGCTTAGAGAAAGCTGAAGTTCAGATCTCCGGAAAACCCTTCCCGACCAATCTCAAACTAGAAGCTCCTAAGGCGCCGAAATTCAAAACGATCAACAGCACAGACCCTGGGAACCCTCCTCCTGGACCTGGACCCGGTTCAAAAGGTACGGCTCCCCTTAAAAGCCAGAACCCGAGATCCCTCGGACCTCAGGGGTAGGAGCGCAGAGTCCAAGGCTCCCGGAAGCGGCAGCCGCGCCGGGCTCAGAGAGCAGGGTCTGAGGAACAACAACCCTCAGGGTCTTCTACCCAAGTCCCAGTCCGGGTGAAAGTTACTGCCTGGGGCCTCTGCTGCAAAGAGCTGGTCGGTCCGGGTGAAAGTTACTGCCTGGGGCCTCCGCTGCAAAGAGCTGGTCGGTCAGGGTGAAAGTTACTGCCTGGGGCCTCCGCTGCAGAGAGCTGGTCAAAACAACAGCAACCCTCAGGGCGGGCAAGACAGCCTCACGGGCTGGATCCTGCTATCCAAGTCTCAGTGAAAGTCTGTGCTCTCGGAGCTTGGGGAAGCGGCAGCCCATCCCCCCGCAGGCCGACGAAACAGCCTCACGGCCAGGGATTCTGAAGGCAACTTCCGGAAATCGAGCCAGGGGGAGAGTGTGGCCTCGTGGTCCGACCCTTCCATTCCAGTTCCAGTGAGGCATATTCAGTTTAACCCAGGGAACGCTCATAGAACCAACATCTGCCCAGGACTAAAGCCTCTGATCACCAGACAAAGACAAGAAAAGCCAATCCTCCACGTTCAGAGATGACAAACTCCACAGAAGCACAGAAGCCCCAAAATACCAAGAAAAATAAGAAGAAAGGGGCGACTCTGGACACATTCTATGGAGCCAAAATACAAAATACAGAGCAGATAGAAGAAGATATACAAGAAAATTCTCCAAAATCTTCCAAAGGAAATAGAAACTCTCCACAAACACATGAAGAATTTGAATCAGAAAGGACCAAAAAGATGGAAGCCCTCTGGGAGGAAAAGTGGGAAATGATGCAAAAGAAATTCACACATCTACAAAACCAGTTTGACCAAACTGTAAAAGAAAACCAGGCTTTAAAGCAAGAACTAATAAAGCAAAGCCAAAACACCAAGAAATTAGAAGAGAACATAAAATATCTCACCGACAAGGTGATAGACCTGGAAAACAGGGGGAGAAGAGAAAATTTAAGAATAATTGGACTCCCAGAAAAGCCAGAAATAAACACCAAACTGGACATGGTGATACAAGATATAATCAAAGAAAATTGCCCAGAGATTCTAGAACAAGGGGGCAATACAGCCACTGACAGAGCTCACAGAACACCTTCTACACTAAACCCCCAAAAGACAACTCCCAGGAATGTAATTGCCAAATTCCAAAGCTATCAAACAAAAGAAAAAATCCTACAGGAAGCCAGAAAAAGACAATTTAGATATAAAGGAATGCCAATCAGGGTCACACAAGACCTTGCAAGTTCTACGCTGAATGATCGTAAGGCATGGAACATGATCTTCAGAAAGGCAAGAGAGCTGGGTCTCCAACCAAGAATCAGCTACCCAGCAAAACTGACTATATACTTCCAAGGGAAAGTATGGGCATTCAACAAAATAGAAGACTTCCAACTTTTTGCAAAGAAAAGACCAGAGCTCTGTGGAAAGTTTGATACCGAAAATCAAAGAGCAAGGAATACCTGAAAAGGTAAATATTAAGGAAAGGGGAAAAATGTTATCTTCTTTTACTCAAACTCTCTTCTATAAGGACTACATTTATATCAACCTATGTATACTAATATGTGGGGAAAATGTAATGTATAAATAGGGGGTAAAGAAAGACCAAATAGAATAATGGTTCTCACACAAAGATTCACAGGGGAAGGGGAGGGGAAGAAAACTCCTATAAGAAGGAGAGGAAGAGGGGGGGGGGTTTACTTAAACCTCAATCTCAGGGAAATCAACTCTGAGAGGGAAAAACATCCAGATCCATTGGGATCTTGAATTCTATCTTACCCAACAAGGGTAAGGAGAAGGGAAAACCAAGGGGGGGAGGGGGAGAGGGAGAACAAAAAGGGAGGGAAAGAGAGGGGGGAGGGGGAGGGAACAAAAAGGGAGGGACTAAAAAGGGAAACATCAAGGGAGGGGACAAGGGGGACTGATTCAAAGTAAATCACTGGACTAAAAGGTAGAGCCGAAGAAGAAAAGGTTAGAATTAGGGAAGGCAATCAAAATGCCAGGGAGTCCACAAATGACAATCATAACTTTGAACGTGAATGGGATGAACTCACCCATAAAACGTAGACGAATAGCTGAATGGATTAGAATCCAAAACCCTACCATATGTTGTCTCCAAGAAACACACATGAGGCGGGTTGACACCCACAAGGTCAGAATTAAAGGATGGAGTAAGACCTTCTGGGCCTCAACTGATAGAAAGAAGGCAGGAGTGGTAATCATGATATCTGATAAAGCCAATGCAAAAATAGACCTGATCAAAAGGGATAGGGAAGGTAATTATATTTTGTTAAAAGGGACTCTAGACAATGAGGAAATATCATTAATCAACATGTATGCACCAAATAATATAGCACCCAAATTTCTAATGGAGAAACTAGGAGAATTGAAGGAAGAAATAGACAATAAAACCATACTAGTGGGAGACTTAAACCAACCATTATCAAATTTAGATAAATCAAATCAAAAAATAAATAAGAAAGAGGTAAAAGAAGTGAATGAAATTTTAGAAAAATTAGAATTAATAGACATATGGAGAAAAATAAATAGCGATAAAAAGGAATACACCTTCTTCTCAGCACCACATGGCACATTCACAAAAATTGACCATACATTAGGTCACAGAAACATAGCACACAAATGCAAAAAAGCAGAAATAATGAATGCAGCCTTCTCAGATCACAAGGCAATAAAAATAATGATTAGTAATGGTACATGGAAAACCAAATCTAAAACCAATTGGAAATTAAACAATATGATACTCCAAAACCGTTTAGCTAAAGAAGAAATCATAGAAACAATTAATAATTTCATCAAGGAAAATGACAATGGCGAAACATCCTTTCAAACCTTTTGGGATGCAGCCAAAGCGGTAATCAGAGGCAAATTCATATCCCTGAAAGCTCATATTAACAAACAAGGGAGAGCAGAGATCAATCAATTGGAAATGCAATTGAAAAAACTCGAAAGCGATCAAATTAAAAACCCCCAGCAGAAAACCAAATTAGAAATCCTAAAAATTAAGGGAGAAATTAATAAAATCGAAAGTGATAGAACTATTGATTTAATAAATAAGACAAGAAGCTGGTACTTTGAAAAAACAAACAAAATAGACAAAGTACTGGTCAATCTAATTAAAAAAAGGAAGGAAGAAAAGCAAATTCACAGCATTAAAGATGAAAAGGGGGACAGCACCTCCAATGAGGAGGAAATTAAGGCAATCATTAGAAATTACTTTGCCCAATTATATGGCAATAAATACACCAATTTAGGAGAAATGGATGAATATATACAAAAATACAAACTGCCTAGACTAACAGAAGAGGAAATAGAATTCTTAAATAATCCCATATCAGAAATTGAAATCCATCAAGCCATCAAAGAACTTCCTAAGAAAAAATCCCCAGGGCCTGATGGATTCACCTGTGAATTCTATCAAACATTCAGAGAACAGTTAACCCCAATACTATACAAACTATTTGACATAATAAGCAAAGAGGGAATTCTACCAAACTCCTTTTACGACACAAACATGGTACTGATTCCAAAACCAGGCAGGTCAAAAACAGAGAAAGAAAACTATAGACCAATCTCCCTAATGAATATAGATGCAAAAATTTTAAATAGGATACTAGCAAAAAGACTCCAGCAAGTGATCAGAAGGATCATTCACCATGATCAAGTAGGATTCATACCAGAGATGCAGGGCTGGTTCAACATTAGGAAAACCATCCACATAATTGACCACATCAACAAGCAAACTAGCAAGAACCACATGATTATCTCAATAGATGCAGAAAAAGCCTTTGATAAAATACAACACCCATTCCTATTAAAAACACTAGAAAGCATAGGAATAGAAGGGTCATTCCTAAAAATAATAAACAGTATATATCTAAAACCAACAGCTAATATCATCTGCAATGGGGATAAACTAGATGCATTCCCAATAAGATCAGGAGTGAAACAAGGATGCCCATTATCACCTCTACTATTTGACATTGTACTAGAAACACTAGCAGTAGCAATTAGAGAAGATAAAGAAATTGAAGGCATCAGAATAGGCAAGGAGGAGACCAAGTTATCACTCTTTGCGGATGACATGATGGTCTACTTAAAGAATCCTAGAGATTCAACCAAAAAGCTAATTGAAATAATCAACAACTTTAGCAAAGTTGCAGGATACAAAATAAACCCACATAAATCATCAGCTTTTCTATATATCTCCAACACAGCTCAGCAGCAAGAACTAGAAAGAGAAATCCCATTCAAAATCACCTTAGACAAAATAAAATACCTAGGAATCTATCTCCCAAGACAAACACAGGAACTATATGAACACAACTACAAAACACTCGCCACACAACTAAAACTAGACTTGAACAATTGGAAAAACATTAACTGCTCATGGATAGGACGAGCCAATATAATAAAAATGACCATCCTACCCAAACTTATTTATCTATTTAGTGCCATACCCATTGAACTACCAAAATACTTCTTCACTGATTTAGAAAAAACCATAACAAAGTTCATTTGGAAGAACAAAAGATCAAGGATATCCAGGGAAATAATGAAAAAAAACACATATGATGGGGGCCTTGCAGTCCCAGACCTCAAACTATATTACAAAGCAGCAGTCATCAAAACAATTTGGTACTGGCTAAGAAACAGAAAGGAAGATCAGTGGAATAGACTGGGGGAAAACGACCTCAGCAAGACAGTCTACGATAAACCCAAAGATCCCAGCTTTTGGGACAAAAATCCACTATTCGATAAAAACTGCTGGGAAAATTGGAAGACAGTGTAGGAGAGACTAGGAATAGATCAACACCTCACACCCTACACCAAGATAAATTCAAAATGGGTGAGTGACTTAAACATAAAGAAGGAAACCATAAGTAAATTGGGTAAACACAGAATAGTATACATGTCAGACCTTTGGGAGGGGAAAGGCTTTAAAACCAAGCAAGATATAGAAAGAATCACAAAATGTAAAATAAATAATTTTGACTACATCAAACTAAAAAGCTTTTGTACAAACAAAACCAATATAACTAAAATCAGAAGGGAAACAACAAATTGGGAAAAAATCTTCATAGAAACCTCTGACAAAGGTTTAATTACTCATATTTATAATGAGCTAAATCAATTGTACAAAAAATCAAGCCATTCTCCAATAGATAAATGGGCAAGGGAAATGGATAGGCAGTTCTCAGATAAAGAAATCAAAACTATTAACAAGCACATGAAGAAGTGTTCTACATCTCTTATAATCAGAGAGATGCAAATCAAAACAACTCTGAGGTATCACCTCACACCTAGCAGATTGGCTAACATAACAGCAAAGGAAAGTAATGAATGCTGGAGGGGATGTGGCAAAGTAGGGACATTAATTCACTGCTGGTGGAGTTGTGAACTGATCCAACCATTCTGGAGGGCAATTTGGAATTATGCCCAAAGGGCGACAAAAGAATATCTACCCTTTGACCCAGCCATAGCACTGCTGGGTCTGTACCCCAAAGAGATAATGGACACAAAGACTTGTACAAAAATATTCATAGCTGCGCTCTTTGTGGTGGCCCAAAACTGGAAAACGAGGGGATGCCCATCAATTGGGGAATGGCTGAACAAACTGTGGTATATGTTGGTGATGGAATACTATTGTGCTCAAAGGAATAATAAAGTGGAGAAGTTCCATGGAGACTGGAACAACCTCCAGGAAGTGATGCAGAGCGAGAGGAGCAGAACCAGGAGAACATTGTACACAGAGACTAATACACTGTGGTATAATCGAACGTAATGGACTTCTCCATTAGGGGCGGTGTAATGTCCCTGAACAACTTTCAGGGATCCAGGAGAAAAAAAAACACCATTCATAAGCAAAGGATAAACTGTGGGAGTGGAAACACCGAGAAAAAGCAACTGCCTGAATACAGAGGTTGAGGGGACATGACAGAGGATAGACTTTAAATGAACACTCTAATGCAAATACTATCAACAAAGCAATGGGTTCAAATCAAGAAAACATCTAATGCCCAGTGGACTTACGCGTCGGCTATGGGGGGTGGGGGGGAGGAAAAGAAAATGATCTATGTCTTTAACGAATAATGCTTGGAAATGATCAAATAAAATATATTTAAAAAAAAAAAAAAGAAACTGAAACATTGTGGCACAATCAAATGTAATAGACTTTTCTACTAGCAGCAGTGCAATGAACCAGGACAACATTAAGGTACTTATGAGAAAGAATGCTATCCATATCCAGAGAAAGAACCCTGGGAGTAGAAACACAAAAGAAAAATATTTGATTGATCGTATGATTGGGGTTTGGGAGTTAAAAGATCAGTCTATTGTAAATATGAATAATATGGAAGTAGGTTTAGAACAATGATATATGTATAATCCATTGGAATTGCTTGTCTGCTTTGGAAGGGGTGAGGGAAGAGGGGTGGGGAAAATCATGAATCATGTAATCATGGAAAAATATTCTAAATAAATATTTTTTAAATTCTATTTTAGAATTTTTTTACTATATTGTATATGTTTTAAAAATTGTTAATTGGTTGGAGAAAAAAATTGTCCAATCACTGGTGTTTCCAGACTTTCCAAAGAAATATATTTTGCATATGTGACAAAATATATCTCTGTAATAAGAATTCATTTTCTCTTAATTTCCTATTAAACTTTATTTCTTCTCACTTCTAAATTTACACAATGCAAACTTCTTAGAATGGACAAGAGTGGACATAGACTGTTTGGATGTCATTCCGAAAAACCTGATAGGGCATTTAGTCATTACTAGTAATGAGGAAGAGCCATTCATTTAAAAAAAAATTAAAAATGGCAGAACGACAGGATATTCCCTAAAGGAATTCTTCAGCAAGAAACAATAGGCAGCCCATTACCTAGTTTACTATGTCTTTCTCTTCACATAATTTGGATTTAAATTTGTTTCGTTTCCTTAGAGATTTTCTGTTATTTCTCTCAACCAATCTTGCATTATCCAATGTCATTAAATTGAATTTTTAGATCATTTCGACTAGATATAAAAAATGCTGGATTTCAGAATGGGGACATGATTGTCCCCAAAATTATATTTGGAGCAATGACCCATCATAGGACTTTTAGATCCAAAACTAAAACCATATCACATATGTGTCATATTCAACTTTCTATTTTTAATTCTTTATTTAGAAATGAAGGGAGGAAAAATGACGATACATTTCTCACATCATTTGGAGAAAAAAAATTAAAAATAAACATCTTGAGTAAAAGTTGTAGCTAATGTTATCAATTTAAAATTTTGTATAAATATTAACACAGAATTTTGTAAAAATGGCTTGTCTATAGAATGGCCAAATTATGTCTTAATTCAGTATGTCAAGGAGAAAGGATAGAGGAATCATTTACAGCTCTTACAACCTAAATTTTCCTACTGAAGTTCAGTATCCTAGATCTCAAAAAGAGTTTGTATGAATATGTGTGTGGGTGAGTGTCTAGAAGGCAAATAGAATAATTTTTAAATAATTTTATTTTTAAGACTTCTGAATGAAAAACATCATAGATATTTTTAACTTTGTCCTTTGTGTCTGTATTCTCTAAGATTGCTGCAGTTTATATAGGTTAGGTATTTCCCTAGGCATATTAATCAAGCTTGCATTCTCTAATGTTATAAATTGATTAAAATGGCTTAATTAAAATTAAAAAAATTTTAACTAGCATTCTCTTTCAAGAAAAATCTTTCAATTTAAAATGCACCAAGAGGTCCTTGTGCATATTTTTCAGGTTCAGCTTGGATATGTCTTTTGTTGTTATTTCTGTGTGTGTGTTTTAATTGTTAAATTAGGACAGCATTATATTGTGGAAAAACCCCTAAACTCAAAAATCAATTCTAATCTGGACTTTGCTACATATCAAATGTGTGACCTTATTAGGTCTCAGTTTCTTTATCTGTAAAATGTTGAACCACATGATTGTCAATGTCCCTTTCAATTCAAACTTCCCATGATTGTATGATACTAAAACAGAGAAATTCACAAATACGATAAATTATAGAACATAGTAAGAGGATCTAATCTCTAGTTAGTCTGAAGCTATTTTTTAGTCATTAGTATTTGTTAGCACTAAGCACTAGGAAACCATAATGGAGAGAATTCTTTATTCATTTGAAATAGTACCATCTCAAATTTATAAACAAGGAAAGTTTAATTTGACCTGCCATCCCATTTTTTTCTTTTCCCACAGAACTGAGGGGGGGATCACAAAGGGTGCCACAATTGGAGTCCTTCTTGATTTAAATAGAAGGACATTAACATTTTCTATCAATGAAGATCAACAAGGTCCTATTGCTTTTGAGAATATGGAAGGTCTATTCTTTCCTGCTGTCAGCCTGAACAGGAATGTACAGGTATGTATTTTGCTCTTACAGAGGGAGAAAACATTTTCATTGCAGCAGCTTCAGAGGTTCATGACATTGCCATGGGTTACAGAGCTACTAAGTGTATGAAGCCAAATTTGAACTCAGAAAGAGAAGTTTTCCTGGCTCTGGGTCTATCCACTGTGCTACCTACTTTACCTAAAAATGAACTTAAGAGTTTAATATAATTAAACTGGATAAGAATTTATTAAATAATTTTATGTTCAGGTCAATAATTTGTACTAATGTAGATACTACTAAATATATATAGAAAGGTTTGTTCTAGTTTAAGGATACTCTCTAGGGATATTTAAAATTAGTGAAAATTCTGAAGTATAAAATTGTCCTAGCTCATCCTTTTAACTTCCAGGTCTAAGATTTAGAAAATTCAGAACTGACTTTAAGCTAGATTCTCCTGGCTTTAAGTGATATTTCCACTAATCATGTAAATTGCCTCTCATTATCTGCAAAATTAGAAGATGAAGGAGGTTGAGAAACAGATTGAAAAGGTTTGGAGTACATGATTTGTTGTGATTTTTTTCTTTCCCTTAAAGTGGACATTAAAGAAGAAACTCAGGGTTTCTTACATTGCCAAAGGAAGGACAGAGCAATAGGGAGAAATTTTCAATCTGCTGACCATATTCTTGTTGTAGGTAACACTTCATACTGGACTGCCAATACCTGACTTCTACTCCAGTAGGGCATCAATAGCATAACAAGAACCATGCTCAGAAGCCAGCTGCCTTTATTTATTCCTAGTTGAAAGATGGAAAATGTATTCAAGATCAAACCTGATGACAGTGAAGGAAAAAAAAAATTGGACAATTCACCAGTTGTTAACATCAGAGAGAATTTGGAAGGATAAAAGCTGGTCTTCTATATTCTTTGTATTCTATAATTCTGCCATATATGCTCTCAATATCTCCAATGTTAACATGTCTACATTTGCTTTGGTGTTTAGCTCTTTTGATCAATAATATGCTTAAATTTACTGCATTGTTACCGTGTCCCCTTATAGGTTTTATGTTATTTCATTTGGGCTTTAATTTGGATAAGCTATTTTCTCTTCATGATAGGGCTACCATGCTTACTCTTCCAAAGTTTTTCCCCAAACAATTCTATACTATAAGGAAGAATGACTTTCAAAGGAAACATTTTGAAGATGTGATCTCTGTGTAGGAACATGTAGATTGCAGCAATTATCAGATTCGTAAATTGGGCAACATAACTAAGGTTACTAAGGAAGGGTGACCTGGATATTGTCCAAGGATATTTAATATTTTGATGGAATAAATAATTTTAAGATTTCTTACATTTCCCCCCCTCCATTTTTTTTACAATGTCATTGATCCTTCAGCACATAAAAATAGTAGTTAGTTCATCTAGGAACCTACCAAATAGCATGCTTTGTTCCACTGGTATAAACCAGATAAGCCTCTCCTTTTCATATTATCCTATTTATCCAATGGCATCCTCAACAGTATCTTTTGTGGTAGCCTATTATTTCCTTCTATGGATTCTTCTGCTCCTCCATAAGGCAATATTCTAGTAGGGCCCTCTTTTTTACACAAAGCTCTCTACTGTAGTCTCCAACAAGGTGATATTGGATTTAACTCCACCATGAGGGAAGCAATTTCTCAAGGTCTCTCTACTCAGAAGAAAACAGTGCCCTGAGAGGATCTCTAACATACCTAGTCTCCTGTTCTACTTTTAATTTGAGAGTATATTTAATGATGTTCCCCTGGCCTCCAAGGTTGCTAGTTATGGATCTACTAAGCATGAAATTATTTTTCTATTAATTAGCATAACAATATTATCCATATAGAAATAAAGCTTTATAATTTGTCCAGAATTTTGTAATTAGTGAATGTATGGATATGAGATCAGCAGAATATGAAGTTAAATAAGAAAAGCCTTTCATTATAGTTGCTATAGTAGAATTCCAATAACAGCTGCCACTTTGGCCATATATGCACTTTCATGTGGTGCCCCCATTGGAACTATGTTAACATATATCATGGAATTTTTCTGTAATTGAGATAATATTGGTTCTCCAATATATTAAAAGTGCAAAGGAACTCCAACCTTAAAATAAAAGCTGTGAGAGCACTCTTTATTCTTTCTGTTGGAGAGAATTTTTCAGCTTAGGCTTTTTTTAACATCACCTCCAGTCTACCCACAACAAATTCACATTCTCCTAAAATGTCTCAAATTATACTCCATGGAATTCATATACTAAGGAATTTGCTTTTTTTAACATACTTGCGCCCATCCACCATGTCTAGTATAAATAATATATATGTATATATACATATATATACATATATATTATTTATACTAGGCATATCAGTTCATTTTACTATCACTCAGATAAATCTTAGAGAGGGAAAAATTAGACTTCTTATATATGACTCCAGAATGTTAACTCTTCCTATTTCTGTATAGAATTAATTGCATGAAATTTGCAGTGACATTTCTTGGCTTTCTTCATTTCATAAAACACATTAAATAAGCTTTAATAGAAAAAAGTCATGTTTAGTTGTACATTGATTTATTTGCTAATGTACCATGAAGTTTGAGCAGTAATTAATCAAATAGAGGAAATGGGAAAATAAATTTAGATAACACATTAGTGCTCTAGAAAAAAGTCTGTAAATAACCACTTTTAAATTTTACTTTTTATCTGCTTTGCTCTTCAAGTTTAAATTGACCTAATGTATGAATGGGTGCTATTTTCTTTCCATCCATTTCAGTTGTTCTTCGCTACAGAAAAACTCTGTTGCAGGTCAACACTAATTCAATATTTGTTTTAATTTCCAATGAATCTCAATGGCTGGACCAATATAGAGTCAAAGTGATCATTAGTTCTTTGTGGGATTGTTTCTGCCAATTAGATTTTTAGTGACTTCTTCACATGTTGTTTATGTTACATTGTATTTGTAGTTGCATATAGCTGCTGTACTAAGAAATTATCACATTGTTCCAATAAATCACTTTTATGGGAGAACATTGAATGTTTGTTTAGCATTTGTCTGTATTTATCCTCTCATAAGGTAATATATCTTAACTGAAAAAAAAATGTTAGAAGTATACCAAAACTCTAACAATGCATATTTTTCTTGCAAGGATTCTTTGTCAAGTATAGGATGGAGTACATAACCTCTAAGATCTCTTTTAACACTGAAACAGTTGCCATTTCTAATCTTGACAACTGATTTATGATTACTACTAGACCACACATGGAGCAGTAAGTGTAGAGAAATGGAATGCTTGCATAATTCTATAGTACATATACCTGAGACTACCATATCCACAATCCTCTTTAAAAAAAAAAAACAATGTACTTTCCAATTGTCTTTTTTTTCTGTTGCAAAGGGAGATGATGGCATCTCTTTATTGATCTAATGGTGATCCCTTGGCTGGGAGCAGGCAGGGATCAGCTATAATGGGAGAAAGACTTTTATTTCAGAATGTTTTGGCACAAGCTATAAGCATAGTATGAGCAAGGTGAGTTTCTGGTACAAGATAAAGTTTGGAAAGTGAAAATATTAATAATGTTTGAAATGAAAGTCAAGAACAACAGTTATAGAATGTGAGGCAGAAAATCTGTTTATAAAAAGAGTCAAGTAAAAACCAGAAACACAATTGATTCTAGCTCATGTGGGACAAAGTCAAAGGTTCAGGAATAAAAGGTTCAGTACTAGGTGAATTAGATAAGAAATCTTATTTATACATTTATAAATCAGTTCTAACATATATTTTAAAGCTTGGGCCCTGCTTCAAGCTTCTCCTAAATTTAATTTATTTGAAACAATCCCACTGCTATAATTAATCTCATTAATTTCCATATCAGCTGTAGAAGCTATAAAAAAGTGATATAACCCCCTTTTAATCCCACTAGTTCTTCCCCAGTAGGAAAATGATAGCCACAAAGCTAAAGTAGAATTCCACATTTAGACTCCCTCTTTCCTTACCTTCTGAATTTTACCTGAGGGCTAAACCTTTTCTTTTCTGCAGCTTAAATGTTGTTGGGATCAACTACTTCCTAATGAGTCTGTATTTAAGTAATTCTCCAACCCCATGAACATTTTACTTAAGAAAACAATTGTCAGTTACATACTTCAACTAGAGGTTTAAGGAGTATTTAAAAATACTAGAACCTCAGGCATGAGGAGTTACCAAGTTCTTTTTGGGTCTGCTTTCCTCATTTGGTGTCTACCTGTCACCCATTTCTCTTCTGTGATTCCAAGATTTTGTAATAACTACAATGCCTACATACAGGTAAACCACCTCAGCAGTTGGACTAAAACAGGTTGAGAGAAAAATGACAGTGAGTTGGGGGAAGTGCCTACCCCAGGCATATGAAGACTTCCCCTGACAAAAGGAGTAGATGAGAATTGTTTATTCTAATAGCCATGAAGGTGGCTAAAGAAGGTTCTTTAGAGGGTTTAGAGCTTGGTTAGATATCAGAGAAGTCAAGATCATCCACTGCACCTCAGTTATCTTGACTTTTGTCTTGCTACCAGTCTTTAATGACTGAAAAAGAAAGTGAAGCTGATGATTTTATGCTACTGTGCCTCACTTAAATTCAATCTATGTATAAGCCAGTCACTAATGATATCATTTTGATCCTCTTCAAATAAGAATAGCAACCAATCAACCAACCAAAAAAACAACAAACTTCAATTGACAATTTTTGAAGCCTACTTCTATTTTAGTAAGATAAATACTTTAATCTATTTTTCTATCCCTTTCAATTCATTTATTTGCATTTTAAGCATCACATACATTTCTGAATCTATGCCACATTTTTATTCTCCCTAGAAAACTTCCATTTTAACTAAAAAAAAAATTCCTGTTTAAAAAAATTCAGCAAAATGAACAAATTGATAACATTTGATAATATGTAGTTTTCTTCATATAAGTTCCCAACCTCTGAATGAAAAGAGGAAGGTACATTTGCTCAACACTTTCTCACAGTTGCTTGTATTATAATGTATTCAGTTTTTAGAGATTACTATCCCAATATATATCCTACTAAGATGCACTAGATGGAGTGATTACCTCTCTCTCTCTCTCTCTCTCTCTCTCTCTCTCTCTCTCTCTCTCTCTCTCTCTCTCTCTCTCTCTCTCTCTCTCTCTCTCTCTCTCTCTCTCTCTCTCTCTCTCCCCCCTTGAAGATTGTCCTGATTCATTCTTCTCCTGAGTTCTACTCTAATGGAAGACTATGTTTGTATACTTCCAAGCTAATTGTTAAAATTGCAACATCCTCATTAATCAGTCAATTTGCTCTGCATAATGAATTATACCCTCAGGTAATGAATAATCATTAATTCAATAAACTACACAAACCCATTGTCATAAATATTTGCTCCTCTCTCTATGTCATATCTCCTATAGGGGAAGATTGTGAATCTTAACATTTCTCAGACTCTACCTTGGAGCATTATCTTAAGGTTATGGTTAAAATTATTCCCCATTTAAACAATAGAGGTACTTGATCAGGAATGTATTGGGAACTTTAAAATTACTCCACCCTTACTTAGGCATACTTTAGGGGAAGATAAAGTTGTAAAACTCCTTAGTGAACAAAGAAGGTACTTAACTCATACTTATAGTGAGGCCAAAACCTTAAGCTAGGTCTATTTTTAGATCTAATACAAAAGGGTGCTAAGTACCTATGAAGGTCAAATTAATCACTAAAAGGTCAGGCAACTTGCAAGAGGCAAGCTTAGCAAAGAAGTGTGAAGTACTCAGAAGATATAATCTACCCAGAGAAGGTGAGAACTAAAAACTAAGAATGGGCTGTCCTAGGAAAAGTGTCTACTGTGATTGGTAGACATAAAAATTTAGGGGAGGTGACACAAGAGAAAATTTTCTTTAAAAGGAAGGAGCTGGAGGGCTCTGAAATTAGTTCAGCTTTGGTAGCTGAATTGGAGGTCAGGAGTCAGAGGAGGCTTCTGGGTCTCTGAACACCAGAGTTTTGCTTGGAAAGATCTTGTGGTGAGTGATTGAAGACTGACTTAGTTTCTCTCTTAAAGAGAAAGGCCTAGGCCATTGGGCTAGGCCCTAGCCTTTTCCTACTATTTCCTCTTACTCTGTCTCTTTCCCTTTCTTTAATTCCTTCATTTATATTAATTAAAATCTTATAAAACCCAGCGGACTTGGGTATTTCATATTTGGGAATTTTTCCCATTGCGACCACTTATTTTTGATATAAAATCAAGATGCTAAAAATTATCTTTACAGTTTGGGCAATTCACAGTCTTGAAACCCATATTTTCGTGGTTACAAGATCAATGGCTAACCAGTATTTATATTAATAGTTTGATAAAAAATAAGCGATGACAAATATAATTAATAATTGCCTAGTAATATTTTTAAACCCACTGGTAGCTGTTGTAAAAAAAAAAGATCATAGCTAAAGCTGTCACTATAATTTTGGATTTTGTAAATATAGAAACACAATCAGTATTCAGTCATCTCAAGATACAAATTAAAATCTTATCAATAATTCTTTTTATGTTTCTTTATAAGATAAGGATTAAATTCAGTTCTCTCAGGAAATAAAATCTCATAATCCTTTTTCTTTAGAGTCTTAAGAGTAGTACTGGAATGGGACAGATATACTTTTACTTCTCACAATGACAGCTCCAGAATTTCTGCTGCCATTCTTATTTAAATAAAATTAGTCATCATAACTCCATCTGTTGATAAGAAAAGAAGAGGGGGTTGGGGCAGCTGGGTAGCTCAGTGGATTAAGAGCCAGGTCTAGAGATGGGAGGTCCTAGGTTCAAATCTGGCCTCAGACACTTCCCAGCTGTGTGACCCTAGGCAAGTCATTCGACCCCTCATTGCCTAGCCCTTACTACTCTTCTGCATTGCAACCAATACACAGTATTGATTTCAAGATGGAAGGTAAGGGTTTTTACTAAATAAATAAAGAAAAAGGAAAAAGAAAAAAAGAAAAGAAGGGGAAAGGACATTTACTCAGAAGGTAAAAGAAGAAAGAATCCTAAATGTAACTCAATAAAAGGATATCATCCCACTACCCACAAACTTGGGTCACATTCTCCTGTTAATGCATCTAGCATCTGTGGGGGATAGTAGGTATACATAGATAGGCATTTAGTAGAGATAAGTGGGGAAACACATTACCTAGAGACAACTCACAACTTTGGACTTAAGGTCTTAAAGTCCTTGATCCCTTCAGGAATAATCTGTATCCTATGAAGTGACTTCACACCTTATATTGTTGTTTTTTTTAATCTCTTCCAATGAAATCATTCCTTTCTCTCTAGATGTGATGAAGCAGTGGCAAACTCTTTTCTTTCATAGCCACATGAACTGATAAAAACTGTAATAATCTTTTCATGATAAGCTCTTCAGATCTGCAGATGGGATTCCACTTTTTTTTTTTAGTCAAATCCAAATATCTTCTCAGAGAAAAGCAAAACTTAGAGCAGAAGAAATGGTTAAAAAGCCTGTCTTTCCTGCCCTTTTAGTTTCCTCTTCAAACCAGAGAAAGCAATAAGAAACAACAAAAGGAGCCCTAAAAGCTCTCTCCTTTCTTAGGCTGTAGATCACAATGGGAAAAAATTAGCCCTTTGAGCTGTTCACATATCATCAGGATTTAGCCTTTCTGTTAAATATGAACCCAGAAATCCTTATAAAATGTTCTCACAGTCTCCCAAAAGTTATTTGGTTCATAAATTTGTCAGTTGTGACCTTTGAACTCTAAAATAGTCATATCAAAATTGGCAGTTGAAGCACAATATGCTATAGACATTGTTTTTCCATTAGATAGTCCTCTCAATACATTAATATGAAAAGTAGTTCTCCATCCAGTGCTCTGATCAGCCTGTGCCTCATACATTTTATCTGAGAAATAATTTCTTCACAATGAATGTTTTTAATCAGTTTTCTTTGCACAATTTTCCTTTTCTTCCATTTTCAGCAAACTACTCATGTATGAAAAGGGCTATACTTCATATTCAAAAATAAGTATATTAAACACAAATAAAAGGCAAAAAATGCAAGGTAACGTCCACATGGAAAGATCTAAAGGTTTTGTATAGAAGATGGCCCTTGGCTTTTGGAAAAAAGTCAGAGTTTTATTTGGAATATGTTGCTTGAAATATCTCCAAGATACAGAGGTTGAACTATCCAATGGACAATTTGAGATACAAAAATGAAACAAATAAAAATGTACTAAAAATAGATGCATACACATCACACATACATACACACATACACTTCCATATATTCCTTATCATATTTATCAGGAGGAAGGGTTTCAAAATAAAAATGTAGATGATTTAGCTAACTATGGGTTCAGAAAGAAAGTAAAATCAGGACAGAGTACAAAAACTGTACAGTACTCAGAGAAATAAATTAAAATTAAGATTTTATGCTAAATATGACAATTATAAAGTAATATCATGGTTGCTGATTTTAAAATATTACAGCTTAAGTCAAAATGACTTTTAGCAGCTTTATTTACAAAGCGTGGAAAGAATGAAAGTAGAAAAATGTAGATTAAAGAGAAAGTACTGTCTAGCTACAAAATGCCCTAAATTTAATCCTAATGTCTACAGACTGCAATTGTGAATCTGAAAGCAAATCTCACCAGAATCCAAAGCTGAAATTTGAAGAGCCAGGAGGCTCTGAAGAAGCCTCCAAGAACCTTCAGTGCACATGAGACTAAGACCACCAAGAATCTCACCAGAACTCACACTGAAGGGAGTGTCCCACCCAAGAGCCAACGAGCAGAGAGGGGCTCCTCACTAAAGAACTAAGGAAGGAATCACTCCATTGACCAACGCAAGACAATATAAGACCTGGGGAAAAGGTCTCCTCCTCCAGTCCAGCTCAGCAAAGCAGAGAGAGTCACTGAATCCTTGAGCTGATCTTTTTAAAGCAGTTTTCTCAACATCACTGCTTGTTGCTCCCCCACTTTACAGGAATGAATCTCAGTCTTTCAGTTCACTACCCAAGCGGTGGCAATGGCTTCTTGAATTGTCACCCACTCAACAAGGGACTTGTGAACTCTCATTCTTAGTGACTAGTAAGGTACTAAGTAGAGGTACTTAACTGTGATTCACTCTTCACAAAAGTATGGTATCTGTGTAAGTATCTGTGTAAGGAAATAAAAACTCACGAGAAAGAATGAAAGTTTTGAAGCACAAAACACAAAAATTAGTGAATTTTTTGCAAAAGAGCTGTAAAAAGCAACAACTTAAAAACAGCATAGTCTCTACAAGCCAAAATACTTGATATTTAATACAAGGATATAGATATAGAATATTTAAAAACCATCAAGAAGACCCTGGCTAAATTTGAAAACCTTTAAATATTTGGCATATGACATGAAAAACTATAAAACAAATTCCAATAACTATTGAATATAAATGTAAATAACTATTTTCACCGTAAATCAAAATGTCTTTGATATATTGTGCTACTTCCCCACTCTAAACAGAAATGAGATGGTGCTGATTTTCATACCTGTTTCCTACTAATAAGCTAACTCAGAGGATTAACTTCCCCTTTAGTCACCATCCTCTCCCTACCATTTCTCTCTGTATTGGAGTGTGGAGAATTTGACCTCAAGTATCCATATTTAACATGACCTGGTTACAGCCAAAATTTAGTTTATCTTGACTCTCATGCATGGCTATTATATTAAGGTGTTTATTAAAATAGAATATTAATAAGAATAAACACAAACAGAAATTCCCAAGTGAAAATCAAGGTCTCATCAGTTGGACAGAGTTCGTCATAGACACATACACACAGAGTCACACATATATGCATAAGCATATTCAAACTGCATGTGTATTCAAACTGCCTATTATAATGCTTTCACCTATTTGCAATCCTTGTATGCAATTAAGGAAATATGACAACCTCAATTTGATTGACTTTAGAGAAAGTTGATTTTAAGGTTCTATTTAATATAACAAATGAAAAACTTCAGAACAACAGAAAACTCAGAATTTAAGTATCTGCCACTTCAGAAAGAAGAGGATTAGGTAAAAGAGAAAGAAAAGTCATTCCACAGTTATCCTCAGCCCCTAAAAGGAACTATATCCTTCATGATTAGTCTGATTCCTTCATTCTATAAAATGTAAATTTATCTCAAAGGCCAAACTGCCATGCAATAGTCCAATTTCCCTCTTTTCTATCACTATTACTGTATTGATTTTATCCTTAGCTGCCAGTTAGATCATTAAATCCACAGATTTAATCCACTGGGGATGGAAGGAAAAAAATGCAACCACCATTCCTTACATCTGTATTCAGTTCAATAAGCCCTTTTTGAGAGTGGAGGAGTAAGAATAGGCAGTTCTCTGAAATAATCATTTCTATCACTGCTTCCTCTTGAAAGAGAAACTATTGGTCTTGCTCAGTTATTTCTATTAATGTCCCTTCTATTTCAGCTATATATCCTCTTGTTGCAGGCCTATTATTTATTCTTGGTACCATACTCCAAGAGTTTCCCTTCCAACCCAAAGAAATTCAGTTCTCATATATTTAATCTATGTAACCAGAACAATTTAGGCTACATTCCTTCCTGTGGGTTTGGAATTTTACAGTTCCTTGAAAAATCAGCTACACTGTGCTTGGTACCTTTAATGATATAGAATAACATGAAATTACAAACCAGAAGACAACAGAATAAAGATGATTAGCTTAGGAGAGGAAGAAAGGCAGGGAGGGAGGAAGATAGGAAGAAGGAAAGCAGGAAGGAAGGAAGGAAGGAAGGAAGGAACGAACGAACGAACGAACGAACGAACGAACGAACGAACGAACGAAGGAACAAAGGAACGAAGGAGGGAAGTTCTGAGTATAATCTAAATTTGCAATGTTGGGCACTGTGTTGTGCTAAGGATAAAAATACAAGCAAAAAGAAAACCAATACCTTCTATTCTAATGGGGAGTACACACAGAAAAGGTAACTGAAAAAATGTGAAAGAGGGAACAAGAAGATACCTAGCATGAGGGTAAAGTTCTGAAGTCCCAAACTTCAGGGCTATGCAGGGGAAGAATGTAAGAAGATTGAACGCAGAGATAATATCTTTTCTTTCTAATACTTATACTGTAGAGAATCCTAGGACTCATATCCATTTAGCAAAATATTTAAGATTATTGTTCTGATGAGCATTATAATCAGCCCTAGAATAGCTATAGAAGATGAGAGGTCACAAAGGGAGTTAAGATTGTTTTAACAGGGACTAGACTAGGTTATGATGTCCTAAATGAAATTGATGATCAATTTCCTCAGATAGTAATTTTCACTAAACCCAGCTTATACCTCAATTATTATTTCTCTTTGGTGTTATAATAATAAAGTTTGCCAGATGTTAAAATATACCCATATCTTATCCTAGAGTCTAAACTCATTAAGGTGTAAGATCTATCACTAGAAATCAAGAAATTAATTACCTTCTGGAATTCTAAATAGATAGTGATAGTTCACTAAGGAAAAAAAAACCCTAGAAACATATTGATCAATTGCTGTAACCTCAGATTAATAGGAGTGTGTTGAGATTAAGTTGGCTCAAGATAATATTTCAATATGTATACTATTCTAAGTATATCTTCGTGACCTCTACAAGAACCTTAAATAAATTCCTAGATAAATGCATTATAGCATGTTTGAAAACTTCCTACACCTTCTACCCCTTTTTGCAAGGGGTAGAAGAAGGGCTATCAATTACTCATTAAGAATTCCACATCTTTGCAAGCTGTTGCTTTGTATCTTTTCCACAGAGGAATCATTATCTGTCAGTTTTGCCTTTTAAAAAATAATTAATAATCTCATAATTTTCATAAAAGATAACCAAATAATTTTAGTTGATAATTTTACCTCCTAACTATAGGATAACCAAAAATTTTCTAGTCCCTCAAAATTACTTACATTTTAAAACATTTTAAACTTTTTTTAACAGTTCATAGTTTAATAACCTCCAGATAATGAGAAAATTAACATTTCTAACACCATATATTTTCAGTTGGTTGCCAGGGATTTAAATTCTAAATCCCAATGAAATATTCAAGTCAGAATGGAATTATATGGTGGTTTATTTACAATAGAAGGAAGAAATTAAGAATGAGAGAGAGAGGAAAAAGGGAAGGGTGGCTGCCCCGCTCTGGTCTCAGCCAAGGGGCCTTACTGGAGGCTGTTGCCTCCAGAAAGGCCAAAGAAAGAGGGTCCCAAGAGATGGGCCTTTCCAAAGGCTCTTCCCTGCAGAAAAGCCAAAGAAAGGGGGTCCCAAGAGATGTGCCTTTCCAGAGTCTGTTGCTTCCAGAAAAGCCAAGGAAAGGGAGTAAGCCTTGAACTCACCCACATGATAATCTAAGGGAAGCAGTCTATGGTCTCTTGCTTGAGCTCCTCCACAGTCAATTTCCACTGCCAACTCCTCTCACAGAAAGTGATACAAAATATAAAGACAGTTCTTTACATCACTTCATGTGTCTCATGTGTACCAATGTGGCTTAACCATGGCTTTTGGACAGCCCAGAGGGTCAGTCAGTTGTTTCTGATTTGTCACTTGCTAACACATGTGGGTCATAAACCTTCCTTCCCCACACTTAATCCTTAAGTGGAGGTGTATACATATCTGGTTGCTAAAATTCTAAAGACTAAGTAGGATCTAAAATTCACAAGAACTACCAGACCAAGGGAAAAATATTACAAGCTGCTAAGAAGAAGTCATTCAGAAACCATGTAACTATAGTAAGGATAACACAGGATCTGGCTGCATCCACACTGAAAGACCAAAAGTCATGGAATATGATATTCCAGAAATCAAGGGAACTGGGACTACAACTAAGAACCAACTACCCAGAAAAACTGACTATATTCTTACAGAGGACAGTATGGTCATTTAATAAAAGAGAAGAATTCCAAGCAATCATAAAGAAAAGACCAGAACAGAACAGAAAATTTGATGCCCAAACACAGAACTCAAGAAAATCATCAGGGGGGCAGAGTCAAGATGGCAGCTCAGAAGGAGCAGAAGTTCAGACCTCTGAATACCCTTCCTAACCGATCACAAACTGAATGCTCCCAGGGGACTGAAAATTAACCTTAACAACAAGACAGAGTCAAGGAACCCTCCTGCTGGACTTAATTCAAAAGGTACGACCCCCAAAAAGCCAGAAATCAAGAACAATCGGGTTTAAGGGGAAGACAGAAGGAAGATCCCAGGACCCATCCTCCCTCCCACCCAGAGCACTGAGATCCCAGGGGCAGTGGGAACTTCTGGGCAGGCAAAGGTCTAAAGGGTCTGCTGGTCTAAAGGGCATATTTTGCGATCAGGGCTGGCGAAGTTCAGAGCATCCAAAACAGACGGCAGGTAAGGAGCTAGAGAGGGAGCATAGACCTGGCACCTGGCCAGAGCTGTGGAGACCCTCCATATTTGTTCCAGCCTTCCAGGAAGTTTGGGACTCAGAGCACACCCAGCCCAACTAAGCTGAACTTAATCCCATCAAAAGTCTCCAGAACTCAGGGAAGCCCAGGCTCGACACCCATCCTCATTGACTGCTGGACTTTAATCCAATAAAAAGAACAAGGAAGCTCAAACCCCAACAACCCCCCAACAGAGACTACCCCGAGAGATCTCCTGTTAAAGAGGGGAGACTGACAGAAGCCCCAAAAACCAAAAAAATGAGAGGAATAAGAGACAGACAAAAACAGGGAGTAAAGAAGGGGTGAATTTGAGCAGACAACAGAAAAAGAAGAAAGAAACCACAATAGACAGCTTCTACTCAGCAAAGGGAATGGAGGAGGAGAGATCAGCAAAGGGAAAATCACAAATCCCAGTGAATTGGATACAGACTATGGAAGAACTCAAAACACAATTAAGAGAAGCTGAAGACAACTGAGAGAAGAACTTAAAAATTAAGATAAGTCATCTGGAAACAGAGGCATTTGAAATAAAATGAGAAAATAGTGACTTGAAAGCCAAAATCAAACATCTGGAAAATGAGGCAAAGGAGATGAAAGATGAGGCAAAGGAGATAAAAGATGACCTTCAAAGAAATTCAGACCAGAATGAAAAGGATGACCAAAAATCCAGGGATGAAATCCAGTCTTTAAGAACCAGAATACAATAATGGAATTAAGTGACCTCACAAGGCAGCAGGACACTATAAAACAAAATGAAAAGAATGGAAAAATTGAGGAAAATATGAAGCATCTCATTCACAAAACAGAGGATTTAGAAAATCATTCAATAAGAGACAATTTAAGAATCATTGGTCTACCAGAAGACCATGACAAAAGAAAAAGCCTGGACATTATACTACAGGAAATTATTCAGGAAAACTGTCCCGATATCCTAGAATAAGAAGGGAAAGTGGAGATTGAAAGAATCCACAGATCACCTGCTGTATTTAATTCCCAACTGACAACACCCAGGAATGCTGTAGCCAAATTCAAAAAATATCAGGCCAAAGAAAAGATATTACAAGCTGCCAAGAAGAAGCCATTCAGATACCATGGAAACACAGTGAAGATAACACAGGATCTGGCTGTATCCACACTGAAGGACCAAAAGGCATGGAATATAATATTCTGGAAAGCAAGGGAACTAGGGCTACAACCAAGAATCAAATAGCCATCAAAACTGACTATGTTCTTACAGGGGAAAGTATGGTCATTTAACACAATAGAAGAATTCCAAGCATTCATAAAGAAAAGACCAGACCTGAATGAGAAAATTTGATGTCCAAGCACAGAACTCAAGAGAATCATCAAAAGGTAATTAAAAAAGAGAAAAAAGAAAAATAAAGAAAAAAGAAAAACAAAACAACAACAAAAAATTTTTGAGACTCAGTAAGTTAAAATGATATGTATTCCTATGAGAAAAGAGTCATTGGAAACTCTTAAAAACTATTGCTATCACCTGGGCAGCTAGAAGAATTACACTTAGAGGGAACAGTGACAAACTGTATAGGATGAAAGGACAAGACATAAATAGGTATATAGATATATGCATGCATAAATACATATACATGTGTGTGTGTATATATATATATATATATATATATATATATACATACAACCAGAACTGAAACAAAAAGAGTTTAATGCTAAAAGAAATGGGAAAAGAAACAAATGGAGGTAAATTTATATATCACCAAGAAGCACATGGCTGGAGGGGGGAGAACATCTATACAATGGAAGGGTAAAGAGATTGGAGATAGGAAATGCTCAACTCTTACGTGCTTTGAAACTGACACAAAGAGGGAAGAACAATCCAATCCATTGGGACAGAGAATAGATTTGCATCCTATAGGGGAGTAGAAGGGTAAAAATTGGACTGGTGGGGAGGAAAGCAGTACATGGGAGGGGAAATTTTAAAAAGACAACAGGGGAAAATAAAGGAGAAATAAGAAGGGAGGTAGTAGAAAGGAAAGTAAAATAAGGGTGGGAACTAGGGGGACTGATTTAAAACAAAACATTGGTGTAGCAGGAATCAAAATACTGGGAAATGCACAGCTAGTAATCATAACTCTGAATGTGAATAGAATGAACTCATCCATAAAATGTAAGTGAATAGCAGAGTGTATTAGATATGCTACCATATGCTGTCTGCAAGAAACACACATGAGGAAGGTAGATACACATATGGTGAAAGTAAGAGGATGGAGTCAAATCTATTGGGCATCAACTGAAAAAAGAAGACAGGAATTGCAATCATGATATCTGACAAAGACAAAGTAAAAATAGATCTATTTAAAAGAGATAGGGAAGGTAATTACATCCTGATAAAAGGCAGTATAGACAATGAGGAAATATGGGTACTCAATATATAACCACCAAATGGAATAGCATCCAAATTTCTAAAGGAGAAACTAGAGGAGCTCAAGGATGAAATGGATAGAAAAACTATACTAGTGGGAGACCTGAACCTTCCTCTATCAGATCTGGATAAATCAAATCAAAAAATAAATAAGAAAGAGGTGAGAGAAGCAAATGAAATCTTAGAAAAATTAGAGTTAATAGACATGTGGAGAAAAATATATAGGGACAAAAAGGAATACACATTTTTTTCAGCAGCACATGGTACATTCACAAAAATTGACCATTTTTGTGACCATGGCACAAAAATATTGCAAACAAGTGCAAAAGGGCAGAAATAATAAATGCAATGTTCTCAGACCACAATGCAATGAAAATAATAATAAGTAAAAGTACAAGAGTACATGAGTAGATGAGGCAGGATTCATACCAGGAATGCAAGGATGGTTCAATATTAGGAAAATAATCCACATAATTGACCATATTAACAAATTAACAAATCAAAAATTAATTGGAAATTAAACAATATGATTCTCCAAAACCGGCTAGTTAAAGAACAAATCATAGAAACAATTAAAACTTCATTGATGAAAATGACAATGGTGAGACTTCCTTTTAAAACCTATGGGATGCAGCCAAAGCAGTACTCAGGGGGAAATTTATATCCTTGACTTCATATATAAACAAATTAAGAAGGGCAGAGATCAATGAATTGGGCATACAAATTAAAAAACTAGAAAGCGAACAAATTAAAAATCCTCATATGAAGACTAATTTAGAGATCCTAAAAATCAAAGGAGAAATCAATAAAATTGAAAGTCAAAGAACTATTGATTTAATAAATAAGACTAAAAGCTGGTATTTTGAAAAAACAAATAAAATAGACAAAGTACTAGTCATTCTAATTTAAAAAAGGAAAGAAAAAAACCAAATTGACAGGGTCCAAGATGAAAAGGGAGACCTCATCTCTAATGAAGAGAAAATTAAGGCAATCATTAAAAGTACTATACCTAATAATATGGCAACAAATATGGCAATCTAGGTGATATAGATGAATACTTACAAAAATATAATTGCCTAGACTAAAAGAAGAAGAAATAAATTACCTAAACAACCCCGTATCAGAAAAAGAAATTGAACAAGCCATCAAAGAACTCCCTAAGAAAAAATACCCAGGTCCAGATGGATTCACAAATGAATTCTATCAAACATTCAAAGAACAACTAATCCCAATATTATACAAACATTTTGACAGAATAAGCCAAGATGGGGTTCTACCAAATTCTTTTTTCGACACAAACATGGTACCGATCCCAAAGCCAGGCAGGTTAAAAACAGAGAAAGAAAACTATAGACCATTCTCCCTAATGAATATAGATGCAAAAATCTTAAATAGGATACTAGCAAAAAGACTCCGGCAAGTCATCACAAGGGTTATTCTCTATGATAAGGCAGGATTCATACCAGGAATGCAAGGATAGTTCAATATTAGGAAAATAATCCACATAATTGACCATATTAACAAGCAAAAATACAAAAATCACATGATTATCTAAATAGATGCTGAAAAAGCCTTTGATAAAATACAACACCCATTCCTTTAGAAAACACTAGAAAGTATAGGAATAGAAGGGCCTTTCCTAAAAATAATAAACAGTATATATCTAAAACCATCAGCAAACATCATCTACAATGGGGATAAACTCAAAGTCTTCCCAAAAATATCAAGAGTAAAACAAGTATGCCCATTATCACCTTTATTATTTAATATTGTACTAGAAACTCTAGCAGTAGCAATTAGAGAAGAAAAAGACATTGAAGGTATTAAAATTGGCAATGAGCAGACCAAGCTGTCATTCCTTGCAGATGATATGATGACTTACTTAAAGAATCCTAGAGAATCAAACAAAAAGCTAGTCGAAATAATCAACAACTTTAGCAAAGTTGCAGTACACAAAATAAATCCGCATAAGTCATCAGCATTTCTATATATCTCCAACCCAGTTCAGTAGCAAGAATTAGAAAAAGAAATTCCATTTAAAGTCATCCTAGACAATATAAAATGCTTGGGAATCTATCCGCTGAGACAAACACAGGAACTATATGAACACAACTACAAAACACTCTCCACAGAATTAAAACTAGATCTTAACAACTGGAAAAACATTGATTGCTCATGGGTGGGATAAGCTAACATAATAAAAATGACCATCCTACCCAAACTTATCTATTTAGTGCCATACTCATTGAACTTCCAAAAGACTTTTTAGTGAAATATAGAAAACCATAACAAAGTTCATTTGGAAGTATAAAGGTCAAGGATATCCAGGGAAATAATGAAAAAGAATTCAAAGGAAGGTGGCCTTTGTAAACCTCAAAATTTCTTAGACTTATAAATGTTGGAAATTTCACCATTGGGAAATTTCATACTTGAAAATTTTCCTATTGATAGTGGGTCTTGACTATTGGAATGTGAATCCCATTGGCATGGGAGGTTCCTTCTCCTTCCCTTCTTAAGATTACTTTAGGACAGAAACCTTTTGCTGAACAATGGAAAGGACTTTGACCTATGCTTAAGCATAGAACAGGAATTTCTTTGAGTCATGATTGATTTTAGAATTGATACAATGGAGATACTTGGAATCAATCTCCACCCTATTCAGTCCTAACAGGATTGAGTAAGGGCTGCAGCCTAGATCAAAATTTAATTATTTCAATCTCTACCCTACTCAGGTTAACAGGATTTAGAAAGGGCTGTAGCAAAGGATCAAAGATTTAATTATTTGAAAATATGACCTTCAACAGACATGTGCAAAGCCAGAAGACCTCTGGGCGGTCCTGGGTTAAGCTAGAGCCTCCATTGGCACAGGGAAATTGATGGACACGTGATTGGTAGATGTGAGGACTGAGGGGAGGGAACTTGGATGGTTTCCTTAAGGATAGGGGGATCTGAAGACTGGAGGTGGGGGGTTGAGAAGTTGGTCGGTGTGGTTGGTGTGTGCTCTGAGAAGCTTGCTCTGAAGGAAGCTGAAGGTGGGGGCCTCTGAGACTGTTTCTCCATTTTGGTCACGTGAGTAATAGGGACTGATCTCTTTTCTTTGCCCCAGCTATCTAAGGGCTTGGGCCTTTTGGCCCAGCCTAAACAGAAGGGGTATTTAAGCCCTATTCCCTTCTCTCCCTTTTTCTCTCTCTCTATCTCTAATTCCTTTCTTCCTCCTATTGTAATTAAACTCCATAAAAGATTGACTGCTGATTTGAGTTTTCATTTAAGAATTACATAGCTGAATTCCTTGGAGACCTTAAATTAATATATATATCAGTCTTTTAAAGTGATTCCCTTGTAACACCTTGCAGTCCCAGATCTCAAACTATATTACAAAACAGTGTTCAGGAAAACAATTTGGTACTGGCAAAGAGACAGAAAGGAAGATCAGTGGAATAAATTTGGAGTAAATGACCTCAGCAAGACTGTCTATGACAAACCCAAAGACCCCAGATTTTTGTACAAAAATCCACTATTTGTTTAAAACTTCTGGGAAAATTGGAAGACATTGTGGAAGAGAAATCAAAACTATTAATAAGCACATGAAAAAGTCTTCTAAATCTCGTATAATCAGAGTGATGCAAATCAAAACAACTCTGAGGTATTACCTCACACCTAGCAGAATGGCTAACATGACAGCAACTGAAATTAATGAATGCTGGAGGGGATGTGGCAAAAGTTGGGACATTAATTCATTGCTGGTGGAGTTGTGAATTGATCCAACCATTCTGGAGGGCAATTTGTAACTATGCTCAAAGGGTGCTAAAAGACTGTCTGCCCTTTGATCCATCCATAGCACTGCTGGGTTTGTACCCCAAAGACATAATAAGGAAAAAAGGCTTGTACAAGAATATTCATAGCTGTGTTCTTTTTGGTGGCAAAAAATTGGAAAATGAGGTAAGGCCCTTCAATTGGGGAATGGCTGAACAAATTGTGTTATACCTTGGTGATGGAATACTATTGTGCTCAAAGGAATAATAAAATGGAAAAATTCCATGGGAACTGGAACAACCTCCGGGAAGTGATGCAGAGCAAAAAGAGAAGAGCCAGGAGAACATTGTACACAGAGACGGATACACTGTGGTACAATCAAATGTAATGGACTCCTCCATTAATAGCATTGCAATGTTCCTGAACAATCTGCAGGGATCTATGAGAAAAAACACTATCCTTAAGCAGAGGACAAACTGTGGGAGTAAAGACACCGAGGAAAGGCAACTACTTGACTACAGGGTTGAGGGGATATGATTGAGGAGAGATGCTAAATGAGCACCCTAATGCAAATACCAACAACAAGGAAATGGTTTCAGAAAACAAGGACACAGGTGATACCCAGTGGAATCATGCGTGGGCCAGGGGAGAGGTGGCAGGAGGGTGGGGAGGAAAAGAAAATGATATCTGTTTCCAATGAATAATGATGAAAATGACCAAATAATATAATATTTAAAAACTAAAAAAAAATCATCAAAAGTTAATTAAGAAAGGGGGGAAATAAAAAAAAACAAAACAAAATTACTTCTTAATGGACCCAATAAGTTAAAATGATATCTATGCCTACAATAAAAGAGGATATTTTTAAATCTTAAAAATTGTTATTATCACCTGTGTAGTTAGAAGAATTATACTTATAGGAAACAGTGACAAACTGAATAGGATGAAATGCCAAGACATAAATATGTATATAGATATATGTATGCCTAAATATACAAATATATGTATATATATATAAATACAACTAGAGTTAAAAATTGGTTAATACTAAGAGAAATGGGAAAAGAAACAAAATAGGGTAAATTTATATGTCACAAAGAAGTACATGGTGGGGTGGGGGGAGGAGAGAACATCAATACCCTGGAAGGGTAAAGCGGTTGGAGATAGGAAATATTCAATTCTTATGTACATTGGAATCGACTCAAAGAGGGAAGAACAACCAAAGACATTGGGGCAGAGAATTGATTTGTGCCCTATAGAGAAGTAGAAGGGCAACAAATGGACTTATGGGGAGGGAAGGAATACAAGGGAGGGAGAGGATGGGGGGTAATTTAAAAAGTCTGTAAAGAAAGTAAGAGAGGAATAAGAAGGGAGGGGGTAGAAAGGGAAATAAAATAAGGGTGGGAATTAGGGGGACTAATTAAAAACAATACACTGGATCAGAGAGATGGAAGTCAAAACAACTCTGAGGTATGACCTCCAACCTAGCAGATTGGCTAACATGACAGCAACTGAAATTAATGAATGCTGGAGGGGATGTGGCAAAGTCAGGACATTATTTCATTGTTGGTGGAGTTGTGAATTGATCCAACCATTCTGGAGGGCAATTTGTAACTATGCTCAAAGGGTGCTAAAAGACTGTCTGCCCTTTGATCCAGCCATAGCACTGCTGGGTTTGTACCCCAAAGAGATAATAAGGAAAAAGACTTGTGCAAGAATATTCATAGCTGTGCTCTTTGTGGTGGCAAAAAATTGGAAAATGAGGGGAGGCCCTTCAATTGGGGAATGGCTGAACAAGTTGTGGAATATGTTGGTGATGGAATACTATTGTGCTAAAAGGAATAATAAAGTGGAGGAATCCCATGGAGACTGGAACAACCTCCAGGAGGTGATACAGAGCGAAAGGAGCAAAACCAGGAAAATATTGTACACAGAGACGGATACACTGTGGTACAATCAAATGTAATGGACTTCTCCATTAGTGGCATTGCAGTGATCATGAACAACCCAGAGGGATCTATGAAAAAGAACACTATCCACATTCAGAGGAAAAACTGTGGGAGTAAGAACACCAAAGAAAAAAAACTGCTTGATTATATGGGTCAATGGGGATATGAATGGGGATATAGACCCTAAATGAACACCCTAGTACAAACATCAACAGCATGGAAATGGGTTCTAATAAAGGACACATGTAATACCCAGTGAAATTGTGCATTGGCTTTGGGAAGGGTGGGGTCAGAGGAGGGAGAAATAGAATATGAATTTTGTAACTAGGAATAATGTTTGAAATTGACCAAGTTAAAAAAAATAAAAACAAAACACTGGTGTAGAATAAAATAGTGAAAGAAGAAAGGGCAGAACTAGGAGTAGAAATCAAAATGCTGGGAAATACACAGCTGGTAATCATAACTGAATGTGAATGGAATGAACTCACCATGCAAATGCAAGCAAATAGAGTGGATTGGAAACCAAAACCCTACCATATTCTGTCTACAAGAAACACACATAAGGAAGGTAGACACACATAGGGTAAAAGTAAGAGGATGGAGCTAAATCTATTGGACATCAACATAGAAAAAGAAGGCAGGAGTTGCAATCATGATATCTGACAAAGCCAAAGTAAAAATAGATCTAGTCAAAAGATATAGGGAACATAATTACATCTTGATAAAAGGCAGTATAGACAATGAGGAAATATCAGTACTCAACATATATGCACCAAATGGCATAGCATCCAAAAGAAGGTGTTTACTATCTGTTGAATTCATCTATTTCTTGGGGAGTAAATAGTATATTGTGCCTTAGAGTCACCACATCTCCATTGCTTCCTATTTCAGGTACTTCTCTTAGAGGAAAAAGATCTCTAGTTGAATATGGTACCTGTGGGTCAGTTTGACTAGAATGAGTTTTTTTTAGAAGGATGAGATTTCCTTGGAGCTAGAACTGGTTTTTGGGTAGGAGGATATATCCTTGGGGCTGGGATTGGTTTTTGGTTAGGAGAAGGAACACAATAAACTAGGATTTCAGAAATTTGGGTTTCAGGAGAAGGGTCTTGGGGATTAAGTTCAGCCAAGATTTACAGACCATGAGAGAACAAATCTGTTAGTGGAGCTATCGAAGAGGTTTATTCCATCTCCATTTTGGAGGAAGGAATTTCCTCATTTAGAGGTTCAGAAACAGGTTTGTCAGGTTCAGACATGTTTTTGGTATGGTCAATATTTGCCCATTGATCCTGTAAGAAGCATTTTAAATCATCCAATTGGTTTTGCATGTTCTCCTGTATTTTAGCTTCAGATTTTTGCATGTTTTCCTGTATTTTAGCTTCAGATTTTTTCAAGTTAGCATTTCTCATCACAGTATTTAGGAGTATAAAATGAAATTACCTAATAACATTAGAAATTGGAGGTATTCTGAAACCTTTAATGTCCCTAATTCTTCAACTGCCATACATTTTTTGTAGTTATTTTCCTAGCAGACTTCACAAGTTGTTTTGTTTTTGTTTTTGCTTTTGTTTTTTCTTACTCCTCACTTAATTTTAAAACTAGAGACACGTGGAGAGCAGGACAAGACCTATACTTCCTCCACGTTTTTTTCAGTGCTAATTAAGAGTAATCTAGGCAGTATTGTCAGTGAGGGTTGCCTAATTGGGTTGCTTGTTCCCTAAGGAAAGGGGATTCATATGTAAACAGCCTCCCCAGTCCTGCCACTTTTAGATAAAAAAAAAAGACTGTGTTCAATTCAAATTAAGGATAAAAGAAGGAAAAAAATTATACTCACCTGATCTTGCAGCTGTGTTTCAAATTGCTTAAAAATCTGACTTGAGGAAGTAATAAAGAGAGAAATGAAAGAGGTTTCATAGAAATTTAAGGGTCCTAGTAATACCCTTGTGGATTAGCCAGACTGTAAGGATATTCTTAGGGTTGTGACCTATTCTAAATTATTTTGGTCACCAGAGAAAATCCCAAATAAAATACCCAAATCAGTTTGGAAATTTATGGTGATTTTAATTAATATAGAGGGAAGGAATTAAGGATAACAGAGAGAAAGAGGGTATAGAATTTCTCCTGCCTTGCCTGTGCCAGGGGGAGTTCAAAGGTCTTTGAAGAAGATTAGAAGCTTTTCTAAGAGGATAGTGTTTGGAAGGTAAAAGAGAAAAGAATTAGCCTAAACTCCAAGAGAGCTCAGTGAAGATGCCTCATCTGAACTAGGCTACTAAGCCTCTCCCAGTATAGTATCAAGGAAAACTCACTGACAACCCTAGACAATAGCTGCCACCATGCCAAGATGCTGAAACACTCAGCAAGCTGCCTCCAGAGCCACCTCTCTGCGGAAAGAGAGCAAAGAGAGGAAGTGACACAAAATATATAGATGGTTTTTACCTCACTTTTTCCAATGGTAGCTTAAGCTTGATTTAGGACAGCCCAGGGGACTGTCAGTTATTTCTGATTTGTCATTTGCTAGCACATGTCTGTCATAGGCCATCATCCTAAATACTTAATTCTTAAGTATGGGTGTAGACATTCCTGTTTTTGTTAGACTAAGTAGGGTGGAGTAATCTAAAGTTCACACCAGTGAGGCAAAAGGAGAGAGATGCCCCTTGCCAAAAGGCTATTTTTGAACAAATTGGGGTTTCCGAGAAATGGGCCACTTATGATAGCCTCCAGGGATGTCTTTTCTAGGGATTGATGCTGAAGATGCCCCAGAGCAGGTAAACATGGACCCTCCTGAGGGACAGGCCTTTCCCCAGACTTTAGTGGCCCAGCATGGGTCCAATAAGGACAGTTTGTAGTTGAATGACTGTCCTGAGGTTCAACTCCCTCTATGCCCCCTGAAAAGATAGTCCTCTTATATGACTGCAATATTCAAATAAGATAAATTTTAATGACCAATTTGGATTGGAGAGGGAAGAGGGAAGAAGGATCTCCCTAGATAAGGTTTGAGTCTCTCTCAGCTTTGGAGCTGAGGCCAGGCCTCACAGGATGGTGGAGTTTTCTCTTATTCCTGTCTACGCTATATCTGTGCTAATTTTCTTAATTTCAAATCTTAGCAGTAGACAGCAAGCAACAAGAAAAGTTTTTACCTTCAGAGCTGGTTGGGCCTGTCTATTTGGGCAGAAGAAAATAGAGGCACTTCTATCTAGAGACTGGGAAGAAAAGCTCCTCACACTTCCAACACCAGTAAGGAAGACTAACTGCCACTCCCAGTTGCCCCTTCCCCCACCAACTGTCAGTCTTGTCAATTTATACTCTCTCTAATATTCCCACTGTTGCTTGCTCCAACACAGTGACAGAAAGTCCATAACTTGTTTTAGTTTCCTTTCCACACTAAACACAGCATGCCACACCCATCCCTTGAAATTCTGGACCCTAGTGCAAGCATGGAGTTAGACCTCAAGCTCTAGTGCAAGGGAGTCTACAGTGCTTGGCCCATTCAATCCTAAGGAGAGGACCAGAAAACCTGTTCTAACCTGAGATGAGATCCCATGCTCCACTTCAGGGCAGCCCACAGTGCACCAAGCTGTTGTAAGCCCGGAGGAAGGCTCTAAAAATTTACCCAAGTCTACAGTGAAAACTCAAAACACAGTGCTTTTCCTCCACAAGGCTGGTACTAGCCTAAGAGGAGGTCCAGAACTCTGCCCAAACTTACATCCAAGGCTCCAGAGCAAACTAGTCTGCAGTGTAACTGGATCACAATGTTCTGTGTCCTGCATGCCATCAGTAATCTCTAAAGGATATTGAATCAATAGTAGGTGGTAGCTTTCAGAGCTTCCAGACTTCATACTACCTTGGAAGAATTGAAACTTTTAGGAATCCAGAATTAGAACTCAGGGTAATAGCAAGAAAAAAATAGAAGTTTAAGACCATGCCTCCTCTACCCTAAGAAGAGAATCTACCTTTAAGATAAAAGTAAAAGTTTAAAAAAAAGAGGCTTGGAAAATGAGCAAACAGCAAAAACAAACATATACTTAACAATGGAAAAATTTTATGGAGACAAAGAAGAAAAGGCACAGATGTAGGAATTCAAAGGAACTGATCTCAGGCTTAAAGGGCTCAAAAAAGAAGTAAAAAACTAAATAAGTAACCAATGAAAATGGGAAAGAGAAATGAAAATAATACAAAAATTAAAAAAAAAAAACCTCTTAAAAAGTAGAATTGGCCAAATGAAAAAGAGAAACAAAATCCAATGAAGAAAAGAATTTATTTAAAAATAGAATTGGTCAAATGGAAAAGGAGTATCAAAAACTAATGGAAGAAAATTATTTCTTAAAAATTAGAATTGGGCAAATAGAAGGTAATAACTTTATGAGATATAAACAATAAAAAAGAAAAAGAAAAAAAAACAGAAGAAAATATGAAATATCTCATTTAAAATACAACTGACCTGTAAAATGGATCCAAAATAGACAATCTAATAATTATTGGACTACCTGAAAGATATGATAAAAATGAAAGTACCTAGGCATCATATTATAAAAAATTATCTAAGAAAACTTCCCTAATATTCTCAAATAAGAGGGTAAAATATAAATCAGAAGAATTCACTGATATCATGAAATAAATCCAAAAATGACAACTCCAGGAATATAGCCAAATTCAAGCTCACAGGCCAAGAAGAAAATATGGCAAGTCATCAGAAATTAACAATTCAAATATCATGGAGTTGCAGTCAGGATTACACAGGACTTAGCAATGTCTGCAGTAACGATCAGATGGTTTGGAATATGATAATCTGGAAGGCAAAGGAACTAGGTTCACAACCCAGAATCATTTGTCCAGACAAAAGGTGTATATTCTTCCAGGGGGAGAAATGGTCATTTAATAAAATAGATTTCAAAACATTTCTGATGAAAAGATCAGACCCAAACATAAATTTTGATGTCCAAATGCAAAAGAAGAATTAATAAGATAAATAAAGAGACAATTTAAGGGGTTCAATCAGGTCAAACTGTTAAGATGGAAATAATAACATGGAAACACGATATTGGTATCTCAAATTTTTTATCATTATTAGAGCAGCTAGAAGACAGAGACAGACAAAGGTGTGGGAATAAGTTGGGTAAGATGAGAGGTAAAATGGGGTAAATTATACCACCTAAAGAGGCTTGAAGAAAGAAACAATTGCAGTAGAGGGGAGGATGAGGGTGGTGAGAGGAAAGAGGATTTGACTCAGAGAGGGAATAACAGCCATACTCAATGGGGTATAGAACCCTATCTTACCCTATGGAGAAGGAGGAGGGGATAAGAAGTGTAGTGGTAAGAAGGGAAATAATATAAGGGAATAGGCAATTGGAGGGATGATTAAAAGCAAACATTAGTGAGGAGGGACAGAGTGAAAAGGGAAAGAGAAAGATCAAAGAGGGAAAATAACATGGAGGAGAACACAGAGTTGGTAATTATAACTATGAATGTAAATGGGATAAACTCACTTATGAAACCAAAGCAGATAGCAGAATGAATTAAAAACCAGAATTCAATGATAGAAGAAACACATTTAAGGCAGGCAGTAAAGGTAAGGAGATGGAGCAGAATGTCTTGGGCTTCAACTGAACTAAAAACATCAGAAGTAGTCATCAGTGACAAAGCTAAAGCAAAATAGACCTAATTAAAACACATAAGAAAGGAAATTACATCTTGATAGAAGATACTGTAAACAATTAAGTAATATCAATACTTCACATTTTTAAAGGAGAAATTAAATGAGCATTAGGAAAAATAAACAGTAAAATTATTCTAGTGGGCGACTTCAACCTTCCCCTCTCAGAATTAGATAAATCTAACAAAAAATAAAAAAGTAAAGGAAGTTAATGAAATTTTAGAAAATACACATTTAATAGATATCTGGATAAAATTAATAGAGGCAAAAAGATATCCTCTTTTCAGCGACATATGGATGTGTACACAAAAATTAACCATGTACTCAAGCATAAAACTTCGCAAATTAAGAAAGGCATCATTTTCAGATCATAATACAATAAAATAATAATCAATATAGGTTCATGGAAAGACAAATAAAAAGTAAATAGAAACTAAATAATTTAATTATAAAAATGTGTGGGTCAAAGAACAAATTATAGAAACAATCAATAATTTCATTAAAGAGAATGACAATGAGGAGACAACATATCAAAATTTGTGAGATACAGTCAAAGCAGTACTTAGGGGGAAATTTATCTCTCTGAATTCTTATATCAATAAAATGGAGAAAAGTAGATAAATGAATTGGACAAGCAACTTAAAAATAGAAAAAAAGAGGAAACTAAACATTCTCAATTAAAGACTAAATTGGAAATCCTAAAGATTAAAGGAGAGATTAATAAAATTGGAAGTAAAAGAGCTATTTGACTAAGAGCTAGTTTTAAGAAATTACAAGTAAAATAGAACATTGGATAATTTCATTTTTAAAAAAGGAAAGAAGTAAATCACATTACCAGGATCAAAAATTAAAATGATTAATTCACCACCAGGGAAGAGTGCTCATATGACAATAATTCTGACAACTTGGGTGAAATGGAGGGATATTTGCAGTATAAATTGTCCAAATAAACAAAATATGAATAGAATACTTAAATAATTCCATTTCAGGAAAAGAAATTGAACAAGTCATCAAAGAATTCAATCACAAGAAGTGGGAGTGGAGCCATGATGGAGGCATGGTAGCAGAAGCCTTCTGAATCTCCTTCCAACCAATCATTACAAAGAGTCTAAAAGGGATAAAAATAAAAACAGGATGAGCAAAGGAATTCTCCCATTGGACATAGGATAAAAGATATGAAGAGAATGGGGATTCCCATACTATCAGAGAGTAAAACTGCCGAGTCAAAGCTTAAGCTGATCACCCCTCCCTCCATATCTCCCCATACCAATTCTGGAGCTGAATGAGGGCCAGAGCAATCACCAAATTCTTGGGGTCTGGCTGAAAGCACCACAGACTTATACCTGAGGGCTATTACAGGCATTGACAGGCTAAATATCACAGAGCTAAATAACAAAGAGCATGGTTCTTTAAGTGGGAACAGCAAAATGGCTGGCCACAGATGAAAGGGCAAGGAAGATAGCCTCTGGTCAAAACACAGGGCACAGTTGAAAATCCAAGCAGCTGCAGCTGAGAAAGATAACCTCAGGATAAAATATTTGAAACTCTATACAACAGACCCACCCTTGAAAATCCAAGCCACAGGAGCTGAGGAAAATAGATTCAAGGCAAAACACTTAAAAGCACCTTACACAAAAACGATCACAGATCTATCTGCCCTAACTCTGGGAAAGGAAGATAATCCCAAGGTAAAGTCTAGTGAGACAAAAAACAAGATAGCAATGACCACCAACATGTAAGAATCCCAGTTCTGCAGTGGAAAAAGGACTAAACAACAGTTAAAAAAAAAAAAAGCTCTTTACCCTGAAAAATTTCTATGAAGAAAAAGAGGAAAATACATAAATAACAATAAGTAACAGAAATCAGTGATAATCAAGCATCCAAACACCTTCCCCCCAATGAAAATTATTCACAGGTTCTGGAGGAACTCAAAAAGGAGTTCAAGAACCAAGTAAGAAAGATACAAGAAAAAATGAGAAGAAAAGTGGGAAAAAGAAATAAAAGTAATATAAAAAGAAAATAGCAGCTTGAAAGACAAAGTTGCCCAAGTGGAAAAAGAGGAACAGAAATCAAATGAATGAGCAAATTGGAAACTGTAACTGACCTAACTGGAAGCCATGATAAGTAGGCTAGATCAAACCAAAAAAGGGGAACCCAAAAATCATAAATGAAAATCAATCTTCAAAAACTACAATTGGGCAAGTAGAAATTAATGATTTTATGAGACAGGAAGAATTAATAAAACAAAATCAAAAGAATGAAAAAAATAGAAGAAAACATGAAATATCTCATTTAAAAAACAACTGAACTGGAAAACAGACTAGGAGAGACAATTTGAGAATTATTGTACTACATAAAAGTCTGGAACAACAACAAAAAAATCCTGAACATCATATTACAAGAAATTATCCAAGAAAACTGCCCTGATATTCTTGAACTCTTTAAGAGGGCTAAATAGACATTGAAAGAATCCCCCAATTACCTCCTACATTAAATTCCCAAAAGACTACTCCCGGGAATGTTATACCAAATTAAAGAGCTTCCATGCCAAGGACAAAATAATGCAAGCAGCCAGAAAGAAACAATTAAGATATCATGGAACCCCAATCAGAATTACACAGACTCTGGCAGGTTCCACACTAAAGGACTGCAAGGCTTGGAACATAAGATTCAGGAAGGCAAGAGAACTGAGTCTACAACCAAGAATCACCTACCCATCAAAACTGACTATATCCTTTCAGGGGAAAATATAGTCATTTAATAAAACAGAAGATTTCTAGGCATTCCTAAAGATAAGACCAGAACTAAATGGAAAATTTGATGTCCAAATATAAAATTAAAGAGAAACATGAAAGGTAAATAAGAATGAGGGTAAAAAAATTTAAGGGCTTCAATAAGGTCAAATTGATTATATTCTTTAAGGAAAAATGATATCTGTAACTCCTAAAAATTGTTTTCATTATCGTAGTAGCTAGAAGAAATTTACATAAGCAGAGGTTGTACTGTTGAGCTTCTTAAGATGATATGTAATAAAAAATAATTTAGGGGAAACAAAAAGAGAATGGAACTGAGAGAAATTCAAAAGAAAAGGTAAAATAGGATACCACATAAACAGGCACATGGGGGAGGGGGTGTCACGGAATAATATTATAAGAATGAGAGGAAGAAAGTGGTGACAGGTAATTCTTAAATCTTATTCTCAGTGAAATCAGTTTTGAGAAGGAAAAAGATCCAGATCTACTGCAGTATAGAAACCTATCTTACCCTACAGAGGAGTTGAAAAGGAATAACAAAGTGGAGGGCAGGGGGGGGGGCAGGGGTAGTGCGTGGGTGAGAGAGTATTAAAAGGGAGGGAAAGGTGTGGGGGGGTGACTAATAGACCTTAAAGAGAAATAGGAGGGGAATGAGAAGGGAGGAGTTGTGAAGGAAAGTAAAATAAGGGTGGGGAAAGGGAGAACTGATTAAAGGCAAAACACTGGTATGGAGGGAAATAATGAAAGAAGAAATCAGGATTAAAAGAGGAAATCAAAGTGACAGGAAATACACAGATGGTAATCATAACTCTGAATGAAAATGGGATGAACTCACCCATAAGACAGAAGCATATAGCAGAGAGGATTAAAAATCAAAATCTTACCATATGTTGCCTACAGGAAACACACATGAGGCAGTCAGACACACATGGTAAAGGTAAGAGGCAAGTGCAGAATTTATTGAGCATCAACTGAAGGAAAAAGGCAGGAGTCACATGATATCTGACAAAGGCAAAGTAAAAATGGATCTGATTGAAAAAGATAAGGAAGGTAATTACATCCTCATAAAAGGTAATATAGATGATGAAAAAATATGAGTACTCAACATGTATGGACCAAATGGTACAGCATCCAGATTTTTAAAGGAGAAATATTAGAGTTTAATGAGGAAATAGATAGTAAAACTATACTAGTGGGAGACTCGACCTACTTCTATAAGATTGAGATAAATTAAACCAAAAAATACATAAGAAAGAAGAGATATGAATGAAATTTTAGAAAAATTAGTTTAAAGGTATATGGAAAAAAGTAAATTGGGATAAAAAGGAATATACCTTCTTTTCAGTAGTATATGGTTCATTTATAAAGATTGACCATGTGCTGGGGCATAAAAACAAATGCAAACAAATGCAGAAAAGCAGAAATAACAAATACATCTTTTTCAGATCATAGTGATAAAAATTTAATTAATAAGGGTACATGAAGAGCAAAACAAAAAATTAATTGAAAATTAAATAATCTGAATTTCCAAAACTGGTGGGTTAAAGAACAAATCATAGAAATAATTACTGATTTAACTGAAGAGGATGACAATGAGGAAACAACATATCAATATTTTGTGAGATGCTGCAAAAACAATACTCAGGGGAAAATTTACATCTCTGAGTGCCCATATTAACAAAAAAGAGGAAGAGGAGATTAATGAATTGTGTATGCAACTAAAAAAACTAGAAAAAGAACACATTAAAAACCCTCAAATGAAGACCAAATTCAAAATCCAAAAAGATTAAAGTAGAAATTAATAAAATGAAAGTAAAAAGCTATTGAACTAATAAATAAGAGTATGAGCTGGTATTTTGAAAAAAAAACAAATTAGCTAAATATTGACTAATTTAATTTTTTAAAAAAGAAAGAGAACCAAATTAACAATATCATGAATGAAAAGGATGATCTCATCTCAAATAAGGAGGAAATTAGTGTAATTATTAAGAGCTATTTCACCCAATTATATGACAATAAATATGGCCATATAGGTGAAATGGACAAAATACAAAAATATAGACAAAAAATTTACAAAAATTTAAATTGCTTAGATTAACAGAATAGGAAACAGAATACTTATAATACCACATCAGAAAAAGAATCTGAACAAGCCATTAAGGAACTTCCTAAGAAAAAATCAGCAGGGCCAGAAGGATTCACAAGTGAATTCTATCAAACATTTAAGGAACAACTAATCCCAATATTCTACGAACTATTTGAAAAAATAAGCAAAGGAGTTTTTAATTGGAAAATCTTGAACCTCAGGACTATGTTCCCCAGAATTCTTTTTCATCTCCCAGCACCCTTTTCCCTGAGTCCTCACATTTGCACTGTCACCTTATTGTTTATAACTTTCTGTGACTCCATCCTCTTGCTCTTTTTGTGATTGAGGCTGAGTTTAATCTAGCTTTTAAATTTTTAATTATTGTTAATAAGTCTTATAAAATATAATATTTGGGTGTTAATTTTAATGATCACATTTTGGCTTACCAAAAAGAAATGGAATTCTAATTTTTTTTCCTAAAGCTTTGAGAAAGAATAGACAGTAGAGAAATTTTGCAAGCCCCATTTCCTCTCCAGCTGCTTCTTGCGCCCATCTGCTTGTGCCAGCTCTCTGCCTTCCACTGCTGCTGCTGCTGTTCCTGTCTCCCGAGCCCCACTGGTCCCTGCCCAACCTCCAGCATCTGACAGCCTGCAACCAAACCTACCTGCTGTGAGCCTGGGCTGTCTTTTCAACACACAACCTGGGAATTCTTAAGAACTGGATGAAGTATAAATCCCTTTCCCCCACCCAAACCCTAATGTGAGTTTCTAGCCTTTCATAGACATCAGCAGGGAAACACAGCATGGAGAAGCAAACTCACACTATTCAGCCACACCCCCTTATCGGTTCCAAGTAGATTTTGTAAGCTGACCCTCTGCTCCTGGCTTGTAACTTAGGGTTTTTTTCACAGGAAGAGGACACTCCTGCCATTCCCCACCCCTTCCACCCTACAACCCAATATAACAGGGAGGACAGATAGTCCAAAGCAGGGGATTTCAAACTGAAGTTTTGGAGATTTTTGACTCTAATATTTCCTTTTCCTTTTTTTTCTCTTGGCCCAAAACACCAAGGACTACTCTTTCTCTCATATGCAAATATGTTATTTTCCCTTGAATTTTTTCCCCTAGGGAGGAGGTAAAAGAACAATACTTTTCTAAGCCTCCTAGCTAATTCTTTTACCTTCCAGTCAGGAATTTTGCTTTGTTTGGTCTTCCTTGTAAATAATATTCATTCAGTTTTCTTTTTTTGAGGAATAATGGTATTAGGAAGCATGCTTGAAACTCTGAAGCAACATTTGATTTGGAAGTTGACAAGCTCTATTTAATTCTTTTCCCTGGAGTTTTTTTTTTTTACTTCTCCTTAAGAATATGCAGCAACAAGCTTGGTTGCTTGAGTTCAAGACAAAACTGGAATATTTTGACAAAGTTTTGAAAATCTTCATACTATCAACATCCAGAATGGAGATTCTTCCCAGTGCGTGTATGAGGAACTACAGAAGTAAGTCAAAAGAAATCCAAATGAATAATAAATACTGGGGAGGGGAATGAACCTTAAAGATATATGGATGTTTATTGCTTGCTAACTATTTTGAGTTTATTCCCCTCCATTATAGTGAAGAAGTCTATTGGAATTGGAGAAAAGGGTTTTTGCGTTCACTGCCAGTACCCTGTCAATGCTCCTTATATTGTATTTATTGCTTTAAGGGTTAATTTTTTAAGTTCATATATTAGTCTAATCAATCTATTCTGTTACATGATCTTTATTTGTACCTTTCCACTATGATTGTACTGAAGGACATATCATTGTAAAAGCCCACAAACACCCTTTTTCATTGGCAAAATCATAACTCCTTAGGGATGCTACATTTGTCACCTAATCCATCGAGGTAATGTGTTGCCTAAACTGCCTTTTCTTCCTTTTTGCCTTTATTAATTGTTACATAGATGATGATGGATGGACTCCATCAAAAAACTGGTTACAACTTGTATACAACCTTTAGAGAATTTAATGAGCTAAGAATTTAAATGAATTTTAAGGGGTCTTAAGAAATGATTTTTAGATAACTCTAAGCTTCTGAATATAAGTTCCTGCCATAAAAGTTTTATATAAAGCATGAAGCCAAAGTAAGCTTCTGCATAGTTTCTTTTAATCTTCATTTTAATCTACTTCCACCAGAATGATCTAGAATTCTTGGTGATGTTTTAGATCCCAAAAGGTTTTCAGCAGTAGTATAGAAGTTTGTGTTTTTTTCCTAGGCTTTTTTGCCAAATTTTGGAATGATGGCAGTAATAGACTTTGTTAAAAATATCTTTGCCAAGGTTGAAATATTTTCTATATCTATAGAACTTTGACAAGTATCCATCAGTTCATAGGATTTTTAAATATCATACAGCAAGTGACTATATAGACTCATGTGAATCCTATATTATAGGGGGTTTATTTGCTATTGTCATTAACTGGGCTATTGGGAATTTTGGTACATTTTTTTAATGTGCATTATCTACTGTATTACTGTTTTATAAAACTGTTACTTTGTGAAAATAATTTGCACTCACACAGTAGTTCATGGTCAAGTTAAAAAGGAAATGTATCTCATTTTGGGGTGAGGAACCTTTGTATTCTACCCTTCTTTGGCAGACAGAATGTGTCATTGATTGTAAGCTATATATTTTTGATATTTCAAAAAAATTTATTATTGTTTTTCCTTGAATGTGCAATATACTATTTGAGTATTTTTCTCTCTTTTTTGTTACTGAAGGACATGCCACCAATACTGAGAAGATTTTCTTTAACTTCTACTATTTTTCAGTAATATAAGTTTAAAATACATTTGCCCTAATGTCAATGCATACCCCCAAAATTTTAGACTATAAAAATAATGTCATTGATTGTTTAAAAAATTATGGGACTTTGCTTAAGGACTCTGTCTGATTCTAGGAGAAGGGAATACAAAAAGATTCACTAAACAGTGCCAAAGAAACACAAAGCTACCTGCATAGTGCCAGTTGAGCACAAGGTCAAATAGACCAACCAATCCCAGTGTTAATGAAATTTTGAGCCAAGACAAGAGGAATTGAACTTGTTTAGGGTTTGAGGTTTCAGTTGTTTTGACATATGTCAGAGGCAGGACTTCCCTGAGCCCTAAGAAGCACCTCGCTTTGGCTTCCTTCCTGGCTTCCATAATCTAGTCCCTTTTCTGTTTTTCATAGTGTGTCAAACTTTCTGTAGTCTTGGCTACTGATTGGATAAGTGCATAATTGCTTAAATCACTTTAATTGGGCCATGATTCAAGTACCTGTTATAGTTTGTACTTCCATTAGTTACATTTTTTACACATAAGACTTTGATACTTTATATTTCATCCACAAGTTATTTTTTTCTCTTTTATTTGGATTTTTTTATGTTTTTGATTTTCTTTTGCCAATTGATTCTTATACCTCAGAACTCAGCCATGCATCTTTGAGTGATCCCTGTGTTTGTCACCATCCTCCTCAGGAGGGCGTGTATTATTATCCTATAATACAAAGTTTACATTCTTTTGAGAATAGTTTTAGGATTAGAAACTTGCTAACTCCCAGAATCCAGAAAATGAAACTTTTCAGAAAAGGCGTCATGACAATACCTGCAGAGATCACACGCTATACCAGAAGATCCAGAGTAAACTTTGAGATATGGAAAATTTGAACTTTGGGGGGAGGTTGAATTTACTTGTTTTGAATGTATACTCTTATACCAAAGGGGACTGACCTCTAACTGACTTTTTCTCAATCTACCGATCATTATATTTGTTCTCTTTTCCTTTTATCCACAAATTAATGCAATTTATAAGTTAGTTATGCTTCCATGATCCTTTTGGGGAGACTGGTCTCCCAAAGGATCACAGAGGGGGATATATATAGTTGGGAAATCTTGAACCCCAGGACTATGTTCCCCAGAATTCTTTTTCATCTTCCAGCATCCTTTTCCCTGTGTTCTCACATTTTCATTGTTACACTATTGTTTATAATTTTCTGTGACTCCTCCCTCTTGCTCCTCTTTCTTTGAGACTGAGGCTGAGTTTACTCTAGATTTTATTTTAATTATTATCAATAAATCTTATAAAATATAATATTCAGATATTAATTTTAATTCTCACAGAGTCTTACCAAATTCTTTTTATGATACAAATATGGTATTGATTCCCAAGTCAGGAAGACCAAAAATAGAGAAAAAAAACTATAGACCAATAACATTAATGAACATAGATGCAAATACAATAAATAAAATATTAGCTAAAAGACTACATTAAGTTTTCACAAGGATTATTCACTCTGCTCAGGTAGTATTTATATCAGGAATGCTAAGATGGTTTAATATTAGGAAAACCATCCATATAATTGACCAAACAACCAAACTAACCAAAATCACATCTCAACAGATGCAGAAAAAGTCTTTGACAAAATGCAACACCCATTCCTGTTCAAAACACTAAAAAGCATAGAAATGAAAGGGCCTCTCCTCGGAATAATAAGCTATTTATTTAAAAGCATAAACAAGTGTCATCTGCAATTGGGACAAGTTAGAAGCATTTCTAATGAGATCAGGAGTGAAGCAGGGATACCCATTATCATCACTACTATTTAATATTGTACTAGAAATGCTAGCTGTAGCAATTAGAGAAGAAAAAGAAATTGAAAGGATCAAAGTAGGCAATAAGGAAACTCAACTATCACTCTTTGCAGATGCCATGATATAGAGAATCTGAGAAAAACAACTAAAAATCTAGTAGAAATAATCAATAACTTTAGCAAATTTTCAGGGTATAAAATAAACCCATGCAATTCATCAGCATTCCTAAATGCTTCCAACAAAACCAAGCGGCAAGAGTTAGAAAGAGAAACTCCATTTAAATTCACTCTTGACAATATAAAATACCTGGGAATATACTTGCCAAGACAAATTCAGGAATTACATGAAAATAACTACAAAACACTCTTCACACAAATAAAACTAGATCTAAACAATTGGAAAAACAATAATTGCTCATGGGTAGGATGAGATAATATAATAAAATCACAATCTGACCTAAAATAATTTAATTATTCAAAGCCATATCTATCAAACTACCAAAAAAATTTTATGAATTAGAAACAATTATTACAAATTTCATCTGAAAGAGCAAAAGATCAAGAATATCAAAGGTATATTCTTGGGGGGGGAAATATGAAGGATGGAGGCCTAGCATTACCAAAACTCAAACTAAACACTGCTATAAAGCAGTGATCATCAAAACAATATGGTACTGGCTTAGAGATAGAAGGGTGGATCTATTGAATAGACTAGGGGTAAATAACTTTAACAAGATAATGTTCCATAAATCCAAAGGTCCCAATTTTTGGGATAAGATTCCACTCTGTTACAAAAATTGCTGGGAAAATTGGAAAACAGTATGGGAGAGATATGGTTTAGATCAATATCTCACACTCTAAATGAAGATAAATTCAGAATGGGTAAATGAGTTAAATATAAAGAGGGAAATTATAAGTAAGTTTGGTAAACACGGAATAGTATACCTGTCAGATCTATGGGAAAAGAAAGAATTTAAGACCAAGCAAGAGACAGAGAATATTATAAAATATAAAATGAATATCTTTGGTTTCATTAAGTTAAAAGGTTTTGTATGAACAAAATCAAAATTTGAAGGAAAATAACTGGAAAAAATAAACAAAACTCTCCGACAAAGGTTCAATTTCCAAAATATATAAGGAACTAAGTCAAAAAAACAAGCATTCCCTAATTGACAAATGGTCAAGGGATATGAATAGGCAGTTTTCAGATAAAGAAATTAAAACTATCAATAAGCACATAAATTGTTCTAAATCCCTCCTGATTAGAGAAATGCAAATCAAAACAACAACTGAGGTACCACTTCACACCTATCATATTGGCCAATATGACAGTAAAGGAGTATAATAAATGTTGGAGGGAGATGTGGCAAAATTGGGACAGTAATGCATTGCTGGTGGATAATTAATCCAACCATTCTGGAAGACAATTTGGAATTATGCGCAAAGGGCTTTAAAAGACTACATGCCCTTTGATCCAGCAATACCACTATAGGGTTTGTACCCCAAAGAGATAATAAAGAAAAAATACTTGTACACAACTATTCATAGCTGCTCTCTTTGTGTTGGCAAAAAATTGGAAAATGAGAGGGTGTTCCTCAATTGGGAATGACTGCACAAATTGTGGTATCTGATGGTGATGGAATACTATTGTGCTATAAGGAATGATGAACTAGAGAATTTCCATGTGAACTTGAAAGATCTCCAGGAATTAATGCAGAGCAAAATGAATAGAACCATGAGAACACAGAAACTGAAACATTGTGGTACAATCAAATGTAATGTACTTCTTTACTAGTAGGAATACAATGACCCAGGACAATCTTGAGGTTCTTATGAGAAAGAATGCTATACACATCCAGAGAAAGAACTATGAGAATAGAAATGCAGAAGAAAAACAGGATCAATCACGTGGTTAAATGGGTATATAATTGGGAGATTTGGGCTTTAAATGATCACTTATTGCAAATATTAATAATATGGAAATAGGTTTTGAACAATGATACATGTATAACCCAGTGGAATTCCTTGTCAGTTCTAGGTGTGGGGAGGGAAAAAAGAGGGAAAGAACTTGAATCATGTAACTGTGGAAAAATATTCTGAATAAATAAAAAAAAGAAGAATTAATTTTTTAATTAAAAAATTTTACAGTATAAAAAAATGACAAGTAGTATCTATCTAAAACATCAGCAGGCATTATCTTCAGTGGAGGTATTTAGAAGCCTTCCCAATAAGATCAGGAGTGAAACAAAATTGCCCATTATCACCACTACTAATTAATCTTGTACTAGAAATACTAGCCTTAGCAATAAGAAAAGAAAAAGAAACAGGGGTTAAAGAAGACAATGAGAAAATTAACTATCACTCCAATGGTGATGTGATGGTACATTTAGAGAATCACCTGAAAAACTATTTGAAATAATTATTAACCTTAGCAAAGTTGCAGGACACAAATAAACCCACCTTTATCATCAACATTCTTATATATCACCTACAAAGCGTAATTAAAAAGATATTGAGGAGATATTTCTAGTGTAATAAATGAGAGACTCTGGAGTGACTAGAGCAATACTAGGGGAAACCTGAGGGTGCCTAGTTATAATAGAGAGAGTGATACTTGAGGGTGTCTATCAGTTCCCTAGATGATTAATTGATTAATATTTTTCCTACCCTCCTCCTCCCTCAATTCCTCTCTTCACCTCCCTTTTCATAAGCCTTTCAGCTTCGCCCCTCTCCCCTCCTTCCAAGAGTGGACTATGAGGTTTAGAGAAAAGACTCTTTCTCTCTTTCTCAAGTAAGGGTGTTCATTGGGGAAGATAGAACAAGGATGGAAGATGAGGTGAGAGGGATGGGGTTATCCCTAGTCTATAATGAGGGTTAGGAGGATTTTGAGAAATGTCAATCCTGTCACTATCAGAGATAGTCAGAGAGTTTGAAGGACAAATATTTTTCTTCTTTCTTCTTTTAACCAGCCAGATAATCTCAGCTTGATTAATTCAAGTCCAGAGACACAATTAGTTCTTCAGTTTCAGTCACCAACCTCAGCCACACATAGCTTCTTCTTCCCTCCCCTCTCAGAAACCAAGAGTCTCTCAGCCTCATGTCAGAATCTAAGAGGGGTCCAGCCTGGTTCCAAAAGCCACCAGGGTCTCTCAGCCTCAGGTCAGAAGCTAAGAGGGATCCAGTCAGAAGCCTCTTAGCCTGGCTCAAAAGCAAGTCTCCCCAACATAGGACAGAAGCTAAGAGGGGTTCAGTCAGAAACCTCTCTGTCTAGCTCCAAAAGCAAGTCTCTCCTTCCCTCCTCTCTCCAAAGCCAAGAGAGAGAGACCTTCAGTTCCACTGTGGGGGTTATCTTCCAACTGCCTCTCCTGGGAACATTCCAATGAAAAGATACATTTGATTGACAGCTCTTCTCTTCTCAGCTTTGTGTTGCATGTTTGCCTGGCAAATTCTCTCTTACACAAAAGTCAAGCAGGAAGAGATATAAAGAGAAATTCCATTTAAAATAACTATAGACAATATAAAATAACTGGGAATCTATTTGCTAAGACAAAGGAATTCAAAGAACACAATTACAAAACACTTTTCACACAAATAAAATCAGATCCAAACATTTAGAAAAACATTAATTTCTCAGTTAATATAATAAAAATCACAATTCTACCTAAATTAACTTACTTAGTGCCATACCAACCAAACTACTAAAAAACTATTTTATATTATGATAGAAAAATAATAACTTCATACATCTGTGTGGAAAGGAAACAAGACTGACAGTTTGTGGGGGAAGGGGTCAACTGGGAGTGGCAGTTGGGTCTTTGACTAGCACACACACAGGGGCTAATGATCGTGTGTCTTTAGGAAACCATAGAGCTGACATTGCAGCAAAATTTGGAGCTAGAGATGGACCTTTTCATGTATTGAATTTCTCAATAGTTAAACAGGACAATCTAACTGATGCCTATAATGAGCAGGAAATTCAATCATGGATAAAGAACTTAGGAGCAAAACAAATAAGAGGAATATGGTTTTCACAACTAGGCCAGCCCATCCTGCCTAAAAATTTATTTTATCACGTGTGCAATGCAATACATGCACAAGGACACTGTGGAACCCAAGCTGTGATCGATTCAGTGAGACAATTTTGGACTGCACCAGGAATATCCTCATATGCCATAAGAATTTGTCAAATATGTAAAATGTGTATGGAATTCAATCAGGGAGTTTATAAGACCAAAGGCTTAGGAGGTCGTCCCTTAGCATATACTCCATTTGAATGCATACAGATAGATTTTATCAATATGCCAAAAGACAAAGAGTTTAAGTATTGCCTTGTCATCATAGACAGACTGACTAGATGTCCAGAAGTTTTTCCTGCCAAAAAGAACAATGCAGCATTTATGGTCAAAATCCTATTAAAAGAAATCATACCTAGATTTGGGATTCCCTCAAAATTGGACTCAGACCATGGAAGTCACTTTACTCAGTCAATATTAAATTAAATTTATAAAAATCTAGGAATACAAGCAACATACCACACACCATATTATCCCCAAAGTTCAGGGCAAGTGGAAAGATTAAATAAAGACATTAAAACATTCATAGGAAAATTTTGTGCAGAAACACACCAAAAATGGACAAACATTCTGCCATTAGTTCTGTTCCATCTTAGAACACGACCCAGTTGTGATTTGCACATCTCTCCATTTGAGATGCTATATGGACATGCAATTTGGCAAGGAAGGACTTGTAAACCAGCTTACATTGCCATGATAGGTGGAGACTGTCAATTAACAAAATATATACAAGCTTTACAGACAAGAATAGCAGAATTGCATGAAATGGGCTTGATACAACAAACAGTACCCCTGGATTACAATTTGCACAACATCAAACCAGGAGACATAGTATACTTAAAAAATTTCAATAGAAAATTGGCTACAGAAATAAAATGGACTGGACCACATGAAGTATTGCTTACTACCCCCAACAGCTATAATAGTTGCAGGAAAAGACTCATGGTTTCACTGTTCCCACGTGAAACCAGAAAAAATTCAACACCACTGTAACAGGCATCGAAGATAAGTAGACAACAGATCGTGCTGAGAAATGGAAACAAAAAATGATTAACATAAAAATTACAACACAAAGAAATAATAGTGATACATAATGTTCGAGACAACTTTCCATCCCAGAGGAAAAGCAACTCAGAGGAAAAGCAACCCAGAGGAAAAGCATCCCAGAGGAAAAGATTTTAAACCAGCCCAGAGGAAAAGCATCAAGAAAAGATGCTAGAGACAAGAAACAAAGAGGAAAAGCTGAAATGGACAGCTAAGACTTTGAACTTTGTAAATTTGTTTATATAAGAAGAGGACAGATTGAAAATGAGACTTATGTGTAAGACTGAGTGTGTTGAAATAATAAAACAAAAGTAATTTCACATATTAGGGAAATAGCATGCATCACTACATAACATGGAAGAAAGAAGAGATCCATCAGTCAATATGAGAAGTGGAAATCTGAAGAAACTTGTTAAGTATTAGTTCAACACAACACTATTAGACACAAAACACAAAATCACAAACTGACATATTGAGAGACCTTGTTTATATAAATAAGTGTCTGAAATTGTATTTATGAAAAAATGTAAATATGTATATAGTTAGTTCCATAAGGTCTTAGGCAAATAGAAAGATTAATAAATATTTCTAGTTGACTGACATTATGATGTGGAACAATGTATATTGTTGTATTATATGTAAATAATTTCTGTAAATAATGTATTAGTTTTAGTTAACGTAGAGTTAAGTAGTATTAGCACTAAGATTCAAATTTTTTGTAATAGTTTTGGTTCAACATGTATTGTACTGAATTTATTGTAAAACCCTAAAACTACCCTTATCCAAACTTTCCTGCTAAGAATTCCTTAGAGTAGATTTACTAAATTGGTAACTATAATATAAATATGTGACCTTGGGAAGGTCACAACAAAAAAAGGGGACGATTGTGGAAAGGAAACAAGACTGACAGTTTGTGGGGGAAAGGGGCCAACTGGGAGTGGCAGTTGGGTCTTGTGACTAGCACTTCCTTCCTGCCGGGAGTGGCAGTGGGGTCTGGTGACTAGCACTTCCTTCCTGCTGTGTTGGGACTGGTGGCCTGGTGTTGGAGGAAGAAGGAGCTTGTCAGCCCAGTCTGGTGTGGTGTGCCACCTCTTCTTGGTTCAGCCGGAAGATTCAGGCCCAGTTGCTTCTGAAGGTTAGACCTGTTCTTGTTTGCTTCCTGTCTACTGCTAAGATTCTAAAAAGACAAAACTGGATTGATATAGAGTAAACAGGAGTGGGAGAACCCTCTGCCAGCCTCTGGGGCCTGGCCTCAGGTCTGAAGCTGAGAAAAAAACTCCAATTCCAACTGGTTATTAATCGTTATATTTTGAATTCGCAGTCAGATAAGTGGACTATCTTTTCTGGTCATAGAGGGAGCTGAACTTCAGTTCAGTCAATTCAACGACAAACAGGCCTTATTGGACCCCTGCTGTTTCCTCTCAGCAAGGGGCATCTCCCTCTCTTGCCTCACCAAGCAATATTCCCTCTTTCCCCTTAACTCCTCCATACCCTGCTACAAACTTCCCATTATCCACCTATTTTCAAATTCCCATTTCTTTCCCAATAAATATTACATCTGGAAGGATAAAAGATCAAGAATATCAAGGAAATTAATGGTAGAGTGAAGGAGGGCTAGATAGGGCTTACGTGGTACCAGAACTCAAATTGTATTATAAAGCAATAATCATCAAAACAATCAGGCACTGACTAAGAAATAGAATGGGAAATGATCTTCATAATCTAGTATTTGAAAAACCCAAATGTGAATCTTAAAATTTCTCAGACTCTACCTTGGAGCATTATCTTAAGGTTATGTTTAAGGTTATTCCCCATTTAAACAATGGAGATACTTGATCAGAAATGTATTGAGAACTTTAAAATTGCTCTACCCATACCTAGGCATACTTTAGGGGAAGATAAAGTTGTAAATTTCCTTAGTGAACAATGAAGGTACTTAACTCATACTTATAGTGAGGCCAAAACCTTAAGCTAGGTCTATTTTTAGATCTAATACAAAAGGGTCCTAAGTACCTATGAATGTCAAATTAATCACTAAAAGGTCAGTCAATTTGCAAGGGGCAAGCTTAGCAAAGAGGTGTGAAGTACTCAGAAGATATAATCTACCCAGAGAAGGTGAGAACTAAAAATTAAGAATGGACTGTCCTAGAAAAAGAGTCTACTGTGATTGGTAGACGTAAAAATTTAAGTGACACAAGAGAAAATTTTCTTTAAAAGGAAGGAGCTGGAGGGCTCTGGATTTAGTTCAGCTTTGGAAGCTGAATAGGAGCTGGTCTCTCTGAACACTAGAGCTTGCTTGGAATGATCTTGTGGTGAGTGATTAAAGACTGACTAGTCTCTCTTAAAGCTCAGGCCTAGGCCAATGGCCACATTTTCGTGGTCACAGACAACCATGAAGGGATGTAAAGAAAAACCCTCAAAATTTCTGTGAAATCTCTTTCCTTTCTCTCTTTATTACTTGTTCTGTCAGTCAGTCTTTTTAAACATTGCTGACTTGCTTCAAAACACAGCTGCAAGAGCAAGTGAGTAAAAATCACTTTGATTTCTCCTTAAATTAAATAGAACACAGCTGTTTAAATCTTAGCAACAGGGCCCTAAGGTCCTGGCTAGGAGAGCTGTTTCTAAATCTCCTTCTTTTAGGGAACAACTGCCAAAATTAGGATTAAGGGAAACCTGGGAAAAGCTTTTAGTCTTGTCCTGCTCCCCATGTGTTTACTTTAGAAATATGTGCATACAGCCAGTTCACAACATACTTAACAACTTCATATTCATATTCAGCTCCATGACCAAATTTATAAAATTCGCATTAGTTGCCTCTCTGAAATTTCTCATACCATGGGGTTTATGGCAAAGTATAATCAACACATTACTCCCCCCTTGGGATTTTGATTGTTATAGCTGTAATATTGTATTTCCTTACAAAACCCACTTCTCAGTCAAACCAACCGAGTGTTCCTTCTACTACTCAACAATATGCAGAAATAAATACTCGGCTTGAGCCTATAGGGGAAAGTCAGGGGGAGATTATAGCTTTTATGAGAAACATTAAAAGAGAGTTAAAAATCATTATCAGAATCTCTGTCCTAACTTGTTCTGTACACTAACCCTCATAGCCAACCCACTGCTCCCCCTGCCAACTCGGCCTTAGAACCCCCTGCTTCTAACCAACCCACCCCACCCCCTACCCCCGCAGCTTCAGAAAACCCTACTCATGCTTCCGACAATACCACCATCACTCTAAGTTTGAAACCTGCCCATGCTTCCAATCCCACACCCTCCACTCTAAGTTTACACCTCACCCATGATTTATCCACAGATAAATCAGTAACCTGCCACTTCTGTGAGAAGGGCCACAAAATGATAGAATGTAGAACTTTTCTCAAAATTATTGGAAGGAATACACAGTTTAATAACAACTTTAGAAATAACAACTATAGAAATGATGATAATAATCATAGAAACCAGAATTTTATAAAATATGGAAATAACTATAATGTCTATAGAAGTAAGAACTTTAGAAACCAAAATTTTAGAAATAGGAATTGGGAAAATAATGACAGTGCTCCAAAATGAAGAAAATGATAATACCCAACAATAAGATATAAGAAATGGTGCTCATCCAAAAAATACTCAAGGTGCAAATGCCCCTCAGAGGGGTACCCTTCAGGGGGGTGCCCAAGGAATTTCTCAAACACAATGAAGGTGTCAGGGGTTGCTGGGGCACAGGAATCAAAGGATACAACCTTTGATTTTCTGGACCCTGATGTCCTATTACCCGTTGTCCCTATCCACTGCCCTCCACATACTAATGAGCCCCATGTTACCTTAAAGGTGGGTAACACCTATTATGATTGTCTCTTAGACACTGGAGCTAACAGGTCTGTATTGAATAATGTACCTGATTTAAATTGTTATTCCATTGACTCAAAAAGTGTAGTGGGAGTATCAGGAATACCCCAAAGAGTTAAAAAAAAGTTTCCCCTAGAATGGTGTCTGTAGGACCCCTAGAGGTACAACATTCCTTCCTTTTGATGCCTGACTCCCCTTTAAATTTTCTGAGGAAGGACCTTCTATGCAAACTCAGAGCTACAATAACTTGCTCCCCAGATGGTTCCTTATCATTAGAAATACAGGAGGAATCTTTAAATTTACTGTCTGTACTTCTCTCAGAGAGCCAGTAGGCAAAAGAGCCTCCCACTTTTGAAATACCTGAAGATATACTGGAGTATCTTTGGGCCACATCTTCTTCTGATGTAAGCTTACTTAAATCTGCTGTTCCTGTGCAGATAAACCTAAATCTAGCCCACCTCCTTCCATTCCTCAGTATTCTCTCTCAAAAGAGGCAATTGAGGGTATTACCCCAGCTATTAACTCATTAAATAAACAAGTAAAATAATCCCTTGCAAATCAATACAACATGTCCATCCTGCCCACTAAAAAACCAAAGAGAGGGCCCAGTGGCAAGCACTTCTAGATTTGTACAGGATCTGAGGGTGGTGAATGATCATGTTATGAAGAGACATTCCATAGTTTCCAACACAAATACTATTTTTCCTCTATCCCTAGCACAGCTATATACTTTACAGTAGTAGACTTGTGCTCGGCTTTCTTTTCCATACCTATACATGAGAACTCCAGGCATATTTTTGCTTTCACCTGGAAAGGCTCACATTATACATGGAATCTTTTGCCACAGGGTTATGTGGAAAGCCCGAGTTTATTTGCGTAAATTTTGAGCCAAGACACAAATAATATAACATTTAAAAATAGCAAATTAATCAAATATGTAGATGATCTACTCTTGGCTTCAACAGATGCAGAAACATGTCAAGAAGATAGTAAACACCGTCTTTTGGAAGTGCACAAAAGAGGACATCAAATCTTGAAGGATAAAGTTCAGTGGAGTCTCCCCAAAGTAGAATATTTGGGATTCATCCTGACTGCAGGTGCTCATTATATTTCTCCCAAAAGAATTGAGAATATTTAAAATTTAAGTGCTCCAGCACTAAGAAACAGTTGAGAGCAATTTTAGGAGCAACAGGGTTTTGCAGACAATGGATTCCTTGCTATGGGGAAATTACTAAACCCCTTATAGCACTAACAAAGGATTTGGTTCCTGAACCCCTCAAATTTGAGCCTGAATACTTGTCAGCTCTATCAGATCTAAAAAAGGCTATCCTGCCTGCCCCTGATCTAGGCATCACAGCCATTTACTTTGTATGTACATGAGTGAAGAGTAGTAGCTTTGGATGTTTTAACTCAGACTTTGGGACCTTCTCAGTGCATAATTGCTTATTATTCTGCCCAACTGGACCCATTAGCATCAGGAGTACCACCATGTCTTAGAGGAGTAGCTGCTACAGCCTTACTAGTGACAAAAACTGTTGATTTAGTATTAGGATGTCCATTAACAATTATGTGCCCACATGAGGTAGAAGTATTGTTGCTAAAGCATAGAACACAGGCATTCTTGGATCAGAGAATTACAAGATATGAAATAACCTTGTTAAATAGCGAAAACATTATGTTGAAACATGGTACTACTCTTAACCCTGCCACCTTGCTTCCAGATTTACCAACTTCAGGAGAACCATTACACAATTGTGAAATACTAGTGTCCATGGCAGAAAAGCCTTGAGATAATCTCTTGGACACTCAGTTGGACAATGCAGATCTGATCTTATTTACTGATGATTCCTCTTTTATGAGGGATGCCATAAACTACAGTTGAGCTGCCATAGTCTCAGACTTTGCCACTGAGTGGTCAGCTTCATTACCCTCTAACATTAGCACTCAAGGAGCAGAACTCATAACTCTGAAGCACGCTTTGTATGTAAGCCAAGGATAAAAAGGCAACAATTTATACGGATTCTAGATATGCTTTTGGAATTTGTCACTCAGTTGGAATGCAATGACTCCAGAGAGGATTTTTAACCTCAGCTGGAAAAACTATAGCTAACGCAGAAATTATTAATGAAGTTCTTTCTGTTCTCTAGCTTCCTGAAGCCTGTAGTTCATTGCTCTGTCCATACAGGTGGCACTGACCCTGTCTCTAGAGGAAATGATCAAGCAGATGCCACTGCAAAGCTAGCAGCCATAGAAGGACCTGAATTAATTTTAACATTAACAACCACTGATGATTTTAATTTATCACATTCCTATAATGAAAAAGAAGTGGAAAAATGGAAACAAAAATTCAAAGCAAAACAGATTAATGGAGTATGGGTACATCTAATACAAAAGGGTACTAAGTACCTATGAAGGTCAAATTAATCACTAAAAGGTCAGGCAACTTGCAAGGGGCAAGCTTAGCAAAGAGGTGTGAAGTACTCAGAAGATATAATCTATCCAGAGAAGGTGAGAACTAAAAACTAAGAATGGGCTTTCCTAGGAAAAGCATCTACTGCGATTGGTAGAAGTAAGAATTTAGGGGAGGTGACACAAGAGAAAATTTTCTTTAAAATGAAGGAGCTGAATAGGAGCTGGCCTCTTTGAACACTTGAACTTGCTTGGAATGATCTTGTGGTGAGTGATTAAGGACTGACTAGTCTCTCTTAAAGCTCAGGTCTAGGCCAATGTCCTGGGCCCTTTTCCTACTCTTTATTCTGACTCTTTCTCTCTCCCTTTCCTTAATTCCTTCATTTGTATTAATTAAAATCTCCATAAAACTCAGCTGACTTGGGTATTTCATATTTGGGAATTTTTCCTATGGCGACCACTTAATTTTCATATGAAATCAAGACACTAAAATTATCTTTACAGTTTTGGCAATTCAAAGTCTTGAAACCCACATTTTCATGGTCACACAAAAGAGCCCAGCTTTGGGGATAAGAACTAAGTATCTGACAAATACTGCTGGGAAAACTGGAAAACAGTATGCCAGAAACTAGGTAACTCACACCGAATAGCAAGATAAAGTCAAAATGGGATCTAGATATAAAGGGTGATCATATAAGTAAATTAGGGGAACATAGAGTAGCTTACCTGTCAGATATAAGGAAAAGAGAAGAATTTTTGACCAAAGAAGAGATAGAGAATATTACAAAATGTATAATGAGTCACTATATTAAATTAAAAAGGTTTTGTACAAACAAAACAAATGTAGCCAAGATTAAAAGGGAATCAACAAAATGGGAAAATTTTACAACACATTTACAAGTAAGGTCTCTTTTCTCAACTATATAGAGATCAAGTAAAATTTTTAAGAAAATTATGAAAAAAAGAAATTTTTTTAAAAATTAAGAAAAAAAGAAAATTTAAAAAGAAAAAAATTTAAAATATAATTAAGAAATTTTTTGAAAATTAAAAATTATTCCCCAGCAAATGGTCAAATTACATGAAGAAATAGTTTTCATGTGAAAATTTTTTTCCCAATCCCTCTTGATTGGAGAAATGCAAATTAAAACAATTCTGATGCACCACTTCATACCTATCAGATTGACCAATGTGACAATAAAGAAAAATGATAACATTTGAAGGGAATGTGGCAATGAGATGCTAAAGCATTGTTGGTTGAGTTGTGCACTGATCATCCAGTCATTCTAGAAATTAATTTGAAACTATACCGAAAGGACTGCAAAACTGTTTATATCCTTTGATTTAGTAATATCACTAGTAGATCTGTATCCCAAACAGATAAAAAATAGTGGAAAGGACTTACTTATTTAAAAAAAATATATTTCTAGTAGTTTCTTTTTGTGGTGGCAAAGAATGGGAAACTGAAGGGATTTCCAAAACCTGGGACATGGGTGAATAAATGCCAGCATGTGATGGTAATGGAATTCTATTTTGCTATAAGAAATGATAAACAAGATGATTTCAGAAAAAAGCTGAGGGACTTCCGGGTAAGCATGGCTGCAGAGTAGACATGACTGGCTTCCTCTCCTCAGACCCAATGACACAGAAGACCTCAAAAGACCCCCCAAAAAACAAAAACAACCATCCTCATAAGAACAGAGAGAGCCCACACTAAGGCTCAGCACTGAAGGTAGGAGGGACTCTGGCATTTCCACAATATAAGGAAACGAAAAGCTAACCCACCCTCCCCCCACCCACCATGCTGACAGAGCCAGAGTTTAAGTAGGCACTGGCTAGAATCAAAAAGTGAGGGAGGGGCACCCCAGGACTGAACAACAGGCAGTCTCAGGTCTGGGGACCTGAGTAAGAGCACAAAGGACCCCCTCATGTGAGTAGTAAAAACCAAAACCCCAGAAGGCAGACAAGGGGAACTCACATCATGGGTGCCCAGAACTAATGCGCCATAAACAACAAGTATGCGAAGGGATCCCCTGAAGTGAGCAAGGGGCACCCACAGGACTTGGGAGTTAACAAAAAACACCAAAGACACACACCTAAGAGCAGTAACACCCGAAATGCCAGCATAAAGGGGAGGGTAGACCCTGGGCTTCTCCAGGAAGACAGCGCAGCTGTGGTGAATGGAGAATTTGCCTGAGGCCTTGAGCATTAAACCCTTACACTGAAAGCCAGTCCTCCTACCTCAGATTTCTGACTGGAAAGAGTAAAAAAAAAAACCATAACGATGGCTAACAGTGCACAGGAGCAACAGCCTCTAAACACCAAGAAAATCAAGAAGAAGGGGTTGACGTTGGACATATTTTATGGAGCAAAAATACAAAATACAGAGGAAATAGAAGAGGAAACACAAATGCTCCAAAACCTTCCAAAAGAAATGGAAATTCTCCACAAGCTCATGAAGACTTTAAATTGGAAATTATCAAAAAGATGTAAGCTTTCCAGCAGGAAAAATAGTAAATAATGCAAAAGGAACTCAGCAATCTGAAGGACCAAAATATGCAAATACAGAAACATCTCGAAGCCTCAAAAAACAGGTCAGAACAAACTGAAAAGGAAAACCAGTCTTTAAAGGTCAGAATCAGGCAACTGGAAGACCATAATCTTGCAAAAGATCAAGAATTAATAAAGCAAAGTCAAAAGACTATGGAATTAGAAGATAACATAAAATATCTCACTGAGGTGACATACCTAGAAAACAGTGGAAGGAGAGACAATCTGAGAATCACTGACCTACCAGAAAAGCCAGAAATAAACAGTAATCTTGACATTATGATACAAGATGTCATCAAAGAAAACTGCACAGAGATTCTAGAACAAGGGGACAAAATATGCATTGAAAGAGTTCACAAAACACCCTCTACACTAAAATCCCCAAAAGACAACCCCCAGGAATGTAATTGCCAAATTCCAAAGCTTTCAAGCAAAAGAAAAAATCTTACAAGAAACCAGAAAAAAGATAATTTAGATATAAAGGTCAGGACCCAATCAGGGTCCCAAAAGACCTTGCAATTTCCACACTGAACAACTGTAAGGCATGGAACATGGTATTCAGAAAGGCAAGAGAGCTGGGTCTTCAACCAAGAATCAATTACCCAACAAAACTGACTATATGCTTCCAGGGGAAAGTCTAGGCACTCAACAAAATAGAAGATTTCCAAGTATTCATAAAGAAAAGACCAGAGCTCTGTGGAAAGCTTGGCATCCAAACACAAAGAGCAAGAGAAACATGAAAAGGTAAATATGAAGGAAAGGTAAAAGGAGGAAAATGTTATCTTTTTCTTTTATTTGAACTTTCTTCTATAAGAACTACATTTATATCAAATTACATATATTAATATGTGGGGAAAATGTAATGTGTACCTCTCAAAAATTCTATGTGTCATTAGAGTAGTAAGAAGAATCATACAAAGGGAAAGTTTGGGGTATCAAGATGATATAGAGAAAGGGGGGGGGGAGAAAGAAAAATGGAGGGGGCAATCGTCAATGGTACTAAGATATACTCCAAAAAATAGAAAGGAAAAAAAACTAAATATAATAAATCTTTTTCACACAAAGATATACACAAGAAGGCGAGGGGAAGAATTCTCCTATAAGAAGGAGAGGAAGAGAGTTTTTACTTAAATCTTACTCTCAGTGAAATCAACTCTGAAAGGGAAGAGCATCTAGATCCATTGGGATCTGGAATTCTATCTTATCCAACAGGGTAAGGGAGAAGGGAAAACCAAGGGGGGAAAGGGGGAGGGTAACACAAAAAGGGAGGGAAGAAGATGGGGTAGGAGAAGGGAACAAAAAAGGGAGGGGCTAGAAAGTGGAGCATATCAAGGGAGGGGAATAGTGAGATAGATTTAAAGTAAATCACTTGTTTAAAAGGTTATAGCTAAAGAAGAAAGGTCAGAATTAGGGAAGGATATCAAAATGCCAGGGAATGCACAAGTGACAATCATAACTTTGAATGTGAATCGGATGAACTCACCCATAAAAGGTAGATGAATAGCAGAATGGATTAGAATCCAAAACCCTACCATGTGCTGTCTTCAAGAAACACAAATGAGGTGGGTGGATACTAACAAGGTCAGAGTTAAAGGATGGAGTAAGATGTTTTGGGCCTCAACTGATAGAAAGAAAGAAGACAGGAGTTGCAATCATGATATCTGACAAAGCCAAAGCAAAAATAGACCTGATTAAATGGGATAGGGAAAGTAAATATATTTTGTTAAAATGGACTGTAGACAATGAGGAAATATCACTAATCAACATATATGCACCAAATGGTATAGGAACCAAAGTTCTAATGGAGAAACTAGGAGAATGGAAGGAGGAAATAGACAGTCAAAACATATTAGTGGGAGACTTAAACCAACCATTATCAAATTTAGATAAATCAAATCAAAAAATAAATAAGAAAGAGGTAAAAGAAGTGAATGAAATCTTAGAAAAATTAGAATTAATAGACATATGGAGAAAAATAAATAGGGATAAAAAGGAATACACCTTCTTCTCAGCACCACATGGCACATTCACAAAAATTGATCATACATTAGGTCACAGAAACATAGCACACAAATGCAGAAAAGCAGAAATAATGAATGCAGCCTTCTCAGATCACAAGGCAATAAAAATAATGATTAGTAAAGGTACATGGAGAGCCAAATCAAAAATTAATTGGAAATTTAATAATATGATACTCCAAAATTGGTTAGTTAGAGAACAAATCATAGCAACAATTAATAATTTCATCGAGGAAAATGACAATGGTGAGACATCCTTTCAAACCTCATGGGATGCAGCCAAAGCAATACTCAGAGTAAAATTCATATCTCTGAGTGCATATATTAACAAATGATGGAGGGCAGAGATCAATGAATTGGAAATGCAAATAAAAAAAACTTGAAAGCAAACAAATTAAAAACCCCCAGAAGAAAACCAAACTAGAGATCCTAAAAATTAAGGGAGAAATTAATAAAATTGAAAGTGATAGAACTGTTGATTTAATAAATAAGCCTAGAAGCTGGTACTTTGAAAAAAAATAAAAAAATAGACAAAGTGCTGGTCAATCTAATTTAAAAAAGGAAAGAAGAAAAACAAATGAACAGCATCAAAGATGAAAAGGGGGACATCACCTCCAATGAGGAGGAAATTGAGGCAATCATTAAAAACTACTTTGCCCAATTATATGGTAATAAATATACCAATTTAAGCAATATGGATAAATGTTTACAAAAATATAACTTGCCTAGACTCACAGAAGAAGAAATAGAATTCTTAAATAATCCCATATCAGAAAATGATGTCCAACAGGCCATCAAAGAACTCCCTAAGAAAAAATCCCCAGGGCCTGATGGATTCACAAGTGAATTCTTTCAAACATTCAAAGAACAGCTAATCCCAATACTATACAAACTATTTGACATAATAAGTAAAGAGGGAGTTCAACCAAATTCCTTTTATGACACAAACATGGTACTGATTCCAAAGCGAGGCAGGTCAAAAACGAAGAAAGAAAATTATAGATCAATCTCCCTAATGAATATAGATGCAAAAAATCTTAAACAGGATACTAGCAAAAAGACTCCAGGAAATAATCAGGAGGGACATTCACTATGACCAAGTTCGATTTATACCAGGAATGCAGGGCTGGTTCAATATTAGGAAAACAATCCACATAATTGACCATATCAACAAGCAAACCAACAAAAATCACATAATTATCTCAATAGATGCAGAAAAAACCTTTGATAAAATACAATACCCATTCCTTTTGAAAACACTAGAAAGCATAGGAATAGAAGGGTCTTTCCTAAAAATAATAAACAGTATATATCTAAAACAATCAGCCAACATCATCTACAACAGGGATAAACTAGAAGCCTTCCCAATAAGATCAGGAATGAAACAAGGATGCCCATTATCACCTCTATTATTTGACATTGTACTAGAAACACTAGCAGTAGCAATTAGAGAAGAAAAAGAAATTGAAGGAATTAAAATAGCCAAGGATGAGAACAAGTTATCACTCTGTGGATGATATGATGGTCTACTTAAAGAATCCTAGAGAATCAACCAAAAACCTAATTGAAATAATCAACAACTTTAGCAAAGTTGCAGGATACAAAATAAACCCGCATAAGTCATCAGCATTTCAATGTATTTCCAACACAGCTCAGCAGCAAGAATTAGAAAGGGAAATCCCATTCAAAATCACCTTAGACAAAATAAAATACTTAGGAATCTATCTCTCGAGACAAACACAGGAACTTTATGAACACAACTACAAAACACTCTCAATACAACTAAAACTAGACCTGAGCAATTAGAAAAACATTAATTGCTCATGGGTAGGATGAGCCAATATAATAAAAATGACCATCCTATCCAAACTTATTTATCTATTTAGTTCCATACCCATTGAACTTCCAAGTTTTTTTTTTTACTAATTTAGAAAAAAAATAACAAAATTCATTTGGAAGAATAAAGGATCAAGGATATCCAGGGAAATAATGGAAAAAATTCAAAGGAAGGGGGCCTTGCAGTCCCAGATCTCAAACTCTATTATAAAGCAGTGGTCATCAAAACAATTTGGTACTGGCTAAGAGACAATGGGGATGTGGCAAAGTTGGAATTGATTGATTGATCCAACCATTCTGGAGGGCAATTTGGAACTATGCCCAAAGGGCACTAAAAGACTCTCTGCCCTTTGATCCAGCTATAGCACTGCTGGGTTTGTACCCCAAAGAGATAATAAGGAAAAATATCTGTAGAAGAATATTCATAGCTGTGCTCTTTGTGGTGTCAAAAAATTGGAAAATGAGGGGATGCCTTTCAATTGGGGAATGACTGAACAAATTGTGGTATATGTTTGTGATGGAATACTACTGTGCTAAAAGGAATATTAAAGTGGAGGAATTCCATGGAGACTGGAACAACCTCCAGGAATTGATGCAGAGCGAAAGGAGCAGAACCAGGAAAACATTGTATACAGAGACTGAAACACTGTGGTACAATCAAACATAATGGACTTCTCCATTAGTGGCAATGTAATGTCCCTGAATGTTCTGCAGGGATCTACAAGATAAAACACTAGCCACAAGCAGAGGACAAATTGTGGGAGTAAAAACACTGAGGAAAAGCAACTGTTTGACTACAGCGGTGGAAGGGACATGAATGAGGAGAGACTCTAAATGAACCCTTTAATGCAAATACCAACAACATGAAAATGGGTTCGAATCAAGGACACATGTCATACCCAGTGGAATCGTTCGTCAGTTATGGGAGGGGTGGTGGGAGTGGGGGTGGAAAAGAAAATTCTCTTTCTTTCCAATGAATAATGTGTGAAAATGACCAAATAAAATGATATTTAAAAAAAAGAATAGAAAAAGGACTGTAAAAAAAAACTGAAAAGAGGGGCAGCTGGGTGGCTCAGTGGATTGAGAGTCAGGCCCAGAGATGGGAGGTCCTGGGTTCAAATCTGGCATCAGACACTTTATAGTTGTGTGACACTAGGCAAGTCACTTAACCCCCATTGCCTAGCTCTTACCACTCTTCTGCCTTAGAACCAATACCCAGTAAGGGTTTTTATAAAAAAAAAATTTTTTTAGCTGAAAGGATATTCATGAACTGATACAGAGTGAAATAAGCAGAACCAAGAGAACATTGTATATGATAACAGTAATATGATCAACTGTAAAGACAGTTACTAGATCCATTAGTTTTAGAAAGAAAAAAAATCTCCTTTTGGGCCTTTTACCCTAATAATGAGGCAAAACTCAGGATAAAGAAAATTAAATGAATTTATTAAAATAATCAACATATTGATGACTCGATCACTGGAGTCTAGATTTCAAGGTGGGCCAGATTTTTTATAACAAAACTTTCATAATGAGAAAAACAAATTTTAGTAGGTTCCCATCAGCAAAAGTGGTGGACCCATGCAACTCAATTCTTCCCCAAGTACATGATGCTTTGTATACAGGTGAGAAATATGACAAACTAGATGAAATATACACACCCAACACTGATTGACCAGTTTGGCTGGGAACATAATTGGTCACTGAGTCAATTTTTCTTTTAATACTTTCCTTTTAAATTCTTCATCAACAATCTTCTGGGATTAGTTTATTTTACTTATGACTATCTCCTGCATAAAACTATCTTCATTATTATTTGTCTTTTTGTAGTTTTCCTCTTTTTCCCCATATCACTATATAATTTGATTTGGTTCTATGCCAAACTCTGTGTGTGTGTGTGTGTGTGTGTGTGTGTGTGTGTGTGTGTGTGTGTGTGTGTGTATGATTGAGGCAGTCTCTGCGAATGCCTCAAGGAGAGAGAGAAAAAGAAAGGATAGTAGATCGGATTCCACAGGGGGCATGGTGGAGCCAGTTGGGAGATGGCAGAAATGAGTCAGAAACCGAGCCATATTAATTACAATGAAGCCACAGAAAAACTCCGGACTCTGGACCTCTCAAAGTCACGAACCATCCAGTAGTCCCAATTTTACCACCACTCAGGTCGGAGACATGATAGAACTTAACTGAGAGAATAATGTGTAGATAATAGGATGAATTAGAAAGAGCTAGGTATTAGCATTGGAAAAGGAAAGGTGCCTGGCCAGAGGCCAGGTCCCAGGTGGGAGAGATAGAGAAGGAAAGAAGTTAAAAATGGAGCTTGGCCTCTCTGGCCAAGCTCCAGGAAAGACAGACATAGGTGAGAGGTGAGATCCAAGAGAGCAAGGTGACTGCTGTAGCTGCTTTTAATGGCTTTGACATGCAAATGTACCCAATACATATTGATGAATTACATAGTGTATTGCCATTGGGTAATTGTAAATTACGACAAGGTATAGGTGTGGTTTTTCTTAGCCAGGTGAACACAAAGAAACCTGATTTCTGGCCTAAACTGGGGGAAGCTGGGATCAAGGTTAGAGACTTTACTAGCCATGCGCAAGACTGAGCATGCTCTCTTCTAATACAATCTTTACATTTCAACTATTTCCCTTGTCCATAGATAGGTGTAGACTGCTACAATGATCTACTTTCTTTCACTGATTCAGATTAAAAGTAAGCTTGAAATGGTACATACTCCCCCTACTCCTTTTTCTTTATATAATCTTGCACTAATGCACACCAATTATGAAATAATATTTTCCCTATCTTTTGTCACCTTTCCTCTCCAATTTGTTCTATTTCCCCTTTATTTATTTATTTCAAGTTTATAAGCACTTTATAAGTTTATACGTTTCCAGGCACTCTGATTTATTTAACTTCCTCAAGGACACCTGATGACATCAGGGCTCTTACAAGACAAATGTAGTATTTTTCGTTCTCAGAATGCATACATTTCATACTTGTATAGTCCTTTCTTTTTATGGTAAGTTATTTATTTAGTCAATTTAGAACATTATTCCTTGGTTACAAAAATTATATTCTTTCCCTCTCTTCCCTCCTCCCACCCTTCCCATAGCTGATGCACAATTTCACTGGGTATTACATGTGTCCTTGATCAAAACTTATTTACATGATGTTGGTATTTGCATTAGGATGTTTATTTAGAGTCTTCAACCCCAACCAAATCCCCTCAACCCATGTTATAAAGCAATTGTTTTTCTTCTGTGATTCTACTCCCATGGTGTTTCCTCTGAATGTGGATAGTGGTTTTTCTCGTAGGTTCCTCAGAGTTGTTCAGGGTCATTACATTGCCACTAATGGAGAAGTCCATTAACATTAGATTGTACCACAGTATATCAGTTTCTGTGTACAATGTTTTCCTGGTTCTGCTCCTCTCACTCTACATCAATTCCTGGAGGTATTTCCAGTCCTCATGGAATTCCTCCACTTTATTATTCCTTTGAGCACAATAGTATTCCATCACAAACATATACCACAATTTATTGAGCCATTCCCCAATTGAAGGGCATTCCCTCATTTTCCAAATTTTTGGCACCACAAAGAGCACAGCTATGAATATTTTTGTACATGTCTTTTTCCTTATTATCTCTTTGGGGTACAAACCCAGCAGTGCTATCGCTGAATCAAAGGGAAGAAAGTCGTTTAGTGCCCTTTGGGCATAGTTCCAAATTGCCCTCCAGAATGGTTGGATCAATTCACAACTCCACCAGCAATGCATTAATGTCCCAACGTTGCCACATCCCCTCCAACATTCATTACTTTCCTTTGCTGTCATGTTAGCCAATCTGCTAGGTGTGAGGTTATACCTCAGAGTTGTTTTGATTTGCATTTTTCAGATTATAAGAGATTTAGAGCACTTTTTCATGTGCTTATTAATAGTTTTGATTTTTTTAAACTAAAAATTCATGTCCCTTGCTCATTTTTCAATTGGAGAATGGCTTGACTTTTTGTACAACTGGTTTAGCTCTTTATAAATTTGAGAGATTAGACTTTGTTGGACATTTTTGTAATGAAGATTGTTTCCCAATTTGTTGCTTCCCTTCTAATTTTGGATGAATTAGTTTTGTTTGTACAAAACCTTTTTAATTTGATGTAATCAAAATTATTGATTTTACATTTTCTGATTTTTTCTAGCTCTTGCTTGGTTTTAAAGTCTTTCCTTTCCCAAAGATCTGACAGGTATGCTATTCTGTGTTTGCTTAATTCGCCATATAGTTTCCTTCTTTATATTCAGGTCATTAACCCCTTGTGAGTTTATCTTGGGGTAGGGTGTGAGATGTTGATCCAAACCTAATCTCTCCCATACTGTCTTCCAATTATCCCAGCATTTTTATCAAAAAGTGGGTTTTTGTCCCCAAAACTGGGGTCTTTGGACTTATCATAGACTGTCTTGCTGAGGTCACTTACCCCAAGTCTATTCCACTGATCCTCATTTCTGTCTCTTAGCCAGTACCAAATTGTTTTGATAACCACTGAATTATAGTATAGTTTGAGATCTGGGACTGCAAGTCCTCCTTCCTTTGCATTTTTTTTCATAATTTTCCTGGATATCCTTCATCTTTTGTTCTTCCAAAAGAACTTTGTTATGGTTTTTTTTTTCTAATTCTGCAAAGAAGTTTTTTTGGTATTTCAATGGGTATGTCATTAAATAAGTAAATTAATTTGGGTAGGATTGTCATTTTTATTATATTAGCTAGTCCCACCCATGAGCAATCAATGTTTTTTCCAATTTTTTAGATCTAGTTTTAATTGTATGGAGAATGTTTTCTAGTTGTGTTCATATAGTTCCTGTGTTTTTCTCAGCAGATAGATTCCTAAGTATTTTATGTTGTCTAGGGTGATTTTAAATGGAATTTCTCTCTCTAATTCTTGCTGCTGAGATGGATTGGAGATATATAGAAATGCTGGTTACTTATGTGGGTTTATTTTGTATCCTGCAACTTTGCTAAAGTTGTTGATTATTTCGACTAGCTTTTTAGTTGATGCTCTAGGATTCTTTAAGTAGACCATCATATCATCCTCAAAGAGTGATAGCTTGGTCTGCTCATTGCCAATTTTAATATCTTCAATTTCTTTTCCTTCTCTAATTGCTACTGCTAGTGTTTCTAGTACAATGTTAAATAATAGGGGTAATAATGGGCATCCTTGTCTGACTCCTGAACTTATTGGGAAGGCTTCTAGTTTATCCCCATTGCAAATAATGTTTGCTGATGTTTTCAGATATATACTGTTTATTATTTTTAGGAAAGGCCCTTCTATTCCTGTACTTTCTAGTGTTTTCAAAAGGAATGGTTATTGTTTTTTATCAAAGACCTTTTCTGCATCTATTGAGATAATCATGTGATTTTTGTCAGTTTGCTTAATAATATGTTCAATTATGTGGATAATTTTCCTAATGTTGAACAATCCTTGCATTCCTGGTATGAATCCTACTGGAGTGTTTTTGCTAGTATCCTATTTAAGATTTTTGCATCTATATTCATTAGGAATATTGGTCTATAGTTTTCTTTCTCTGTTTTTGACCTTCCTGACTTTGGGATCAGTACCATGTTTGTGTTGTGAAATGAATTTGGTAGAACTCCTTCTTGGCTTATTCTGTCAAATATTTTTATAATATTGGGATTAGTTGTTCTTTGAATGTTTGATAGAATTCATTTGTGAATCCATCTGAACCTGGGTATTTTTTCTTAGGGAGCTCTTTGATGGCTTGTTCAATTTCTTTTTCTGATATGGGGTTGTTTAGGTAATTTATTTCTTCCTCTGTTAGTCTAGGCAATTCATATTTTTGTAAGTATTCATCCATATCACCTACATTGCCATATTTGTTGCCATATAATTGTGCATAGTAGTTTTTAATGATTTCCTTAATTTCCTCTTCATTAGAGGTGAGGTCTCCCTTTTCATCTTGGATACTGTCAATTTGGTTTTTTTCTTTCCTTTTTTATAATTAGACTGACTAGTACTTTGTCTATTTTATTTGTTTTTTCAAAATACCAGCTTTTAATCTTATTTATTAAATCAATAGTTCTTTGACTTTCAATTTTATTAATTTCTCCTTTGATTTTTTGGCTCTCTAATTTAGTCTTCATCTGAGGATTTTTAATTTGTTCACTTTCTAGTGTTTTAATTTGTATGCCCAATTCATTGATCTCTGCCCTTCTTAATTTGTTAATATATGAACTCAAGGATATAAATTTGCCCCTGAGTACTGCTTTGGCTGCATCCCATAGGTTGTGAAAGGATGTCTCATCATTGTAATTTTCTTCAGTGAAGTTATTAATTGTTTCTATGATTTGTTCTTTAACAAACCGGTTTTGGAGAATCATATTGCTTAATTTCCAATTAATTTTTGATTTACCTCTCCATGTACCCTTACTAATTATTATTTTCATTGCATTATGATCTGAGAAGGTTGCATTTATTATTTGTCCACTTTTGTACTCATTTGCAATGTTTTTATGCCCTGATACATGGTCAGTCTTTGTGAATGTACCATGTGCTGCTGAAAAGAAGGTATATTCCTTTTTATTCCTATTTATTTTTCTCCACATGTCTACTAACTCTAATTTTTTTTAAGATTTCATTCACTTCTCTTACCTCTTTCTTATTTATTTTTGATTTATCTAGTTCTGATAGAGGAAGGTTCAGATCTCCCACTAGTATAGTTTTTCTATCTAATTTATCCTTGAGCTCCTCTAGTTTCTCCTTTAGAAATTTGGATGCTTTGCCATTTGGTGCATACATGTTGAGTACAGATATTTCCTCCTTGTCTATACTGCCTTTTATCAGGATGTAATTACCTTCCATATCTCTTTTGACTAGATCTATTTTTACTTTGGCTTTGTCAGATATCATAATTGCAACTCCTGCCTTCTTTTTATCAATTGAGGCCCAGTAGATGTGGCTTCATCCTCTTACTTTCACCCTATGCATATCTATCTTCTTCATGTGTGTTTCATGTAAACAGCATATGATAGGGTTTTGGATTCTAATCCACTCTGGTATTCGCTTGCATTTTATGGGTGAGTTCATTCCATTCACATTCAGAATTATGATTACTAGTTGTGTATTTCTCAGCATTTTGATTTCTACTCCTGGTCCTGCCTTTTCTTCTTTTACTATTTCCTTCTACACCAATGTTGGTTTATAATCAGTCCCCCTAGTTCCCACTTATTTTACTTCCCTTTTGAACCCCTCTCCTTTTTATTCCCCCCCCTTATTTGCCCTGTAGTCTTTCTAAAATTGCCCCTCCCCCACCCTCTCCTTCCCTTGTACTGCTTTCCTCCCCACCAGTCCATTTGTTACCCTTCTACTAGGGCGCAAATGTATTCTCTGCCAAAATGGATTCAATTGTTCTTCCCTCTTTGGGTCAGTTTCAAAGCACGGAAAAGTTGAATATTTCCTATCTCCAACCTCTTTACCCTTCCAGTGTATTGATGTTCTCCCCCCTACCATGTGCTTCTTTTAGACATATAAATTTACCCCCTTTTGTTTCTTTTTCCCATTTCTTTAATATTAACCTCTTTTTTAGCTCTAGTTGTATATATATACACACATATACATGTATTTATGGATAAATATGTCTATAAACATATTTATGTATTATCATTTCATCCTATACAGTTTGTCAATGTTCTCTCTAAGTGTAATTCTTCTAGCTGCCCAGGTGATAGCAATAGTTTTAAAGAGTTACCAATGACCTCTTTTCTTATAGGGATACATATCATTTTAACTTATTGGGTCTCTTTGAAAAGTTTTGATGTTTTTTTGTTTTGTTTTGTTTTGTTTTTCTTTTTTCCCTCTTTCTTAATTACCTTTTGATGGTTCTCTTGAGTTCTGTGTTTGGGCATCCAATTTTCTATTCAGATCTGGTCTTTTCTTTACAAATTCTTGGAATTCTTCTATTTTGTTGACCATACTTTTCCCTGTAAGAATATAGTCAATTCTGCTGGGTAGTTGATTCTTGGTGGTAGACCTAGTTCCCTTGCTTTCTGGAATATAATTTTCCATGCCTTTTGGTCCTTCAGAGTGGATGCAGCCAGATCCTGTATTATCCTCACTATAGTTACATGGTTTCTGAATGACTTCTTCTTAGCAGCTTGTAATATTTTTTCCTTGGTCTGATAGTTCTTAAATTTGGCTATAACCTTCCTCGGTGTTTTCAGTTGGGGATTAAGTACAGGAGGTGATCTTGTATAGTACTTTCTTAATATATATATATATATATATATATATATATATATATATATATATATATATATAGTAGTCTCTCGGTGATCGAGAATGACTATTGTCTTTGTGCAGTTTCATCTACGGTGTACCCTCAAGTGGCTTTGAATCCCAAGGCTGAGGTGCAGTTTGTGGCACTTGGGGCATGGGACGCCAGTTGTTACAGGAGGTGAGGTTGTAGCCTGGTGTCGGCGTTCACGCGCAGCGGCAAGACGTCGGCGTTGCTCATCTTCAAAGGTGGTGGTGGCATGGTTAATGTGGGTTCGCCAGCTGCTTCTGTCAGAGGCAGCGAGTTCTAGTTGCTTTGGTGTAATGCCAGCCCACTTCAAATTTGACTTTAGCTGATCCTTGAATCTTTTCTTTGGTTGGCCTTGTTTCCTGAGTTCAGCTGACAGTTCACCGTAGAATACCTGTCTTGGTATTCTCTGTGGGTCCATGCGGATGATGTGTCCAGACCATTGTAGCTGGGTTTTGAGGACCATGACTTCGATGCTGGTGGAGTTGGCTCTGTCGAGGACTTCCTGGTTGGTGATTCAGTCCTGCCATTGGATCCTCATGATTGACCGGAGGGAGCATTGGTGGAATTGCTCCAGCTGTTTCATGTGCTTACAGTACAGTGTCCATGTTTCACAACCGTACAGGAGCGAGCTGAGGACCACTGCATTGTACACTTTGAGCTTCGTCGCAGTGCTTACACCTCTGTGTTGGAGGACTTTGCAGCACAGCTGCCTGAGTGTCTGGCTGGCCTTTTGGATCCTAGCATTAATCTCGTGGTCTAGGGACCCGTCGTTGGCGATGGTGCTGCCCAGGCACTTGAAAGTGTTGATGTTAGAAAGCTGTGTGCCATCGATTGTAATGCATGGCTGGTTCATTGGCCTCCCTGGTGCAGGTTGGAACAGCACCTCTGTTTTGCTGAGGCTGATAGTCAGGCCAAACAGTTTTGTTGCGGTGGAGAACCTGTCCACAATGGTTTGGAGATGATTTTCTTGGTGGGCCATGAGAGCACAGTCATCTGCAAAGAGAGCTTCCAGGATGAGTCTCTCTGTTGTCTTTGTTTTTGCAGTCAGGTGGCAAAGGTCAAATAGTGAGCCATCCAGTTGGTATTTGATGTAGATGCCCAGGTCTCGATCTATCACAGCATGTTGTAATACTTGGGTGAAAAATTGGTTGAATAGTACCAGAGCTAGGACACAGCCTTGTTTCATGCCATTGGAGATGTTGAAGCAATCGGAAGTCTCTCCACCAGATAGGACTTCCCCTGTCATGTTGACATGAAAGAGCTGGATCAGTTTGACAAATTTTGCTGGGCAACTGAGCTTGCAGAGGATCACCCACAATGCCTCCCTGTTCACTGTGTCGAACGCCTTTGTCAGGTCTATGGAGACAATGTAGAGACTCAGGTTCTGCTCAAGGCATTTTTCCTGCATTTGCCTCACTGTGAAGACCATGTCGATAGTGCTGCGATCTGGTTGGAAGCCACATTGTGATTCAGGCAGGTTCTGCTCTGAAACAGATGACAGGAGTCTGTTGAGTATAACATGGGCGAGGATCTTTCCGGCAGTGGAGAGTAGTGAGATGCCTCTGTAGTTGTCACAGGCTACTCGTGAGCCTTTGTTCTTGTATAGGGCTATGATGGAGGCATCTCTGAGTTCTGGGGGCATGTCTTCCTCTTCCCATATGCTGGTCAGTACTATGTGGAATGCCTGGAGAGCCTTTCCATTTAAGGCCTTCTACACCTCGGTTGGGATTCCGTCTTTACCGGGTGCCTTGCCTACACTCATTTGTTTAATGGCTTTTTGGACTTCCTCTATTGAAGGAGGGACACCAAGTTGTTCAATGGAGCGGTTTTGGGGGATCTGGTCAAGGGCGCTTTGGTCGACTGAAGAGGGTCGGTTGAGAAGCTGACTGAAGTGTTCTTTCCACCTGTTGCTGATGCTTAATTTATCTTTTATGAGAATGTCACCGTCAGAGGATAGCAAGGGAGTGGTAGTGGGTTTTGATGGCCCATAGACAGTCTTGAGGGCACTGAAAAATTGTTCGTAGTTTTTCATATCAGCAAACCGCTGGATTTCTTCTGCCTTTTTTTCCCACCATCGGTCTTGCATCTTCCTGATCTTTGTGCACACTCATCTATCCTAACCCCATCCACCCTCTTTAAGACCTGAGGCGATGGGGGAGTGACGACGCAACAGGTGGAGGTGACCACTGGCAGTTGTAGTCATGATCCTGCACGTAGGCAGCCCACAAACCAGTGGTCGCTCGGCCCTGTGGGCAGCAGGGACATTCGGCAGCATCCTGGGTGACTGAGCAGCCCTCTCTAGGACAGCACTGCTCACCCTAATCAAGGGAGGGGACTAGAAAAGGTGTCCCAAACATTGCCTGCCCTACAAACACCCAGTCAGCACACCGCGGCTGGCGGGTCATTCCCTTTAAGAGGTCGAAATCAAAGAAAAAATACAAAGAAACTCCTACTAGGAGCATGGAACATCAGGACATTACTTGATAGAAAGAATACCCTAAGACCTGAGAGAAGAACAGCTCTAATCGGTAAAGAACTGGTGCGATATAACATCGACATCGCAGCCTTAAGTGAAACACACTTACCAGAAGAGGGATCACTCAGCGAACCCACCACTGGATATACCTTCTTCTGGAAAGGTAGAGCTTCAAATGAAGACAGAATCCACGGTGTTGGCCTGGCCATCAAGACCAGTTTGCTCAAACAGCTGCCAGACTTGCCTGTGGGTATCAGCGAGAGGCTCATGAAGATCCGTTTGCCTCTCAGCAAAGACCAGTATGCCACAGTCATCAGTGCATATGCCCCAACACTGACCAGCACAGAGGAGACCATCGAGCAGTTCTACTCTGACCTGAGTGCCGTCCTGCACTCAGTCCCCACAAATGACAAGCTGATACTACTGGGAGACTTCAATGCCCGCGTTGGCCAGGACCATGAAAGATGGAAAGGAGTGCTCAGCAAACATGGCGTGGGCAAAATGAACAACAACGGCCTACTGCTACTCAGCAAATGCTCAGAGTTCGAACTCACCATCACGAACACTGTGTTCCGAATGGCGAACAAATATAAAACAACGTGGATGCACCCAAGATCAAAACAGTGGCATCTCATTGACTACATCATTGTAAGCCGGCGAGACATCCAGGATGTAAAGATCACCAGAGCCATGAGAGAAGCTGAATGCTGGACAGACCATTGATTGGTTAGAGTGACTCTTCAAATGCGCATTGCGCCTCACCATCCAAAACGCACCCAGACAGTTCGCGCATTTTACAACATGAGTCATCTTAGAGATCCATCTTATTTGCAAACATTCCAGTCCTGCCTGGACAACAAGCTGTCTGCCAAGGGACCACTCACTGGAAGCTTAACCGAAAAATGGAACCAGTTCAGAGACGCAGTGAAGGAAACATCAAAGGCAGTCCTAGGCCCCGAACAATGCAACCACCAGGACTGGTTCGCCGAGAACAACACTGCTATTGAAGACCTATTGAGCAAAAAGAACAAAGCCTTTATGGAGTGGCAAAATAACCAAAACTCTGCTCCTAAAAAGGACAGATTCAAGTCTCTCCAAGCCACTTTCTTAATATTCATTTCTATTAATACAAACCATCTTATCTGAGGCACAATCTGATTTCTGTAAGGTTTTGCAAGTTCTAGATCCCAATTTGGGTATAGGAAATTAACTACAGACTTGCTGACATATTAAGACCCTGTCAATTATCTGTAAAGCTCTGAAGTTTCAGAGAGGAAGTTGACATATAAATTAGAAAAATAAAAAACAACCTAATTAAAAATAAAAATGAAGAACCCAGAAAAATAGCATACCAAAGAAAAGATAATCCAATTATTTCAATGAGAAATAACATAAAATAAAATTTCTTCACAAGAAAAGCTTCCAATAAAGGAAATTGTTGATTATACTGGAAACAAAAATATGCTGCAAAATACGAAATTGAAATAAAAAACAAATATCCAATACCTGAAAAACTGAATGTGTGTGTATGTGTATGTGTGTAAAAGATATGTTTGGATTATCTCAATATATATTCATGACAGGCATAAGTTGATATGATCTGAGATCTGGACCAACTCCATGGAGTAGAAATCCTGAATAACTGAGCAGATGGATAGTTACCAGGAGTGCTACAAGGCTGAATTTTCCTTTCTCCAGTCTTGGAATAATCCTTAAAACTAGAATCATATCAATCTTCTAAACTCAGTACTTTTGCTAGAACGTTATGATTTGTTTACTCTTAAGGGAAGAGTTTCTTAGGCCCCAAGATACCCACTAGTTTGGATCCTTCTGTCAACATGGTGTTTGCATAAAAAGACTGTACCTAACTCCATCAAGCCTTAAACATTCTATCATCATTCTCTCCACATATCAGAAGCCACATCTTACTCTGCAATTAAAACTTCTCACAAAATGCACCAGATCTGATTATATGTTGAGTACATGAAAAATTTTGGAAAAAAAAAAACAAATCAAAATTTCCAAAATGAAGGTTTATTACATACAGGGAAGAATAATAGGGTGGGTGGGGGGAGATCTGCTTTCAAAAAAAAAAAAGAGAGAGAAAGCAATAATATAGTACTTAAAGGCCAGAATAGAAAAAAAGACTCATGACCAATTGGTATCACTTTGAAATAAGTGCTGGAAAAACTTGTTTGCAACTTATTCTTCTTACTCCCATTTCCCATCAGAAAAGAGATGTTGAAAATTCTTTTTAAATCATTCCACTCTCCTACCACTGAACCAACCATATAAGGAACTTTCCACCTAATCACAACTTTCTCTACTCTTCTAGTCTACTTTGGAGGGTGAAGACTTTGACCTAAGGTGCCTATATTTAAAGCAATTACAGCTTTACTGTACTACAGCAAACAAATAATTTTCGGTTTTAGCCTCAGGGCAATACTTTCTCTGATGCCTTTAAAAAGTTTTATTAATTTAGGTTCATACTTAGGAGGTCCTAGATGAGGTTCATAGTTCTCATCTACTTAAATTCTTAGGTATTCAACTTATCCACTTGCCTCTCTGCATTTGTACTCATATACATATTAAAGCCACTTCATAAAGTAAGAGTCACACAAAAACAAAAGTGCAGTCTGATTTCAATTTTTCTTTAGAGTTGCTGTCCAAAACAATGCCAGACCTGCAACTGCTATCACTCCTCAGCAGCTTTTCAGATTGAAACAAAATTTTGATCCTAGCCATCTCATTCAGGACAACTCTTCCAAATCCTAGTGCTTGTTGTCTCAATTACAATGTAAAAGCCTCCATTCCAACCCAAATTAATCCCTTTTATTCATGTCTACACATCCCAGAAGAACTTGAATACACAATAAATCACTGTTTAACTGAATCTACAGATCATCTCTGGGAAAGAAGTGTATACTCAAAACACAAATGTACATAATGATTAAATTTTATAATTTCAATAACAAACAACACATTTAGCCAGAAGACAAGACTTTCAAAAAATCAAAGAATACCAATTCTAACTAAAGATTATTCTGTATCATGCGATATCAATGTATAAAATACAATAGGATATTTAAAAACTCATTTTCCAGTTCCACTCAGCTATTAAAGAAAAAAAAAGATACATCACCAAATAATAAGTAAACTTTGAGGAATTTCTAAGAAAAGAGTGTGAATATAATATTAAACTTTTTAGTACTCCCAAGTAAGAGAAATACAAGAAAGGGGGGAAAGAAAAAATTTCCAAAAAAGACCAAATAATTAAATCAATTCTAATGGGAATTGTTTTTGTTATTGTTGTTTTTGCAGTTTTAAGAGAATTAAGGAGTAAAAGAATAAAGAAGGTGGGATCAGCATGGGGGAAAGTTAATTTAAAGGTTTAGGGAAAAGGGGAAAAAAGAAAAAATTAATGAATATGCAACACTACATTCTATGATGTCCTAAATGTGAATCAATACCTTGTATGGGAGGGATAACACAATGAGTAAATAAGCAAACAGGAAAAGAGAAGATAAGAGGCACAAACTAGCTGGAGATATAGTAGCTCCATAAGTAAAATGAAAAAGGATAGTATTTTTTAAAATCTCAAATGAGCCTGGGACATAGGAGAACAGGATTAAAAACAGAGCAGAGGATCTTACATGGAGTAAATAAAAGGAAAGTTTACACATTTAACTAGTCCTTCTGTCTGAAAGACAGTTTATTTTTTTACATCTCTCCCCAAAATTTCTCTAGTACTTGCAAGAGTGGAAGTGTCTAGCCTCTGACACAGAATGGAGCCCCAACCCCCTAAGTGCCCCCTAATTTTTGTTGTCATTTATGCCCCAGTTCCATTTAACTTTTAATAATAAAATTATTTTTTACAAAGAAATACTCATGTTAAAAGCATGATAAGGACAAATTTACAAACTTTCTCTCTCCCCAACACTAATCTTTAGTCTGTAACTGTCTAGTGACTGCTACTGCCCACAAATATGCCCATATACCCCATCATCACAAACCCTCATTTGATCTGCCCATTCCTTTTAGTTTCTACCCTTTATCTTTTCTCACTTTTGTGTTTAAACTCCTTGAGAAGAGTATCTATGTTTCCCTCCTCTTCCTCTCACTCTCTTCTAACTTTTTGCAGTTTCACTTCCCACTTCATTTAACCAAAACTGCACTCTCCAAAGTTACTGACCTTTAGGACCTTTTCCAATCTTCATCTTTCCCAACCTCTCTATAGGTTTTTGATACTCTTGAATATCTATTTCTCCTTGATGTTCTCATTTTTCTAGGTTTTTGTGTCACTTGTTTCTCTAAGTTCTCTTTCTAGTTGCCTGATAGTTCTTCTTCTGACTCATTTGCAGGATTTTTATCCCTGTCATGACTGCTAACCATGGTAGTCTCCTAAGGTTCTTCCTGAACCTTCTTCTCCTTCTCCTTTTGTAGTGTTTCACTTGGTGATTGCATCAGCTCCCATGTTTTCAATTGTCAACTCTAAAAAGGTGCTTTTAAGTTTTACTTGTCTACCCCTAATTTCTCTCCCATTCTCAAGCCTTAAATTTCCAACTGTTTATTAGACAGACACCTTAAACATGTTTCTAATAGACATTTTAAACACAATATGTACAAAATTGAACTCATCCTTCTCTCTAAACCTTTTCTCTTCTTAAATTACCAAATACTATTAGAGTACCACTGTACTCATAGAGAGTTAACCTTACAACCTTGGTATCATCCTCAATCCTTATTCTCTCTCACCTTCTACATTCGAGTAGTCATTGAGTCATATTGATTGAGTCCTTTGGAACATCTCTCTCAAATACCTCTACTTCTGACACTGTTGTCACCTTGGAATAAGCCAGTGATGGCCAACCTATGGCATGGGTGCCAAAGATGGCATGCACAGTGCTCTCTGTGGACATGTGGCTGCCCTCTCCACTTCTCCCCCAGAGTTAATTACTAGAAAGGCACAAGAACTTGGTTAGAGCTTTTCTCCTCCCCATCTCTATCATGCCTGATGACATTTTTTCACATCACCTGCTCCTCTGACCAACAGTCCAGTACACAGCGGGTAAGCAAGATGGGCAGCTCACAGGTGGCAGAGCTGGAAGGGAGTGGAGAGCTTGAGTCACTCCCCTCCCCATCTCTACACTCACTGAGGATATTCCTCACTTCACTCACCCCTCCTAAGAGCAGCCCAATGGGAGTGCTTTCCCTTCTCTGTGTGGGGTAAGGGTTGGGGCAGGGGGCAACACATGATGGGGGATGGGTACAGAATTCAGTCTGGAGGGGGGTGCAATGGGGTGGGGCACAGCACTCCTCAAAAATGTTTGCCATCACTGGTATAAGCCATTATCACTTCATGTAGGGGCTATTGAAAGGGTCTGCTGACTGGTCTTCTTGTTTCAATACTTTCCCTACTCCACCAAAACTGATCTTCAAGAAACACAGGTCTGATCATATTGAATAAACTACAGTGGTTCTCTCCAGGTATCCTAATATCCAGAAACCAGAATCATTCATACAATTCTATTTAGCATTTAATGCCATTTGTAATCTGCCGTTCCTACATTTCTAATCATTCTACACATTATTCTGTTCTATGTAATCTGTAATCCATTAACATTTGCTTCCTTGCTGTTCCTTATACAAGAAACTCCATTTCCAGATTTAGTATCACATGAAATGTAACATGTTTTCCAGGCAAACTATCACTTGAAATGCTGGCCGACTAACTAACTGACATCTAGGTTAACTAACTGACAACTAGGTTAACTAGGTTAGGCTACTTTCCTAAGGACCTCCCCAACTCAGATTTGCATTTGTGGTTTGATGTCCCAGAGGAATTTCAAGATTTCTAGGGGTAACCAGGCTGGGCTTTTTATAGTCTTACTACTGAACTCCTTGTATTGTGCATCCCTTTTAAAATCAGACAGTTTTAACAGACATTCACCATTACTGGATGATGTAAGCCCTATAATCTTCTATCATTAATTTCAGATTTATTAAAATATTTGTAGGAAAATTCTTTGACACCTAGAAATCAAGTCTTCTTAATCATTTAATTCTGTGATTCAATCAAAGACATGTCTGTGTCTGACATGGGGATAACAGATATTCATAGCTTATACACACAATTAAATTTTGGCATGTTTAATGGCTGATTAAATGGAGGTACCTTCTGTGATTATGTCAGCTGAGGTAGTGATGGAATCTTTACCCTAAAGATACAAGGAAATTACATAAAAATTGGCATATATACTGGGAAACTATTATGAGCAACAAAGTCTTATGAATTGTTTTTGTTATTGCAGGTTTGTTTGTTTTGCTCAACAAAAGCAATCATGTAGGCTATATTTATTTTTGGTCATAAAAAACAAATAACAACATTAAAAAGTAGAACAAAACAAAAAACATGGTTTGATAAGTTAGCTGCAAAATCTACACAAAATTGGTTAAAAAGGAAAATCATCCTTCGGCATAAGCAATTCTTTGATAAATTGTTGAGGTGATATTAAAAAATAACCATTTTCAGTGCTAATATTTATCACAATAAAGAAACACATGGAATGCTGTGATTATAAATTATATTTCAATGTTGTAACACTTCATTTGACAACACAAGATATCTTCAACAAGGACATTTCCATTTCTAGTCAAAGTCAAAACCTGGCAAGAAAACAGTAGCATTTCTTTTGGAAAATTCCAGTAGATGAACTAAAAACTCACTCTGTGTACTTAGTGTTTTTCATCTATGATTTTTTGGTTCCCTTTTATGGCTTGATCTATACTGCTTTTCATGGCTTCCATTAAGTCAGTTAGAGTTTCCAATTTTCTCATCACTTCATTTGATTTTTGTTCCTTTTTTTATATTTGGGCAATTTTGCTTTTAAGCTTCTATTCTCTTTTTGTATTACTTTCAATTTTCCCCCCACTTTTCTTCTCATTTTTCTTCTATCATTCTTGTTTGGTTCTTGAACTCCTTTTTTGAGATCCTCCAGTGCTTGTGAACAATTTCCATGGGGGGGGGGGGTTACATATGTTTTCTTATTTTTAATTCTCTCCTGTTGTTTCTGTATTTTTAATTCTCTCCTGTTGTTTCTGTATCTCTTTTTCTCCATAGAAATTTTCAAGGCCAAGAACTTTTTTTGCTGTTGTTTACTCTTTTTCCTGCTGGAGGACTGCTGGTGGTCATTGCTTTCTTAACTTCTATCTTACAGGGTTTTGCCTTGGTACTATCTTCCCTTCCCTGTCAAAGACCTGATTGAGGGCAAGCAGATCTGTGACATTTTTGTGTAGCATGCTTTGAAGTATTTTGCCCTGAGACTATCTTCCCTGCTACTGCGGCTCAAGGGTGGGTCTATGTAGGATGCTGCACTGTGTGTTTTGCCCTCAGGCTATCTTCCCCTCCCCTGCTGCTCCCACTACAAGGGCCTTGCTCTGTGCTGTTAAGGCTTGAGTCTCAACTGCCAAGGCCTGGCACAGCCCTCAGGGTGTCTGTGTTGTTTTCAGCAAGCCCCCAAGAATTTGGAGATTTCTCTGGCCCTGATTCTGACTCTGACTGGTAGGAGATGGGAGGAGTGTTCAGCCTGTGCTCTTCCTCATGCAGCTTCAACCCTCTTATAGCATGGGAATTCTCTCTCATTGCCTACCTTTTATGCTATATCCAGTGGGCGAGTCCCTTTACATGCCTGGTTTTGATTTCTGTCCTTTCGAGGTGCTTAGTAATGATCAGTTGGAAGGAAATTCAGAGTGGCTCCAAGAATTTCCTACTACTCTGCCTCCATTATGGCTCTGCCCTCTCAGTTAATTTTAAAGGAATAAACTAGGTAGTCAGAGCCCAAATGATTCCAGATTTAGCTCACAATAAACTCCTGATATTTACTTCTCAATTTTAAAAAAATAGAAGCTAACGATGTTAGGAGATTAGTAAGTGTTTTTCAGATTTTAGAGAGATTATATTCACCACCTCGATATTTTGATAGTCTCTATTTATTAAATCATCCATAGCTCTGTTTCTTGTGACCTAATGAGGAGAATTATGCTTAATATGAGTTTGTGTAAGATGCACAGAATGTTAACTCTCCCACTCTCACCTTATTAATGGCCTAAAAAACCCCACTACATTGAATAATGATAAAAAAAAAGTCAAAGAAATATTTTAGTAAGTTCCTTTAATCCAGGACTGAACAAAAGGACAATCAGGAGTTGAAAATACTAAAATATGGATAACAAGAATGAAGTCAGTATGAATGTAGTTAAACAAATTCTCCCAAAAAAGCAGCAGCCTGATGAAGAATACCTCGAGGAGGATACCAGATCAGATCATGGTAACAACCAGAACCAAGGGCACAGAACGTTCAGGAAACTTTATCAGAAAAAACTCAGGGGGATTCAAAAGTGGGAAAAATAGATGACAGTAGCATCTTTTCTAGGGATAATGTGCTCCAGAAGTCTAAAGAGGACTCCAAAATCTGTTAGCAGTATGAGTCCAGACACATGAAAGGAAATACAAGTCAATAACAAGAAACAAAGAAAATAAGCTCAGGTCAAACAGAGCACATATTCCATATTCAAGAATATTAGAGTAGGTGAATCCTGGTCTGCAGACAAAATCCAAAGGTCCTAAGGCTGGAAATGCAAATAAACAGAAAAAGATACTGAAACTATGTAGAAATATTATGTATCAAGAATTGCACAAGAGAAATACACAGAAAAAGAAAATAACTCTGGCAAATATAATCAGTGCTTTGGAAGAAAAGAATGGTTTATCCAAGCAGACACAAGTGTAGATGGGATAAATGAAGCTCAAGAAAAGAACATGGAATTGTGAGCAAAATAAAATTCTGGAGGAAAGAATTAGAATGATAGTCAATATCTGGGCGATGGAAAACTTTGCCCCAGGAACAGATTTCCCTGAAAATTAGAATGAATAAAATAGAACAATGACTGCAAGAGACATCGAGAAATATCAGAACAAAACCAAAAGACTGAGAAAATACTGTACTATCAAAAGTCTTTACTACCAAAATCAATTGACCTGGAAAAATCAATTAAGGGGAGTTGATTTCAGAATCACCAGATTTCCTATGACCTAAAAAGGAAGGAAAAACTTAGAAACCATATTTCAAGAAACATAAATGAAAACTCTCCAGGGAAAGGCAAATTGAAAAAATCCTTCAGAGACCTGCTGAAAGAAATCCAAAAGGAATATTCACAGGAATGTCATAGCCAAAATTCCAAGCCTCACAATCACCAAGTTCTTTCTCTCACTTCTCACTTTCATAAACAGTGTAGAATATGGTTGCAAATCTCCTTTCAGAGCTTGAAGTTGAGATATCTTTATAGAGGAGAAAATTCACATACCCCTGGCAATGTGTTTCCTACCATGATTGTCAGTTGGTTATTAACAAATCAGTCAGACCTAACCAGTTTTTAGGTTGTTATATTTAGTAGGAAAGTGTGTATTAAAAAGGGGAAGTTAACTTGTAACTCAAGGGGTTCAGTCTTTCAGTATAGAGAGAGGGGAAAGAGAGGAGATCCCCTCTATCAAAAGTGGGGTTCAGGGGAGACAGCTGATGTTTAAGGTTGGCTCAGAGAGAGGAGAGGGGATTTGAAGATTTTTCCCCCTTCTCCCTTCCCTCCTTAGCTAAAGCTGCTCTCCCTGATTCACTCTTGTCCCTCTTGTCCCCCTTCCACTACTTGAGACCAAAGGGTCTCCCGTTGATCTGTTCACTCACACTCAGCTTGGGGAATAGATAACTTTTAACATCAACTCAATCAGGTAATACAAAAGGAATAATGGGCAGGAAAAAATGGGAAAAGGAAAGTGGGGAAAGGGGGTCCCTGTCTCTATCTAAACCCTTTCCACTCCCTCCTCGGGTTTGGGAGGAACTTGGGCCTTGGCAGCCTGAGCCCCCTGAGGGAAAGTCAGGTTGAGTCACCTCTGGGCAACAGGAGCTGAGGTTTCTGAGTCTGCTCAGGTTTCTCTTCAGAAAGTCCCTTCAATTGGAAAGTGTTGGGGGGAACGATTTCCAGTCACCAGCAGGAAAAGTAGGTAACCCTCAGGAGAAAGTCTTTTACCAGCTTCTCTCTTCAGCCTCTAAAGACTGAGAGCAACCAACTCCTCCACCAGCCATGGTCTTCTCCTACTCAAGATTTCAATCTCCTGGGGCCCCCTGCCCATTGAGGTGATCAGTTTCATACACTCTTCAGCCTGGCACTTTTTCTTTAGTGCCAGCCTCTGTCACAAATATAATAAGAACATTGGTATGAAATATCTCCCCAAAAATATTTAGTATACTCTCCTACACAGTATTTTCAAAGATCATGGAAACCTGAGTTCAAGCTTAAATTAGCCACTCACAGTTCCTAGAAATACTTTTGCTAGAGTCCTCAAGATGTTCCTCTTGAATATGATGCTTCTTTTCTAATGGATTCTTTTGTAGATTATTAGATCTCTCTTCAATATGTCCTCGGCTCCCAATGCAAACACTGCCATCAGAAGATGTTACTAAAATGGTTATGAGAAGATTGGAAGTTCTGCAGGCCTTTAAAATTCACAAGTTTCTCCTTTGGCCAAGGAGGAGTATTCTGAGAGCAAGACCAAGGGTCTAGGCTCTCTAAAAGCACTGATTCCTTCTGAGTGGTTTAGCTAAAACTTTTTCCCTCAATATTTGTTGGTATCTCTTATGTTCTGAATTAATTTTCTATTTTAATATAGACCTCACAGAGCATTCTGACTCCCTCAGTCAATCTAAACAGTATTTTTGGTGAAACATAAAGTACTTTTATCAAGGACTTTTTCACATTAAGTCTAAAACCTTTCATTAATTTATTGATAAAAATCTGTTCTCATCTGGCTGAGGTATCAGGATATAGCATATTATAATTGTCTTTAAATGGATTAGGGATAATTAGATTGATTTACTCAATACCCAACTGATCCCCATCCTCTAAACACAGAAAAAAAAATGTTTCAAGTAGCCAGAAAGTAGTTTAACTGCCAAAAACCACAATAAGAATTGTTTAAGACTTAGTAGCTACTATAATAAAGGAGAGAAAAGTATTAGAATATTAATTCCAAAAGGCTCTAACTGAAAAAATCATTTCCTATGTTGGAAAATAATTTTACATGAAAAAAGAATTAACTTTAATAGAATAGATGAATTTCAAGAATTCCTAATGAAAAGATCAGAGATGAAACTTTAAAATTAAAATCTAGAAATCAAGGAATAAGTAGTAGTAGTAGTAGTAGTAGTAGTAGTAGTAGTAGTAGTAGTAGTAGTAGTCTCTCGGTACCCAAGGATGACGATTGTCTTTGTGCGTTTTCATCTATGATAGATGAGTGTGCACAAAGACACTTGTGCGTGAAGGAGATTTAAGTGGAAAAGTCGATACACAGAGACAGTCCCACTCTCTCGGCGTTGGAAGCCTGGGTCCAGTGGTATGAAAAGCCGTTACACCTGGAGACTTCCTAAGCTGCATTGGATGGCAGTGTTGTCTTTTGTGCTCCAACACGCCCTAAGCACTCCACAGTGCTTTGCTGCATCGCCATCTCAGCTGTTGAACCTTCTTATTGGTTTCTTCCGTCTGTTTGGCTGAAGCAGTCTTCACATGCTGGGTGAGCAAGGCCCTGGTTGACCAGGGGTCTACAACCCGATGGCTACTCTCACAAGGTTTAGCCGGCCTATCGAAGCCATTGCCCAGGGTGTGGCCACCACCGCATGCTAGCAGCTACTAGGAGCCACAAGTGAGAGCTGGGTGTCAGGTGAGGGTCAGAGGCTGGAGAGCTGTCCTAGAAGGGCATGGCAAGCCCTCCATATCAGAGATACTACCCCTCCCTGAACACCCCATACACCCTTCAAGGAATAAACTAAAAAGTAAATGTGTGTGTGTGTGTATATGTATATATATATATATATATACATATATATATATATGTAATTAGAAGAGGCAAAATAAAGATGAAAATTTTATAACAGACTTCAAGAACTATAGTTGGAGTTAAATAAGACAAACAAGTATTCATGGTATTTTTCTTCTGTTTTGAGGGAAAGAAAAGTAAAGGAAAAAAGAATATACTAATGAAAGAATTAAGTTGGACATAGTAATTTAGTATTTATCATAACTGAAAGTCATAATAAAAGGTATATATACTAAAGTAGCATCACTTTAATCTCACTCTAACATGGCCTGGACCAATAAGGATTGAATACATACAAAAGTAGTTGATGCTAAAGTATACAGGGGAAAATGATTGAGAAGGAGTAAAAAGTTCAAAAGAGAGGGTTGCTGAAAGAGAGGAATTAGTTAGTCATCAGCAAAATAAACTTCAATTTTAGAGTATGAATCAGAAAGAAAGTAGAATTAGAATCGAGTTAAGTAAAGAGAGAGAAAGGGCAGTTGAGTCAACCCAAATCATTGTAGTTACCTATCATTGGTATTGATGGATTCCTTTTCATTTACCACTATTTTCCACACAAAGAAGGAGCTAGAGGATAAATAGAAAATATATAAGATATGATGGATAGAAAAGCACAATTAATCAAAATTTTGAACATAAAGGGATGAATGCGATGAACTAACCCATAAGTTAGAAGAGGGTAGAAGGTTAGAAATTAGACTACGATAGTAGTTCATTGACAAGAAGAAGCACACAAAACATGAATAGACACATGAAAAATAAAATGAGCAATTAGAGGAAATTAAATTGATTCCAGCAAAATCAACAAAAGAACCAATAAAAATTAAAATACTAGATATTGCAACAATACAAATAGATGGTTAAAAGTGATATCAGGGTAAATTACAGGAGGCCTAAAAGTGCCATAGAAAATTAAATACTATCAATAATTCAAATATGCATACAAATACATATACAGACATAAATATATATAATACCAAATAGCATAGTACCTAACTACATAAAGAAGTTCATCAAATTAGAGAGAAACAATTTAAATTTCAAAATACTTGTACTTTTGTTTTTAATATGTTTTCAATTTATAAATCATAGGTATGTAGAATCAGTGAACTGGGCATGTATCTTTAAAAATCTAGAAAAAATTAAAAATCCATCTGAGAACAAATTTATATTCATAAATTTGTAAATTAAAGAAGACTAACAAAATTAAAAGTAAAAATTTATTTGAATTGATAAATTAAAAATGGAAACTTATTTTAATTAATGAAATAAACTACTGAAAAGTCTATTTAAAAGTCTATTTAAAAATCTAATTATAAATCTCAAAATTAAACAAATTATTAATATCAAAATAATTCACTTGAAAAGTGAATTATTAGAAAGTACTTTATCCTCTAATATGTAAATAAAAGTCATAATTTAAATAGACAGTTATAAAAACACAAAACTACCACAAACGAATACCTTACTCAAAAAAACAAGACCAGATGCATTTTCAAGTGAATTCTATTAAACATTCAAAAAACACAATTACACTATTACAGAAATTATTTCCAAAATAAGAGAAGGGCTCTTATTAAACTCCTGTGATACTAATATGGTCTTCATATCTAAACAAGTGAAAAACAAAACAGGAAAAAGATAAATATTTCTAATGAATATTGACACAAAATATTGAATAAAGTGCCAGAAAAGAAATAGAAAAAAAATTAAAAGATCATAAATTATGAGCAGATAAGATTTATATCAGGAATGAAAGATTTGTTCAATATTAGGAAAGTATGAACAAAAAATTATATAAAAAATAGAATCATTGATGTTATTTATAGCAACAGAAACAAAAAGAATTTTCAACATAATTCAACAATCATTGTTTTGGGGGAAAGATATTTGAAAATATAGGGGGAAATGGACCTTTCCTTAATGTGATAAATATCTATTCAAAATGAAGAGTTGGCATTATTTGTAATGGAGACCATGTATGTGTATGCATGTGTATATACACATGTGTGTATTATATGTATATTATAAGAAGGGAAGAAGAGAAATGGTTTGCAAACATGTGAGAGAGATTTTGCAAAGACAAAGGTTTGCTGGACCCGACCTCGTTCTGTGGATCTGATGAAGCTGTGTTCTGTAATGCAGGGAAGGGGACAGAAGGAAACACCCGTAGTTATTGGGGGAGCTCTTAAACTTCTTGTGTAAGCTGGGACTGTCTGGAGCTGGAAACTTCCTTTCTATCTCTGTGAACTGAGGAGGTTTTGGTTTCCTATCCACCGAAGCCAAAGATACCAAATCTGGTGTTCCTGTCTGGAGAAACCCTTCATTACTTGAGTTTCAACAGTGTTTCCTGCATACTGAAAGTGTTCCCAACTGCTCTGAAGACTGGTGACCAGCTAGCCTGTACCAATGGTCTGTGGTGGGAAGGCCAGAAACCAGTTTAGGCCTAACCCTACTAGTGCTGAACCCTAACTAACATAAAGGGCTTACCCTGAAGCTACTCAGAAGACCTGTTTATCCTACTAAAATAATCTGGGAGGATTAAGTAGTGTCAGGTAGCCAGTTAGCCCAGGGAATTTAGACAGACAGAGTAGGGGTTAGGGAGCTAGAGGCAAAGGAAGAAATCTCCATGTGGAGATCTTAGAAGGTGGGTGATTACCTAGAACCCTTAGAGCAAGGGAATCCTACCTGCCCTTCAATATGCCCTATTTCCAACATAAATCCCTGTCCTGTTTTTTTTTATCTACCTGGCAATCTGAGCAGCCCCTCCTTCATTGTGGGGTACCAAGGGTATCTCAGTATCATCCCATCAAGGATCTACATTATTTCAATATAGACAGTTATATAACTACATAGAATTAATTACTATATATACACAGGTATATATACATATATGGCTAGTTATAATCTCTGTAACCATAACTACATATATAATGATAAATATAAAAGTATAATTATATATGCCATATATTATGTTATACATATTATACATAGCTAGTTATCTATGTTTATAATTACTTATAGTTATAGGTTATATATAATGTAAACCTTAAAATTTTTTAGACTTACAAATGTTGGAAATTTCACCATTGGGAAATTTCATATTTGAAAAATTTCCTACTGATAGTCTATTGGAATGTGAACCCCCTTGGCATGGGAGGGTCCTTCTCCTCCCTACTTAAGATTACTTTAGGACAGAAACCTTTTGCTGAACAATGGAAAGGGCTTTGACCTATGCTTAAGCATAGAACAGGAAGATCTTTGAGTCATGATTGATTTTAGAATTGATACAATAGAGATACTTGGAATGACAGAACCAGGTCTTGGAACTTACACTCTCCACCCTACTCAGTCCTAACAGGATTTAGGAAGGGCTGCAGCAAGGATCAAGATTTAATTATTTGAGAATATGACCTTCAACAGACATGTGCAAAGGGGCAGACCTCTGGGCAGTCCTGGGTTAAGCTAGAGCCACCATTGGCACAGGGAAGACATGGACAGTGATTGGTAGATGTGAGAACTGAGGGGAGGGAACTGAGATGGTTTCCTTAAAGATAGCAGGGTCTGAGGACTGAGAGGGTGGTTGGAGAGGTTTTGCTCTGAGAGGTTGTGCTCTGAGAAGCTTGCTCTGAAGGAGGCTGGAGGTGGAGGCCCCTGAGACTGTTTCTCCATTTTGGTCATGTGAGTGATAGGGACTGATCTCTTTTCTTTGCCTCAGCTATCTAAGGGCTTGGGCCTTTTGGCCCAGCCTAAACAGAAGGGGTATTTAAGCCCTATTCCCTTCTCTCCCCTTTCTCTCTCTCTCTCTCTCTCTCTCTCTCTCTCTCTCTCTCTCTCTCTCTCTCTCTCTCTTTCTCTCTTTCAATACCTTTCTTCCTCCTGTTTGTAATTAAACTCCATAAAAGGTTGACTGCTGACTTGAGTTTTCATTTAGGAATTACATAGGTGAATTCCTTGGCGACCTTAAATTAATATATATCAGTCTTTTAAAGTGATTTCCTTGTCACAATAACCATATATAATGGTTACTATATATGTGTATACACATGTGCATATATTTCAAAGATAAAGTAGCAGCAGTTAAAATCAGGAAAAGATTCATAAAGACAATGATTTTTATAAATGAGGACACTCTGAAGTAGAGGTAAGAAAGCATGTATTCCTGGTATGGGGAGCAATAAATGCAGATGCACAACAATAGGAGATAGGGTTTCATGGGGGAGGAACAGATAAAAGGTCAGCTTGACTGAATCACAGAGTACAGGAGTAGAAGTAATTCCAGAAGAATGGAAAGGTAGGATAGAGCTGGACTTTGTAGGGCTACAAAAATAAAGGCTTGTATGTGAGAAGTGGCATAAGACACAACGGAATTTACCACTGTAGAGGGGGGCACTAGTCATGTAACAAGTCTAAGTGCTAAATTAATATTACTGAACAGCTAGATGATGACTTTCCAGCATATTAGTTGGATCTTTTATGTAATGGCTGAGAATCTCTTATTGTACTTTTTTCTATTATAGGGGCTATATGGAGAGAATATGTCTCTAAAGGTGAGAAATGTTTCAAGACAGCAACAGAAGGAGTTGCTATATATGCAACCTCAGTGTTTCCTGTGGAAGTTAATGACATTTGGGGAACATATATGCTTTGTACACATGTACACATGTACTTTGTACACATGTACTTTTGGCAATGACTCAGCTTTAGACTGATAAGGAGTATAGATTGTACAGAGGAACCTTTGTCCCAGGAAATTCAACTTAGCCTGAATGTCATAATAAATGAGAAAAATACCCTGATTATTTGCATTAGTCTTTAGTTCATCAGGTATATTAGTTATTTATCCCATGTCACTGAAAGTAAAAGCTACAAATAAAGGATTTCTTTCCTTTAGTTTCATGTTTCATGCAAAATTATTCTGCTTCTTCAAAGTACATTTATATCTAAGCACCCTGTCAAAAGAGGCTATAACAATCATGAATTCGGCAAACAACAAGCATCTATCTCTTTTGTATCTACATTCTGAATGTAGTTGTGACTAAATGCTGTTACCTTAGAGTACAATGTCACAGTGCTATTATATTAAAGTATAAAGTCACTATACTATCAAGAGCTATTTTATTAGATTTATTAGAAGTATAGCATCAATATATTTGTACACCCCCATCAATTACATGAGCAAAAATATGATTGGTTGGTATCTCCTTAAAAAGCAGATTACTCTAAGTCCGGGGCAATAGCAACTGCATACAAAATGGGGTAATGTTAAAGAAAATCTAAGGACAATCAAAAGATCCAGAAAATCCTGAATTGGTTATAGCTAGAGATTTGAGGGGGGAAAAATTATACAATTAGCCTCTCATTTACAATAGTACAGAGGGTACCAACTAATCCCTTATCACAACCCAAATCAGGCAGCTGCTGACCCCTAACCACTAGATATGTATGCCCGAGTCCAGCTTCCTTCACCACATATCCTCAGGTTTTTTTATTCACTATCTTAAGTGGGGTCATTCATAGAGAAAATCCAGGCAGAGAAGAAGGGAGGATATAGGAAGCAGAAGAGGAAAAGAGGAAATAAAACAAATTTCAGAACTCTATCATTTGAAGTTGAAACTGGAAATACTGAAAAAGTACTATACTTGCTTTTATGAAATAAATCTATCAGAGCAAAGAAACTTGGGAGCAGAAAGACAAATTACCCAGATCATTATTTATGTTGACTAGGAGATAATGCCCAAGATATTAGTCAAGTACAGAGTAGATCAACTCAGACTAGGATGTGTTAAACAGAAGCAATGTTCATTAAAGTACTTTTAAGGACATTTCCTAAGACAGAAAGGAAAATGAAGTGTGTAGGTCCAGAGTTATGTTACCCAAAGCATGTAGGCTTCTGCACTTGTATTTTATATTGTCAGGTTTCTACAAATGTGATCCACTCTTCCAAAGAAAAATTGGGTGCATTGGTGTTTGTAGATTATGATATATACACAGTAATGTGTGTGTGTATCCCTGCATTTCCTTCATTTGTATTGCGTTACTATATCTTTTACCTTATTGCTAAGTTATATTTAAGACCAAATGGTCACTTCCGGTCAAGATGGCGGCTTAGAGGCAGAGAAAGTTCAGACCTCAGAAAACCCTTCCTTACTGATCACAAACTGAATGCTCCTAGGACACCAAAATTCAAACTGAACAACAGGACAGACCTGGAGAACCCTCCTCCTGGACCTGGATCAAAAGGTATGGCCCCCCAAAAGCCAGAAACCTAGATTACTTGGATCTAAGGCGTAGGCAGAAGGAAGGTCCCAAGACCCATGCCCCCCAACCCAGAGTGCTGAGCCCGCGGCAGCAGCAGGAACCTCAGGACAGGCAAAGGGGCCTCAGGGCTGGCTATTCTGAAGGACTCACCTTGAAAGCAACCTGAGCCAGACTCTGGGGCACCCAACACAGACAGCAGGGAAACATAGAGAGAAGGGGGAAGCCTGTAGCCCCCTGGCTGGGTCCTTCCATCTGAGTCTCAAGGGAGGTTCCAGCTTTAGGGCACCAGCTGAACCCAATCCCATCAGGAGCCCTCAGAGCTTCTGAAAAGACAGAAACCTCAGGGTCAGCAAAAGGGTTGCTCCTAAGGGCTTATCTTGAAAGTAACCTGGGCCAGTCTCAGGGCATTCAACACAGACTGTAGAGGAGGAGTTTTTTTTGTTTTTGTTTTTTTTGGTTTGGTGATCATTTGGTCCACACCAGCTGAACTTAATCCCATCAGGAGCCCTCAGAACCCAGAGAGGCCATGGCCCCTCACCCCCTTAGAGAGCAGGGTCTTCTGAAAGAACAGAAACATCAGGGCAGGCAAAGGTGTTGCTCTGAAGGGATTACCTTGAAAGTAACCTGGGCTAGTCTCAGGGCATTCAACACAGACTACAGAGGAGGGTTTTTTTTTTTTTATTCAGGGCTCATTTGGCCCAAACCAGCTGAACTTAATTCCATCAGGATCCTGCAGAACCTAGGGAGGCCCCGACCCCTCCCCCCTTAGAGAGCAGAGTCTTCTGAAAGAACAGAAACCTCAGGGCCGGCAAAGGCACTGGGATACCTTGTGGACAGTGCTGTGCCAGACCCAGAGCATGGAAGTAAGGCAACGGAGAAGCAACTGGAGGGAACTGAGAGCAGTAACTCCCAAAATGGCGGCAGGCAGGAGAGTACACACCCTGGGCCTCCACTGGAAGACAGAACAGCTGCAGAGAAAGGACAATCTGCCTGGGGATAAAGCCTTGGACCATCAGACAGATACATGAAGACCCAGTCCTCGTCACTCAAACAGAGATGACAAACAGAACAGAAGTACAAAAGACAAAAACCTCCAAACACCAAGAAAAGCAAGAAGAAGGGGGTGACTTTGGATACATTTTATGGAGCAAAAATGCAAAATACAGAGGAGATAGAACAGGAAGCAAAGGCAAATGCTCCGATGCCCTCCAAAGGAAATAGAAACTCTCCACAAACTCTTGAAGAATTTCAATTGGGAATGATCAAAAAGACGGAAGCCTTCTGGCAGGAAAAGTGGGAAATAATGCAAAAGGAATTCAATAATTTAAAGCATGAAAAAACGCAACTACAAAAACAGTTTGATCAAACTGAAAAGGAAAACTAGGCTTTAAAGGTCAGAATCAGGCAACTGGAAGACAATGATCTTGCAAAAGAGCAAGAATTAATAAAGAAAAGCCAAAAGACCAAGAAATTAGAAGACAACATAAAATATCTCACTGACAAGGTGATAGACTTGAAAAATAGAGCAAGGAGAGACAATCTGAGAATAATTGGCTTTCCAGAAAAACCAGAAATAAGTAATAATCTCAACATTATAATACAAGATATCATCAAAGAAAACTGCCCAGAGATTCCAGAAAAAAGGAGCAATACAGGCATTGAAAGAGTTCACAAAATACCCTCTACACTAAATCCCCAAAAGACAACTCCCAGGAATGTAATTGCCAAACTCCAAAGCTTTCAAGCAAAAGAAAAAATCTTACAAGAAGCCAGAAAAAGACAATTTAGATATAAAGGAATGCCAATCAGGGTCACACAAGACCTTGCAAGTTCTACTCTGAATGACTATACGGCATGGAACATGATTTTCAGAAGGGCAAGAGAGCTGGGTCTTCAACCAAGAATCAGCTATCCAGCAAAACTGACTATATACTTCCAGGGAAAAGTTTGGGCATTCAACAAAATAGAAGATTTCCAACTTTTTGCAAAGAAAAGACCAGAGCTCTATGGAAATTTTGATATCGAAAACCAAAGAGCATGGAATACCTGAAAAGGTAAATATGAAGGAAAGGGAAAAGGAGAAAAATGTCATCTTTTTCTTTTATTCTTTTATTCAAACTCTCTTCTATAAGAAGATATTTGTATCAATTTATATATATATATATATATTAATATGTGGGGAAAATGTAATGGGTAACTCTTAAAAATTATATGCATTGTCAGAGTAGTAAGAAGAATCACTCATAGGGAATGTTTGGGGCATCAAGATGATATGGAGAAAGGGGGGATATAAAGGAAAAGGGAGAGGGGAATCATTGATGGTACCAAGATATACTCCAAGAAATGGGGGGGGGGAGAAAAACTAAATAAAATAATCTTTCTCACACAAAGATACACATGGGAAGGGGGGGGGAAGAAAACTCCTATAAGAAGAAGAGGAAGAGAATTTTTACTTATACCTTACTCTCAGTGAAATCAACTCTGAGAGGGAAAATCATCCAGATCCATTAGGATCTTGAATTCTATCTTATCCAACAGGGGTAGGAAGAAGGGAAAACCAAGGTGGGTAGGGGGGGAGGGAACACAAAAAGAGAGGGAAGTAAAGGGGTCAGGGGGAAGAACAAAAAATGAGGGGCTAGAAAGGGAAACATAGCAAGGGAGGGGACTAGGGGGACTGATTTAAAGTAAATCACTGGCTTAAAAGGTTATAGTTAAGGAAGAAAGGTCATAATTAGGGGAGGATATCAAAATGCCAGGGAGTCCACAAGTGACAATCATAACTTTGAACATGAATGGGATGAACCCACCCATAAAACGTAGACGAATAGCAGAATGGATTAGAATCCAAAACCTTACTATATGTTGTCTTCAAGAAACATACATGAAAGACACCCACAAGGTCAGAATTAAAGGATGGAGTAAGACCTTCTGGGCCTCAACTAATAGAAAGAAGGCAGGAGTTGCAATCATGATATCTCACAAAGCGAAAGCAAAAATAGGCATGATTAAAAGGGATAGGGAAGGTAATTATATTTTGTTAAAAGGGACTTTAGATAATGAGGAAATATCACTAATCAACATGTATGCACCAAATAGTAGAGGACCCAAATTTCTAATGGAGAACCTAGGAGAATTCAAGTAAGAAATAGACAGTAAAGCCATATCAGTGGGAGATCTGAACCAACCACTTTCAAATTTAGATAAATCAAATAAAAAAATAAATAAGAAAGTGGTAAAAGAAGTGAATGAAATCTTAGAAAAATTAGAGTTAATAGACATATGGAGAAAAATAAATAGGGACAAAAAGGAATACACCTTCTTCTCAGCACCACATGGCACATTCACAAAGATTGACCATACACTAGGTCACAGAAACATAGCATACAAATGCAGAAAAGCAGAAATAATAAATGCAGCCTTTTCAGATCACAAGGCAATAAAAATAATGATGAGTAAGGATATATGGAAAACCAAATCAAAATTTAATTGGAAATTAAATAATATGATACTCCAAAATTGGTTAGTTAGAGAAAAAAATCATAGCAACAATTAATAATTTCATTGAGGAAAATGACCATGGTGAGACATCCTTTCAAACCTTATGGGATGCAGCCAAAGCAGTAATCAGAGAAAAATTCATATCCCTGAGTACATATATTAACAAATGACGGAGGGCAGACATCAATGAATTGGAAATGCAAATAAAAAAACTTGAATGTGAACAAATTAAAAACCCCCAGAAGAAAACCAAACTAGAGATCCTAAAAATTAAGGGAGAAATTAATAAAATTGAAAGTGATAAAACTATTGAACTAATAAATAAGACTAGAAGCTGGTACTTTGGAAAAACAAACAAAATAGACAAATTATTGGTCAATCTAATTTAAAAAAGGAAAGAAGAAAAACAAATTAACAGCATCTAAGATGAAAAGGGGATATCACCTCAAATGAGGAGGAAATTAAGGCAATCATTAAAAATTACTTTGCCCAACTATATGGCAATAAATATACCAATCTAGGCAATATGGACAAATATATAGAAAAATACAAACTGCCTAGACTAACAGAAGAAGAAATAGAATTCTTAAATAATACCATATCAGAAAATGAAATCCAAAAGGCCATCAAAGAACTCCCTAAGAAAAAATCTCCAGGGCCTGATGGATTCACAAGTGAATTCTATCAAACATTCAAAGAACAGTTAATCCCAAACTATACAAACTATTTGACATAATAAGCAAAGAGGGAGTTCTACCAAACTCCTTTCATGACACAAACATGGTACTGATTCCAAAACCAGGCAGGGCAAAAATGGAGAAAGAAAACTATAGACCAATCTCCCTAATGAATATAGATCCAAAAATCTTAAATAGGATAATATGAAAAAGACTCCAGCAAGTGATCAGAAGGGTCATCCATCAAGATCAAGTAGGATTTATACCAGGGATGCAGGGCTGGTTCAATATTAGGAAAACCATCCACATAATTGACAACATCAACAAACAAACCAACAAGAATCACATGATTATCTCAATAGACACAGAAAAAGCCTTTGATAAAATACAACACCCATTCCTATTAAAAACATTAGAAAGCATAGGAATAGAAGGGTCGTTCCTAAAAATAATAAACAGTATATATCTAAAACCATCAGCTAATATCATCTGCAATGGGGATAACCTAGATGCATTCCCATTAAGATCAGGAGTGAAAGAAGGATGCCCATTATCACCTCTACTATTTGACATTGTACTAGAAACACTAGCAGTAGCAATTAGTGAAGAAAAATAAATTGAAGGTACTAAAATTGGCAATGAGGAGACCAAGCTATCACTCTTTGCAGTTGATATGATCGTTTACTTAAGGAATCCTAGAGAATCAACCAAAAGTTACTCGAAATAATCAATAACTTTAGCAAAGTTGCAGGATACAAAATAAATGTCATCAGCATTTCTATATGTTTCCAACTCATCTCAGCAGCAAAAACTAGAAAGAGAAACCCCATTCAAAATCACCTTAGACAAAATAAAATACCTAGGAATCTATCTCCCGAGACAAACACAGGAACTATATGAATACAACTACAAAACACTCTCTACACAACTAAAATTAGACCTAAGCAATTGGAAAAACATTAACTGCTCATGGGTAGGAAGAGCCAATATAATAAAGATGAACATCCTACCCAAACTTATTTATCTATTTAGTGCCATACCCATTGAACTTCCAAAAAAATTTCTTTACTGATTTAGAAAAAACCATAACAAAGTTCATTTGGAAGAACAAAGGATCAAGGATATCCAGGGAAATAATGAAAAAAAATACAAAGAAAGGGGGCCTTGCAGTCCCAGATCTCAAACTATATTACAAAGCAGCAGTCATCAAACCAATTTGTTACTTGCTAAGAGACAGAAAGGAGGATCAGTGGAATAGACTTGGGGCAAGTGACCTCAGCAAGACAGTATATGATAAACCCAAAGATATATATGCAATTGAAGCTAAAATTAGGTTAATACTAAAAGAAATGGGCAAAGAAACAGAAGGGGATAAATTTATATGTCACAAAGAAGCTCATGGTGGGAGGAGGAGAATATCAACACACTGGAAAGATAAAGAGGTTGGAGATAGGAAATACTCAACTCTTACGTGCATTGAAATTGACTCAAAGAGGGAAAAACAATCCAATCGATTGGAGCAGACAATTGATTTGCTCCCTATAGGGAAGCAGAAGGCTAACAAATGGAATGGTAGGGACAGAAGCATGAAAAAAGGAGGGAGAGGGTAGAGGGTAGTTTAAAAAGTCTTTAAAGAAAATAAGGGGGGAATAAGAAGGGAGGTGGTAGAAAAGGAAGTAAAATAAGGGTGGGAACTAGGGGACTGATTTAAAACAAAACATTGGTGCAGAAGGAAATGGGGAAAGAAGAAAAGGCAGGACTTGTAGTAGAAATGAAAATGCTATGAAATACACAGCTAGTAATCATAACTCTGATTGTGAATGGAATGAACTTACTTATAAAAAGAAAGCAAATAGTAGAGTTGATTAGAAACCAAAACCCTACCATATGCTTCTACAAGAAACACATATTAGGAAGATAGACATGCATAGGGTGAAAGTAAGAGGATGGAGCCAAATCTATTGGGCATCAACTGATAAAAAGAAGGCAGGAGTCTCAATCATGATATCCGAAAAAGTCAAAGTAAAAATAGATCTAGTTTAAAAAGATAGGGAAGGTGATTACATCCTGATAAAAGGCAGTATAGACAATAAGGAAATATCAGTACTCAACATATATGCACCAAATGGCATAGCATCCAAATTTCTAAAGGACAAACTAGTGTAGCACAAAGATAAAATAGATAGAAAAACTATACTAGTGGGAGACCTGAACCTTCCTCTATCAGAACTATATTAATCAAACCAAAAAAATAAGAAAGAGGTAAGAGAAGTGAATGAAATCTTAGAAAAATTAGAGTTAATAGATATGTAGAGAAAAATAAATAGGATAAAAAGGAATATACCTTCTTTTCAGCAGCACATGGTACATTCACAAAGATTAACCATGTATTAGGACATAACAACATTGCAAACAAGTGCAAAAGAGCAAAAATAATAAATGGAACCTTCTCAGATCACAATGCAATGAAACTAATAATTAGTAAGGGTACATGGAGAGGTAATTCAAAAATTAATTGGAAATTAGACAATATGATTCTCCAAAACCGGTTAGTTAAAGAACAAATCATAGAACAATTCATAATTTCATTGAAGAATATGACAATGATGAGACATCCTTTCAAAACCTATGGGATGCAGCCAAAGCAGTACTCAGGGGGAAATTTATATCCTTGAGTTCATATATTAACAAATTAGAGGGGACAGAGGTCAATGAATTGGGCATGCAAATCAAAAAACAAGAAAGTGAACAAATTAAAAATCCTCAGATGAAGACTAAATTAGAGATCCTAAAACTCAAAGTAGAAACTAGTAAAATTGAGAGTCATAGAAATATTGATTTAGTAATAAAAAATCTGTTACTTTGAGAAAAAAAAAACAAATACCATAGACAAAGTACTGGTCAATCTAATTTTAAAAAGGAAAGAAGAAAACCAACTTGACCGTATCCAAGATGAAAAGGGAGACCTCAACTCTAATAAAGAGGAAATTAAGGCAGTCATTAAAAATTATTATGCCCAAATATAAGTGAATAAATATGATAATCTATGTGATATGGATGAATATTTACAAAAATATAAATTTCCTAGACTAACAGAGGAAGAAATAAACCCCATATCAGAAGAAGAAATTGAACAAGCCATCAAAGAACTCCCTAAGAAAACACTCCCAGGTCCAGATCAATTCACAAATGAATTCTTTCAAACATTCAAAGAACAACTAATCCCAATATTATACAAACTATTTGACAGAATAAGCAAAGGAGTTTTACCAAATTCCTTTTATGACACAAATATTGTACTGATTCCAAAAGCCAGGCAGGCCAAAGACAGAGAAAGAAAACTATAGACCAATTTCATTAATGAATAATGATGCAAAAAGAGTGTTATTCACTATGACCAGGTAGGATTCATACAAGGAATGCAAGGATGGTTCAATATTAGAAAACCATCCACATAATTGACTATATTAATAAGCAAATCATCAAAAATCACATAATAGACACATAAAAAGCCTTTGACAAAATACAACAATTATTCCTATTGAAAACATTAGAAAGCATAGGAATAGAAGGATCTTTCTTTAAAATAATGAACAGTATATATCTAAAACCATCAGCAAACATCTTCTGCAATGGGGAGAAACTAGAAGTCTTCCTAATAAGATCAGGGGTGAAACAAGATGTCCATTATCACCTCTATTATTTAACATTCTACTAGAAACACCAGCTATAGCAATTAAAGAAGAAAAAGAAATTGAAGGTATTAAAATAGGCCATGAGGAGACCAAGCTATCATTCTTTGCAAATGATATGATGGTCTCTTTAAAGAATCTTAGAGAATCAATCAAAAAGCTAGTCAAAATAATCAACAACTTTAGCAAAGTTGCAGGATACAAAATAAACCCACATAAATCATCAGCATTTCTATATACCTCCAACACATCTCTGCAGCAAGAATTAGAAAGAGAAATTCCATTTAGAATCACCCTAGGCAATATAAAATACTTAGGAATCTATCTGTCGAGACACAGAAACTATATGAACATAACTATAAAACACTCTAAACACAATTAAAACTAAATCTAAACAATTGGGAAAACATCAACTGCTCATGGATAGGATGAGCTAACATAATAATAATGACCATCCTACTCAACCTTATTTACTTTTTTTAATGCCATACCCATTGAACTACCAAAAAACTTTTGTACTGAATTAGAAAATGCCATAACAAAGTTCATTTGGAAGAACAAAAGATCAAGTATATCTGGGAAAATCATGAAAAAAATGCAAAGGAAGGAGGCCTTGCAGTCCCAGATCTCAAACTATACTATAAAGTAGTGGTCATCAAAATAATTTGGTACTGGCTAAGAGACAGAAAGGAGGATCAGTGGAATAGACTTGGGGTAAGTGACCTCAGCAAGACAGTTTATGATAAGTCCAAAGACCCCAGTTTTGGGGACCAAACCCCACTATTTGATAAAAATTGCTGGGATAATTAGAAGACAGTATTGGAGAGATTTGATTTGGATCAACATCTCACACCCTACACCAAGATAAACTCAGAATGGGTGAATGACTTGAATATAAAGAAAGAAACTATAAGAAAATTAGGTGAACACAGAATAGTATACATGTCAGATCTTTGGGAAAGAAAAAATTTTAAAACCAAGCAAGATCTAGAAAAAAAATCACAAAATTTAAAATCAATAATTTTGATTACATCATCTTAAAAAGGTTTTGTACAAACCAAACCAATGCAACCAAAATTAAAATGGAAGCAACTAATTGGAAATCATCTTCATAACAAAAACCTCTGACAAAGGTTTAATTACTCAAAATTATAAAGAGCTATACCAATTGTACAAAAAATCAAGCCATTCTCCAATTGATATATGGGCAAGGGACATGAAAAGGCAATTTTCAGTTAAAGAAATCAAAATTATTAATAAGTGCATGAAAAAGTGTTCTAAATCTCTTATAATTAGAGAGGTGCAAGTCAAAACAACTCTGAGGTATCCCCTCACATCTAGTAGATTGGCTAACATGATAGTAATGGAAAGTAATGAAACGTGGAGGGTATGTGGCAAAGTCAAGATATTAATGCATTGCTGGTGGAGTTGTGAATTAATACAACCATTCTGAAGGGCAATTTGGAACTATGCCCAGAGGGTGGTAAATGCCTGTCTTCCCTTTGATCCATCCATAGCATTGCTGGGTTTGTACCCCAAAGAGATAATAAGGAAAAATACATGCAGAAGAATATTCATAGCTGTGCTCTTTGTGGTGGCAAAAAATTAGAAAACGAGGGGATGCCCTTCAATTGGGTAAGTGCTGAATAAATTATAGCATATGTTCATGATGGAATACTATTGTGCTCAAAGGAATAATAAAGTGGAGGAATTCCATGGGACCTTGAATGACCTCAAGGAATTGATGCAGAGCAAAAGGAGCAGAATCAGGAAAACATTGTACACAGAGACTGACACATTATGGTACAATCGAATGTAATGGAGTTCTCCATTAGTGGCAATGCAGTAATCCTGAACAACCTGTAGGGATCTGTGAGAACAAACACTATCCACATTCAAAGGAAAAACTATGGGAGTAGAAACACCAAAGAAAACCAACTGCTTGAATACATGGGTCAAGGGGATATGGCTGGGGATGTAGACTCTCAATGAACATACTAATGCAAACACCAACAACATGGAAATAGGTTCAGATCAAGGACACATGCAATACCCAATGAAATTGTGCATCGGCTACAGGAAGGGTGGTAGAGGAAAGGGAGGGAAATAATGTGATTCTTGTAACCAAGGAATTATGTTCTAAATTGACTAAATAAATTAATTCAACAAAAAAAGAAATTGCTCCATATAACAACATAAATCTCTGCTAACATATGAGGACACAAATCTCTGCTAACACATAACATCATAAAAAATCTAAGCTTAGATTACCATCTGAAGGTTAAATCAAAACTAGAAGGAAGTCTCCAACTCCAAATCTCAAAATCATATCTCGAGTCTCAAAACCATATGATATTCTTACAGCAGATTTTTAAAAATCTACATTGCATACACACATACATGTATTTGCATAGTAGGATACTTACAGACACACATAAAGATTCATTCTTACATGCACACATGAAGAAAATCAATATTACATGCATGTACACAATAATCTTACATTCGTGCATGATCCTGTTTGTTAAAATTATCAGAGAATACAGGACTTAAATCAAAGTGAGATGATAGGCAAATATGCATGCTGAACAGAGGAAGTCACAGGACCAGATATTTACTTCAATCAACACCAAGGACAACAAAATAACTAAGAGAAAACTGATGATAATGGGTCACTTAAGATTATTTGTCATATATGTTAATTTCACATATAGGGCAATGCATTCACATATACATTAGAATCATAACAGGAAGAAAAAATCTTAGATCTTCAGGCAATATATGAAGAGGATTACCTGAAGTAGTAAGTATGCATGCAACAGTACATAATTAGCACATAAATATTTATTCACACTGATATTTTTGGGTTGCATCGTACATAAGATTAACCTATTTGAGCTTCTTCAGGACTCATGCAGGCAAGAAGATACAAAGATTCTTGTCTGAATGACTTCTGGTTAGGACTCATGTTAAAATGTAACATAGTTGTACATATGTAAAGTTTGTACAGAAAGATAATGTACATTTGTATGATAATAATGGTCTAACCATTAACCAATAGGGAGAGATTAGCTCAGGGTAGTTTGGAACTAGAGATAGACTAGGGACAGAAAAATATCTTCTGGGGGTCATCAGACCCCCATCTGCCTTGACAGAGTCATGTGTAATAGCTGGGGAGACCACAGAGTGGTCCTTGGTGAGATGTGACTTGACCTTTCATCAATGTCCATTACCTATGAATTGGTATGATTATTATTCCTCCTAGTCTCAAAAGAAATAATGCAAGAGCAAAACACTTATACCCTAATTCCCCAAAACATCACCAAAATATCAGACCCTCAAACCCAATCCCAAAAGACTATCATGGGTTAACTTAGGTACATAATTCCCAGCAAAACCGCAGCTACAGACCAAGCCCAAAACTTTCTCATGAAGCCATCACACAAATCAATCATAGAGGCCCACACAATATGTACAGGTACAGTACAGACACACCAAGCTTCAATATGCCTCAGTGACTTGATTTCACAAACCAGTAACTTGCCAGTGGGAAACTCCCTAGTGAGAACCCTGAGAAATTACCAGTCTAATACTAAATTTGAATTATGCTCCCAGTACCCCCCAATCTCGATGATATGATTGTTGAATTGTCTTCTAAGAATTGTTGATTCATTATTGCATTTTATTAAACACAATATGTAATTCTCCTTGATTGTTTGTAAGCTCAAAACTTCTTACAGGGTAATGAGAAAATTAAGCCACCTGTGATGAAATCATTTATCTTGTGTGCAACATTTATTGTCTTTAATCACAATACAAAAATATAGAATGTTAATCAAGTGATTTGTTAAAAGTTTATGTATCACTTTTCCAATTATCTCTCTTTGATTTTGCATGCCAAGAAAATGGGTATAAAAATAAAGATCAGACATCGGGATAGTGGAGCAGCTGTTAGGTGCAAAGCAGTCCCATGGCCGTAATGATTAAACTGTCTTCCATTTGTCATTTATTTTATTTTATTTATTTTGACTGATTGTTCGCCACCTGTTGGGAAGCCTGGAGTCACTAATGAGGCTGGACCCTGACCATGGCAAATATCATATCTTGTGATATAATTTTTAAAAGAAAAGTTATTATTACCATAGAAGTTAATAGATTTCATGAGTTCATAGTTAGAAAATTGTTATTGTTCATTGAGATAGGAAAACAGAAAAAGTGTTACATTGTTGAAACTGTTACTATGTTCAAAATACCTATGTATTTGAATTGTTTTCCTACCTTCCACTTTCCTTTAATCCTGATCTTAGCATAGAATTTAGATAAATTAGGATGTTTAAAATAGATTAAGATTTGTTATTTTGGGGGTGGAGGAATATTTAGAATATTATATTTCATAAGATCGATAAGATAGAATGATAATTAATAAGGTAAGTACTAGACTTTGGTATACAGATGTCAGGCTGACCCTGTACAACAGAAAAAAGGAGGAGTTTTGGGATAGAGAAATGCTGAAGTAAATGCAAGGACTGGATTTGCAAAGTTAACTCATGAAATAAAGTGCCAATGGGGGATGGGAATGGAACATCCAGCTAAGAAAAGGAGTGGAGCAGTTAGAGATTGCTGGCTTTTCCCTTTTTGAATTGAAGAGGGAAGGAGCAAAATCCTCACTGAGCCTACTTAGCTACAAATCCCTCATTGAGCAGAAAAAGGTCCAGACTAATCATCTGTCCTTCAGTGGTTGGTTATAGACTTTTTTTACCTTTGGGGAAGGCAATAGCCTATCCTTCAGAAGACTCCTTCAAAGCTATATCTCTGTGTCAAAAAACACCATCATCTTGAACCTACAAAGATACTGAGATTACCTAGGACTTAGTCCCTAGACTTGAGTCTCAAACCCGTGAAGATAACTATAGGAGGGAGATAGTTTAGGGACTCTCTGTTTTCTTTTTTCTAATTTATTATATCCAACCCCTTATTTAATAAGTAAATATTTTCAACTTAATGAGAACTCAGACATCTTCATATATACAGTCAACTAAAGAAGAAAGAGATTGAAGGGGATTTTCTCTTACCCTTCAGGTCTGGTCAGATATAATGCCATTTTCCAGACAGTTCTTCCTGGGGGTGAGAGAAAATTGGTGTACCTTTTTATTTGTTCCCTCTCTCTCAGTTACCTGTCAAAACTTTGGTTCCTGATTCCCCACTAGTACAATATCCAATATTTATATTTATACCTATTCATCAAAATTTCTCTTTAACAAGCAGTACAAAAGCATTTTAATGATTACTGCTTTATTATATAGTTTGACATCTGGTACAATTATACCCTTTTCCTTTCCACTTTTCTTTGCATTTTTATCCTTATTAGTATTCATCTTTTTTCTCTATATGAATTTCATTTTTCTAGTCAATATTGACTATACTTTCAAAACCCATTTTTTCATTTTTTAATGGTTTACCTAACCATTTGGTAAATGATGTTTGTGCTTGGTCATGTTTACATGCATGGAACTATTCCTTCTATTTCAGTAATCAGAGCAAAATCAAAAGATCAGAGTACAGCAGAGAAAGAGCCAAGTAAATAGAATAAACAAGGAAGATGAAGGGAAAATAGATTGGCTAAATAGAAAAAAAGTCAGCATGGTGTACTGCAAAGTCTATTGATTTAGGAGTCAGAGAACCTAGAATCTAGCCTTGACTTAGTCAATGATTCACTGTTATGTTGAGTAAATAACTTGCTCTCTCTTGCCTTCATTTTTCTCATCTGCAAAATAAGCAATTTGATTCATTTATAGCATATATTTCAGATCTCTAGATTTAATCAATTTCTATTCTAAAAAAGAAAAAAATTGCTTTTCTTGATATATATGGCAAGTCTGTTACCAAAACAAACAAACAAACAAACAAACAAAACCCTTTCCCTTCAAGTTGAACTTTTATTTTTTGGAAATTTTTATTTAATTAGTTAATTTAGAGTATTTTTCCATGGTTACAAGAATCATGTTCTTTACCTCCTCTCTTCTCACCCCCACTCCGGTAGCTGATGCGGAATTCCACTGGGTTTTGCATATCATTGATCAAGACCTATTTCCATATTATTGATATTTGCACTAGGGTGATCTAAATTGAAATTTTAATAGACCAATTCTCAAGTTTTTAAAACACTATGCAAACTTGCATGTAGTAATAGATGCTAATACCTAAAAGAAATCGGAACTGGAAATGAGTTATATCCATTATGAAGTCCTGCTGAAGTCACTATGTATCTTTAGAGAGAGGCTGGTATTGAAGTTGTCTTTTATTTCTGAATGATTAAATGTCAGTTTTGTATTTCTCTTTCTTTACTATTGTCAATATTTAAGAACAACTAAGCATTTTGAGAGGGTTTTTTTTTTTTGCTTCTTTTATTCTGTCTGCAGTTCCTTGTGGTTAAAAAAGTCAAGTCAACAAGCATTTATTAGACCCTAAGGGGATGTGTACAAGCACTTTTTAAAAAAATGAATAAAAAGCAAAAAAATCAGTTATTTTGTTCATGGAGTTCATAGACTAATGGGGAAAACAACATGTAAACAGCTATAAACAAATAAGATATATGGAGATAGGACAAGATTTATTGTAAATAACCAACAGAAGGAAAGTGCTATAATTAAATAAGACAGTAAAGACAATATAAACGATAGAATTTTAGCTAGGAATTGAAGGAAGTCAGAACAGTCCTGAGATAGAAACTGAAGAACAGGCATGGAGGACAGTCAGAGAAAATTCACAAGAATCAGAAGATGAAGTATCTTCTTTGAAGACCAGCAAGTAAGTTAGTGTCATTAGATTAGAGTATGAGGGGGAATAAAGTGTAAAAGCATTGTTAAGGTAGGAAAGAGCTTTAAAGTCAGGCAGATTTGTTTGATACTGGAAATTGTTGTTGTTGTTGTTATTGTACAGTCATTTCAGTCCTGTCCAATTCTTCATGATCCATTTAGGATCTTCTTGGCAAAGATAATCAAGGGGTTTGACGTTTCCTTCTCCAGATCATTTTACAATGAGGAAACTAAGGCAAACAGGATTAAATGACTTGTCTAGGGTCACACAACTAGTAAGTTTCTGAAGCCAGATTTGAACTTTCAGTTGTGTAGAGAATAGACAAAAATGAGGAGTGTTTCCAGGTAGGAAAACCAGCTGGAAGTAAATAGTCATTTATTATTTAGTATTGTTTTGAAACCTCAATTTGACTTTTTATGTTTTTGTAAATGCTGTATGAGATAGGGGAAACAAAAGAAGGAAGGATATTCATCATCATTAGAGGTACAACTGTAAAGATGAAATGAACACTTGGGGTAATTTCAACTTATTCTGAGTTATCTAGGGTGTGCTGTTATTATTGTCATTAAGTTATACCCTACTCTTTGTGACCCTATGGACATATAGCATATCAGTCCCTTCTGTCTTCCACTTTTTCCCAAAATATATCCAAACTCATGTTTATTCCTTAAACGTGGTACAATCTATTGTCCTCTTCACCTTTTGGTTTCCATTCTTGACAACATAAAGATCTTTTACAATGGGTCTGGAACCTGAGGAGGTGGTTTGGATTTGGGACTTGGAAGACTAGGTATATTACATTTCACACTTGGAAGACTAGGTATATTACATTTCACCTCACTCCCAGGATTATCCGGTATGCTTAAGGGAGACGGGGTATTTTAAGCTTTCTGTAAATGGCTCCACTTATGATGTTTTTCAAATGTAGGAAATGGGTTCCCTCTACTCCGTTTCCCTTTAACCACTAAAAGTACCTTTTATAAGCAATTATTTACTCAAAATTTTAATCCTACAAAGGCATAGTCCCCATCCTCCTTATACTACTTCAGTCTCTAGAGAATGTAAGATGATTCAGTTCATGGTTTAGCTCAATTTCCATTATACAGTAGTAACAAATTCCAAGTCCAAACTACCTCCTCAGATTCCAGACCCAAACACCCTGTCTTCTCAGGGCTTTCCTGCTGACTGTGTTGAACCATCCAGCCTATAACCCCAGTTGTAAGATTACTATGACCTGAACTCCAGTCCATTGCACTGGAACCAAGAAGGACATACAACAAAGAACAGAAACCAGGAATCCTCTGATTCCATTTCTTGGAGCTAGGGTAAAAGAGAAGGGAAGGGAAAAAAGACCTTGTATTCTCACCAGTTCAGACTATGATTTTCACCTCTGAATGAAGCAAAAAAAAGCTCACAAAAAAAGAATCTTCACCCTCTGTACACAAGAAATGAACAAGAGTGAGAGTAAGAGAAAAAAAAATCAGTAATGAGAAATTATTTCAGTCTCTTGACTTTTCTTAGTGCATGCTGATTTCACAGCCAATCAAAGGAGAATTACTCCCACCCACATGGTAGAGAACTAAGCATACCTCCATATTAGGTAATCTAGACATACTTCAAAGATATTCCCCATTCATAAATATAAACAGAATAGATAGAAAAATATACAAAGAAATTTTGGGAGAGATTATTCCCACAAGCATGAAATAATGAATGGCTTCATTTGATGTTTGATCTGAATCTTGGAAAGACAGAAAAAGATAGGTAAGAATTTTTGGAGGCTCTCAACATGGTGAATACCAAATAACATTTCAATACTAATATATATCATACACATACATACACACACACCTCTGAGTGTATATATTCTGAGAACATTTGGATTGCCAGTGGGAAAAAAAAATTAAAGTGTCCCCATACATTCAGCAGGTTGACAGAAAGTTTGACTTTTAACCATGTGACTTGAAGGCAGATGAGTGGCTAATGAATTTAGTGTTAACAGTACAAGTGAAAACAGTTATGCCGATTGGGTTAAGACTAAAAATCACAGAACACTTTAGTCTGACTTAAAGTTCATGCTGGAAAATGAGTTGGGTTCTCCTAAGATCAAGAATATATGGGAAGAGAATGAGAGTAGATGAGAACTGGGAATGTACCTAGCAATATGAATGATTTCAATATCCTTGGTGAAATATGGAGTCTGGACCACCATGAGAGGATGAAAAAAAAATTAAAATTTTGTCTGGGCTTGAGAAGGAAGAAAAAATGTTAAGATTAGTAGCTACAGAGAAAAGTATGTAGAACCAATTGAAGTAGAATAAAGAAAAAGGCAAGCAGCAGTGAGGGCCTACATCATGAGTTTATAGTAGGAAAAATGGCTCAATTTCATGATTTTTTCCAGTAATACTTAATATCCTAGCAACAGAAGTAGAGGCATTTTCAGTTGGGTACATAATACATTTTCACTAATTGATTTATTAACATAGTCTAGTTATTCCTCCTATAAACCTCCTTTATTATTATGTCCATGTAATTTTTGAACCTAGTTTCAAAATCTTGTCCCCCTTACCTTGAGTCCCTACCAAAAAGCCTCTGTATGAATTGCTATATAGTAAAGTCTGATATTTAGAAGACCCAGCCGTTAATCCTAGTTATTTTATGAAATCAATTTTTAACCTAAATAAATCCCCAAACAAGCAAACAAAAAAACTTAGCACCCTTCTGAGGCTTAATTTCCTCATCTTTCAAAAATAACTGGACCAAATGTTTTTCATGAACATTGTTAAGAACTTGGGGGAAAAAAACAAACCCTTGTCTTCTGGTTTCCAGCTTTGGAAAAGAAAATATATCATACCACATTCTCTTCAGGTCCCTGAAAGGAAAGATTTTAGAGAGAAACCAAGGAACAGTTAGGTGACTCAGTGGTTACCTAGCCCTAGAAATGGATTCCTGGGTTCAAATCTAACCCTGGACACTAACTGACCCTTGGAAAGTCACTGTACCCAAATTACTTAGTCCTTACTACTCTTCTGCTCTAGAACCAACAGGAAGGAAGGGTTCTTTAAAAAAAAAAAAAGAAAGAAAGCAGCCAGCACTATGTCAGGATCATATCAGTTTCTTACCAGTCTTAACTCCAGTGACTCCTTATTACTTCCTGGATCAAATATAAAATCTTCTGTTTGACATTTGTCAAAACTTTTTATAATCTGTACCCCCTACCACACATTTCCAGCCTTTTTTCACCTTACACGGTCCTATAATCAGAGATCCAATAACACTGACCTCCTTGTTATTGAAAAAAACAACAACAAAAAACAACAATGCATCCCTTGACTCTAGGTATTTTCACTGGCTATATATATCCTGTGTGCCTCCTAGGTTCCCTGTTTTCCTTATAGTCCTAGCTAAAAAATTTTGCTTCTATAGGAAGCATTTTCTAATTCCAAATGATTTCCTTTTGTTGATTATTCAAAATTATTTTGTCACCTGTTGGTACTTAGTCTTTTACATTGTCTCCTCCATTATAGTTACTTGAGAATAAAAACTGTGTTTTTTTTTGAATCCCCAGCATGTAGCACAGTGTTTGGCACATGATAGGTACTTAAGAAATATTTAGTGACTGACTTGGAGATGAACAGAATATGGAACTTTGTGTCTTCTTTCTTAAAGCTGGAAACCAAAATATCAGGGCCTTTTCTCTCTCAAACTTCCTAATTCTACATCCCATTAGAACACTGACTATTCAGTTTCCAACAATATTTAAAATCTTATGCAAAAGGACTCTGAGCCAAAGAATATTGAAGAATTTGAATCATCATAAAAGAATTCGAATTTAATGAAGAGGGCAACTAGGTGGTTCAGAGGATTGAGTGTCTGGCCTAGAAACAGTAGGGATTGTACCTGGATTCAAATTTAGCCTAAAACACTTCCAAACTGTGTGACCCTGGACAATACCCTCATTGCCTATCCTTTATCTCTCTTCTGCAATGAAACCAAAAGAATATTAGCACTTAGAAGGAAGATAAAGAGTTGTTTTTTGTTTTATTTTTTAAAGAATTGAATGAGGACAAATGGGACCCAAAGAATATCATATTGGAAAGTCTTCATTTACTCCTTTAAAAAAAAAGCATATGTTCACAAATGCCCTTATGCAATCAAATTTAAGGTCTGATCCTTTGAAAATACAAGAGTTTTTGTTCATTTTTTAAATTGACTCATGGGAAGAAGGTAGCTAAAAATGTAAAACGTTCCTTTTGTTTTGCTGATTGAACTGGATGACCTTTAGGGTAATCTCCATTTTGGCAATTTCCTTGCCTGCCCCATTCGCAGAGCTCCAGGAGTTGAAGCAATAAAAAGCAACCCAAGACACGATAAAATAAGAATACTTTCTTTCCTTTTGTTCCCTAGTTTATTTCTAAAAGCAGAGCTTTGCCTCTAATGGGAACTGGAGGCTGGGTAAGAGGAGCAGAAATATGGAAATAAAAGGAATTTAGTAGCAATTAATCAATCTATTAATTAACAAGCATTTATCAAATGTTTACTCTTAACTAAAGATCCTTTCCTCTGGAGGATCTTCTCCAGCAGAGGACAATTTTTAGTTTGTGTAACTAATACGAGAAGGGCGGAGCAGTGCTGCACACCAATCAGACGTGCCTTCACTCAGAAAGGCGGAGCCTCAAAACTTCCCTGAACCTTTACACTTCTCTTTCCCATCATTTCTGGTTTACAATTCTTTGGACATACCTCCATGCCACAGCCATGGCTAAACCTTTGACTGATCAGGAGAAGCGCAAACAGATTAGTATCCGTGGTATCGTGGGCGTTGAGAACGTGGCAGAGTTAAAGAAGGGTTTTAATCGGCACCTGCACTTCACTCTGGTCAAGGATCGGAATGTGGCCACTCCCAGAGACTACTATTTCGCCTTAGCCCACACGGTGCGTGACCACCTTGTAGGGCGCTGGATCCGCACTCAGCAGTACTACTACGAGAAGCACCCTAAGGTATTGAAATAGCTCTCTTTCTCTTTCTAATCATACTTTTTCTTCTGCATCCTAAACCTTCGGATTCCTTTTGTGTTGCCCTGCTTTCCTGATGCTGGGCTTCGGGATTCCTGTTGGAAAGAGCTGAATTTGCAAACAGACTTCTTGAATTACAATCATCCCTACTTAATTATTTTTAAAACGACTTCGGACAAATTCAGTTCACCTCTTCCCGCTTCACATTTCCTCATTTTCACATCTCTTTAAGTTCTTATACTTTATTCAGTGCCAGTGGGATATTTTGGACATTATTAGTGAATATTCTTCCAATCCCATAATCACTATAATAATGGTGGACAATATTTAGATAGTGCTTTAAGGTGTTAAAAAAAAAAAAACACTCGGCTCAACCCCTAATGTTTGGCAGTAGTATAAGTACAGTATTATTATCCCACTTTACTGATAGGTAAACAGACCAAAAGGTTGTGTGCAATTCATGAAAGATCAAGACTGGCTTTATGGAAGAAATTATTTTTGAAAATGTTATCATACTTAACGTTTCTGGACTTGTTTCCTCATCTGTAAATGAGGGCACTGGACAAGACTTCTTAGTTCTTTTCCATCTCTAAGTCTTATCATCTGATTCAGAGAATCAGGTTTCAAATTTTGTTTCTTGAAATTTGCTAGTTCTCTGACCTTGAGTAAGGCATTTTTCTCAAAGCTTCAGCTTTCCTATCTATAAAATGGGAATTTTCCTTGCACTATGTGCCTCACTAGATTATAACTAAAATGTTTTATAATTATAAGTTGTTACATAAAATGGAAGTTATTATTATTCTAACTTCCTTCATCCTTCTGTGAGCTTTGCCAGCATAATATGATCTGGGACACAGAAAGATGACTATCTAGATATCAGGAGGTTATGACTGAGCTGAAAGCAGTACCATCCCAGGGGTCAAATGAGATAACTGCCCAGTGTTTTCTACATTGTTGTACTTTATTTTCTTTTTTTTTTCAAATTCAAGAATATCACCCTGAAGCCCAATGTAATTTTTGTATACAATAAAAGTCAGCTTTTCTAAAGGAATTTGATATGATCTTGAAACCATAAGAAAAAATATTGGCATACAAGTGTATCTTTAGTAGCTTAAATGATATTGGTTAAGCTTTGTGTCAAATCATATTTTGTCCCCTTTTATTTTCCATTGAGCTGTTTCCACTTACCTGTTTAACAGGTACATTTTGATAACACTTGAATTTTTAAGTGCTCGCTTCCTATGGATGCTTATGCTTATGCTTATGGAGAATTCTTAGTAAAGTATCAAAAAAATACGATAATATGTCTAGAACAAGATATGACCTTAGATAACATTTAGTGTAACATTAATTTTACAGATATGGAAACTGCAGCCCAGGAATGAATATCCAAGTAAATGAATCAACTTGAGTGATTTTCATTTACACTGTATACCTACTGATATACAGTGAACTTGACTAACAAGGCAGAATATTTACTGTTCTTCAGGTTTCTGAAAAATCTAGGGAAGTAGAAGAATCATTTGAGGGTGGGACCATTGTAGAATAGAACTTTAGAATGATTTAAATATTTCTCAGCACAGTTGAAGGAAAAATTACATAGTTCATTTACCATGCCAACTATTTATTTTCTCTAATTAGAAATGGTACTGAAAAGGAATATGGATAAATGAATAAGATATAATTTTAGGCAATATTTTGAACCTCTCTTCTATTAAATACTGTATCAAAACAATAAAACAGACATATTCAGACTTTATACTCTTCTTCTGTTTGACCTCAAATAGAACTAAAAAGTAGACAGTAAGAAGGAATGGTCCTTGATATTGTGCAGCTTTCTAATCTAGGAGAGGGTTATGGTTATAGTAGACACAACCTTAGAACTTGAAATTATATCACCTGGAGTTGAATCCCAGATTTGCAGTTTATTATCTGTGTGTTGTTGAACAAGTCATTTGACATCTCTGATTCTTAACTTCATTGTTCTCAAAGTTAGAGAGTTGCACTAAATGTTTTTGCAAAGTTCCTTCTAGCTCATTGTCTTTAATCATAGATATAAGTACAAGTAATTTCAATAAAGAATGACACATAAATATATTAAGGTCATGAAGAACAAAGTTTGAAGTTTGAAAAATCAACTAGAGATCAAGGAAAGTCTTATGAAGAAGATGGCATTGTAATTGGGCTTCAAAGGGTGGCAACAGTCAAGAGAAAGAAAACCTTTGATATACAGAGAAGAAAATGAGCAGAAGCACGAAAACACAGCCCTAGTTTGGCTCTTGCATAGAGAGCTTTGGGGAAGTAATATAAAATAAGGCAGGGTAGGTAAGCTGGCACCAAATTGTGGAGAGCATTGAATTAAAATCAAAAGAGTTTGAATTTTAATCAATACACACACAGTAAGGAGTCACTGCTCATTTTGAGGTCCCAGTGATGTGACCACATCTGTACATCAGAATATTCTGGCAACAATATGACATGTGGAGTAGAAGTGTTGAGGGAAAAAGAGAAAAGGGAATAAAGAATACCTGTTTCAGGAAAATATTTATTTCAGAATTCTAAATCAGTGTTGTCAAACTCAAATAGAAACAGGGCCACTAAACCACAAATTGACTAATAATGCATATTGCCCTAGAAAGGCACTTTATTAACATTGTTATATTATATTTTTATTTATTTCATTAAATATTTTCCAATTTCTTAAAAAAAACCTGCCTAAACTTCTGTCTTAGAAAAAATACTAAGTATTGGTGCCAAGATAGAGAAATGGTAAGACTAGGCAATTCAGGTTAAGTGATTTGCTCAGGGTCACACAACTAGGAAGTGCCTGAGACAAGATCCCAGAATCTCCCTTCTCTAAGCCTGCCTTTTTATCTACTAAATCACCTAGCTGCCCCTTCCAGTTACTTTTTTTTTTAAACCCTTACCTTCCGTCTTGGAATCAATACTTTGTATTGGTTCCAAGGCAGAAGAATGGTAAGGGCTAGGCAATGGGCGTCAAGTGACTTGCCCAGGATCACACAGCTGGGAAGTGTCTGAGGCCAGATTTGAATCTAGGACCTCCCATCTCTAGGCCTGGTTCTCAATCCACTGAGCTACCCAACTGCCCCCTTCCAGTTACTTTTTGATCTACTTTAGACTGAACTTGGGAATTGTATAGACCACCAGAACTTTCTAGTCACATATTTGACATTTCTGGTCTAAATTAATGGCAAAGAAGATTTAGTGCTAGAACATAACCATCTGATCTAACCCCCTCATTTTACAGATTAGAAAACTGGCATCTAGAAAGGAAAAGTGGCTTGCTCAATATCACAAAGGCAATAATCAGAGATAAGATTAAAGCCAAGGTCCACCTACTTAAAATGTAATGATTTTCTAGACTGTACTTTACTGTTTCTAGGCAGTAGGAATAGAGAAAAGTGAACCAACTTGAGGAATGAGATAGATGCAGATTCAATAAAACTTTATAATTGACTCTCCTCCCTTACCTTTAACTTCCCAGGATAATGGAATCAGGGTTTCAAACATGGATAAAGATAATAATCTTAGTTTTATACATATTATAGTTGAGGTACTAGTGAGGCATCCATGTGTAGATAATCTCTTGTGGGTGTTTACATAGTATTATAGAATTTACATAGCTTTTCCCTAAAAAACAAACATATGGAGTAGGGAGTAAAAGCATCATTTAGTGTAAACTCATTTCTTAGAAAAAGAAAAAAATTTCTCCTTCAATCCAGACTGAATCAATCCTTCTAACAAAGAAATATATCAAATAGCTACAATGCCTGACAATGCAATGTTACATTGTGTCCCAAAAGCCATGTGTGGAGATGATAAACATGTCTCTTCTGAACTTCATTTTTATCAGTGGTGATGGAGTTTAATTAAATAGAATATTTTGAAGTGGTTACATAAGATCATAATGTTCTTAAAGAATGGAAAGGGAAGGGAAGAGGGATCCTTTAGGAAGAAAGAGAAAGAAAAGTTGGAGAAAAATTTTCTCACATGAAAGACATTTGAAATACATTTCATTCGACTGATATATATGAAAAGGAAGGAAGGGAAACAGGAGGTTAGAGAGAGGGTAAATTAATGGAGGGTTTATGCTTTTTTTAAATATTATTTTATTTTTCCCAATTGCATATAAAAATTTTAAACTTTCACTTTAAAAACACTGGACATTCAAAGTCTTTCTCCCTCTTTAACATCCCTCTAAGATGGTAAGCAATTTGATATAGACTACACATGTGCAATAATGCAAAACATTTCCATATTAGTCATGTGAAAGAAAATAGACAAAACACACACACAAAACAGTGAAACAGTATGCTTTGATCTGCATTCAGTCTACATCAGTTCTTCTTTCTGTAGGTGGATAGCATTTCTCATCATGAGTCCTTTGGAACTGTCCTGTTGCTTGCTAAGAATAGCAAATTCATTCACAGTTGCTCATATAATATTGCTGTTACTGTGTACAGTGTTCTCCTGACTCTGCTCACGTCATTTTGCATGAATTCATGTCTTTCCAGATTTTTCTGAAATCATCCTACTTGTCATTTCTTTTTTTTAAAAGAAATGTTAGTTTAATAACTTGATATATTTATGTACTTCCTACTGATCACATTACTCAAGTGATCAATTACAGAATCTAGAATTACTCTGCAATTGTTTTCCCTTTCCATTTGAAAGATTCCTTTGCTACAGAATATGAAATAGTGCTACAGCAATGTAAAGTTACCAGAACAGTAGGGAAGACTAGAGAAGCCTTGAATGATCCTCTGAAGAATTTAAGTTAAGTACTGAAGAATTTATTATTTATTATTTTTAGCTGAACTTATTATTCAGATAAATTATTTATCTGAAAACAAAGAAGACCATTCTGTTCTATGCTACTCATGTCAGCTTTTCCCACAATCAGCTACTAAATTTTTATTTTATCAGCCCACTGCAGAAATGTAACTATTGGATAATACTCAAATGTATAACAAAGGTTATACTTGTATTCATATAAGTAAAGATTTTTCCATGGTATATTGAAAGTACTAGATTTGAGCCCCAGTTCTGATTCAGCTATTTTTTTTTACTGTTATTTCACCGCTATGATTCTTTAGGTGTCTTTTTCTATAAAAGATCATGGTCAAATTTTATTTTTTTAACTAGCATAAAAGCAGCTGTGCAATTCAAACACGTGTAGCAGGAGTCAAGAAGGCTAAAATTTCTTCCATTCAACTAATTATTTTCATGTTAAGATCATTTCTTTGTATTTAAGCTTTTAGGCAGGTCATAAGAGCAACCTATTTTTGATAAATCTTAACATATGCCCTAGTATATCTACTGAATTCAGTAGCTAATTTGTGTTACCATGATTAGTAAAAAAAAAAAATCAGTATCTGTAGCATGTGCTCACAGCCCCAAAAAACTCACCACAAACCATGTTTTATAATCTAGTTATTACATCAGGAGTCTTAAAGTGTTCTGTGTATTTATTGTTTTACAGCAGAATGCCCAATACAGAACATCATAACTGCCAAATAGTCAGCTGTGCAAAATAGTATATATATAGTCCTTAAGTACAAATGGGAGACATGATTTTTTTTCTTTAATAAATTATTTAAACACAAATTTATGGTCTTACAAAATAGCATTAAACTAGATGGTCTAAGTTGATCTGCCTTCTTGGACCCACAGTAACTGTTATTTTTCCCAAAACCAATAGAATCAATATACTGAATCATCATCAGTTCCATTGTGTGAATAATGGATCACAATAAATGAGTCCCTTTTTCTAAGAGTTTTTCCTGGCTCCTCTACAAACATGATCTGACCTGGATAAAAAAAAAAACAACAGGAATTTCTTGAAGGTCAATGGTCCAAAATGCTAAGTATGGTTAAGTATTCAATATGATTTATATTCACTGTTTCCATTTTTAGGTAGGATGTACTTAGATTACATTCTTTAGTTCATAATACAGGACAAGTACAAAAGCTCCACCAATGCCTCTAAGAATGTTGGACCAGGCACCTTTGAAGAAAGCTTTGCCACCCTCATCTTCAGCAAACTTCCTCCAGCAGTCAGTTGTCCCAATGAACATGAGATCAGCTCCTTTGCACTCAGACTGCATCATCATTTGTCGCCTTACTGTATCAAAGGGATAGGAAACCACACCTGCTACAGCAGTCACTGTTTGTGCAGCCATCCAACTTATCACAATATGAGTGTTCTTAGGATCTGGAAGCATACCTTTTGCTGTATCATAGATCCCAAATTAGACTGCTCTATAAATAATAATACCCTGCACTGAGACATGGAAACCTTGATATAAGCCCCCAATTCCATCAGACTTGATTTTCACAAGGCAGTCTCCCAGGCCTTTGAATTCTCTCTCAGTGCCAGATTTCCCAAAATCAGCTGCCAAATGGGTTCTCACAAAATCCAAAGGGTAGACAAAGCAGAGAGAAGTGGCTCCAGCTGCACCACCAGAGGCAAGATTCGCAGCAAAATACCTCCAAAATTGCCTGTGCTTATCCACTCCTCCCAAAAACACTTCCTTATACTTATCCTTAAAGGTGAAGTTAAGGGCATGGGTGGGGAAATATCTGTTGACATTTGCTAAATTTCCCCACCAGAAGGAAAGCATCTCATGTTCCTTTGGAATTCAGACTATACAGTCCATAATGCCTTTGTACTGCTTATCTGCAACAATTTGTTTACTTTCATGCTTCACCTGCACTAGTAGCTTGATTCTCTCGATGGGGGCCACCATGGTCTTGAAAATATCAGTGGCGATGCCACTGGCCAAAAAGTCCTTAGCAAAAGAGATGGCCTGTTCCATTATTGTTACAGATGTGGTGGAATTGGAAACAGAAAGCCCATGAATGAGGGCTGAAAACTGGAGAACGCTTTGCTGTATGAACAGACCCTTGCTACTGCTCTAACCAAAAAGCCTTGTCATTTCTTACAAGACATTGTAATGTATTCCATTACAATAATATACTACAACTTGTTTAGTCATTCCCCACTTAATGGACATTCCCATAATTTCCAATTCTTTGCCTTCACAAAAATAACTGCTATATTTTTGCACAAATAAATCTTTTTCTCGTCTTTTGATCTCTAGGATATGGACTTGGTTTGCTGAGTCAAAGGTTAACCATAGTTTTTTTTTTCCACTTTAAACATTATTTTATTTGGTCATTTCCAAATATTATTCATTGGAAACGAAGATCATTTTCTTTTCCTCCTCTCCAACCCCTTCCCACCACCTCTCCCGTAGCCAACGCATGATTCCACTGGGTATCACATGCGTTCTTGGTTTGAACCCATTTCCATGTTGTTGGTATTTGCATTAGAGTGTTCATTTAGAGTCTCTCCTCAGTCGTATCCTCTTCCCCCCTGTAGTCAAGCAGTTGCTTTTTCTTGGTGTTTTTACTCCCATAGTTTATCCTCTGCTTGTGGATAGTGTTTTTTGGATCCCTGCAGATTGTTCAGGGACATTGCATTGACACTAATGGAGAAGTCCATTACCTCTAATTGTACCACAGTGTATCAGTCTCTGTGTATAATGTTTTCCTGGTTCTGTTCCTTTCTCTCTGGATCACTTCTTGGAGGTCGTTCCAGTCTCCATGGAATTTCTCTACTTTATTATTCCTTTTAGCACAATAGTATTCCATCACCAACATATACCACAATTTGTTTAGCCATTCCCCAATTGAAGGGCATCCCCTCATTTTCCAATTTTTGGCCACCACAAAGAGCCCAACTATGAATATTCTTGAATAAGTCTTTTTACTTATTGTCTCTTTGGGGTACAAACCCAGCAGTGCTATAGCTGGATCAAAGGTCAGACAGTCTTTTATCACCCTTTGGGCACAGTTCCAAATTGCTCTCCAGAATGGTTGGATCAATTCACAACTCCACTAGCAATGTATTAAAGTCCCTACTTTGCCACATCCCCTCCAGCATTCATTACTTTCCATAGCTGTCATGTTAGCTAATATGCTAAGTGTGAGGTGATACCTCAGGGTTGTTTTGATTTGCATCTCTCTGATTATAAGAGATATAGAGCACTTCGTCATGTGCTTATTAATAGTTTTGATTTCTTTATCTGAGAACTGCCTATTGTAACAAGGGAATCACTTTAAAAGACTGATATATATTAATTTAAGGTCGCCAAGGAATCGGCTATGTAATTCCTAAATGAAAAACTCAAGTCAGCCGTCAGCCTTTTTTGGAGTTTAATTACAATAGGAGTAAGAAGGGAATTAGAGATAGAGAGAGAGAAAAAGGGAGAGAAGGGAATAGGGCTTAAATACCCGTTCTGTTTAGGCTGGGCCAAAAGGCCCAAGCCCTTAGATAGCTGGGGCAAAGAAAAGAGATCAGTCCCTATTACTAACGTGTCCAAAATGGAGAAACAGTCTCAGAGGCCCCCACCTTCAGTTTCCTTCAGAGCAAGCCTTCTCAGAGCCCAGGAACCACACCGACCAAAACCTCAACCACCTCCTCGAGTCTTCAGACCCCCTATCTTTAAGGAAAACCATCCAAGTTCCTCCCCTCCTTTCTCCCATCTACCAATCACTGTTCATCAATTTCCCTGTGCCAATGGAGGCTCTAGCTTAACCCAGGACCGCCCAGAGGTTTCTGGCTTTTGCACATGTCTGTTGAAGGTCATATTTTCAAATGATTAAATCTTTACTCCTTTGCTACAGCCCTTTCTAAATCCTGTTAACTTGAGTATGGTAGAGATTGGAATAATTAAATTTTGATCTAGGCTGCAGCCCTTACTCAATCCTATTAGGACTGAATAGGGTGGAGATTTATTCCAAGTATCTCCATTGTATCAATTCTAAAATCAATCAAGACTCAAAGAAATTCCTGTTCTATGCTTAAGCATAGGTCAAAGTCCTTTCCATTGTTCAGCAAAAGGTTTCTGTCCTAAAGTAATCTTAAGAAGGGAAGAGAAGGAACCTCCCATGCCAATGGGGTTCCCATTCCAATAGACTATCAGTAAGAAATTTTCCAAGTATGAAATATCCCAATGGTGAAATTTCCAACATTTATAAGTCTAAGGAAATTTGAGGTTTACACTATCCATGTCCCTTGCCCATTTATCAATTGGAGAATGACTTGATTTTTTGTACAATTGATGTAGCTCTTTGTAAATTTGAGTAATTAAACCTTTGTCAGTGGTTTTTATGAAGATTGTTTCACAATTTGTTGCTTCCCTTCTGATTTTAGTTACAATGGTTTTGTTTGTACAAAAACTTTTTAATTTGATGTATTCCAGATTATTTATTTTGCATTTTGTGACTCTTTCTAAGTCTTGCTTGGTTTTAAAGCCTCTCCCTTCCCAAAGGTCTGACATGTATACTATTCTGTGTTCACCTAATTTTCTTATAGTTTCCTTCTTTATGTTCAAGTCATTCACTCATTTTGAATTTATCTTGGTGTAGGGTGTGAGGTGTTGATGTATTCCCACATTGTCCTCCAATTTTCCCAGCAGTTTTTATGAAACAGTGGGTTTTTGTCCGAAAAGCTGGGATCTTTGGGTTTGTCATATACTGTCTTGCTGAGGTCACTTACCCCGAGTTTATTCCACTGATTCTCCTTTCTGTCTCTTACTCAGTACCAAATTGTTTTGATGACCGCTGCTTTATAATATAGTCTGAGATCTGGGACTGCAAGGCCCCTTACTTTGTATTTTTTTTCATTATTTCCCTGGATATCCTTGATCCTTTGTTCTTCCAAATGAACTTTGTTATGGTTTTTTCTAGATCAGTAAAAAAATTTTTTTGGAAGTTTCATGGGTATGGCACTAATTAGATGGATGAGTTTGGGTAGGATGGTCATTTTTATTATATTGGCTCGTCCTACCCATGAGCAGTTAATGTTCTTCCAATTGTTCAAGTCTAGTTTTAGTTGTGTGGAGAGTGTTTTGTAGTTGTGTTCATAAAGTTGCTGTGTTTGTCTCAGCAGATAGATTCCTAAGTATTTTATTTTGTCTAAGGTAATTTTGAATGGGATTTCTCTGTCTAGTTCTTGCTGCTGAGCTGTGTTGAAATATATAGAAATGCTGATGACTTATGTGGGTTTATTTTGTATCCTGCAAATTTACTAAAGTTGTTGATTATTTCGATTACCTTTTTGGTTGAATCTCTAGGATTCTTTATGTAGACCATCATGTCATCTGCAAAGAGTGATAACTTGGTCTCCTCCTTGCCTATTTTGATGCCTTCAATTTCTTTTTCTTCTCTAATTGCTACTGCTAGTGTTTCTAGTACAATGTCAAATAGTAGAGGTGATAATGGGCATCCTTGTTTCACTCCTGATCTTATTGGGAATGCATCCAGTTTATCCTCATTGCAGATGATATTAGCTGATGGTTTTAGATATATACTGTTTATTATTTTTAGGAATGACCCTTCTATTCCTGTGCTTTCTAGTGTTTTTAATAGGAATGGGTGTTGTATTTTATCAAAGGCTTTTTCTGCGTCTATTGAGATAATCATGTGATTCTTGTTGGTTTGCTTGTTGATGTGGTCAATTATGTGAATGGTTTTCCTAATATTGAACCAGCCCTGCATCCCTGGTATAAATCCTACTTGATCATGGTGGATGACCCTTCTGATCACTTTCTGGAGTCTTTTTGCCATTATCCTATTTAAGATTTTTGCATCTATATTCATTAGGGAGATTGGTCTATAGTTTTCTTTCTCCATTTTTGCCCTGACTGACTTTGGAATCAGTACCATGTTTGTGTCATAAAAGGAATTTGATAGAACTCCCTCTTTGCTTATTATGTCAAATAGTTTGTATAGTATTGGGATTAACTGTTCTTTGAATGTTTGATAGAATTCACTTGTCAATCCATCTGGCCCTAGGGATTTTTTCTTAGGGAATTCTTTGATGGCTTGTTGGATTTCATTTTCTGATATGGGATTATTTAAGAATTCTATTTCTTCTTCTGTTAGTCTAGGTAATTTATATTTTTGTAAATATTCATCCATATCACCAAGATTGATATATTTATTGCTATATACTTGTGCAAAATAGTTCTTAATGATTGCCTTAATTTCCTCTTCTTTGTAGGTGAGGTCCCCCTTTTCATCTTTGATGCTGTTAATTTGCTTTTCTTCTTTCCTTTTTTAAATTAGATTGACCAGTAATTTTGTTTTGTTTTTTTCAAAGTACCAACTTCTAGTCTTATTTATTAGTTCAATAGTTCTATCACTTTCAATTTTATTAATTTCTCCCTTAGTTTTTAGGATCTCTAGTTTGGTTTTCTTCTGGGGGGGTTTTCATTTGTTCACTTTCAAGTTTTTTTTATTTGCATTTCCAATTCATTGATCTCTGCCCTCCCAAATTTGTTAATATATGCACTCAGGGATATGGATTTTCTTCTGAGTACTGCTTTGGCTGCATCCCATAAGGTTTGAAAGGATTTCTCACCATTTTCATTTTCCTTAATGAAATTATTAATTGTTTCTATGATTTGTTCTTTAACTGATTTTGTACTATCATATTATTTAACTTCCAATTAGTTTTTTATTTGGCCCTCCATGTACCCTTACTGATCATTATTTTTATTGCCTTATGATCTGAAAAGGTTGCATTTATTATTTCTGCTTTTCTGCATTTGTATGCCATGTTTCTGTGACCTAGTGTATGGTCAATCTTTGTGAATGTGCCATGTGGTGCTGAGAAGAAGGTGTATTCCTTTTTGTCCCTATTTATTTTTCTCCATATGTCTATTAACTCTAATTTTTCTAAGATTTTATTCACATTGTTTACTTCTTTCTTATTTATTTTTTTATTTGATTTATCTAAATTTGATAGTGGTTGGTTTAGTTCTCCCACTGATATGGTTTTACTGTCTATTTCCTCCTTCAATTCTCCTAGTTTCTCCATTAGAACTTCGGTGCTATACCATTTGGTGCATACATTTATTAGTGATATTTCCTCGTTGTCTATATTCCCTTTAAACAGAATATATTTACCTTCCCTATCTGTTTTAATCTGGTCTATTTTTGCTTTGGCTTTGTCTGATATCATGATTGCAACTCCTGACTTCTTTCTATCAGTTGAGGCCCAAAAAGTCCTGACCTTTTGAGTATCTATCCAACTCATGTGTGTTTCTTGAAGACAACATATGGTAGGGTTTTGGATTCTAATCCGTTCTGCTATTCATCTATATTTTATGGGTGAGTTCATCCCATTCAAGTTCAAAGTTATGATTGTCACATGTTGATTCCCTGGCATTTTGATAACTTCCCCTAATTCTGACCTTTCTTCTTTAGCTATAACCTTTTAAACCAGTGATTTTACCTTAGATCAGTTTCCCTAGTCCCCTCCCTTGATATGCTTCCCCTTTTAGCCCCTCCCTTTTTGTTCCCTTCCCCTCCCACCTCTCCTTCTCTCCCTTTTTATACTCCCTCCCCCTCTCCCTCCTTAATTTCCCCTTCTCTCTTACCCTGTTGGATAAGATATAATTCAAGATCCCAATGGATCTAGATGTTCTTCCCTCTCAGAGTTGATTTTACTGAAAGTAAGGTTTAAGTAATACCAATTTGCACTCTTTTCCTATCCTTCTTATAGGAGAATTCTTCCCTTCCCCTTCCCATGTGTATCTTTCTGTGACAATGATTATTCTATTTACTTTTTTTCTATTTCTTGAAGTATATATTAGTACCATCAAAGATATCCCCCTCCTTCCCCCCCTTTCTCCATATCGTTTTGATGCCCCAAACTTTCCCTATGCGTGATTCTTCTTACTACTCTAATGATGTATACAATTTTTGAGAGTTACCCATTACATTTTCCCCACATAATAATATATATAATTTGATATAAATGTAGTCCTTATAGAAGAGAGTTTGGATAAAAGAAAAAGATAACATTTTTCTCCTTTTCCCTTTCCTTCATATTTACCTTTTTATGTTTCTCTTGCTCTTTGTGTTTGGATGTCACGCTTTCCACAGAGCTCTGGTCTTTTCTTTATGAATACTTGGAAATCTTTTTTGTTGAATGCCCATAGTTTCCCCTGTAAGTATATAATCAATTTTGATGGATAGCTGATTCTTGGTTGAAGACCCAGCTCTCTTGCCATTCTGAATATCATGTTCCATGCCTTATGGTCATTCAGAGTGGAAATTGCAAGGTCTTGTGTGACCCTGATTGAGTCCTGACCTTTATATCTAAATTGTCTTTTTCTGGCTTCTTGTAAGATTTTTTCTTTTGCTTGAAAGCTTTTGAATTTGGCAATTACATTCCTGGGGGTTGTCTTTTGGGGATTTAGTGTAGAGGATATTCTGTGAAATCTTTCAATGCCTATATTGCCCCCTTGTTCTAGAATCTCTGGGCATTTTTCTTGGATGATATCTTGTATTATGGTATCAAAATTACTGTTTATTTCTGGCTTTTCTGGTAGACCAATGATTCTCAGATTGTCTCACCTTCCTCTGTTTTCCAGCCCTGTCACCTTGTCATTGAGATACTTTATGTTTTCTTCTAATTTATTAATTTTTGACTTTGCTGTATTAATTGTTGCTGTTTTGCAAGATCGTTGGTTTCCAGTTGCTTAATTCTGGTCCTTAAGGCTTGATTTTCTGCTTTGATCTTTTGGCATTCAGCTGTAATTTTTTTGGTTCTCTAATATAATTTGTTGGTTTTCTTTTTGAACCATTTCCTACTTCTCTTTCCAGAGGGCTTCCATCTTTCTGATGATAAGCTCCATTTGAGACTCTTCCAGGGCTTGTGGACAATTTTCATTTTTTTTCGGTTTTGCCTTTGTTTGAGTTTCATCCAGTATTTGCTCTGTAGCCTGTGTTTTTTCTCCATAAAAATTTTGAGGGTGATAGCTTTCTTCTTTGATTTCTTAGAGGGATTTTGAGGCTCCTGTGCACTGTTAGCCATTTTTCCCTGGATGTTTTCAGTTCCCTCTTTACTCAGAAATCAGAGTCTGCTGAGCAGGTTTTTTTTTTTTTTGTGTGTGTGTGTGTATGGAGTTGATGAGCAAGCTCTCTGTGTTCCTCAGTTCTTTGCAGCTTTTCTGGGTACTTTCCTCCAGGGGGGTGCTCAGTATCTTTGCTTTCTTGCCTGCCTGGTTTTCCGGCTTAGCTATTTTCGGGGGTGGGTCCCCAGCAGAGCTGGTCAATTCCCCAGGACCCCCACAAAAAAACACTCCATTTGTAACAGAGGGGCCCCGTTCTGACTCCCCAGCTCTGCCGGGTGCTGGCTCTGGGTACCTGAAGACTGTGCTCTCTCAGGTCTTGAGGTTTTTTACCTAGCTCCTTTGGGGTGGGAGCTGTCCTAGTCAGCTCCAAAGGGCGCAGAAGTGCCCTCTCCTCACTTCAGAGGTGCCCCTTGCTCGGTCGTCTCTGCATACGCTGGCCCCGGCTCTGGCCCTATAGGTGGGGGTGGGGCATGCTGGATCTGCTAGCGTTTGCATTTGGGTGGAAGCCCTTTCCCCCTCTTATAGGCTGGTAAAACTTGGGTCCCATGCACCTTCACTGCTGGTCCCCATTCTACAGTTCCTCCACTCCTCTGATATAGATTAATAAGGTCTTTTGGGGGTGACCCTTGTCATTGTATGTCGGGGAGAGTTAGTAAGCCACGTTTAGCTGGCCATCATGCTTACCAAGGATTATTTTTATGGAAAATACAAAGTACAAATGGATGAAAACATTTATAGCTCATTTTGAGTTGGCAAAGAATTGGAACCTGAGAGGGTATCCAGTCATTAGAGAATTACTGAACAGGTTATTGTATATAGATATGATAGAACGCTATGTGTGATTTAATGAAGATTGAAGTGAAAAGAACCAAGAAAACACTTTTTACAGGAACGACAATATGCATAATAACCTATTCTGGATGATGAAACATGCTACTAACCTCTTGACAGAGAGATGAGAGACTCGGTGTGAAGAATGATACATATATGTTTATTTTTTTCTTTTAGACATTTATATGAATATTTTTCTTTTGGATATGACAATTGCAGAATTTTATTTTTATTTCATTTTTAATCAATGTGGTGCAAGAGAGAGATGAACTACTCTAGTACTACCTTGCAAATTACCAAGTATTGGATGATCATTCAAAAATTCCTGCTATAGTCAACATAGAGGACACTACCTAGAAACTGACCTCTAAATCATCCTATGAATAGGACATAATTTTAAATCAAATTGTCTTATACAGTAAAAATTTGATAGGAGAAAAGTGAAGTGGCATACTTAAGTCAGTGAAAGATGCTTAACCTATAAACCACAAAAATATTATATTATTATAGACTCCTGTTAGAAATCTTCTATAGACAAGATCCTTTCCTAGGTAAAAATCAATGGAGGCTGTTTAATGTGGATTGTGTTAGAGAGAAATTATTGATTATCAAATATGTAAGAATCTGCTTATGAGATTGCAGAGCAAAATAAATGAAATTCTGAATCAAGACTGCTTGCAAATGATAGAATAACACTATGATCCTCATGTAAGTGCTGAGATTCAGCAATTATATTCAGCACAAAGGGGAATTGGCATCCAAATTTTTGACATAACATATTAATATAGTTAGAATGATTTACAAGCTGAATTTTCTGGGCTAAAGGCATATCTAAGTTACTACAATATCAAAAAGTTAATAATTGCCTGCTCAACAGTTAAAAGGAAAGAAATAATAATATTTGAATAATGAGCTAAAAGTAAGGTAAACCGGGTTAAGCAACATGCCCAGGATCACATACCTAGTAATTGTGTGAACCCTGATTTGAACCCCGGTCTTTCTAACTCCAGGCCTGGTACTTTATCCATTGTACCACCTTGCTGTGGTAGATATGGACTATGTTCTCATAAATAATTCATATGCACTCAAAATTAGCATTATCATTTGATTTAGAGGAAACCTGTGACCAAGGAACCAGTAATTGATAAATAAATGACATTATGCCCACGTTCTCAAGCTTTGAAACAAGATGACTGTTTTGCTGAAAATTTTTGAGATTCAGAAATTTTGGGGAAATGTGAAAAAAGAAACTAAAGGAAGATAAAATATAAAATATAGCCAGATTAAAAAAAAAAAACTTGAATGGAAGATAACTCGTCTTCAGAAAAAAGTGAAAATTTAAGTCGAGTAAACATGTTCACAAAAAAAATAAATCCCGGTATTCATCTTTAGATATAAATAGATAGCTAGATGTTGAAATAAGTCTTTACCTTTATACAGAAGAAAAAAAATTAAGGGTTCACAAAGAAACTAGTGCTTTAAATAGTAGCTCAAGAATGTTGAGGTTCAGTTAGCTTTCCTATATGCACAAAGCTACTAAAAAAATAACTTGTTGCTTTGAGTAAATCAGATACTGTTGTGGGGTTTTCCTTAATGGACTTCCCTGACCAGCAGGGTCCCACAAGGGAAGGGGCTCACCTTTGTGATGGGACCCGAGGAGAGGTAGGAACCGAGAACCAGGGTGGAAATGAAAGACACAGACAAGTCAGTGGTTGAATAGGGCAGGCAATCCCTATGATACTCCCTTAGATAGGAGAGTATGAGTACAAAGGAACACGAGGTGGATGAGGAGATTAAGATAGGAAATGCAGGCCGAGATGGTTACAGCCTCGGGGAAGGAGAAGGTCAAGAGGAGAGAGAGAGATAGTCATTGAGGAGCCCAGTGGAGCTCCATGGAAGGGGAGAAAGGCCAAGAGCCAAGAGCCAAGAGGCAAGAAGAAGTTCATGGGATTGCCCTGAATTTATTCCTGTCCTGCCTGGGCGGTACTCCCAAGGACATAGTAACCACATCACAAAGTATAGACAATTAAGATTGGGTGGCAAGGTAGAGGGAACACCTTTGGGCGTGTAGATTGCAAACTGCGCTTTCCCGGGGAATTGAGTCCGAGCATGTTAATGAGTTTGTCTTAGCCAAGGGCCGCATGGCCAGTTCAAGGTTACATTCACAAGCCTCATTGGTATAACCTTATGCTTGGAGACACAGTAGCCATACAGTCATTTATATTTCATAGATGTGAATATGCTTGGGATGCTACAACTGTGTACAGAAATTGAATAACTTTGCCTAGAACTAAGAAGAACCCCAATTCAAGCAAAGGGGAAGGATTTAGCCTTTCTTGTCTAGAAACTTACCTATATAAATACCTAGAAAAAATAGACCATCTGTAAAACTTAGAAATGACATCCAGCCTATATTAATCAGTAAATTCAGATGTGTGCAAAATGGTCAGTATACCTATTGTAGAAGTGCAAGCAGGGGATACTTGGAGTAATCTAAAGCTGAAGTTTGGCAGCACAAAATTTTTGATAAAATGAAGTGGGAAGGAACTTGAGAGAAGACAGTGTAGAGTTAAACTGATTTACTAAGGTGGCAAGTGAGTTAAATAAGTTAACAGGGCTATTAAGTGTCTGGGGTTAGATTTAAATTCACCTTCTTGGCTACAAGCCAGGCACTCTATCAACCGTCTTGCCTAACAATCTCTAAGTTTCCCATTACCTAGTTAGGCTCCAGACCTGATTCCTGGACATGTCCTCACAATGCTGCTTATACTCTGGACATCGTCCTTTTCTGTTTGCTTGAATTTATACTCCTTGTGCATGTAGTGCCTGATATATTATAAACATTAATTTAAATAATAACTTGTGTTATTATTTACAAACAAAAATTGTAATTTCGGTAATAGGGAAATATTCAATTCATATAAAGACAGCAATATAAAAAACAATTACAAAGCAAAATATACATAATCTGATGATGAAGATGTTTTAACTGCATAAGCAATGATATTAGCCTTTTGGAAAATACTTTTGTGTTTCTTTTGCTTACTGAACAAAACTGAAGAAAACCACCGACTGTACTAATTGGGCACAATACAAATTTGTGTTCCTTAACCTCAACTGGGCCATCAAAAAAGCAAATTAATCCTTTCGAACCTCCTTCATCAAGTCTCAACCCCATTCACCACAATGGATTTTCTAAGCCTTTTTCATTCTTCAAACCTCCCATATCTAAACTGAGAACTTTGCCTCATATTGCACTGGGGAAAAAAAAATGAAGCTATTCACTATAAGCTTCATTTTATCCCTTATTCATCACATTGTCACTCTGCCTTTTGCAGGTATCTCCTTCACTTTTGTTTCACAAAAAAAAAAAAAAATAGATTTCTCCTGAACAAGGCAAACTCCTCTACATTACATCTTGTCTTTTCTAGCAGACTACTCAATCACCCTTATTATCTCACTAATCTTCAATCTCTTCCTATCTACTAGCTGCTGTTCTACCACCTACATTCATGTCCATTTTGCCCCAATACCCAAAATGAACCTTAATTGTTCCATCCATCCCAATAACTATCATCAAATATCTCTTCTTTCATTTCTTGTTACATTCCTTTAAAAGGCCATTTGTAATCAATGCCTTTACTTTCTTTCATCCACCTCAGTTTAAACTACTCTCTCCAAAATTGCTGCTAATCTTCTAATTGCCACATTAAATTGCCTTTCCCCCCTAGTCTTTAACCTTTTTGACCTGTCCAGGTTTCTCTCATGATGGTGGAAATGAAAATTACTTATACTTGAAAGATAGCCCATGTAACTTCCGGGTAATCATGGCTGCAATCTAGACGCCACATGCTTCCTCTCCCCGGCACCGAACGAGATAGACTACATCAAAGGAGCATAAAAATCACTTTTGGAGGAACAGAAGGACACCCCAGTACTCCCAGTACTCCACAGAGGCGAAGGTACGTGGGGCTTGAACATTTCCACACGATAATAAGGAGGAAAAGCTACCACAGAAAAGTGAATTGAGCCGCCCTTCCCCCACCCAACCTCCCCCACCAAACCAGAGTGAGCTACCTGAGCGCTCACCGGGACAGCGAGTGAGTGGGGAACATCTCTGTCTGGGGGGGGGGGGCACTCTAGGGTCCTTGGGGTCTGGGGACTGCCAGGAAAAAACGTCTCAGGGCAGTTTCACTGGAGAATCCGGCGCTGATTATGGGAGTCAGCGGAGCTGTACTTGGGGCGGCTGCGTTGAACATCTCCGCAGAGCTAAACACCAGGGGCGGACTACGCGCTGATTATCTGGGCAGAGCTGAACACCTGGGCAGTGTGGCTGTGATCAGGGACCCAGCGCTCTAAGAAACCTTGGAGGCTGGGAAGAACTAGTCTGAAGCAACCTAAATTCACAGAAAAACCACCCATATAACCCAGACCCCAGACCAAAAAGGAAAGGGGAATAAAACCACCAAAGGGATGGCTCACATGGCCCAAAATCAAGCCTCCAGGAAGAAAGGGGAAAAAGTGACTATTGAAAACTTTTATGGTGGAAGTACCCAAGGAAAAGAGGAGAATGAGGAGGAAATCCAAAAAAAATCAGAACATGCCTCCCAAAATGGAAACTATCAACAAGGTCTGGAAGATCTCAAACTGGAACTTATCCAAAAGATGGAAACCTTCTGGAAAGAAAAATGGGAGAAAGAGATCAGCAGTCTGACAGATAAGACTGCTCAATTGGAAAAAGAGCTGGAAGCATCCAATAGAAGGGCAGACAAGGCTGAAAAGCAAAACCAGTCCCTAACGACCAGAATCAAGCAACTCGAAGAAAGCGAGATGATAAAACAGCAAGAATCAATAAAGCAAACCCAAAAAATTAATGAAATAGAAGAAAACATAAAATATCTCACTGAGAAGGTCACAGATCTCGAAAACAGAGGAAGGGAAAACCTCCGAATTATCGGTCTCCCAGAAAAACCAGAGATAAACAATAAACTCGATATTATTCTACAGGAGATTATAAAAGAAAATTGCCCTCACGTTCTGGAGCAAGGGGGCAAAATAGAAATAGAAAGGATTCATAGAACACCTTCTGTACTAAATCCCCAAAAGACAACCCCTAGGAATGTAATTGCCAAATTCAAGAGCTTCCAAGAAAAGGAGAAAATCCTACAAGAAGCCAAGAGGAGGAGCTTCAGATATAAGGGGGCTCCCATAAGGATCACACACAACTTAGCGGCTAACACACTAAGAGACCGCAAAGCATGGAACACGATATTTAGAAAGGCAAGAGAGCTGGGTCTCCAACCAAGAATCAACTACCCAGCAAAACTGACTATATACTTACAGGGGAAAGTATGGGCATTCAACAAAATAGAAGATTTCCAAGCATTTGCTAAGAAAAGACCAGAGCTCTGTGGAAAGTTCAATATCCAAGGACAGAAAGCAAGAGAAACATGAAAAGGTAAATATGAAAGAAAGGGAAAAGGAGATGAATCTTATCTTTTTCTTTAAGTCAAACTCTCTTCTATAAGGACTACATTTACATCAAATTATATAAATTAATATGTGGGGAAAATGTTTTGTGTAACTCTCATAAATTGTAGCATCATAAGAGTAGTTAGAAGAAACATGCATAGGGAAAGATTGGGGCATTAAGAATATTTGAGGAAAGTGGGGGCAAAGAAAGGAAAAGGGAGGGGGGAACCGTCGATAATACTAAGATTAACTTCAAGAAATAGGGGGAGACTCAATAGAATAATCTTTCCCATATAAAGATACACACGGGAAGGGGAGGGGAAGAACTCTCATATGAGAAGGAGAGGAAGAGAGCGTGAAGTGGAATTACTTAAACCTTACTCTAAGTGAAAGCAAATCTTAGAGGGAAGAACATCTAGATCCAGTGGGATCCTGAATTCTATCTTATCCATTAGGGCAAGAAAGAAAGGAAAATTAAGGAGGGGGGGAGGGAGTATAAAAAGGGAGGGAAGGAGAGGGGGGAGGGGAAGGGAGCATAAAAAGGGAGGGGCTAGAAAGGGAAGCATCTCAAGGGAGGGGACTAGGGGGACTGACCTAAAGTAAATCACTGGTTCAAAAGGAGAAAGCTAAAGAAGAAAGGTCAGAGCTAGGGGAAGATATCAAAATGCCAGCGAATCCACAAATGACAATCATAACTTTGAACGTGAATGGGATGAACTCACCCATAAAAAGTAGACAAATAGCAGATTGGATTAGAACCCCAAACCGTACCATATGTTGTCTTCAAGAAACACATATGAGGCGGGTTGACACTCACAAGGTTAGAATTAAAGGTTGGAGTAAGACCTTTTGGGCCTCAACTGATAGAAAGAAGGCAGGAGTTGCAATCATGATATCTGACAAAGCCAAAGCACAAATAGACCTGATCAAAAGGGATAGGGAAAGTAAATATATTCTGCTAAAAGGGAGTATAGACAATGAGGAAATATCACTAATCAACATGTATGCACCAAATGGTATAGCATCCAAATTTTTAATAGAGAAACTAGTAGAATTGAAGGAGGAAATGAGACAGTAAAACCATATTAGTGGGAGACTTGAACCAACCACTATCAAATTTAGATAAATCAAACCAAAAAATAAACAAGAAAGAGGTAAAAGAGGTGAATGAAATCTTAGAAAAATTAGAGTTAATAGACATATGGAGAAAAATAAATAGGGACAAAAAAGAATACACCTTCTTTTCAGCACCACATGGCACATTCACAAAAATAGATCATACACTAGGTCATAGAAACATGGCACTCAAATGCAGAAAAGCAGAAATAATAACTGCAGCCTTTTCAGATCACAAGGCAATAAAAATATTGATCGGCAAGGGTACATGGAGAGCCAAATCAAAAATTAATTGGAAATTAAATAACATGATACTCCAAAATCTGATAGTTAGAGAAGAAATCCTAGAAACAATTAACAATTTCATTGAAGAAAATGACAAAGGTGAAACATCCTTTCAAACCTTATGGGATGCAGCCAAGGCAGTACTTAGAGGAAAATTCATATCCCTGAGTGCATATATTAACAAATTAGGGAGGACAGAGATCAAGGAATTAGAAATGCAAATCAAAAAACTTGAGAATGAACAAATTAAAAACCCCCAGAAGAAAAACATACTAGAGATCCTAAAAATTAAGGGAGAAATTAATAAAATCGAAAGTGACAGAACTATTAACTTAATAAACAAGACTAGAAGCTGGTACTCTGAAAAAACAGACAAAATAGACAAAGTACTGGTCAATCTATTTAAAAAAAGGAAAGAAGAAAGGCAAATTAACAGCATCAAGGATGAAAAGGGGGATCTCACCTCCAATGAAGAGGAAATTAAGGCAATCATTAAAAACTACTTTGCCCAACTATATGGCAATAAATATACCAACCTAGGTGATATGGATGAATATTTACAAAAATATAAATTGCCTAGACTAACAGAAGAAGAAATAATTTTCTTAAATAATCCCATATCAGAAAAAGAAATCCAACAGGCCATCAAAGAACTTCCTAAGAAAAAATCCCCAGGGCCTGATGGATTCACCAGTGAATTCTATCAAACATTCAGAGAACAGCTAATCCCAATACTATACAAACTATTTGACATAATAAGCAAAGAAGGAGTTCTACCAAATTCCTTTTATGACACAAACAGGGTACTAATTCCAAAGCCAGGCAGGCCAAAAACAGAGAAAGAAAATTATAGACCAATCTCCCTAATGAATATAGATGCAAAATTTTAAATAGGATACTAGCAAAAAGACTCCAGCAAGTGATCAGAAGGGTCATCCAGCATGATCAAGTAGGATTTATACCAGGGATGCAGGGCTGGTTCAACATTAAGAAAACTATCCACATAATTGACCACATCAACAAGCAAACCATCAAGAACCACATGATTATCTCAATAGATGCAGAAAAAGCCTTTGATAAAATACAACACCCATTCCTACTAAAAACACTAGAAAGCATAGGAATAGAAGAGTCATTCCTAAAAATAATAAACAGTATATATCTAAAACTATCAGCTAATATCATCTGCAATGAGGATAAACTGGATGCATTCCCAATAAGATCAGGAGTGAAACAAGGATGCCCATTATCACCTCTACTATTTGACATTGTACTAGAAACACTAGCAATAGCAATCAGAGAAGAAAAAGAAATTGAAGGCATTAAAATAGGCAAGGAGGAGACCAAATTATCACTTTTTGCAGATGACATGATGGTCTACTTAAAGAATCCTAGAGATTCAACCAAAAAGCTAATAAAAATAATCAACAACTTTAGCAAAGTTGCAGGATACAAAATAAACCCACATAAGTCATCAGCATTTCTATATAATTCCAACACAGCTCAGCAGCAAGAACTAGACAGAGAAATCCCATTCAAAATTACCTTAGACAAAATAAAATACTTAGGAATCTATCTCTGGAGACAAACACAGGATCTATATGAACACAACTACAAAACACTTTCCACACAACTAAAACTAGACTTGAACAATTGGAAGAACATTAACTGCTCATGGGTAGGACGAGCCAATATAATAAAAATGACCATCCTACCCAAACTCATCTAACTATTTAGTGCCATACCCATGGAACTTCCAAAAATTTTTTTTACTGATTTAGAAAAAAAAACATAACAAAGTTCATTTGGAAGAACAAAAGATCAAGTATATCCAGGGAAATAATGAAAAAAAAATAGAAAGGAAGGGGTTCTTGCAGTCCCAGCTCTCAGACTATATTACAAAGCAGCGGTCATCAAAACAATTTGGTACTGCCTAAGAGACAGAAAGGAGGATCAGTGGAATAGACTGGGGGCAAGCAACCTCAGCAAGACAGTATATGATAAACCCAAAGATCCCAGCTTTTGGGACAAAAATCCACTATTTCATAAAAACTGCTGGGAAAATTGGAGGACAGTGTGGGAAAGATTAGGCTTAGATCAACACCTGACACCCTACACCAAGATAAATTAAAAATGGGTGAATGACTTAAACATAAAGAAGGAAACTATAAGAAAATTAGGCGAACACAGAATAGTATACATGTCAGACCTTTGGGAAGGGAAAGACTTCAAAACCAAGCAAGAATTAGAAAGAGTTACAAAATGCAAAATAAATAATCTGGATTACATCAAATTAAAAAGTTTTTGTACAAACAAAACCAATGTAACCAAAATCAGAAGGGAAGCAACAAACTGGGAAACAATCTTCATAAAAACCTCTGACAAAGGTTTAATTACTCAAATTTATAAAAAACTAAATCAATTGTACAAAAAATCAAGCCATTTTCCAATTGACAAATGGGCAAGGGACATGAACAGGCAGTTTGCAGCCAAAGAAATCAAAACTATTAATAAGCACATGAAAAAGTGCTCTACATCTCTTATAATCAGAGAGATGCAAATCAAAACAACTCTGAGGTATCACCTCACACCTAGCAGATTGGCTAACATGACAGCTATGGAAAGTAATGAATGCTGGAGGGGATGTGGCAAAGTGGGGACATTAATTCATTGCTGGTGGAGTTGTGAACTGATCCAACCATTCTGGAGGGAAATTTGGAACTATGCCCAAAGGGCGATAAAAGAATGTTTGCCCTTTGATCCAGCCATAGCACTGCTGGGTCTGTACCCCAAAGAGATAATGGACAAAAAGACTTGTACCAAAATATTCAAAGCTGCGCTCTTTGTGGTGGCCAAAAATTGGAAAATGAGGGGATGCCCTTCAATTGAAGAATGGCTGAACAAATTGTGGTATATGTTGGTGATGGAATACTATTGTGCCAAAAGGAATAATAAAGTGGAGGAATTCCATGGAGACTGGAACAACCTCCAGGAAGTGATGCAGAGCGAAAGGAGCAGAACCAGGAAAACATTGTACACAGAGACTGATACATTGTGGTACAATCAAAGGTGATGGACTTCTCCATTAGTATCAATGCAATGTCCCTGAACAATCTGCAGGGATCTAAAAAATACTACCCACAAGCAGAGGATAAACTGTGGGAGTAAAACACAGATGAAAAGCAACTGCTTGACTACAGGGTTGGAGGAGATAAGACTGAGGAGAGACTCTAAATGAACCCTATAATGCAAATTCCAACAACAGGAAAATGGGTTCGAGTCAAGAACACATGTGATAACCAGTGGAATCATGCGTCGGCTATGGGAGAGGGAAAGGCGGGGGGGAGGGGGGGAGGGGACTAAAAGAAAATGATCTTTGTTTTCAGTGAATAATGTATGAAAACGACCAAATAAAATAATGTTTAAAAATTAAACAAAAAAAAGGTAGCCCACGTGTTAGACATTTTTATCCTCGCTATCACTACTATCATCATTATTATTTAGATAAGCCAGACAGATACTATGCACACAAATACAAGCAACAAGAAAAAGGGTAAGAGAATGTCCCTTCCCAATGAGAAAGTATCTCTTTACCTGATGAATCTTGTGAGGGACATTCCTCCCTTTGGAGATAGATTTGTAAATTCAAGATTTTAGGAGCTTATAATTCTCTCAGGTGATGCCACGTGGCAAAGGAAGGACCATCCTGCATTTTAGAACCCTAGTATCAAACTTAAATAGAAATGAGGGTTAGTAATCCATATGCGTTGCATGTGAGTAATATGCTTCATCTGATGAATCTGGAAGTATAGTATTGATCAGAGTTCTTAATCTCTCAAAGATGTTTATATTTACAATGTTTTTATTATGTAAAGTTTTCTGTTAATTTCTTTTTAGAAACTAGGTAGGCCTTTGATAATGAGTGTTTTCTGTATAGGTGAGCCAAAGACTTTTAGTGTAGTATTGAAATTACCTTTTCAGTAAAGGGAAACAATACTGTTCCAGTAAGTTAGTCTATTTTATACATCTATAGAACTTGTATGTTTGAGAAGCAATTTTTATTTGCTTTTGTTAATGACCGCATATCTCTGTCTTTTACTAGAAAAATCAAGGTTCACCTATAAAATGTCACTTTATTTTTCTTTGTTTCAGAGAGTTTATTATCTCTCCTTGGAATTTTACATGGGACGTACTTTACAGAATACTATGATCAACCTTGGTCTGCAGAATGCTTGTGATGAAGCAATTTATCAGGTAAATCTACACATTTCTCTTTTTCTTTTCCTTTAGACTGCAAGGAGTTAGCTATTGGCAAGAAGTAACCTTAATTTTTTTTTTATATGGGGAAGAATCAGAGGTGGCCAGGATATGTGCTTTCATTTCCTCTTATTGTTGCATTTTAGAACTTAGTCAGCATCTGGAAAAACTTTTTTGAAAACAGTTTTCTTCTGTTATATAAAACACAAGTTTAACTTTTCCTTTCTTTTGAAGAATTAAACAATCCTATTATTACTTTTGCTCTTTGCTGGAACTCCTGAAGTTTTATTTTCCAAACTAAAATATAAACTCTGTAAACTCTTTAAGTTCCCTTATAACTTTCTCAGTTGAGTTACTCTATCACGTTTTTAATAAGATATGAAATATGCTTTTTTTTCTTAAAAAGACTAAGTTCCACAATTTCACCAACAAGTTCCTATTAATTAATTTCTATATATTATTATTCTCCAATTACATGAAAGAATGAGGGAATCTGTGTACAATTCTCAAACTAAGTAGATGTGTTAGTGACATACATAGTTTCTGTGCAAAATCTTTGGCTAAATTGCATGTGTAGAAATATTAAAATCTTATAACTCTTCTATACTATAGTGCTTTCCATTTGTATATAGAGTTCTGGACCCTAAAACCCATTTTCCTTCAAATATATTAATTTCTAATAATCACTGAGTGTAAAACCATTGTAACTTTATTTAATGTTATAAGTAGCAAGGCAGAAAACATTATCCTTCTCAACTAGCTCACAACTTAATTGAATGAAATAAATTATATTTAGTGAAAATAGGAAAAGTCACCTATAAAGTTTGCTTTCCAGCATTATATTACAGTTTTATTTATTTTAAAATAGCATTTCCATTATTTTAAAAAGCATAGACAGTTTTTTCTACTTTTTTTTCAGTTCCAAATTCTACCTCTCTTCCTATCTGTTCTCCACCCAGTAAAAAGAGGGGAAAAAATGTAAAACTTATTACAAATAAGTATAGTCATGCAAAACAAACTATCACATTAACCATTTTTCTAAAAAAGTGAGAAAAGAAGGAAAACATAAAACATGCTTCATTCTGCATTCTGAATTTATCAGTTCTCTGGTGGCAGATAGCATGTTTTGTCATGAATTTTTTGGAATACTGGTAGACCATTGTATTACAAAGTCTTTCAAAATTGATTATTTTTATGATATTGCTATTACTGTGGAGATTGTTCTGGTTATGTTCACTTAACTTTGCTTTATATGGTCCCAGGTTTTTTGAAACCAAACCCTTCATCATTATTTATAGCACAGTAGTATTCCATCACATTAATATACCACAAATTAGTCGGCATTTCTTACAAAGTATTGAATAGTAATGATGATGATGAATGTTCTGAATTTATTGGAAAGACTTCTAGCTTATTCCTATTTCAAATATGCTTATTCTTGGTTTTTGATAGATACTATTTTTCATTTTAGGAAAGTTCCATTTCTTCTTGTGTCTTCTACTGTTTTTAGGAGGAATGGGTACTATGTTTTATCAAAACCTTTTTCTGCATCTATTGAAATAATCTTGCAATTTAAAATTTTTTTTTGTTATCTATGTTGTAAAATATGCTTATAGTTTTCCTCATATTGAACAAGCCTTCAGTCCTGGTATAAATCCAGCTTGGTAGTAGTATATGATTTTTGTGATATATTGCTGTAATCTCACTATTCTTTTATTTTAAATTTTGTATTAATATTTATTTAGGGAAATTAGTTTATGCCCCCCCCCCCGGTTTAGCTAGGAAGACCATATGTCATAGAAGGAAATTGTTAGGACTTTTTCTTTTCTTATTATTTCATGTAGTTTATGTAATTAATTGTTTTTAAGATGTTTGAATTCATGGAAATCCACAATAGCCAGGGCTTTTTCTTAGCAACTTCATTTATGGCATATTCAATTTCTTTTTTTCTAAAATAAATTATTTAAGGGTTTTATTTTGGGGGGTGGCTAGGTATCTCAGTGAATTAAAAGCCAGGCCTAGGGATGGGAGGTCCTGGATTCAAAGTTGGCCTCAGACACTTCCTATTTGTGTGACCCTCGTCAAGTCACTTAACACCCACTGCACTTAACCCACACCACTCTTCTGCCTTAAAACCAATGCATAATATTTCTAAGATGGAAGTGTGTTTTTAAAAAGTGTTTTGTTTTCTTTTCTATTAATCTGAGCAATTCATATTTTTGTAAAGATCCATGGAAGATTAGTCTCTCCAATGGATCTTGTAAACATAAACAACTTTGAAATTACAATAATTTGAGGATAAGAGAAAAAGAGAACAAAATCATTGCCTGCTAGGCACATTGACAAAAAAACCATTTAGGGGGCAGTCCCTTTTGGCATGAGAGTATACATACAAAAGCAAATACATTCAGCCCCACACAATTCAAATCACCACATCCCAAAGTTCACTCTGGATCTTCTGGTGCAACGTGTGGTCTGTGGAGGCATCTTCATGGTGCCATCTGAAAAGAGTCACTTTCTGAATTCAGAGAGGTAGCATATTTCTTAACCTAAAATTACTCTCAAAAGAAATTTAAACTTTGCAATTTAAAATAATAATAATTTCTACATACCCCCCTGAAGAGGGTGTTGAAAAACACAGAGATCACTTAGGGATCCATGGATGAGTTATGAGGTATATGAATCAAATGACAAGATAAATAAAAAAAAACATGAAAAAAGCCAAATAAAAAATAATTTCTGGATGAAATATAGACTATCAAAGTCTTATGGTAAAAAAAAATTAAGTAAAGGAAAATAAACCTATAACAGCTCCTTGAATCAGGGCCCAATTAAAGTGACTTATGTAATTATGCACTTTCTCAATCAGCAGCCAGGAATACAGAAAGTTTTGCCACACAATGAAAGACAGAATAGGGACTAGATTATAGGAACCACATAGGAGCCAAATTTGGGATACTTGGTAGAATGTGGGACAAGGAAGACCTGCCTTTGACATATGTCAAAACAGCTGAAACCTCAAACCCCAAACAAATCCTCCTGTCTTGGCTCAAAATTTCATCAGTCCCATTGGGATTGATTGTTCTCTTTGACCTTGTGCAAAATTGGCAATATGCAGTTTAGCTTTGGGCTTCTTTGGCACTGTGCAATGACTCTTTTTGTATTCTCTTGCCCTGGAATCAGAATCATTATGCTAAGTGCCATAATTTTTTTAAAACAATCAGTGGCATTATTTTTTATAGTGTAAAGCTTTTTGGGTATGCATTGACATTAGAGCAAAAGTATTTTAAACTTAAATTATTGAAAAATCAAAAAAAAGTTAAAGAAAATCTTCTCAATACTTTTGACATGTGGTACAAATACAAAAAGGAGAGAAAAAATAAAACTGAAATACTATATTGCATGTGCAAGCAAAACAATAATAAAAAGTTTTAAAAATCAAAAATATATAGCTCACAATCAGTAACACACTGTGTCCAATGAGAGATAGAGTACAAAGGTTTCTCACCAAAAATGAGATCCATTTCCTTTTTTCTTTCTGGCCATGATCCATTGTTTACAAAGTAACAGTTTTTATAAACAACAGTAGTACAACAGGTAATGCACATTCAAAAGGTATCAAAATCTCCAAAGCTACAATAGCCCATTTAATTACAATAGCACACAAACCTACTATCATTAGGATTTACATGAGTCTCCTGCATGACATTTAAAACTAATGGGTACTTGTCACAACTTTTTAGGTATTGTAATGTTTCAACCTTGGCTGAGATATTTTTTTTAATCTATCACTACCATCATTACAAAAATGTAGCAAAGGAGTATACAAACAACTAAACTTCTGTACTGTTGATGTTGGGTTTTAAAACATCACCAAGAGAGGTGGAGTCAAGATGGCGGCCTAGAAGGAGCAGAAGTTCAGACCTCTGAATAGCCTTCCTTACCAATCACAAACTGAATGCTCCTAGGGGTCTGAAAATCAAACCTAACAACAAGAGAGAGCCAAGGAACCCTCCTGCTGGACTTAATTCAAAAGGTACACCCCCTGAAAAGCTGGAATCTGAGAACACTCAGGTTTAAGGAGAAGACAGAAGGAAGGTCCCAGGACCCATTCCCCCTCCCACCTAGAGAGCTGAGACTCCAGTGGCAGAGGGAACGTCTGGGCGGGCAAAAGTGCTGGTCTGGAAGATGTACCTTGCGTGAAGGGCTGTGCCAAGTTCAGAGAGTCCAACACAAATGGCGGGGAAGGAGCTAGAGAGGGATCATAGACCTGGTAGCCTGTCCAGAGCTGTGGAGATCCTCCATATTTGCTCCAGCCTTCCAGGAGGTTTTGGACTCAGAGGACACCCAGCCCAACTAAGCTGAACTTAATCCCATCAAGAGTCTCCAGAACTCAGGGAAGCCCAGGCTCCACACCCATCCTCATTGACTGCTGGACTTTAATCCAATCAAAAGCCTCCACAGGACCAGGAAGCTCACACCCCCAACAACCCTCCCCCTGAGAATACACAGAGAGATCTATTGCTAAAGCTCCAAGAAGGGAGACTGACAGAAGCCCCCAAAACCACAAAAAAAAATAAGAGGAGAAAGAGCACAGACAAAAATGGGGAGTAAAGAAGGGGTGAATATGAGCAAAGAACAGAAAAAGAAGAAAGAAACTACAATAGAAAACTTCTATTCAGCAAACAGAACAGAGGGAGAGAGATCAGCAAATGATAAATCAGAAATCCCAGCGAATTGGCTACAGGCTGTGGAAGAAGTCAAAACTCAATTAAGAGAGGCTGAAGATAATTGAAAAAGAACTTAAAAATTAAGATAAGTAATTTGGAAACAGAAGCACTTGAACTAAAACAAGAAAATAGTGTCTTGAAATCCAAAATCAACCAGATGGAAAATGAGGCAAAGGAGATGAAATATGAGGCAAAGAAGATGAAAGATGATACAAAGGAGATGAAAGACAAGGTAAAGAGGATGAAAGATGGCCTTCAAAGAAAATCAGAAAAGAAGGAAAAGGATGACAAAAAAGCCAGGGATAAAATCCAGTCTTTAAGAACGAGAATACAACAACTGGAATTAAGTGACCTCACAAGGCAGCAGGATACTATAAAACAAAATGAAAAGAATGAAAAGATTGAGGAAAATATGAAGCATCTCATTCACAAAACAGACGATTTAGAAAAAATCATTCAAGAAGAGACAATTTAAGAATCATTGATCTACCAGAAAAACATGACAAAGGAAAAAGCCTAGACATCATACTACAGAAAATTATTCAGGAAAACTACCCTGATATCATAGAACAAGAGGGAAAAGTGGAGATTGAAAGTATCCCCACATATCACCTCCTGTACTTAATCCCCAACTGACAACACCCAGGAATATTATAGCCAAATTCAAAAACTATCAGACCAAAGAAAAGATATTACAAGCTGCCAAGAAGAAGTCATTTACATACCATAGAACCACAGTGAGGATAATGCAGGATCTGGCTGCATCCAAATTGAAGGACCGAAAGGCATGGAATATGATATTCTGGAAAGCAAGGGAACTAGATCTATAACCAAGAATCAACTAATCAGCAAAACTGACTATATTCATACAGGGGAAAGTATGGTCATTCAACATAATAGAAGAATTCGAAGCATTCATAAAGAAAAGACCAGACCTGAACAGAAAATTTAATGTCCAAGCACAGAATTCAAGAGAGTCATCAAAAGGTAATTTAAAAAGAGGGGAAAAAGAAAAACAAAACAAAATAACAAAAAAAAAATTTTTTTAAGAAACTCAATAATTTAAAATGTGTATCACTACAAGAGATCATTGGTAACTCTTAAAAACTGTTGCTATCACCTGGGCAGCTAGAAGAATTACACGTAGAGGGAACAGTGACAAACTGTATAGGATGAAAGGACAAGAAATAAATAGGTATATAGATATCTGCATGCATAACTACATATACATGTCTGTGTGTATATATATATATATACATATATATGTATAAAATTAGAGCTAAAAAGAGGTTAATACTAAAAGAAATGGGAAAAGAAACAAATGGGGGTAAATTTATATGTCGCAAAGAAACTCATTGTTGGGGGGGGCATCAATACACTGGAAGGGTGAAGAGGTTGGAGATAGGAAATACTCAACTCTTAAGTGCTTTGAAACTGACCAAAAGAGGGAAGACCAATCCAATCCATTGGGACAGAGAATACGTTTGCACCCTATAGAGGAGTAGAAGGGTAAAAAATGGACTGCTGGGGAGGAAAACAGTACAAGGGATAGATAGGGTGGGGGGGATTAAAAAGATGACAGGGAAAATAAGGGGGGAATAAGAAGGGAAGGGGGTAGAAAGGGAAGTGAAATAAGGGTGAGAAATAGGGGGACTGATTATAAACAAACACTGGTGTAGAATTTAGTGAAAGAAGAAAAGGCAGGACCAGGAGTAGAAATCAAAATGCTGGGAAATGCACAGCTAGTAATCATAACTCTGAATGTGAATGGAATGAACTCACCCATAAAATGCAAATGAATAGCAGAGTGGATTAGAATCTAAAACCCTACCATATGCTGTCTACAAGAAAAACATATGAGGAAGATAGATTCTCATAGGATGAAAGTAAGAGGATGGAGCTAAATCTACTGGGCATCAACTGATGAAAAGAAGACAGAAGTTGCAATCATGATATCTGACAAAGCCAAAGTAAAAATAGATCTAGTCAAAAGAGATACGGAAGGTAATTACATCCTGATAAAAGGCAGTATAGACAAGGAGGAAATATCTGTACTCAACATGTATGCACCAAATGGCATAGAATCCAAATTTCTAAAGGAGAAACTAGTGGAGCTAAAGGATGAAATAGACAGAAAAACTAAACTGAGGGAGACCTGAACCTTCCTCTATCAGAACTAGATAAATCAAACCAAAAAAATAAATAAGAAAGAGGTAAGAGAAGTGAATGAAATCTTAGAAAAATTAGAGTTGGTAGACATGGGGAAAAAATAAATGAGGACAAAAATGAATACATCTTTTTTTCAGCAGTACATGGTATATTCACAAAGATTGACCATGTATTAGGGCATAAAAATATTGCAAACAAGTACAAAAGAGCATAAATAATAAATGCAACCTTCTCAGATCATACTGCAATGAAAATAATAATTAGTAAGGGTAAATGGAGAGGTAAATCAAAAATTAATTGGAAATTAAACAATAGGATTCTCCAAAACCAGTTAGTTAAAGAACAAATCAAAGAAAGAATAACTTCATTGAAGAAAATGACAATGATGAGACATCCTTTCACAACCTATGGGATGCAGCCAAAGCAGTACTCAGGGGCAAATTTATATCCTTGAGTTCATATATTAACAAATTAAGAAGGGCAGAGGTCAATGAATTGGGCATACAAATTAAAACACTAGAAAGCAAACAAATTAAAAATCCTCAAATGAAGACTAAATTAGAGATCCTAAAACTCAAAGGAGAAATTAATAAAATTGAAAGTCAAAGAACTATTTATTTAATAAATAAGACCAGAAGTGGGTACTTTGAAAAAACAAATAAAATAGAGAAAGTACTAGTCAGTCTAATTTAAAAAAAAGGAAAGAAAAAATCCAAATTGACAGTACCCAATGTGAAAAAGGAGACCTCACCTGTAATAAAGAGGAAATTAAGGCAATCATTAAACACTACTATACCCGATTATATGCAACAAATATGGCAATCTAGGTGATATGGATGAATACCTACAAAAATATAAATTGCCTAGATTAACAGAGGAAGAAATAAATTACCTAAAAACCCATATCAGAAAAAGAAATTGAACAAGCCATCAAAGAACTCCCTAAGAAAAAATCCCCAGGTCCAGACGGATTCACAAAAGAATTCTATCAAACATTCAAAGAACAACTAATCCCAATATTATACAAACTATTTGACAGAATAAGCAAAGAAGGAGTTCTACCAAATTCATTTTACGACACAAACATTGTACTGATCCCAAAGCCAGGCAGATCAAAAACAGAGAAAGAAAACTATAGACCAATCTCCCTAATAAATATAGATCCAACAATCTTAAATAGGATACTAGCAAAAAGACTCCAGCAAGTCATCACAAGGGTTATTCACTACGACCAGGTAGGATTCATACCAAGTATGAAAGGATGGTTCAATATTAGGAAAACCATCTACATAATTGACCATATTAACAAGCAAACTGACAAAAATCACATGATTATCTCAATAGATGCAGAAAAAGCCTTTGATAAAATATAATACCCATTCCTATTGAAAACACTAGAAAGTGTAGGAATACAAGGGTCTTTCCTAAAAATAATAAACAGTATATATCTGAAAATATCAGCAAACATCATCTGCAATGGGGATAAACTAGAAGCCTTCCCAATAAGATCAATAGTGAAACAAGGATGCCGTATTATTTAACATTGTACTAGAAACACTAGCAGTAGCAATTAGAGAAGGAAAAGAAATTGAAGGTATTAAAATTGGCAATGAGGAGACAAAGCTATCACTCTTTGAGGATGATATGATGGTATACTTAAAGAATTCTAGAGAATCAAACAAAAAGCTAGTTGAAATAATCAACAACTTTAGCAAAGTTGCAGGATACAAAATAAACCCACATAAGTCATCAGCATTTCTATATATCTCCAATCCATCTCAGCAGCAAGAATTAGAAAGGGAAATTCCATTTAAAATCACCCTAGACAATATAAAATGCTTGGGAATCTATCTACTGAGACAAACACAGGAACTATATGAACACAACTAGAAAACACTCTCGACAGAATTAAAACTAGATCTAAACAATTGGAAAAACATTGATTGCTCATGGGTGATATGAGCTAACATAATAAAAGTAACAATCCTACCCAAATTAATTTACTTATTTAGTGCCATACCCATTCAACTACCAAAAAACTTCTTCACAGAATTAGAAAAAAAACATAAAAAAGTTCATTTGGAAGAACAAAAGATCAAAGATATCCAGGGAAATCATGAAAACAAATGCAAAGGAAGGAGGACTTGCAGTCCTAGATCTCAAACTATACTATAAAGCAGTGGTTATCAAATCAATTTGGTACTGGCTAAGAGACAGAAAAGAAGATTAGTGGAATAGACGTGGGGTAAATGACTTCAGCAGGATCGTCTATTTTAAACCCAAAGATTCCAGTTTTGGGGACCAAAACCCTCTTTTTGATAAAAACTTCTGGGAAAATTGGAAGACACTATGGGAGAGATTAGGTTTGGATCAACATCTCATATCCTACCCCAAGATAAACTCAGAATGGGCGAATGATCTGAATATAAAATATAAGGAAACTATAAGCAAATTAGGCAAACACAGAATAGTATAATTGTCAGATCTTTGGGAAAGGAAAGACTTTAAAACCAAGCAAGAGCTAGAAAAAAATCACAAAATGTAAAATCAATAATTTTGATTACATCAAATTAAAAAGTTTTTGTACAACTTCCGGTCAAGATGGTGGCTTAGAGAAAGCTAAAGTCCAGATCTCCTGAAACCCTTCCTTACCGATCTCAAACCAAATGCTCATTGGGCACCGAAATCCAAAACGATCAACAACATGGACCCCAGGAGTCCTCCTCCTGGACCTGAACCTAAATCAAAAGGTACGCCCCCCCCCAAAAGCCAGAACCCGAGACCACTCTGACCTAAGGGGTAGGCAGAAGGAAGGTCCTAGGACCCATCCCCCCCCAACCCAGAGAGCCGAGTCCAATTCCGAGGCAGCAGAGGCAACCTCAGAGCCCCACGGCCTGCTATTCTGAAGGCCTCTTCCTGAAAACAACCTAACCCAGTTGAGGGGGCACCCAGATAGCAGGGAAACAGAGAGAGAGATGGGGGAGCTCTTAACCCCCTGGGAGGAGCCCTCGGAGCTCCAGGAAGCCACGGCCCCTCCCCCTCAGAGAGCAGGGTCGTCTGGAACTACAGCAACCCTCAGGGCTGGCAAAAGGGCCTCTGGAGCCAGCTATTCTGAAGCCACATCCTGAAAAAAACCTGACCCAGTTGAGGGGGCACCCAGACGGCAGGGAAACAGGGAGGGATGGTGGAGCTCTTAACCCCCTGGGAGGAGCCCTCGGAGCTCCAGGAAGCCACGGCCCCTCCCCCTCAGAGAGCAGGGTCGTCTGGAACTACAGCAACCCTCAGGGCTGGCAAAAGGGCCTCGGGAGCCAGCTATTCTGAAGCCACATCCTGAAAACAACCTGACCCAGTTGAGGGGACACCCAGGCAGCAGGGAAACAGAGAGAGAGGGGGGAGCTTGTAACCCCCTGGCTGGATCCTTCCATTCGAGTCTCACGAAAAAAATCCCTGCCTCAAGGCATACTAAATTCAACCCAGGGAAAGCTAATTTCATTAGGAGTCCTCAGAGCTCCAGGAAGCCGCGGCTCCTCCCCCCACAGAGTGCTGCAGCTGACTGGTTAAGGCACAGGAACAAGGGTCAACCTAGGCTCAGAGTGTGGAAGTAAGGCAACAGAGAAGCATCAGGAGGGTGCCGAGGAGAGGAGGGCAGTAACAGGGACACACCAGCAATTCCTGGCTCCCCGGGAAGACAGAATAACAACTGCATAGAACGGACAATCTGCCTAGGGCTAAAACCTCTGAACGCCAGACAGAGATAAGAAAAGCTAATCCTCCCCACTCAGATAGAGATGGCAAACTACACAGAAGCACAAAAGCCCCCAAATTCCAAAAGAAACAAGAAGAAGGGGGCGACTTTGGACACATTTTATGGAGCAAAAATACAAAACACAGAGGAGATACAAGAGGAAACAAAAGCAAATGCTCCAATACCTTCCAAAGGAAATGGAAACTCTCCACAAATCCATGAAGAATTTGAACCTGAAATGAGCAAAAAGATGGAAGCCTTCTGGGAGGAAAAGTGGGAAATAATGCAAAAGAAATTCACACATCTACAAAACCAGTTTGACCAAACTGTAAAAGAAAACCAGGCTTTAAAGCAAGAACTAATAAAGCAAAGCCAAAAGACCAAGAAATTAGAAGAGAACATAAAATATCTCACTGACAAACTGATAGATTTGGAAAATAGAGGGAGAAGAGATAATTTAAGAATAATTGGACTTCCAGAAGATCCAGAAATAAACACCAAACTTGACATCATAATACAAGAGATAATCAAAGAAAATTGCCCAGAGATTCTAAAACAAGGGGGCAATACAGCCACTGACAGAGCTCACAGAACACCCTCTACACTAAACCCCCAAAAGACAACTCCCAGGAATATAATTGCCAAATTCCAAAACTCTGAAACAAAAGAAAAAATCCTACAAGAAGCCAGAAAAAGACAATTTAGATATAAAGGAATGCCAATCAGGGTCACACAAGACCTTGCAAGTTCTACTCTAAATGATCGTAAGGCATGGAACATGATCTTCAGAAAGGCAAGAGACCTGGGTCTTCAACCAAGAATCAGCTATCAGCAAAACTGACTATCTACTTCCAAGGGAAAGTATGGGCATTCAACAAAATAGAAGATTTCCAACTTTTTGCAATGAAAAGACCAGAGCTCTGTGGAAAGTTCGATATCGAAAATCAAAGAGCATGGAATACCTGAAAAGGTAAATATGAAGGAAAGGGAAAAGGAAAAAATGTTATCTTCTTCTTTTACTCAAACTCTTTTCTATAAGGACTACATTTATATCAATCTATGTATACTAACACATGGGGAAAATGTAATGTGTAAATAGGGGGAAAAGAAAGACCAAATAGAATAACCTTTCTCACACAAAGATTCACATGGGAAGGGGAGGGGAAGAAAACTCATATAAGAAGGAGGGGAAGAGAAGTTTTACTTAAACCTTACTCTCAGGGAAATCAACTCTGAGAGGGAAAAACAGCCAGATCCATTGGGACCTTGAATTCTATATTACCCAACAAGGGTAGGGAGAAGGGAAAAACAAAGGGGGGGGGGGAGAGGGAAAACAAAAAGGGAGGGAAAGAGAGGGGGAAGGGGGAGGGAACAAAAAGGGAGAGACTAAAAAGGGAAACATATCAAGGGAGGGGACAAGGGGGACCAATTTAAAGTAAATCACTGGACTAAAAGGTAGAGCCGAAGAAGAAAAGGTTAGAACTAGGGAAGGATATCAAAATGCCAGGGACTCCACAAATGACAGTCATAACTTTGAACATGAATGGGATTAACTCATCCATAAAATGTAGACGAATAGCAGAATGGATTAGAATCCAATACCCTACCATATGTTGTCTTCAAGAAACACACATGAGGTGGGTTGACACCAACAAGGTCAGAATTAAAGGATGGAGTAAGACCTTCTGGGCTTCAACTGACAGAAAGAAGTCAGGAGTGGCAATCATGATATCTGATAAAGCCAAAGCAAAAATACACCTGATCAAAAGGGATAGAGAAGGTAATTATATTTTGTTAAAAGACTTTAGATAATGAGGAAATATCACTAATCAACATGTATGCACCAAATAATATAGCACCCAAATTTCTAATGGAGAAACTAGGAGAATTGAAGGAAGAAATAGACAGTAAAACCATATTAGTGGGAGACTTAAAACATTATCAAGTTTAGATAAATCAAATCAAAAAATAAACAAGAAAGAAGTAAAAGAAGTGAATGAAATCTTAGAAAAATTAGAATTAATAGACATATGGAGAAAAATAAATAGGGATAAAAAGGAATACACCTTCTTCTCAGCACCACATGGCACATTCACAAAGATTGATCATACATTAGGTCACAGAAACATGGCACACAAATGCAGAAAAGCAGAAATAATAAATGAAGCCTTTTCAGATCACAAGGCAATAAAAATAATGATCAGTAATGGTACATGGAAAACCAAATCAAAAACTAATTGGAAATTAAACAATATGATACTCCAAAATCATTTAGTTAGAGAAGAAATCATAGAAACAATTAATAATTTTATCAAGGAAAATGACAATGGCGAGACATTCTTTCAAACCTTTTGGGATGCAGCCAAAGCGGTAATCAGAGGTAAATTCATATCCCTCAGTGCATATATCAACAAACTAGGGAGAGCAGAGATCAATCAATTGGAAATGCAAATAAAATAACTTGAAAGCAATAAAATTAAAAAACCCCAGCAGAAAACCAAACTAGAAATCCTAAAAATTAAGGGAGAAATTAATAAAATCGAAAGTGATAGAACTATTGATTTAATAAATAAGACAAGAAGCTGGTACCTTGAAAAAACAAACAAAATACACAAAGTACTGGTCAATCTAATTAAAAAAAGGAAGGAAGAAAAGCAAATTAACAGCATCAAAGATGAAAAGGGGGACAGCACCTCAGATGAAGAAGAAATTAAGGCAATCATTAGAAATTACTTTGCCCAATTATATGGCAATAAATACACCAACTTAGGTGATATGGATGAATATATACAAAAATACAAACTGCCTAGACTAACAGAAGAGGAAATAGAATTCTTAAATAATCCCATATCAGAAAATGAAATCCATCAGGCCATCAAAGAACTTCCTAAGAAAAAATCCCCAGGGCCTGATGGATTCACCAGTGAATTCTATCAAACATTCAGAGAACAGTTAATCCCAATACTATACAAATTATTTGACATAATAAGCAAAGAGGGAGTTCTACCAAACTCCTTTTATGACACAAACATGGTACTGATTCCAAAACCAGGCAGGTCAAAAACAGAGAAAGAAAACTATAGACCAATCTCCCTAATGAATATGGATGCAAAAATCTTAAAGAGGATACTAGCAAAAAGACTCCAGCAAGTGATCAGAAGGGTCGTCCATCATGATCAAGTAGGATTTATACCAGGGATGCAGGGCTGGTTCAACATTAGGAAAACCATCCACATAATTGACCACATCAACAAACAAACCAACAAGAATCACATGATTATCTCAATAGACGCAGAAAAAGCCTTTGATAAAATACAACACCCATTCCTATTAAAAACACTAGAAAGCATAGGAATAGAAGGGTCATTCCTAAAAATAATAAACAGCATATATCTAAAACCATCAGCTAATATCATCTGCAATGGGATAAACTAGATGCATTCCCAATAAGATCAGGAGTGAAACAAGGATGCCCATTATCACCTCTATTATTTGACATTGTACTAGAAACACTAGCAGTAGCAATTAGAGAAGGAAAAGAAATTGAAGGCATTAAAATAGGCAAGGAGGAGACCAAGTTGTCACTCTTTGCAGATGACATGATGGTCTACATAAAGAATCCTAGAGATTCAACTAAAAAGCTAATTGAAATAATCAACAACTTTAGCAAAGTTGCAGGATACAAAATAAACCCACATAAGTCATCAGCTTTTCTATATATCTCCAACACAGCTCAGCAGCAAAAACTAGAAAGAGAAATCCCATTCAAAATCACCTTAGACAAAATAAAATACCTAGGAATCTATCTCCCAAGACAAACACAGGAACTATATGAACACAACTACAAAACACTCTCCACACAACTAAAAATAGACTTGAGCAATTGGAAAAACATTAACTGCTCATGGGTAGGACGAGCCAATATAATAAAAATGACCATCCTACCCAAACTTATTTATCTATTTAGTGCCATACCCATTGGACTCCCAAAATATTTCTTTATTGATTTAGAAAAAACCATAACAAAATTCATTTGGAATAACAAAAGATCAAAGATATCCAGGGAAATAATGAAAAAAAAAAACACATATGATGGGGGCCTTTCAGTCCCAGACCTTAAACTATATTACAAAGCAGCAGTCATCAAAACAATTTGGTACTGGCTAAGAAACAGAAAGGAAGATCAGTGGAATAGACTGGGGGAAAGTGACCTCAGCAAGACAGTATACGATAAACACAAACATCCTAGCTTTTGGGACAAAAATCCACTATTCAATAAAAACTGCTGGGAAAATTGGAAGACAGAATGGAAGAGATTAGGAATAGATCAACACCTCACACCCTACACCAAGATAAATTCAATATGGGTGAATGACTTAAACACAAAGAAGGAAACCGTAAGTAAATCGGGTAAACACAGAATAGTTTACATGTCAGACCTTTGGGTGGGGAGAGACTTTAAAACCAAGCAAGACATAGAAAGAATCACAAAATGTAAAATAAATAATTTTGACTACGTCAAATTAAAAAGCTTTTGTACAAACAAAACCAATGTAACTAAAATCAGAAGGGAAACAACAAATTGGGGAAAAAAATCTTCATAGAAACCTCTGACAAAGGTTTAATTACTCAAATTTATAAAGAGCTAAATCAATTGTACAAAAAATCAAGCCATTCTCCAATTGATAAATGGGCAAGGGACATGGATAGGCAGTTCTCAGATAAAGAAATCAAAACTATTAATAAGCACATGAAGAAGTGTTCTAAATCTCTTATAGTCAGAGAGATGCAAATCAAAACAACTCTGAGGTATCACCTCACACCTAGCAGATTGGCTAACATGACAGCTATAGAAAGTAATGAATTCTGGAGGGGATGTGGCAAAGTGGGGACATTAATTCATTGCTGGTGGAGTTGTGAACTGATCCAACCATTCTGGAGGGCAATTTGGAACTATGCACAAAGGGCGATAAAAGAATGTCTACCCTTTGATCCAGCCATTGCACTGCTGGGGCTGTACCCCAAAGAGATAATGGACAAAAAGACTCGTACAAAAATATTCATAGCTGCACTCTTTTTGGTGGCCAAAAACTGGAAAACAAGGGGATGCCCTTCAATTCGGGAATGGCTGAACAAATTGTGGTATATGTTGGTGATGGAATACTATTGTGCTAAAAGGAATAATAAAGTGGAGGAATTCCATGGAGACTGAAACAACCTCCAGGAAGTGATGCAGAGCGAGAGGAGCAGAACCAGGAGAACATTGTACACAGAGACTAATACACTGTGGTATAATCAAACGTAATGGACTTCTCCATTAGTAGTGGTGTAATATCCCTGAACAATCTGCAGGGATCTTGGAGAAAAAACACTATGCATAAGCAAAGGATAAACTATGGGAATAGAAACACCGAGGAAAAGCAACTGCCTGACTACAGCGGTTGAGGGGACATGACAGAGGAGAGACTCTAAACAAAACTCTAATGCAAATATTAACAACATGGAAATGGGTTCGAATCAAGAACACATGTGACACCCAGTGGAATCACGCGTCGGCTATGGGGGTGGGGGGAGGAAAAGAAATGATCTTTGTTTTTAATGAATAATGCTTGTAAATGATCAAATAAAATATTATTTCAAAAAAAGTTTTTGTACAAACAAAACTAATGCATCCAAAATTAGAAGTGAAGCAACAAATTGGAAAACAATCTTCATTACAAAAATGTCTGACAAAGAACTAAACCAGTTGTACAAAAAATCAAGCCATTCTCCAATTCAAAAATGGGCAAGGGACATGAATAGACAATTTTCAGTTAAAGAAATCAAAACTATTAATAACCACATGAAAAGTGCTCTACATCTCTTATAATCAGAGAGATGCTAATCAAAACAACTCTGAGGTATCACCTCACACCTAGGAGATTGGCTAACATGACAGCAAAGGAAAGTAATGAATTCTGGAGTGGATGTGGCAAAGTGGGGACATTAATTCATTGCTGGTGGAGTTGTGAATTGATCCAACCATTCTGGAGGGCAATATGGAACTATGCCCAAAGGGCACTAAAAGACTTTCTTCCCTTTGATGCAGCCATAACACTGCTGAGTTTGTATCCCAAAGAGATAATAAGGAAAAAGACTTGTACAAGAATATTCATAGCTGCGCTCTTTGTGGTGGCCAAAAATTGGAAAATGAGGGGATGCCCTTCAACTGAAGAATGGCTGATCCTCCCTTTTGTCTCTTATCCAATACTATATTGTTTTGATGACCACTGCTTTAGAGTACAGTTTAAGATGTGGTACTGCTAGGGCCCTATCCTTTACATTTTTTTTCATTATATCCCTTGATATTCTTTACCTTTTGTTTTTCCAAATAAATTTTGTTCTAATTTTTTACTTGAAAATTTTTATTTAATTAATTGTTATAATTTTTTGTAATTCAATACAAAAGTTTCTTGGCAGCTTAATAAGTATGGCACTGAATAAATAAATTACTTTGGATACAATTGCCACTTTTATTATGTTACCTCATCCTACCCATGAGCAATTAATGTTTTTCCAATTATTTAGATATAGTTTTAATTGTGTGGAAAGTGTTGTTATTCCCATTTTACAGTTGAGAAAACTTAAGACTTAGAAAGGTTATGATTTGCTCATAGTCACTCAATATGTCATTGGAGAATTTCAACAACTTGTCTTATGATTCCAAATTCAATACTTTTTCCATTTCACTTAGTATGTGTTTATCAATTTTCCATTTTTTTCAGCATCACCAGCTTATTTAAATAGCTTAAGTTATATTATCTCAATTTCAAATCATATCTTCTCTTTTTTCCCTTTCTTCTAACTGGTGTTGGTTTTCATCTTTATTCTAACAATTTAGTGGTTTGACCATATACAAATAACTGATTAATAATTAATCAGTAGCTAATTTTGAGGGAAATATATAGTTTGTTTCATTTTAAAAGAAGTGTATTCAGGCTCATTATATCACAGCCTGAAATTCAAAAAGACAGTATTCATCATAAATAGTCATGAGGCTTCAGTATATCTTACAAGCCTTTTGCCTCTCTATTTCTTACTTCTCATATTTCCCCACCAACTTTACATTGATGTTTTAAAGTACTAAAATATAATATATATTTAATTAATATATCCTAATGAATTATTAGAATTTCTTTACTTTCAGATCCTCTGCAACAGATATTTGTGCTTTAGAAATGTCAATATTTCATGTTGTCTTTGGATACATAATAAAATTCACCAGTTCCTTTATTTACCTCTTAGTGATGAACATCTGATCCCTCATATCAATTTACTATCCAAAAATCAAGGATGCTTGTCCACTTATTCCAAGCCTTCTTCTTTGTTTTCATGGATTATCATCATATCCCTTTTAGCAACCATTTTTTTACTTATTGAGAATCAGGTTTAAATATTAATTCCCCTCACTGATTCATCCCTTTTGAAGCATGGTTGATGCAAACCCTGAAGTTATTACCCATTGCACCTTTGGCAAAGATAGTAAGTATTACAGCAACTATTCAAATAAAAAGACTTCCATTAAATTAAATTCAAGTTTGTTTAGGTGTCTGATGACAATATCATTTCTGTTTCTGCCTCTAACTAATCATCTAGATCTCTAGAAGGTCCTTAATACTCATCAATTTTAATTTTCTATAACTCTATAATCCATCTACTGGTTCCATAACAATGTCAATGGAATCTAGTTGTGGAACTCCAAAATTCTGAATTGGTACATTCAGCCACCAGAGAACTCCAACTTAATCTATATCTCAAGGTCATAACAGCTTCTATTCCAAAGTTAAGAAAGGTGGGCATGGCTTTCTTATTTCTAAATCATAGCAGTAACTTACTAATCCTCTGGAAAAAAATATACCCCAGTCTGTACTATGTACAAGTAAGCTCCCTAAATATAAGGTGGTTGTGAGAAGCTCCTCTTTAGACTAACCACTGTGTGACCTCATGTTTTTTTTTATCATTTTTTTCTCATGTAGACCAAATTAATGTCATACTTGTTCTGGACTTATAATGCCCATGCTCCCATATCATAGATGATTGTATCTTAAGTGGCCTGAGATTTCACTGGCAAAGCAAATGCTGAAATTGTTACTGAATTCTTGTTTCAGCATTGCCTTTGAGCATGGGTCTCACCTCAGATATGACATTACATTTGAAGGAATAACCATTATAATTTTTCTATTTTCAGCTTGGATTAGATATAGAGGAGCTCGAGGAAATTGAAGAAGATGCTGGACTTGGTAATGGAGGTCTTGGAAGACTTGCTGGTAAGGACAGTTGGTATTACTTGATGTTGTCATATCTTTGCAGAAGCTTGTGAAATAGTATTGTTGCTGCCCTTGAAAATTAATTCCATGCACATAAATACTAAAGGAATTAGTTTATTTATCTTTGGACAAAGTGAAACTTTAAATATAGTTAGTAAATGTGGAATGAATAGTTATCAAAACAGAGTGTACATTTGCTTTGAGTAATTTTATTATATCTAGGAACTTAAATATTTTTGTTTTTATATTGCTAATAAGAAATAATATAGATACATTTGAATAGATTTTTTATAATTTTTAATCATTTGTTTAGATTTAATTTAATTATTTTAACATATTCAACAGTGAATATTATATATTTTAATGAGCTTTTGTTGATCTTTTGCTTTTTACCCCTCCCCCTCCTTCATCTAATGAGTCATCCCATAAAATAAATAGTATTTTTATAAATGAGAAAAGGAAAAGAAGAAAAAATCAGTATGTTAACAGGTAAAAAGGTGAATGCTTTCTAAAGATATATTTTGAAGTCTGAAAGGATTATTCTCCACTGTCTCTTTTCATTATTTCCCTTGATATTCTAGATCTTGTGGTTTAGAAATTATTTTTATTATTTCATAAAGTTCTATAGAGCATCCTTTTTTATTTATTTTTTTATTGATTTAGCACTGGAACTGTAAAGTAATTTTGGTAACATTATCATTTTATTTATTTTGTTTAGCATTTTTTTATTTTTAAATTTTGAGTTCCAAATTGAGTTCCAAGTTCCTCCCTCCAAACCATTCCCAACCTTTGAAAAGGCAAACAATATAATTTCACTTGCACATGCAAAATCATATCACAAAAAGCAAGAAAAATAAAGAAAGCAAGAATATTACATTTCAATTTGTCCTTAGAATTTATCAGTTCTCTCTCTGTATATGGATAGCATTTTGCCTCATGAGTCCTTCTGAATTGTCTTGGATCAATGTATTGATCATATTAGTAAAATCTTTCACCGTTAAATATCATTACAACATTGCTCTTTCTCACTTAATTTTGTATCAGTTCATATAAATCTTGCCATTTTTTCTGAAACCAACCCTCTTATCATTTCCTATAGCACAAAACTGTTTCATCACAATCATATGCCAAAACTGTCCCCATTTTCCCCAAAATCCATTTCCCAGTTGACAAGCATCTATTTAATTTCCAGTTCTTTGCCCCAACAAAAAAGTTTTGCTATAAATAATTTGGCCCATATAGATCCTTTCTCTTTTTCTTTGATATCTTTAGGATACAGAGCTAGAAGTGGTATTACTGGATCAAAAGGTATGCATAGGTTTATAGCCCTACAGTTCAAGATTGTTCTCCATAATCTTTAAAACAGTTCACTACTCCAAGAGTTTATTAATCTACCTCACTCCCTCTAGAATTTGTCACTTCTGATAAATATGAGGCAATACTTTAGAATTGTTTTACTTTGTACTTCTCTAATCATGAGTAATTTGGAGCATTTTTATATGACTTTTGATAGCTTTGATTTCTTCTGAAGTGTTTGCAACTTTTGTCCATTTATTGTTTTCTTTTCCCTTTTTTTTTTGGATATCACATCATCATCAACTTACTTTCACATTCCCTAAATAGTGATTTTAAGAGTTACAAGTGTCATTTCATAGTGTAGGAATGTAAGCAGTTTAAACTTATTGAATCTCTTGTGCTTTCTCTTTCCAGTTTACCTCTTTATGCTTCTCTTGGGTATTGTATTTGAGAAAAAAAAGTTTCTGTTCATCTCTGGTCTTTTCATCAGGAATGCTTGAAAATCTTCTGTTTCATTAAACATTCATTTTCCCTTCAAGGATTCAATTCAGTTTCACCAAATAGGTGGTTCTTGGTTGTAATTTTCATTCCATTGCCTTCTGAAATATCATATCCCAACCCCTATAATATAAAAATCACTAAGTCCTGTGTGATCCTAACTCTAGCTCCATAGAATATGAATTCTTTCTTTCTGGCTCCTTGCAATATTTTCTTCTTGGCCTAGGAACTCTGGAATTTGACTATCTAAACATGGATATTGGCTATATTCCTGAGTTTTCTTCTGGAATCTCTTTCAGGAAGTGATTGATTGATCCTTTTAATTTATATTTTAACCTCTAGTCCAAGGATATTAGTGTAGTTTCCTTTGGTAATTTCTTGAAATATTATGTCTTTGCTCTTTTTAAAATAATTATTTCTTTCAGGTAGTCCAATTGTTCTTAGATTATCTCTCCTCATTCTGTTTTCCAGAGTCTCTGTTTCCACTTTTTCTTTCTTTTGATGTGATTTTATTGTTTCTAGATGTCTCATGGAGTCAGACACCGAATTCTGATTTTTGAAGAATAATTTTCTTCAATGAACTTGTGTACCCTCCTTTTCCATTTTTGTACTTCCTTTCCCAAGAAAGTAGAATTCACTACTTGTTTTAAAGATGTTTTCTTCATTGAATTTTTATATCTCCTTTCCATTTTTGGAGCATCATTTACTAAGTTGTTGATTTTTTATGGTTCTCTTGCATCAGATTAATTTCTTTCCCCAGCTTTTTCCTACTTCTACTACTATATATTTTAAATCCTTTTTGAATGCTTCCCAACATTCCTTTGGAGCTGTACTAAAGGATGAGAGGAGGTATAAGGTGATATGGACTTCACTGCTAGCTTGCTTGGATGTCTTGTCTAATCTCCACTTTTACCACAAATGGGAGAAACATCTCCTATTTACCTTCTAATTTATCTTAGACTAGAAAATTATTTCACCCCATCCTTTTGGTGTTTCATCAACATTAGAATTCATTTTGAGGTGTTATTTTAAGGTTGTTTGGTGAGAATTTGGAAGAGCTTGGGAGAGTTACTACTTTATTCTTTGCTCTCTTGTTAGTAGTCATTTTTAATTGAGATATTAATCAGTGGACCAGGATAGGTGTCTGACATAAAGAAGAAAAGGTATATACTAGTCTTTTATTTAAAAAAATATAAAAACCTCAGCTATTGGAATAAAGATTCACTATTTGACAAAAACTTGTTCTGTTGATTTTTGTACCTATTTCAACTTGGCCAATTCTGCTTTTTTAAAGAAATTCTTTTCAGTGGATTTTTTTTTGCTTCCTTTAACATTTGGTTCATTTTTTTAAAGATCTATTTTCTTCAGTATTTTTTGTATTTCCTACACATACCTGTTGATTTTTTTATTCCATTCTTAACTTCTTTTCCCTGTTTTTTCTCTGCATCTCTAGTTAAATTTTAATATATTTTATTTTCCCCAAATATGTGCAATTTTTTTAACATTTATTTTCTAAAATCTTGATTTCCAAATTCTCCCCCTCCTTTCCTCCTTATCCCATCTTGAGTCAATCAGCACTTTAATTCAGGTTGTATATGAAAATTCGTGCAAAATATATTTCCACATTGGTCATGTTGGGGAAGAAAGGCCATGCAAAAAATCATGAAGAAAATAAAGTAAAAATATTATTCTTCAATTTGCATTAAGATTAAGATTAAGGTTCTTTCTTTGGAGAGGGATAGAATTTTCATCATGAGTCCTTTGATATTGTTATAGATCATTAAATTGCTGAGAGTAATTGAATCATTCATATTTGATCATTGTACAATGTTGCTGTTACTGTTATATAGGATGAGATTCAGCATGTAGTAGTTGCTCATGTTACTCAGAGTAGTAGTGGCCTTATAAGCCCACCTTTTAAGACCCCATTTAGACTTAGCTTTAGAATAAAGTTATCCCCCCCAAAAATCTTTTTCTAGCTTTTCTGACCTATCTTCAAAACCTTGAAAAAATGTATCTCAAATCTGGCAAGTGTACCAACACTATGAAGCTGAAGGAGGAAGGAACAGGGGTTTTCAACTATACCTTTATTGTCTCAAGCTGAAAATCACATGTTAGTCATAGATTTTTGATCCTAGGGGCTTTAAGGGGTATGGAATGTTGAAAACCATGTGCTAAAGATTGTGAATGTCACAGACTGTAGGGAGTTGAATGAGGGGAGGGGAAATCTTACATCAATATTATTATTAAAAAGTCTGTGCTTGTATGTAGACAGAGAGACATTTTTCCCTGAGCATGTAGCTTGAGGGTAGTATTCTTTTTCCTTCCCTTCCCTCTCCCACCTTTCCCACCTTTTTCCTCCAATAAAACTGCCTTTGCATTTTATCAGCTTCTCTTAGTTAGAGTGATTAAGGTATTCTAGATTTTTTCACTCCACATAGATGATTCCCTGAATGGGAAACTGGAACATTAGAGATTGCGTCAATTTACCTATTTGAACAATAGATAAATTAAGGCCTTTCATTTGCTTCTAAAAGACCCAGTAACAAAAGATTAGACAGAGTGGCCAATAGAGACTAAGACTGAGCCTGCAGTTTCCAGAGCAGAGAACTGGCCAGAAAATTTACATGGGTGAGTATCAATAGGAATTTTGATGTGGAAGTTGAGTGTTTAAAGAAGCAGGAGTCCTGGAATAATATTAGGATTGATTAGGCTAATTAGGGAAATAAAATTGAACTCTCAAAAGCTGGTCAAGCCTCCAGACAGATTGAGATGAGTAGGTTTTGTTAATTTTATTGGTTGGGAGGCAGAGTCAAGATGGTGGCCTAGAAAGAGCAGAAGTTCAGACCTCTGAATAGCCTTCCTTAACAATTACAAACTGAATGCTCCTATGGGACTGAAAATCAAACCTAACAACAAGACAGAGCAAAGGAAACCTCCTGCTGGACTCAATTCAAAAGTCATGACCCCCCCCCAAAAGGCAGAATCTGAGAACACTCACATTTAAGGGGAAGGCAGAAGGAAGGTCTCAGGACCCTTACCCCTGCCCACCTAGAGCACTGAGACTCCAGCGACAGCAGGAACTTCTGGGCAGGCAAAGGTACTGGTGTGGAGGGTGTATCTTGTGGGCAGGGCTGTGCCAAGTTCGAAGCATCAAACACACACAGTGGGGAAGGAGCTAGAGAGGGATCATAGACCTGGCAGCCTGGTCAGAGCTGTGGAGATCCTCCATATTTGCTCCAGACTTCCAGGAGGTGTTGGCCTCAGAGCACACCCAGCCCAACCAAGCTGAAGTTAATCCCATCAAAAGTCTTTAGAACTCAGGGAAGTCCAGGCTCCACACCCCTTCCTCACTAATTGTTGGACTTTAATCCAATCAAAATCCTCTAGGGGACCGGGAAGCTAAAACCCCCAACAACCCTCCCCCAAAGACTGCACCAAGAGATCTTCTGTCAAAGCTCCAAGAGGAGAGACAGACAGAAGCCCCCAAAACCAAAAAAAAAGAGAGGAGCAAGAGCAGAGACAAATACGGGGAGCAAAGAAGGGGAGGATATGAGCAAACAAGAGAAAAAGAAGGAAAAAATTACAATAGATAGCTTCTATACAGCCAACTGAACAGAGGGGGAGGGATCAGCAAACGATAAATCATAAATCCCTGCAAATTGGATGCAGGCTTTGGAAGAACTCAAAATGCAATTCAAAACACAATTAAGAGAGGCTGAAGACAACTTTAACAACAAGATAAGTCATCTGGAAACAGAAAACAGTGTCTTGAAAGCCAAAATAATCAAATGGAAAATGAGGCAAAGGAGATGAAAAATGAGGCAAAAAAGAAGAAGGATGAGGCAAAGGAGATGATAGATGAGGTAAAGAGAATGAAAGATGATCTCCATAGAAAATCAGACCAGAATGAGAAGGATGACCAAAAAGCCAGGGATGACATACAGTTTTCAAGAACCTGAATACAACAACTAGAATGAAGTTAGCTCACAAGGCAGTAGGACACTATAAAACAGAACCACAAGAATTAAAAAATTGAGGAAAATATAAAGCATCTCATTCACAAAACAGAGGACTTAGAAAATTATTCAAGGAGAGACAATTTAAGAATCATTGGTCTACCAGGAGAACATGACAAAAGAAAAAGCCCAGACACAATACTACAGGAAATTATCCAAGAAGACTACCCCGGTATTTTAGAAAAAGAGGGAAAAGTGGAAATTGAAAGAATCCACAGATCACCTCCTGTACTTAATCCCCAACTGAAACACCAAGGAATGTTATAGCCAAATTCAAGAACTATCAGACCAAAGAAAAGATATTACAAGCTGTCAAGAAGAAGTCATTCAGATATCATGAAACCACAATGAGGATAACACAGGATCTGGCTGCATCTACACCGAAGGATCAAAAGGCATGGAATATGATATGCCAGAAAGCAAGGGAACTAGGTCTACAACCAAGAATCAACTACCCAGCAAAATTGACTATATTCTTACGGGGGAAAGTATGGGCATTCAACAAAATAGAAGAATTCCAAGAATTTGTAAAGAAAAGACCAGACGTGAAGAGAAAATTTGACATCCAAATACAACACTCAAGAGAATCATCAAAAGGCAATTAAAAAAGAGGGGGAAAAGAAAAACAAAACAAAACAAAATTAAGAGACTCAATAAGTTAAAATGATATGTATCCCTATAAGAAGAGACGTCATTGGTAACTCTTAAAAACTGTGGTTATCACCTGGGCAGCTAGAAGAATTACACTTAGAAGGAACAGTGACAAACTGTATAGGATGAAAGGACAAGAAATAAATAGGTATATAGATATATGCATGCAAAAATACATATACTTCTTTGTGTGTGTATATATATATGTGTGTGTGTGTGTGTGTGTGTGTGTGTGTGTGTGTGTGTGTGTGTGTGTATACAACCAGTGCTAAAAAAAGAGGCTAATACTAAAAGAAATGGGAAAAGAAACAAATGGAGGTAAATTTATATATAACAAAGGAGCTCATGGTGGGAGGGGGGAGAACATCAATACACTGGAAGGGTGAAGAGATTGGAGATAGGAAATACTCAACTCTTATGTGCTTTGAAATTGACCAAAGGAGGGAAGAACAATCCAGTCCATTGGGGCAGAGAATAGATTTGCACCCTATAGGAGAGTAGAATGATAATAAATGGACTGGTTGGAAGGGAAACAGTACAAGGGAGGGATAGGGTGGGGGGGGATTTTAAAAAGACTACAGGAAAAGAAGGGGGTATTAAGAAGGGAGGGGGTAGAAAGGGAAGTAAAATAAGGGTGGGGACTAAGGGGACTGATTAAAAACAAACATTGGAGTAGAAGAAAATAGTGAAAGAAGAAAAAGCAGGATCAGGAGTAGAAATCAAAATGCTGGGAAATATACAGCTAGTAATCATAAGTCTGAATGTGAATGGAATGAATTCACCCATAAAATGCAAGCAAATAGCAGAGTGGATTAGAATCGAAAACCCTACCATATGCTGTCTACATGAAACACACATGAGTAAGGTAGATATGCATAGGGTGAAAGTAAGAGGATGGAGCCAAATCTATTGGGCATCAACTGATGAAAAGAAGACAGAAGTTGCAATCATGATATCTCACAAAGCAAAGTAAAAATAAATCTAGTTAAAAGAGACAGGGAAGGTAATTACATCCTGTAAAAGGCAGTATAGACAATGAGGAAATATCAGTACGCGAACATGTATGCACCAAATTGCAAAGAATCCATATTTCTAAAGGAGAAACTAGAGGATCTCAAGAATGAAATAGATAGAAAAACTATATTAGTGGGAGACCTGTACCTTCCTCTATCTGAACTTGATTAATCAAACCAAAAAATAAATAAGAAAGAGGTAAGAGGAGTGAATGAAATCTTAGAAAAATCAGAGTTCGTAGACATGTGGAGAAAAATAAATAAGGACAAAAAGAATACATTGTCTTTTCAGCAGCACATGGTACATTCATAAAAATTGACCATGTATTTGGGCATAAAAACATTGCAAACAATTGCAAAAGAGCAGAAATGATAAATGCAACCTTCTCAGATCACAAAACAATGAAAATAATTAGTAAGGAACCATGGAGAGGTACATAAAAAATTAATTGGAAATTAAATAATATTATTCTCCAAACCTGGTTAAAGAACAAATCATAGAAAAAAATTAATAACTTCATTGAAGAAAATGACAATGATGAGACATCCTTTCACAACCTATGGGTTGCAACCAAAGTAGCACTCAGGGGGAAATTTATATCCTTGAGTTCATATATTAGTAAAATAAGAAGGGCAGAGGTCAATGAATTGGGCATACAAATTAAAAAACCAGAAAGTGAACAAATTAGAAATCCTCAGATGAAGGCTAAATAAGACTAGAAGTGGGTGCTTTGAAAAAAACAAATAAAATAAAGAAAGTACTAGTCAGTCTAATTAAAAAAAGAAAAGAAAAAATCCAAGTTGACAGGTGAAAAGGGAGACCTCAACTGTAATAAAGAGGAAATTAAGGCAATCATTAAAAAACTACTATGCCCAATTATATGGCAACAAATATGGCAATCTAAGTGATATGGATGAATACCTACAAAAATATAAGTTTTCTAGATTAATAGAGGAAGAAATAAATTACCTGAACAACCCAATATCAGCAAAAGAAATTGAACAAGCCATCAAAGAACTCCTTAAGAAAAATACCCTGGACCATATGGATTCAAAAATAAATTCCATCAAACATTCAAAGAACAACAATCCCAATATTATACAAACTATTGACAGAATAAGCAAAGGAGTTCTACCAAATTCATTTTATGACACAAACATGGTACTGATCCCAAAGCCAGGCAGGTCAAAAACAGAGAAAGAAAACTATAGACCAGTCTCCCTAATGAATATAGAAGCAAAAATCTTAAATAGGATACTAACAAAAAGACTCCAGCAAGTCATCACAAGGGTTATTCACTATGACCAGGTAGGATTCATACCCGGAATTCAAGGATGGTTCAATATTAGAAAAACCATCCATATAATTGACCGTATTAACAAGCAAATCAACAAAAATCACATGATTATCACAATAGATGCAGAAAAAGCCTTTGACAAAATACAACACTCATTCCTATTGAAACCACTAGAAAGTATAGAAATGGAATGGCCTTTTCTAAAAATAATAAACACTATATTTCTAAAACCATCAGCAAACATCATCTGCAATGGGGATTAACTAGAAGCCTTCCCAGTAAGATCAGGAGTGAAACAAGGATGTCCATTATCACCTCTATTTTTTAACATTGTACTAGAAAGACTAGCAGTAGGAATTAGAGGAGAAAAAGAAATTGAAGGTACTAGAATTGGAAATGGGGAGATAAAGCTATCACTCTATATGGATGATATCATGGTTTACTTAAAGAATCCTAGAAAATCAACCAAAAAGCTAGTGGAAACAATCAACAATTTTAGCAAAGTTGCAGGATAGAAAATATACCCGCATAAGTCATCAGCATTTCTATATATCTCCAACCTATCTCAGCAGGAAGAATTGGAAAGAGAAATTCCATTTAAAATCACCCTAGACAAAATAAAATACTTAGGAATCTATGTGCTGAGACAAACACAGGAATTTTACGAACACAACTACAAAACACTCCACACAATTAAAACTAGATTTAAACAATTGTAAAAATGTCGATTGCTCATGGGTTGGATGAGCTAACATAATAAAAATGACAATCCTACCCAAATTAATCTACCTATTTAGTGCCATACCCATTAAACTAGCAAAAAACTCTTTTACTGAATTAGAAAAAAAAACAAACAAAGTTCATTTGGAAGAACAAAAAATCAAGGATATCCAGGGAAATCATGTGAAAAAATGCAAAGGAAGGAGGACTTGAAGTCCCACATCTCAAACTTTACTATAAACCAGTGGTTATCAAAACAATTTGGTACTGTCTAAGAGACAGAAATGAGGATCAGTGGAATAGACTGGGGTAAATGACCTCAGCAAGACAGTCTATGATAAAACCAAAGAACCCAGTTTTGGGGACCAAAACCCTCTTTTTGATAAAAATAAACTGCTGGAAATATTGAAAGACAGTATGGGAGAGATTAGTTTTAGATCAACATCTCACATGCTACACTAAGATAAACTCAGAATGCATGAATAACCTGAATATAAAGAAGGAAACTATAAGCAAATTAGGCAAACACAGAATAGTATACTTGTCAGATCTTTGGGAAAGGAAAGACTTTAAAACCATGCAAGAGCTAGAAAAAACTACAAAATATAAAATCAATAATTTTGATTTCATCAAATTAAAAAGGTTTTGTACAAACAAAACTAATGCATCCAAAATTAGAAGGGAAACAACAAATTGGGGAACAATCTTCATTACAAAAATGTCTGACAAAAGTCTAGTTAATGAAATTTATAAAGAACTAAACCAGTTGTACAAAAAATCAAGCCATTCTCCAATTGAAAAATGGGCAAGGGACATGGATAGGCAGTTCTCAGCCAAAGAAATCAAAGCTATTAATAAGCACATGAAAAAGTGTTCTAAATCTCTTATTATAAGAGAAATGCAAATCAAAACAACTCTGAGGTATCACCTCACACCTAGCAGATTGGCTAACATGACAGCAAAGGAAAGTAATGATTGCTAGAGGAGATGTGGCAAAATTGGAACATTAATTCATTGCTGGTGGAGTTGTGAATTGATGCAACCATTCTGAAGGGCAATTTGGAACTATGCCCAAAGGGCACTAAAAGACTTTCTTCCCTTTGATCCAGCCATAGCACTGCTGGGTTTGTACCCCAAAGAGATAATAAGGAAAAAGACATGTATTAAAATATTCATAACTGTGCTCTTTGTGGTGGCAAAAATTTGGAAACTGTGGGGATGCCCTTCAATAGGGGAATGGCTAACCAAATTGTATTATATGTTGGTGATGGAATACTATTGTGCTCAAAGGAATAATAAAATGGAGGAATTACATGGTGACTGGAACAACCTCCAGGAATTGATGCAGTGAGAGAAGCAGAACCAGGGAAACATTGTACACAGAGACTGATACACTGTTTACAATCGAATGTAATGGACTTTTCCATTAGTCTTAGTGCAATGACCCTGAACAACTGGGAGGAACCTTCTAGAAAAACCACTGTCCACATCCAGAGGAAACACGGTGGGAATAAAAACACCAAAGAAAAACAACTGCTTGAATACACTGGTCGAAGGGATATGGTTGGAAATGTAGACTCTAAAATAAATGTCCTAGTGTAAAGAACAACATGGAAATAGGTTCTGATCAAGGACACAGCTAATACCAATGAAATTGCGTGTTGACTGCAGGAAGAGTGGGTGGAGGGGAGGCAGGGAAATAATGTGATTATTGTAACCCAGGAATAATGTTCTAATTTGACTAAATAAACTTATTCAAATGGAAAAAAATAAATTTATTGGTTGGACTGAATATAATTTAGTTGGTCGGCAAGGAGTTAATTACTAAATCCCTAATGAATTACTGAAATCAGAATGGATTTTATGGTAGTTTATTTTACAATAAAAAGGGAAGATATGAAGTAAGAGAGAAAAAGAAGAAAAGGAGAGATGGCTGCTCTGGCTTCCTCTGATCCGGGCAGTAATTCAGATGCCCCAATAAGGCGAAATGATTTCCAAGACAATGGGCCCCTACAGAGATTGGTGCCTCCAAAAAGGCCAAGGAAAAGGGAGTCAGCCTTTATACTTACCACATCAGTTCAATCAGCAGATTCTTTATCTGCCTCTTCTTCATCAGCCTCAATTCCAGTAGAACTGCCAGTAGCCTCCAGCAGAAGTCTAGAAGAACTGCTTCTCATAGGAGGTTCCTCTATAAGTGTGTATCAAGTTCCAAATCAAACTCCATTTTAAAGACCTTTTCTCTGTGTCACTTCCCCTAAATTTTACATCTACCAATCACAGCCGATGCTCCACTCTAGGACTGCCCAGATGGCAGTCAGTCAATTCTGATTTGTCACCCACTCTTTCACACATGGGTCACAGACCTCCCACTCAGTGTGTGAGATGGGTGTTCCTATATTTTTTTGGTTAAATCCAAAATGGGTAGATCTCCATACTTTTAAGTATCTTTGGGGATTTAATGGGATTAAAATCTAAAAATAGATTGATATCTATACGCAACTTTAAGTAGAATGTTTACACTTCTGGGGATTAAATCTAAAAATAGACAGGGATAACAATTTAATTTTCACAATCAGGGAAGAGCTAAGTACCTTCATTGTTACAATCAGGGAAGATCCAAATCCAATCTTCACATTTTAAAACTGGGTGTTGAGCTAGTAGCATGTGTGCAGGTCCAGAAATTAAATCTGAGCTATTTAAATGAAAAATCATGTGCCAGTTTGAGGAGAGGTAGATACTTTGATTCTTTAGAACTAGAGACTAAGGTTAGAGTGACTAATGTTCTGGGTTGTAAGGTATCACAGAGAAGACAATGAAAGATCTGATGAGTCCAAGAGTGAGGGAATCAGGGAAAAGTTAGCTTGCAAGACATCTGGTCTGAGAAGTCTGGATTGAGCCACTAAACCCAGCCAGCAGGAATTTAACAGGGTACTCGACATTTTGATTTCCAGCCAAATTGCTATGGCTTGAGGCAATTTGAGTTGTTGGTAAGAAGGGACAGACAAGGTTTTCCCAAAACAATAGAGCCTTTTTTGCTTTGCAGAGAAGCAGCAAAAGAGGAGGGATAAAGCTTCTGGAAAGTTATCCAAGTTTGAGCTGTGAATAGAAAAGAGAGACCAGAAATTTCAGAAAGAGAGAAATATGGGGCAAAAATTCTCTATAGCAAAAAAAAAGAACACAAGCAGACCCCACCAAATAAGAATGAACAGAGTAGAAAAGAGATAGCTAGAATACCAAGGGACAGCCTCTTAGGAATTATGCTGAAATCTTGGGATAAATCTTCCTGCTTTGCAAATTTTGACAAAAAGACTTTTGTTACATTTTGTTGTTTTCCATAGTCTGGGTTAGAGATAGACACTTGAACCCATACTTTATGGCCAAGGTTTGGATTGAATGAAAATTCAGTCTATGAAAGCAGGAGACAGATTAGAAATGATGAGGAGTGAGCATATGCAGCTCTGGCTTCTTGAGGCAGAGAACTAGGGATTAAAGAATGTAGCAGTAGCAGCAGAGACAGAGGGCAAACAAGCAGGAAAAAGAGGAGAAGAGTTCAGAATTATGTCAAGAGGAAGAGGGATCATGGGTTCTACTTGAAATCCTCCCTCTTCTATGCTGTCCACCTCTGGATCTGTCACCTCTTCCTCCACCACCTGTTATTCCACCAGCAGTAGTATTGGTATCTCCTCCTCTACCTCTTATTCTTCAAGCATTACCACACCCTATTTCATAAGCAGTAGCACTCTTGTGCGAGGAGATAATACTTCCTTCTTCTGGACCCCTGAGATGGGAATTGAAACAGTAAATGGAGAATCAGAGAAACTTGCCCTTAGGTGAAGTGGTAAAGCCATGCCCATTGAAAGAAGAGCTGGAAAGTTCCCTAGAAGCAGAGGATGAGCAAGGATGCTCCCCTCAAAACTCCAGTTCTGTAGCAAGGGAAATTACAGAGTGCAAAGAGTTTGAGTGACAAGCCCTCAACACTAAGCATTGTCCGAGGGCTGTCAGGGTTCCAAACTGTTGAAGAGACAGTTTTCCCAACAGTACTCTGGACATGAGAGAAAAAAGGAGACAGGTGTATATGTGAATCATCTTGAAGGTACTGGCCTTTTTAATATCTTTTGGCTGTGGAGTAGAGTCATCCTTCAGTCTTCTGCTGGACAATGATTGAAGAGTGGATTATCTGCTTGGAAGGGATTATCTGTGGACCTAGGATTCCTGTTTCTGGCTCACCAAGGACTGTGAGATATTGATCCCCTGTTGGACTTGCCTTTAGATAACTTAGGTTTTAGTCAAGTGTAAGCCTAGCTATTTATTGGGTCAAAGAATTCAAATCCTTCTGTTAAATAAATACCATATTTATATGTTTTTCCCTCTGTAAAACTTTCCTTCCCCCATCCAAATTATATATACTTTTAACAATTGGCAGTGCTAGCTAGGTTTAAGAAATCTAAGGAAATAAAGTTTTATTTATAGAAAAAAAAAGTTTCTATAGGAAATCAATTAAGTTAAGTTAAGTACCACTCTGAGAGTGGTACATTCCAAGGGTGGGAGCCAGTGGAATTCTAAGACACCAGCTAAGCAGGTAGAGTTATTTAATAATTAAATACCTTTTGCCACATGGTATAAGTGGCCATATTGGATTTTTTTTCTTTCAAGTTTTTCCCTTTCAGTAATTGTTTTTAAAAGTAATTCACAGTGGATCATAACAACTCAAAATTCACTTGGATATAATTTATTATCTTTAGATGTAAACATATCTGGAGACATGGTGTTTTGATGGTATTGTGGAAATGCATTTTGCATATTCCATACATTGTGTTTCTTTTGTTCCCTTATGTTTGTTATGTAGGATTGGATTATAGATAGATGAAATCTTTTTAAGAAATCACAATGCAAACTGTCCTGTCTCGTGTGCCCATAGTTTGTATCTTTCTTTGTGTCCTGTGTAAGTGTAGACTGACATTCTTTCTTGTTGGTAAATGGCTTAAAGTGATTATGATTTGGTTAACAAAGGATACAGAACACAAACTAATGGTGACATATATGAAAAAGCAACTGGACCAAATAGAACTATATATAAAAGATAATAAGTTTTTAAATACAGAATATGGGTGTGGAGAAAATATAAACACTGGTGCAAAGGAAAATCTAAACATGTTACAACAAGAAGAGGCTACAGGAATGGTTACTATATTTCCTATAGTCTCAAAGAATGAAATATTCCAGGTCAAGACACACAAAAGATTAACTCCAGAGTATTTGGAGTCCATAAAGGAAAGAACCCAAGCCTTTGTGGATGAACTCAATCATGTAATCAAAGAGATAAAGGGGGCTATAGACATATTTGACCCCGATTATAATGATTTTTCACTCTTAATAAAAAGGGAAGGAGGCAGAGTCAAGATGACGGCTTAGCAAGCAGCAAAAGTTCAGACCTCACAAAACCCTTCCTTACCGATTACAAACTGAATGCTCCTAGGGCACTGAAATTCAAACTGAACAACAGGACAGAGGCAGGGAACCCTCATTCTGGACTCAAATCCAAAGGTACACCCCCCAAAAGTCGGAATCCAAGAAAACTCGGAGACTGTACCAAGATATCTGACAAAGCTCCAAAAGGGGAGACTGAGCCCCAAAAACAAAAAAAAAATTAGAGGAGCAAGAGCACAGACAAATATGAGGAGCAAAGAAACGGTAAACTCGAGCAAACAACAGAAAAAGAACAAAGAAATTAAAATAGACAGCTTCTGCACAGGTAATGAGCAAAGAGTGAATGAAACAGAGGGGGAGGGATTAGCAAAGGAAAAATCAGAAATCCCAGCGAATTGGATACAGGCTTTGGAAGAACTCAAAATGCAATTCAAAACAAAATTATGAGAGGCTGAAGACAATTGGGAAAAGAACTTAAAAACTAAGATAAGTCATCTGGAAACAGAGGCACTTGAACTAAAACAAGAAAATAGTGTCAAGAAAATAGCAGATGAAAGATGAGGTGAAGAAGATGAAAGATGACCTCCAAAGAAAATTAGACCAAAAGGAAAAGGACAACCAAAAAACTAAGGATGAAATCCAGTCTTTAAGAAGCAGAATACAACAACTAGAATCAAGTGACCACACAAGGCAGCAGGACACTATAAAAAAAAAACAAAAGAATAAAAAAATTGAGGAAAATATGAAGCATTTCATTCACAAAACAGAGGATTTAGAAAATTGTTCAAGGAGAGACAATTTAAGAATCATTGACCTACCAGAAGACCATGACAAAAGAAAAAGCCTGGACATTATATTACAGGAAATTATTAAAGAAAAGTGCCCCAATATCCTAGAACAAGAGGGAAAAGTGGAGATTGATAGAATCCACAGATCATCTCCTGTACTTAATCCCCAACTGACAACACCCAGGAATGTTATAGCCAAATTCAAGGACTATCAGACCAAAGAAAAGATATTATAAGCTGCCAAGAAGAAGTCATTCAGATACCAAGGAACCACAGTGAGGATAACTCAGGATCTGGCTGCATCCACACTGAAAAAAAGAAAGGCATGGAATATGATATTCCAGAAAGCAAGGGAACTAGGTCTACAACCAAAAATTAACTACTCAGCAAAACTGATTATATTCTTACAGGGGAAAGTAGGCCATTCAACAAAATAGAAGAATTTCAAGAATTCGTAAAGAAAAGACCAGACCTGAAGAGAAAATTTGATGTCCAAGCACAGAACTCAAGAAAATCATCAAAAGGTAATTTAAAAAGAGGGGAAAATTAAAAACAAAACAAAACAAAACAAAGCAAAAATTTTAAGAGACTCAATAAGTTAAAATATGTATCCCTTTAAGAAAAGCGGTCATTGGTAACTCGCAAAACCTGTTGTTATGACCTGGGCAGCAAAAAGAAGTACACTTAAAGGGAACAGTGACAAACTGTATAGGATGAAAGGACGAGATATAAATAGGTATATAGATATATGCATCCAAAAGTACATACACATGAGTATGCATATATATATATATATATATATATACCTAGAGCTTAAAGTAGGTTAATATTAAAAGAAATGTGAAAAGAAACAAATGGGGGTATTTTTATATGCCATAAAGAAGGTCATGGTAGGAGGGGCGAGAACATCAATACACTGGAAGGGTAAAGAGGTTGGAGACAGGAAATACTCAACTTTTACGTGCTTTGAAACTGACTCAAAGAGGGAAAAACAATCCAATCCACTGGGGGCAGAGAATAGATTTGAGCCCTATTGGGGAGTAGAAAGATAACAAACGGTCTGGTGGGGAGGGAAGCAGTACAAGAGAGGGAGGAGTTGGGGGTTAATTTTAGAAAGCCTACAGGGAAAATAAGGGGGGATAAGAAGGGAAAGGAGTAGAAAGGGAAGTAAAATAAGGGTGAGAACAAGGGGAACTGTTTAAAAGCAAACATCGGTGTAGAAGGGAATAGTGAAAGAAGAAAAGGCAGGAATAGGAGCAGAAATCAAATTGCTGGGAAATACACAACTAGTAATCATAATTCTTAATGTGAATGGAATGAATTCACCCAAAAACGCAAGTGAATACCAGAGTGGATTAGAATCCTAAACCCTACCATATGCTATCTACAAAAAAACACACATGAGGAAGGTAGATACACATAGGGTGAAAGTAAGAGGGTGGAGCTAAATCTATTGGGCATCAACTGACAAAAAGAAGGCAGGAGTAGCAAACATGATATCCGACAAAGCCAAAGTAAAAATAAATCTAGTTAAAAGAGATAGAGAAGGTAATTATATCCTGATAAAAGGCAGTATAGACAGTGAGAAAATATCTGTACTTAACATGTATGCACCAAATGGCGTAGCATCCATATTTCTAAAGGAGAAACTAGAGGAACTCAAGGACAAAATAGATAGAAAAACTATACTAGTGGGAGACCTGAACCCTCCTCTATCTGAATTAGATAAATCAACCCAAATAGTAAATAAGAAAGAGGTAAGAGAAGTGAATGAAATCTTAGAAAAATTAGAGTTAGTAGACATGTGGAGAAAAATAAATAGGGACAAAAAGGAATAAACCTTCTTTTCTGCAGCAGGTGGTACATTCATAAAAATTGACCATGTATTAGGGCATAAAAACATTGCAAACAAGTGCAAAAGAGCAGAAATAATAAATGTATCTTTCTCAGATCACAATGCAATGAAAATAATAATTAGTAAGGGAACATGAAGAGGTAAATTGAAAATTAATTGGAAATTAAACAATACGATTCTCTAAAACCAGTTAGTTAAAGAACAAATCATAGAAACAATTAATAACTTCATTGAATATGACAAAGATGAGACATCCTTTGAAAAGCTATGGGATGCAGCCAAAGCAGTACTCAGGGGGGAAATTTATATCCTTGAGTTCATATATTAACAAATTAAGAAGGGCAGAGGTCAATGAATTGGGCATGCAAATTAAAAAATTAGAAAGCGAACAAATTAAAAATCCTCAGATGAAGACTAAATTAGAGATCCTAAAACTCAAAGGAGAAATTAATAAAATTGAAAGTCAAAGAACTATTGATTTAATAAATAAAACTAAGAGCTGGTACTTTGAAAAAACAAATAAAATAGACAAAGTACTAGTCAGTCTAATTTAAAAAAAGGAAAGAAATAAACCAAATTGACAGTATCCAAGATGAAAAAGGAGACCTCACCTGTAATAAAGAGGAAATTAAGGCAATCATTAAAAACTACTATGCCCAATTATATGGCAAAAATTTGGCAATATAGGTGATATGGATGAATATTTACAAAAATATAAATTGCCTAGACTAACAGAGGAAGAAATAAATTACCTTAACAACCCCATATCAGAAAAAAAAATTGAACAGGTCATCAAAGAACTCCCTAAGTAAAAATCCCCAGGTCCAGATGGATTCACAAATGAATTCTATCAAACATTCAAAGAACAACTAATCCCAATACTATACTAACTATTTGACATAATAAGCAAAGAGGGAGTTCTACCAAATTCTTTTTATGACACAAACATGGTACTGATCCCAAAGCCAGGCAGGTCAAAAACAGAGAAAGAAAACTATACACCAATCTCCCTAATGAATATAGATCCAAAAATCTTAAATAGGATGCTAGCAAAAAGACTCCAGCAAGTCATCACAGGGGTCATCCACTGTGACCAGGCAGGATTCATACCAGGAATGCAAGGCTGGTTCAATATTAGGAAAACCATCCACATAATTGACCATATTGGCAAACTGACAAAAATCACATGATTATCTCAATAGATGGAGAAAAAGCCTTTGATAAAATACAACACCCATTCCTATTAAAAACACTAGAAAGTATAGGAATAGAAGAGCCTTTCCTAAAAATAATAAACAGAAACAAATAATAAAATATCTAAAACCATCAGCAAACATCATCTGCAATGGGGATAAACTAGAAGCCTTCCCAATAAGATCAGGAGTGAAACAAAGATTCCCATTATAACCTCTATTATTTAACATTGTACTAGAAACACTAGCAGTAGCAATTAGTGAAGAAAAAGAAATTGAAGGTACTAAAATTGGCAATGGAGAGATAAAGCTATCACTCTTTGCAGATGATATGATCGTTTAATTAAGGAATCCTAGAGAATCAACCGAAAGTTACTCGAAATAATCAACAACTTTAGCAAAGTTGCAGGATGCAAAATAAACCCACATAAGTCATCAGCATTTCTACATATCTCTAACCCATTTCAGCAGCAAGAATTTGAAAGAGAAATACCATTTAAAATCATCCTAGACAATATAAAATACTTAGGAATCTATCTGCCAAGACAAACACAGGAACTATATGAACACAACTACAAAACACTCTCCACACAGTTAAAACTAGATCTAAACAATTGGAAAAACATTGATTGCTCATGGGTGCGATGAGCTAACATAATAAAAATGGCAATCCTACCCAAATTAATTTACTTATTTAGTGCCATACCCATTGAACTACCAAGAAACTTCTTTACTGAATTAGAAAAAACCATACCTAAGTTCATTTGGAAGAACAAAAGATCAAGGATATCCAGGGAAATCATGAAAAAAAAATGCAAAGGAAGGAGGACTTGCAGTCCCAGATCTCAAACTATACTATAATTCAGTGGTTATCAAAACAATTTGGTACTGGCTAAGAGACAGAAAGGAGGATCAGTGGAATAGACTTGGCATAAATGATCTCAGCAAGATCTTTTATGACAAACCCAAAGACCCCAGCTTTTGGGACAAAAATCCACTATTTGATAAAAACTGCTGGGAAAATTGGAAGACAGTATGGGAGAGATTAGGTTTGGATGAACACCTCATACCCTACACCAAGATAAATTCAAAATGGGTGAATGACTTGAAAATAAAGAAGGAAACTATAAGTAAATTAGGCAAACACAGAATAGTATACATGTCAGACCTTTGGGAAGGGAAAGACTTTCAAACCAAGCCATACTTAGAAAGAGTCACAAAATGTAAAATAAATAATTTTGACTACATCAAATTAAAAAGCTTTTGTTCAAACAAAACCAATGTAAGTAAAACTAGAAGGGAAGCAACAAATTGGGAAACAATCTACATAAAAACCTCTGACAAAGGTTTAATTACTCAAATTTACAAAGAGCTAAATCAGTTGTACAAAAAATCAAGCCATTCTCCAATTGATAAATGGGCAAGGGACATGGATAGGCAGTTTTCAGACAAAGAAATGAAAATTATTAATAAGCACATGAAAAAGTGTTCTACATCTCTGATAATCAGAGAGATGGAAATGAAAACTCTGAGGTATCACCTCACAGGTAGCAGATTGGCTAACATGACAGCAGAGGAAAGTAGTGAATGCTGGAGGGGATGTGGCAAAGTAGCGACACTAATTCATTGCTGGTAGTGTTGTGAATTGATCCAACCATTCTGGAGGGCAATTTGGAACTATGCCAAAAGGGCGATATGCCCTTTGATCCAGCCATAGCACTGCTCGGTTTGTACCCCCAAAGAGATAATAAGGGAAAAGACTTGTACAAGAATATTGGTAGCTGTGCTCTTTGTGGTGGCCAAAAATTGGAAAATGAGGGGATGCCCTTTAATTGGGGAATGGCTGAACAAATCGTGGTATATGTTGTTGATGGAATACTATTGTGCTAAAAGGAATAATAAAGTGGAGGAATTTCATGGAGACTGGAACAACCTCCAGGAAGTGATGCAGAGGGAAAGGAGCAGAACCAGGAAAACATTGTACACAGAGACTGATACACTGTGGTACAATCGAAGGTAATGGACACTAATGTCACATTAGTGTCAATGCAGTGTCCCTGAACAATCTACAAGTATCTAAAAAAACATTATCCAGAAGCAGAGGATAAACTGTGGGAGTAAAAACACCACTGAAAAGCAACTACTTGACTACAGGGGTGGAGGGAATATGACTGAGGAGAGATTCTAAATGAACACTCTAATGCAAATCCCAACAACATGGAAATTGGTTCGAATGAAGACCACATGTGATACCCAGTGGAATCGTGTGTCGGCTATGGGAGAGGTGGTGGGAGGGGGGGAGGAAAGAAAAGAAAATGATCTTTGTTTCCAATGAACAATGTTTGGAAATTACCAAATAAAATAATGTTTAAAAAAAAGGAACATAATAAATTGATATACGAGACAATATCAGACCCTCTATTAGTACTCTTGGCAGCAAGATATGATATGGAAATGACTGATCGACCTCAATATGATGTAATGAAGGAATGTAGGCAAGCAATTTTGGAAGTCATAGGTTGGTATACCAAAAGACCAAATGCTTGGTTAAAATTTGAAGGAATAAAACAAAAGCCCACAGAAACACCCACATCCTTTTTAGATTGTATCACTGAGGCTGCCAAGACATATTTTAATATGGATGTCCTTGAAGAGGGGACAATTTCCCATGTAAAAATGCCATACCAGAAATTAAACTATTCTTTAAAAATAACTATCCTGATTGGGAGAAAATGGAGCTGGAAGACATTAGAAAATGAGTGTAATACTAATACGATTAATGAAGATATAGATTAATTGATTGGATCAAGTGATAATATAATTAGTGTTAAAAATTATGAGGAAAAAATTTTAATATAAAATTAGAAAATTCTAATTAATGTAAAATAAGGGAAAATAGTGAAGAATGTAAACTGGATAATGACAATGAGATTGTAAATGAGAACAATGATACCAAGACAGAGAATATAAAGACCAAAGGGAGTAATGAAAAAGGTGATGATGGAGTTAAAGATGCAAAATCCTGGGAATATCATGTAATTCAAGCAGATTTAAACTTGGATGGACAGGAAATGACTGAACTTTGTACTGAAATTACTGTGTTAACACCAGTATTAGAAACATTTCAACCTCCAAACAGTACAGAACCATATGTATCTATGACTATAGGAGATCAGATATATGATCTTTTGTTTGATATTGGGGCCAATAAATCAGTTTTGCAAAGTCTTCCTAAGAATTGTAGAGCTGTGGGTACAATGGAAGTAATAGAAGCTACTGGAAAACCAGAGAGATTAGCAAAATTACAATTTAAAATGATTAAATTACGTCCTTTATCTGTGGATCATGCATTTCTTTGTATGCCAGATCGTCCCATGAATCTTCTAGGTAGGAATTTATTATGGAAATTAAGAGCAACACTCCAATGTACTGATACTGGTTATATCTCATTACATCTACCAGGAGAATCAAAAGCTTTTCCATTGCTATTCTTAGATGCAGTCTGTACAGAGGATGACTTAGATTCAAATCTATCCTATACCTGAGGATATCCAGGAAGATTTATGGTCAAAGTCTTCCACAGATGTAGGTCTATTAAATCATCTACTCCTATAAGGGTGAGGTCTAAGGAAGGACTAGTTCGTTGTGTACCTCAATATTCCTTAAGTAAAGAAGCAATAGAAGGTATCAGACCAATAATTAAATCCCCAATCCAACAAGGGATCATAATACCTTGCTTCTCAGAATATAATATACTATACTTCCAATAAAAAAGCCAAAGCTAGATGAAAATGGCAAAGTAGTACACAGTTTCTTACAAGATTTAAGAGCTGTTAATGGTCATGTGGTAAAGACACATTCTATTGTACCAAGCCTAGCTGCTATAATTTCTTCCATTCCAAGTCAGGCAAGATATTTTACCATGGTAGATTTATGGTTAGCATTTTTTTTTCTATACTGATTCATAAGGATTCTTAAAAGATCTTTGCTTTCACATGGGAAAAAACTCATAGACTTGGACTCATCTTCCCCAGAGGTATACAAATTTGCTGAGCCGATTCTCAAAAATTTTACATAAAGATCTAAAAACCATAACATTCAAGGAAAGTAAAATATTTCATTTTGTTGATGATATCCTCCTTGCATCCCCAAGTGCTAAAGTGTGTCTCAGAAATAGCAAGAATCTTTTTTTAGAATTATATAAACGTGGGCATAAAATTTCCAAGACAAAATTACAGTAGATTTTGCCTTGAGTGTAATATCTTAAATTTTTTTTATCAGAGGATTCAAGAAGTATCACACAGAAAAGAATAGTAGACATCCTGAAAATGAGTGCTCCTAAGACCAAAAAGCAACTCAGAGCTTTTCTTGGAAAAACTGTTTTCTGTAGGCAGTGGATACCTAGGTATAGTGAATTAACAAAATGTTTAACAGACTTAACCAGGAATAAAGAAACCGAACCTCTGAAACTAAAACCAGAACATCTGCAAGGCTTAAGTAAGCTTAAAGAAGCCATTTTATCTGCCCCAGCTCTGGGTTTCCTGACCTATACAAAGCCATTTCAACTATTTGTCGATGAAACAAAAGGTATTGCTTCTGGTATACTGACACAGACTTTAGCACAAAGTTATGGTCCAATTGTATATTATAGTTGTCAGCTTCATCCAATAGCTACTGGTACAGTTCCTTGTCTAAGGGGTGTAGCACCTATAGCTATGTTATTCTAGAAGTCAGCAGATTTAGTTTTGGGATGTCCATTGACTGCATATTGTTCACATCAAATAGAGGCACTAATGAGGAAATTTAGTACTCAAGCATATTCAGACCAAGGAATATCTAAGTATGAAAGTATGGGAACATCCAGTTGAGGAAGTGTAGTGTATTAAATCCAACTACACTTGGACTTCTGGTCAAGATGGCAGCTTAGAAGCAGAAAAAGTTCAGAACTCTGAAAACCCTTCCTTTCTGATCACAAACTCCAAGGGGAATGAAATTTCCCTAGGAATGAATGCTCCTGGGGGACTGAAATTCAAACTTAACAACAGACAGAACCAGGGAACCCTCCTCTGGGACTCAGATCAAAAGGTATGCCCCCCAAAAGCCAGAATCCTAGATCACTCGGGTCTAAGGGGAAGGCAGAAGGAAGGTTCCAGGACCCCTCCCCCAAACCCAGAGGACTGAGCCTGTGGCAGCAGTGGGAACATCAGGGCCGGAAAAAAGGACTCAGGGCCGGCTGTTCTGAAGGGCGCACCTTGAAAGCACCCTGAGCCAGTCCAACACAGACGGCAGGGAAACAGAGAGAGGGGGGGGGTTCCTTCTGAGTCTCCCTGGAAGTTTTTGCTTCAGGGCACATCCAGTCCAACCCAGCAGAACCTAATCCCATCAGGAGCCCTCAGAGCTCAGGAGGGCAGGACCCCTCCCCCATTAGAGTGCAGGGTCTTCTGAAAAGGACAGAAACTTCAGGGCTTGCAAAGGGGTTGCTCCAAAGGGTGTACCTTAAAAGTAACCTGGGCCAGTCTCCTGGCATCCAACACAGAAGGCAGTGGAGGTTTTTTCTTCGGGGCACATCCAGACCAACCCAGCTGAACTTAATCCCATCAGGAGCCTTCAGAGCTCAGGGAGGCCAGGACCCCTCCACCCTTAGAATGCAGAGTTTTCTGAAAGGACAGAAACCTCAGGGCGGCAAAGGCACTGAGTTATCTTGTGGAAAGTGCTGTGCCAGGCTCAGAGTGTGGAAGTAAGGCAGCGGAGAAACAACTGGAGGGAACTGAGAGCAGTAACACCTGAAACGCCATCAGGCAGGGGCGGGTAGACCCTGGGCTTCCCCGGGAAAACAGGGCAGCTGAGGAGAATGGACAATTTGCCTAGGGCTAAAGCCTCAGACCATCAGACAGATATACTAAGAACCAGTCCTCCTCACTGAGATAGAGATGGCAAACAGTACAGAAGTGCAAAAGCCTCCAAACACCAAGAAAAGCAAGACTGGGGGTGACTTTGGATACATTTTATGGAGCAAAAATCCAAAATACAGAGGAGATAGAAGAGGAAACACAGATAAACCTCCAAAGGAAATGAAAATTCTCCACAAACTCTTGGAGTATTTAAATCTGAAATTATAAAAAAGATGGAAGCCTTCTGGTAGGAAAAATGGGAAACAATGCAAAAGGAAATCAACAATATGAGAGACCAAAATATGCAAATGCAAAAACAGCTAGAAGCCTCAAAAAACAGGTCAGATCAAACTGAAAAGGAAAACCAGTCTTTAAAGGTCAGAATCAGGCAACTGGAAGACCATAACCTTGCAAAAGAGCAAGAATTAATAAAGCAAAGTCAAAAGACTAAAGAATTAGAAGACAACATAAAATATCTCACTGACAAGGTGACAGTCCTGGAAAACAGAGGAAGGAGAGACAACTTGAGAATCATTGGTCTGCCCAAAAAACCAGAGATAAATAGTAATCTTAACATCATAATACAAGATATCATCCAAGAAAACTACCCAGAGATTCTAGAAAAAGGGGACAAAATATGCATTGAAAGAGTTCACAGAACACCCTCTACACTAAATCCCTAAATCCCCAAAAGACAACCCCCAGGAATGTAATTGCAAAATTCCAAAGCTTTCAAGCAAAAGAAAAAATCTTACAAGAAGCCAGAAAAAGACAATTTAAATATAAAGGAACACCAATCAGGGTCACACAGGACCATGAAATTTCCACTTTGAATGGCTGTAAGGCATGGAACATGATTTTCAGAAAGGCAAGAGAGCTGGGGCTTCGACCAAGAATTAGCTATCCATCAAAACTGACTATGTACTTCCAGGGGAAAGTATGGGCATTCAACAAAATACAAGATTTCCAAGTGTTTGTAAAGAAAAGACTAGAGCTCTGTGGAAAGTTTGATATCCAAACACAAAGAGCAAGAGAAACATGAAAAGGTAAATATGAAGGAAAGGGAAAAGGAGAAAAATGTTATCTTTTTCTTTTATTCAAACTCTATTCTATAAGGACTACATTTATATCAATTTATATATATATATATTAATATGTGGGGAAAATATAACATGTAACCCTCAAAAATTATATGAATCATTAGAGTAGTAAGAAGAATTATGCATAGGGAAAGTTTGGAGCATCAAGAAGATATGGAGAAAAGGGGGGATAGAAATAAAAAGGGAGGGGGGAATCGTTGATGGTACTAAGATATACTCCAAGAAATAGGAAAAAAACTTTATAGAATAATCTTTCTCAAACAAAGATACACATGCGAAGGGGAGAGGAAGAATTCTCCTATTAGAAGGAGAGGAAGAGAGTTTTTACTTAAACCTTACTCTCAGTGAAATCAACTCTGAGAGGGAAGAGCATCCAGATCCATTGGGATCTTGAATTTTATCTTATTCAATGGGGTATGGGAGAAGGGAAAACCAAGGGGGGGTAGGAGGAGAGGGCACACAAAAAAGGAGAGAAGGAGAGGGGGAGAGGGAGGGAACAAAAAGGGAGGGGCTAGAAAATGAAACATATCAAGGGACGGGTCTAGGGGGACTGATTTAAAGTAAATCACTGGATTAAAAGGTTATAGCTAAAGAAGAAAGGTCAGAATTAGAGGAGGATATCAAAATGTCAGGGAGTCCACAAGTGACAGTCATAACTTTGAACGTGAATGGGATTAACTCACCCATAAAATGTAGACAAATAGCAGAATGGATTAGAATCCAAAACCCTACCATATGTTGTCTTCAAGAAACATACATGAGGCGGGTAGACACTCACAAGGACAGAATTAAAGGATGGAGTAAGACCTTCTGAGCCTCAACTGATAGAAAGAAGGCAGGAGTTGCAATCATGATATCTGCCAAAGCCAAACCCAAAATAGACCTGATTAAAAGGAATAGGGAAAGTAATTATATTTTGTTAAAAGGGACTTTAGATAATGAGGAAATATCACTAATCAACATGTATGCACCAAATAGTATAGCTCCCAAATTTCTAATGGAGAAACTTGAAGAATTGAAGGAGGAAATAGACAGTAAAACCATATTAGTGGGAGATTTGAGTCAACCACTATCAAATTTAGATAAATCAAATCAAAAAATAAATAAGAAAGAGGTAAAAGAGGTGAATGAAATCTTAGAAAAATTAGAGTTTATAGACATATGAAGAATAATAAATAGGGACAAAAAGGAATACACCTTCTCAGCACCACATGGCACATTCACAAAGATTGACAATACACAAGGTCACAGAAAGATGTCACAAAAACATGTCATACAAATACAGAAAAGCAGAAATAATAAATGCAACCTCTTCAGATCATAAGGCAATAAAAATAATGATCAGTAAGGGTACATGGAGAACCAAATCAAAAATTAATTGGAAATTAAATAATATGATACTCCAAAATTGGTTAGTTACAGAACAAATCATAGAAACAATGAATAATTTCATCGAGGAAAATGACAATGGTGAGACATCCTTTCAAATCTTATGTGATGCAGCCAAAGCAGTATTCAGAGGAAAATTCATATCCCTGAGTGCATATTTTAACAAATGAGAGAGGGCAGAGATCAATGAATTGGAAATGCAAATAAAAATAACTTGAAAGTGAACAAATTAAAAACCCCCAGAAGAAAACCAAACTAGAGATCCTAAAAATTAAGGGAGAAATTAATACAATTGAAAGTGATAGAACTATTAAACTAATAAATAAGACTAGAAGCTGGTACTTTGAAAAAACAAACAAAATTGACAAAGTACTGGTCAATCTAATTTAAAAAAGAACAGCAAATTAACAGCATCAAAGATGAAAAAGAGGACATCACCTCCAATGAAGAGGAAATTAAGGCAATCATTAAAAATTACTTTGCCCAAGTGTATGGCAATAAATATACCAATCTAGGCGATATGGACGAATGTATACAAAAATATAAACTGCCTAGCCTAGCAGACGAAGAAATAGAATTCTTAAATAATACCAAAATGAAACCCAACAGGCTATCAAAGAACTCCCTAAGAAAAAATCCCCAGGGCCTGATGGATTCACAAGTGAATTCTATCAAACATTCAAAGACCAGCTAATCCTAATACTATACTAATTATTTGACATAATAAGCAAAGAGGGAGTTCTACCAAATTCCTTTTATGACACAAACATGGTACTGATTCCAAAAACAGGCAGGTCAAGAACAGAGAAAGAAAATTATAGACCAATTTCCCTAATGAATATAGATACAAAAATCTTAAGTACGATACTAGCAAAAAAGACTCCAGCAAGTGATCTGGAGTGTCATTCACCATGATCAAGTAGCATTTATACCAGGGATGCAGGGCTGGTTCAATACTGGGAAAACGATCCACATAATTGACCATATCAACAAGCAAACCAACAAAAATCTCATGATTATCTCAATAGACGCAGAAAAAGCCTTTGATAAAATACAACACCCATTCCTATTAAAAACACTAGAAAGCATAGGAATAGAAGGGTCATTCCTAAAAATAATAAACAGTATATATCTAAAACCATCAACTAATATCATCTGTAATGGGGATAAACTAGATGCATTCCCAATAAGATCAGGAGTGAAACAAAGATTCCCATTATCACCTCTATTATTTGACATTGTACTAGAAACACTAGCAGTAGCAATTAGAGAAGAAAAAGAAATTGAAGGCATCAAAATAGGCAAGGAGGAGACCAAGTTATCACTCTTTGCAGATGACATGATGTTCTATTTAAAGAATCCTAGAGAATCAACCAAAAATGTAGTCAAAATAATGAACAACTTTAGCAAAGTTGCAGGATACAAAATAAACCTGCATAAATCAGCAGCATTTCTATATATTTCCAACACAGCTAGCTGCAAGAACTAGAAAGAAAAATCCCATTCAAAATCACCTTAGACAAAGTAAAATACCTAGGAATCTGAGACAAACACAGGAACTATATGAACACAACTACAAAAACTCTCCACACAACTAAAACTAGACTTGAGCAATTGGAAAAACATTAACTACTCATGGGTAGGACGAGCTAATATAATAAAAATGAACATCCTACCCAAACTTATTCATTTATTTAGTGCCATACCCATTGATCTTCCAAAAATTTTCTTTACTGATTTAGAAAAAAAATAACAAAGTTAATTTGGAAGAACAAAGGTTCAAGGATATCCAGGGAATTCATGAAAAAAAAATACAAAAGAAGGGGGCCTTGTAGCCCCAGATCTCACTCTATATTATAAAGTAGTGGTCATCAAAACAACTTGGTATTGGCTAAGAGACAGCAAGGAGGATCAGTGGAATAGACTTGGCATAAATGATCTCAGCAAGACAGTTTATGACATACCCAAAGACCGCAGCTTTTAGGACAAAAATACACTATTTGATAAAAACTGCTGGGAAAATTGGAAGACAGTGTGGGAGAGATTAGGTTTGGATCAACACCTCATACCCTACACCAAGATAAATTCAAAATGGGTGAATGACTTGAACATAAAGAAGGAAACTATAAGTAAATTAGGCAAACACAGAATAGTATACATGTCAGACCTTTGGGAAGGGAAAGACTTTAAAACCAAGCCATACTTAGAAAGAGTCACAAACTGTAAAATAAATAATTTTGACTACATCAAATTAAAAAGCTTTTGTTCAAACAAAACCAATGTAAGTAAAACCAGAAGGGAAGCAACAAATTGGGAAACAATCTACATAAAAACCTCTGACAAAGGTTTAATTACTCAAATTTACAAAGAGCTAAATCAGTTGTACAAAAAATCAAGCCATTCTCCAATTGATAAATGGGCAAGGGACATGGATAGGCAGTTCTCAGCCAAAGAAATCAAAACTATTAATAAGCACATGAAAAAGTGCTCTATATCTCTTATAATCAGAGAGGTGCAAATCAAAACAACTGTGAGGTATCACCTCACACCTAGCAGATTGGCTAACATGACAGCAAAGGAAAGTAATGATTGCTGGAGGGGATGTGCCAAAGTAGCGACACTAATTCATTGCTGGTAGTGTTGTGAATTGATCCAACCATTCTGGAGGGCAATTTGGAACTATGCCAAAAGGGCGATATGCCCTTTGATCCAGCCATAGCACTGCCGGGTTTGTATCCCAAAGAGATAATAAGGGAAAAGACTTGTACAAGAATATTTGTAGCTGTGCTCTTTGTGGTGGCCAAAAATTGGAAAATGAGGGGATGCCCTTTAATTGGGGAATGGCTGAACAAATTGTGGTATACGTTGGTGATGTAATACTATTGTGCTAAAAGGAATAATAAAGTAGAGGAATTCCATGGAGACTGGAATGACCTCCAAGAAGTGATCCAGAGAGAAAGGAACAGAACCAGGAAAACATTGTACACGGAGACTAATATACTGTGGTACAATCAGAGGTAATGGACTTCTCCATTAGTGTCAATGCAATGTCCCTGAACAATCTGCAGGGATCTAGGAGAAAAAAACACTATCCACAAGCAGAGGACAAACTGTGAGAGTAAAAACACCAAGGAAAGCTTGACTACAGGGGTTGAGGGGACATGTCTGAGGAGAGACTCTAAATGAACACTCTAATGCAAATACCAACAACATGGAAATGGGTTCGAATCAAGAACACATGTGATACCCAGTGGAATTGTGTGTTGGCTAGGGGAGAGGTGGGTGGGGGAAGAAAAGAAAATGATATTTTTCTCCAATGAATAATGTTTGGAAATGAGCAAATAAAATAATGTTTAAAAAAATCCAGCTATACTTCTTCCTGATTTGCCAAAGAATGGTGTACCATTACATGAGTGTGTAGAAGCATTAGATCTAATGGATATGCCAAGGATGGATTTAAAAGACACTCCAATCGAAAATCCATCTTTGTATTTATTCACAGATGGATCTTCATATTTGTGTAATGGAATTCAATGTACAGGTCCTGCAGTTGTCACAGAACTTGAGACACTGTGGTATGCATCTTTACCTAGTAACCTTAGTGCCTAAGGCACAGAGTTGTTTGCATTAAAACAAGCATGACATCTGGCTGATGGTAAAAGTGCAAATGTGTATACAGACTCCCGTTATGCTTTTTCAGTGTCATGCTACAGGAAAGATCTGGAAACAAGGAGGTTTTATTAATGCATCAGGAAAACCAATTGCTCATGCATAAATTATAACTGAGTTGTTGGATGCTATCCAAAAACCTAAACAACTGGTGGTAATCCATTGTTGAAGTCATACTTATGGTAGAGATTTGGTGTCTAAAGGAAATCATAGAGCTTATATAACTAAGAAATTTGCTGGCAGAAATGTTCCAGTGTATGTAATAAAATTTTCAACTATAGAATCTGATAATCTAGAAGAAGCTCATGTAGACTCAGAAATTTAAAAATGGATGGAGAAATTTGGAGCAAGGAAAGAACATGGAATATGGGTTGCAGACACTGGAAAACTACTGTTACCAAAAGACTTATATACCTATTTGTGTCAAACCATCCACACAAAAGGTCATTTTGGTACTCAAGCTGAAATTGACTCTGTAAAGAGGCAATGGGTAGCTCCTGGAATAAGTACTGTAGCTAATAATATCTGTATAAGCTATTCTGTTTGACAAAAATTCAATCAAGGGGCATTCAGACAAAAAAGTTCAGGTGGTAGACCTTTAGCATAGTGTCCATTTGAGAGTCTGCAAATTGATTACATCAGCATGCCAAAAGCTGGAAGATAGACATTTTGTCTGGTAATTGTAGACAGATTAACTAAGTGGCCTGAAGCAATTCCATTAAATACAAATACAGCTAGCTTTGTGGTAAAAGTGTTGATTAAGGAAATTATTCCTAGGTTTGGAATATCACTTACCATAGACTCTGATAAGAGCTCTCATTTCACCCAGGATATCCTGAAAAGAGTCTATGAGAATTTAGGAATAACACCCAAATATCATGTTCCTCATCACCCACAAAGTTCGGGTCAACTGGAGTGTATAAATAGAGAACTCAAGACTATGGTGGGAAAGACCTGTGCTGAAACTCATCTAAAGTGGCCAGATACTCTTCCCATGGCTTTGTTTTACCTATGTTTGAGACTAAGAGCAGATTTACATGTATCATTTTATGAAATGCTCTTTGGATATGCTCCACTACAGGCTTTGGATATGCTCCACTACACTTGTAAGAGAGTCTATATATCTCTCTTAGGAGGAGATTGTCATCTTGCTTCTTAATTAAATGCTTTACAACAAAGACTTAAAGAATTCCATGATATGGGAATATTGATCCAACCTGGTCCACTGGGTTATTCTCGCCATAATTTCAAACCAGGAGATATGGTATATGTTAAAAATTTTGCTAAAACATCAGCAATGCAAGAGAGTTAGTTAGGTCCTTACACCATTGTGTTAGTATCTCCATCTTCAGTAAAAGTTCTGGGTAGAGATTCATGGTATCATTGTTCACATATAAAATTAGCACATGGTATAAATAATGAAAATGTACAAATTATCGAACAAGAAGAAACTGAAGAAGAATAAGTAGTATAAAGTGAGAATCATTAGTCAAATTTAGTCTGCAGTCAGAAAGATCAGAAGGGAGAGGACCATTCCAGTAGAAGAAGACATCTGGATGGAAGAGGATACAGATGAAGAACAGAATATAGGAAATTAATGGGCATTGTTAAAAGACTGAAAACCTTATAAATTTAAAGACTTTGAGAAACTTGCATTGAGAAGGATCACAGTATTAATGGACTAATGAATTAAAATTTGGGATAATACATTATTTATATATATATATATATATATATATAATTATAACACAAAACAACATAACACATATTCACAAACATTCATAAATATCTTTATTACCACAGAATTGGAGAAGAATTATTCAAGCAAGATGTGATTAAAAGAGTAGGAGAAATCTGAAGTAGTGGTAAATTATATTTTTACATGCAACAGTAACATAACAGTAACACTAATATAACACTAGCAAAACAATGTAACATAGCAAAAATAACATAACAAAACATAAACACAAATACATAAACATGGTTAGGTTACATTGAATCGCTATGTGAATGAGTGAAACAATGTTATAGTTAGGGTACTAACAATGTTATAAGTAGTTATAAATTAATTACTAACTAAAACTAGGTAGATACTTAATTTAGTATAGAAACATAACTAGACAGGAGAATTTTATTGAGATAGGACTTTAGTTAGATAAAGATTAAAATTTAAGATGAAGATACATACATAACATACATTACATAACACAAATAACATATAACATCACATATCACAAAAGTGTAAATACATATGTAAACAGTTGTATAATAGTTAAGGTTGTAAATTAATTGTATTATATAGTACATGTATATGCATACATGCAACATGCATCATGTATATAAATATGAACTGTGTGTCTGTTGTGTATAACATGCATGTATATATTGTATGTGTGTACTATGCATGTTTAAAATTTATGTAAATAGATCACTTATGTACGCATAAGTGAGTTTAAGGTTTTGGTTTAATTTCTGTGTAAAACTTATGCAATATTGTGTTTATTGTTATTTTCAAAAAATTTCTCTAAGTTTGCTGTTATGCATTACAATAGTAGTAGCATGTTTTGTATTAGTAGATAAGAGTAGTATTAATGAGTTTAATGTTTGCATGGAAGTTGTATTTATTTTTTGTTTTTTATATTATTTGCTTGTTGTGCTTTTGCATATGTTTGAGCTGTATTTTGAAATTTGTATTTGTTCATTATTTAACTCCCTTTTTTCCCCTTTCCTTAATGAAATCCCTAGAATAGGATAGTATTAGTTTAGTTAAAATAGTTGAATGTAGGTGGTTTGTTATAGATATTTCAGTTTAGGTAATCTGTAAATAAGTTAGTTTGCACACAAATGCCAAAATAGTGTTTTCAGCATTATTTAGGCTTTGAGCAAAGGGGGGACTGTAGCAGGGGAAATTACAGGGTGCAAAGAGTTTGAGTGGCAAGCCCTCAAGACTCAGAATTCTTCCAGGGCTGTCAGGGTTCCATACTGTTGAAGAGACAGTTTTCCCAACAGTACTCTGAATCTGAGAGAAAAGGGGAGATAGGTGTATGTGTGAAACATCTTGAAACCCATCCATTAAGATACTGGCCTTTTTAATACCTTCTGGCTTGGTGTGAAGTCATCCTTCAGTCTTCTGCTGGACAGTGATTTAAGAGTGGAATATCTGCTTGGATGGCTATGGACATTACATCTGGGATTCCTGTTTTTGGCTCACCAAGGACTCTGTGAGATACTAATCCCCTCTTGGACTTGTCTTTAGATAACTTAGGTTTTGGTCTAGTGTAAGTCAGATATTGGTTATTTAGTGGGTAAAGGAATTCAGATTTCACCCTTTCCCGTTTCCCTTTCCTTCATCCCTTCTATGTCAAATAAATACAATATTTATACATTTTCCTCTCTGTATTACTTTCCTTCCCCCTATCCAAATTATATATATATATATATATATATATATATATATATATATATATATATATATATATATATATATATATATATATATATATATATACTTTTAACAGTTCACAACAGAACCAAGATCCAGTCCATCAGGAGAATGTTGCTCAGGGCATGAGAATAGACTCTGAATGAGGTGTCAAGTCAAACAGGAGAAAAATGAAAGCCCCACTGATTTTTTTTCTTTCTAGCTTAGATATGACTGCTAATACTTGACCAGACATTAGTAGAAAGCTCCAGAAAGTGGAAGATTGGGTGAATAGGTCATCAAAAGTATTCTTACAGCAAGCCCCATAAATATTTATGAAGGAGGAACTACAACAGGAAGGAAAGACTAAAAATGAATACATTCCTAAAAAGGATGGAGCAATAAATTTGGGGAACCCCAGAGCATGATAGCCGTGGGAAAATAGACAACCTGAAAGAGAATTATCTAAAACAATAGAGAGAAAGCAAAAGATTCTCTTAAAGAGATTGAAGAGTACTGTGCTGCCCCTAAGGGCTAAGCTTTGTAAAGTGAGACTTATGGTGACTGGAGTAAAAGGAAAGAATTTACCTGTTCCCACCACCCAATTAATAGAAGTGAAATATGAGCACGAGAAAATATCAGAGCTGAAGAGGACTTTACAGTCCAAACCAAGGATGTTGAAGTATGAGGACATCTTGCTAGAGAAAGATGACCTAGTTCTGACATTAAATTACAACTTGAAACCTGCAATGTTTCTATGGGGAACTGGGAAGGAAAATCATAAAGAGCAAAAGGAAATCGAGATAAAAGTGATGACTAAGGTGAGGAAGAATTTGTACAATTCTCCCCTGCTTGGGAAAGTGAACTTATCTATAGATAAGTCCAAGTGTCTTAGATGGGAAAAAAAGGAGAAATGGATATTCAGTAGTTGATGGAGACAAGATTGCTCTAGTGGATAAAGGCTGACCTCCAGAGGCTTGGTCAGCCCAAACCTGTGAAATATATGCATTCAACCAGGCTTTGAAGATGCTAGAAGAGAGGCCTGATTTCTAACAAAGGGAAAGAATTAGTTTATATGGAGTTACTAAATCAAGTGCTAAAGAAATTGCTGAGACCAGAACAGCTGAAAGGAGTCAGTCCAAGCCACTGCTTAATGACAAGAATTTTACCTTTACCTGAGCACATTGTACCAAGATATGGACTTATCAAGAATATTGATTCTGAGAATGAGACTCATTTTACATCCAAGATGTTGTAAGGATTAGCAAGAGCTTTAGGTATTGACTGAGATTTGCATGGTACTCTCCTTCCTTGAGGAAAGTAGAAAGAATGAATCAAGATCTTAAAAAACAGTTCACCAAGCTGATAGTTACCATGGACCAAATGTCTTCTTTTGGCCTTTCTGAAGATAAGGACAAAGCCTTTAGGCTGTCCTATGCTGCTGAAGCCTGAAGACACAACTTTGAGGGAACTGCCACCTATTCCACTTTCAAAGTTTATGTTAACTATTTGTTGTCCTTATACCTATAATTTCTTTAGCCAATCTTCAATTGATGAATATTCCTTTAATTTGTAATTCTTTGTAAGCATTATCTTATTTGATTTTTAAATATTTTGAAATGTTCCAGGGCCCAAAACCAATTTCCATTTGAGCATGTAGCAGCTGATTTGATCTCATTATAGTCCCTTTCACCCTAACTTTGTATGGTTCTTTTTTGGATGTATCCTCATTTTTTCTAGACTTTTTATTGACTTTTATCTTTATATTAAAGTTGGCCTCTCTTCTTAGTATGGAGGGGAAGCTCTCTTAAATTTCAGGATATTTTGTACTGCTACCTTCAGAGCTAGTTGTGGGTGATTGCAAGTTTGAGTTCTTTCAAGGTGGTATGATTCAAGGAAAGATGTGGTCAGTGGTCTCCTGGCCTATGGTCTGGTCTTTAAGTGACCACATGCACCCTTTTCACCCTAAAGTTGTGAACAGTTTCTTTGCTTCTGCTAGTACTCCCCCTTTTTCTTGGCTTGGAACCCAGAATAATATATGGGTGATGCAAAGAAGTACTGCACTCAGTGCCAGCAAAAGGTCTCTTAATTTCCTTCTGACCAGTTTTCAGGCCTCTTTACTGCCTGTGGGCTAAGATCTCTGGAAGTCACTTCCTACTGATTTAGTTTCCTCCAAGCCCTGCTGTTGGTTTGCACCAGCTGGGCATGGTCTGCTAAAGGCTGCCTTGTACAAGGGCTCAGGGCGTTATTGCTGTGTTACCCCCTTACTTGGGACCTTGAGTGTTGGTGAGGGGGTGTCACTGGGTGTGATGTAAAGTATAATGAGCTCCTCTTACACCTCAACAAAGCATAATTTTCCTGCCAAACTTTGAAGTCAGACTGAAATAGAAAATTACCTCGCCCTGTTTGTTGGATCTGCCACTCCAGAAGTCATTTTGAGGTGCTGTTTTGTTTCAGGAATTGGGGAAAATTTAAGTATTCTCTTCCTCTATTCCACCATATTTTCTTTCTCCTCGAGTCTATTCTGCCTTTAAAGAGGTTCTTTTCTTCAGTAAATTTTTGTGCCTCTTTCTTTTTTGCTTCATTAAGCAAGTTCTATTTTTTAAGATGATACTTTCTTCAGTATTTGGGTGTGTATCACCAAGCTGCTAATTCTCTTTACTTCATTTTCTTATATCATTCTCAATTCTTTCCCCAATTTTTCCACTATTACACTTATGTCTTTTTTTTTAACTTCTAGGAATTTTTACTGCTCTTGGCTCCACTTAAAATTTTTCTTTGAGGCTTTGTTTAGAGCTATTTTCACATTATTAACATCTTCTAAGTTTATGTCTTGATCTTTCCTGTCATTGTAGTGGCTTTTAATGATAATGTTCTTTTTTATTATTTACTCAATTTTATAGCCTTTTTTCTTGACACTGAATTATATGTTGAAAGTTAGATTCTGTTTACCTGCAGATGGGAGGTACTATGCCAAACTTTGGACTTTTTTGTGCTGCTACTTTAAGAGGTAGTTCTGAGAGTCTAAACGTTTTCAGTGCTTTCAAGGTGGTGCTGTCCTGGAAGGGATGTAGTCATTGATTCCTGGTCAAAGCTCTGGACTTTATCCAGATAGACTCTATTCTCTCCTGTAGCCACATGTATTGTTATTCATCTTGATGCTGTAACTGTGACCAGGTCCCATAATCACCAGAAGACACAAGTGCTACTGTTCCTCTTGGCCCTGGAACCATTGCCAGGGCCCCTACACTCTTGTGACCAATCACAAGCACTCCTCTCTCCCTTGGGACTGTGATCCATTACTGTTTATGGAAAAGAGTTGCCAGTCAGTTGTATCCAATGCTAGCAAAGGAATCTTCTATATTGTAGGATTTTTAGCATAAATTAATGTTTTATTTTATCAAGTTTTATGTTCAGCATCTATTTAGAGAACTTTGTTTTAAAATTAATTACATTAATAACTTTCCTAATGTTGAATTATGTTTGCATCCTTAACATGAATCCAGCTTAATCATAATGAATGACTTCTTCAATAAATTGTTATGGTTCATCTGACAGAATTTTATTTTTAAACTTTTATTTGATATTTATTAATGATATTTCCTTTTGACTTTCTGTTCTTCCAGTTGAATACAGTTATTATTTCTTCTAGCTTCATAAAATAAATTTTTGGTAGTTCAATTAGTATGGCATTGAATAAATAAATAAACAGGTAAAAATGATCATTTTTAATATATTTACTCATCCAAACCATGAATAATTAATATTCTCCAGTTGTTTATATCTGTCTTTATTTGTTCTTTTTAATTTAATTTTCCCCCAATTACATTTAAAAACAGTTTCCAACATTTTTGAAGAATTTTGAGTCTCAATTTATCTCCATGCATCCCTTCCTCCCCTACTCCCACCCCTGTAAGATGGTAAGGAATTTCAAATAGGTTTTACATTTGTAATCACATAAAACATTTTTCCACATTAATCCCTTTGTGGAAGGAGACCCAAATAGAAAAAAAATAAGAATGGGAAAAAAATTTGCTTTTCGTCTAGATTTTAGATTCAGTTCTTTTTTCTCAAAGTAGATGGCATTTGTAAACTTGAGTACTTTGGGATAATTTTGGATCATTGCATTATGGAGTATTCTGCAATATATTCAGTTATTCACAATTGTTCATTATAAAATATTTCTGTCACTGTACAATATTCTCCTGGCTCTGCTTCATTGCAATCATATACTATAACTTACTCAGCCACTCTCCAATTCATGGGTATCTCATCACTTAACAACTCTTTGCCTCTCAAAAAAAAAAAAAGATGCTTTATATATTTTTGTACATATCAGTCCTTCCAACTCTTTTTTAAAAAAATCTCTTTGGGATTCAAACCTAGTAACAGTAATGTTCAGTTAAAATCAACTGTTTTATAGCCCTTTGAGCATAGGTCAAAATTGCTCTCCTAAATGATTGAATCAGTTGACAACTCACCTAACAATGCATTTGTTTCTCAGCTTTCCCATATTCCTTCCAAGCTTTGTCATTTTCCTTTTCTGTCATAATTGCCAATCTGATCAGAGTTGTTTTAATTTGCTTTTCTCTAATAGTGATTTAGAGCATTTTTGCATGACTATAGAGAGTCTTAATTACTTTGTTTAAGAACTGCCCATTCATATCCTCTGACCATTTATCAGTTGGGGAATGACTTGTATTTTTATATATTCAACTCATTTATGTATTTGAGAAATCTAACAAGTAGAGATATTTGTAAAAAATAAAATTTTAAACCATCATCATTACTATCATTATTGTGTGTATTACTTTTCATCCTTTTTATTCCTGTTTAGTTTCTGAATTTTGCCCTCTTTTCTATCTCTTCTCTTATCCCCTTCCTCTTCTTACTTTCCTGTAGTGTAAGATAGATTTCTATACCCAATTGATCATGTATGTTCTTCCCTGTTTGAGCCAAATCTGATGAAAATAATGTTCACATCTCCCCACCCCTCTTCTCCATCTTACCCTCCACTGCAAAAGTTCTTTCATTCCTCTTTTAGGTGCCTTTATCTAGTTATTTCATTCTTCCCCTCTTTATTTTTTTATTTTTGTCCCATTTTTATTTTTCTCTTGTTTATATTATTAAGTGCCTACTCTATGCCAGGCATTGTACTAAGCTGTAGGGATATGAAAAGTGGCAAAAGAAAATCCCTGCCCCCAAGGAGCTAATGAAGGAGACAATATGCAAAGAAATGAATATGCTATAAGCTACATAAAGGATAAATAGGACATAATTAACAGAGTGAATGCACTAAGTTTAAATATTTGGGAATGGGTTCCTAAGAAGATGGAGTTTTAGTTGAGGCTTAAAGGAAACTAGGGCATTACTTGGAAGACAGCAAGAAAAAAGTATTTGAAACTGAGAGCCAGTAGTGTTATATTCATGGAAAAACCAAGACATCAGTGTCCCTGCATTAAAGAGTATATTTTAGGGAACAAAGGGTAAACAAAACTGGAAAAATATGAGGGTATTATTAAGGACTCTGAATTCCCAGTAGAGTATTTTCTATTTGATCCTAGAAGCAAGTGGGAACTACTATAGTTAACTGAGTAAGGGAGTAAAACTGCACTTTAGGAAGATCACTTTGGTAACTGAATGGAGGATATATTGAAGTGGAAACAGACTTGAGGCAGGTAGATCCATCAGTAGACTACTGAAGTAATTCAGGCATTAGACAATACATTGCTTCACTAAGCTGGTATTGGTTTCAAAGGAGAAAGGAGAAAATATTCAAGAGATGTTGAAATCCACAGGGATTGGTAATAGTTTGACTAGGGGAGGTGAGAGGTAGGAAATAATTGAAGATAACTTGAAGGTTTGAGAATAAGGGCCCAGATGGATGATGTTATTCTCTACTATAATAAAGATAATAATAAGTGGGGATGGTTTAGGGGGAAAGAGAATTAATTTCATTTTAGGCATGTTTCACTAAATATTCCTATTAGATATCTAGTATGAAAATTGTATAAAAAAGTTGAACTTGTGAGATTAGTGGTCAGCAGAAGTTGGGTCAGGAAAGGTAGATAGATATGAGAATCATTTGTATATAGATGGTAATTAAATCCATGGGAGTTTATGAGTAAAATAAAGTGTAAAAATAAATTTGGGGAGTTATAAAATAAATTATTTAGATAGGAAAACTGTTCAATAGATTCAAAACTTATTCAAAACTGTTTAACTCGCCAATTAGGTTCAAATTGTTCAGATACTTTTGATAGATGTAATCAAAAGTATCCTCAGTGATGAAGTGAAGCTCAAATGTGAACTTCCCTTCAGGGTCAGGCACAAGGACACTAAAGAGACTCTTATTATAAAATAAAGTATTTAGTGAAATATATAAGGATGAATAAAGGATTTCTAATTCTAAGGAATTCTAAATCCACTCAAATAAACTCCCAGGTTCTGCAAGGAACCTCTTCTCCTGTGTTTCACAGGCTATACTAATCCTCCTGGACTGACTAACCCAAATTTATTCTATCTAAATAAAAATTACCGCTATTATCCTTACAAATCTTAACTTTGCCTTCAAGTTATAAAATAACAAAGACTAACTGGTTGAGTCTCAACTAGAATCGTTAGGACACTGAGTGTATTAAGCGAAGACTAGGTTTTTCTTTGGTCTTCTCAAATATAAACCAATCTATAAAACCGCCATAGATAGATACTAGTGTTTCCCAAGTTGGGAAAGGAAAACACTGAGCTCCTTCAGATCTTTCCCTCAGACAGAGAGAGAGAGGCAAAAATGTTACTTCCTCCAGCCCTGAGAGAGACTCTCTGAGGTCTCTGCCAACTGCCAGAGACCAACTCCCAACTGCCAGAAAGAGTAATTGACACAGGAAAAAAATGGTTATAACTGTCAGCAATTGAAATTAACATGCTCTCTCAGCTCTGCTTCAAACTCCAATTCTTTCTCACGCCAACCACTCTACTTCTTATCTCTAAACTAATAAAACAATATTTATTTTCTAATATCATCCTTACAAAAGGGTGAAGTGAAGTAGTATAGAGGGAGGAGAAAAAGAGAACCCAGGACCGATAGCTGAGGGACACCTAAGTTTAGAGGACATAATCTGAATTAGGATCCAGCAAAGAGAAAAGAGGAGTAGTCCAATAGGAGAAAAAAGAAGAGATAATAGTGTCCTAAAAACATAGAGGAGAAAATATTAAGAAGATGAAGGATGTTTAAGAGTTTCAGAAGCTGTAGAAAAGTCAAGAAGAATAAAGACTGAGAAAAGGCCATTGGATTTGGCAACTAATATCATTGGTAACATTGAAAAGAGTAGTTTTAGTGTAATAATACATTCAGAAGCCCAACTGTAAAGAGGGAAGAAGAACTTGAAAGAAGAGAAAATAGAGACATATTTTAGATGGTCTTTTCAAGTATAGCCTCAAAGAGCAGAGGAGATATAGGATGATAATGGTATTGGAAGATCAAGTAAGGATTTTTTTTTTCAATTTCAAGAATATGTGAGCATATTTGTAGGAAATAAGGAATGATTGAAAAAAAGTGAAAGAATGGGGATTTCAGAAAGAGCAATCTGTTGGAGGAAATAGTATGATACTTGGGTTATACTTGATAAAGAATAAGGCCACTTCATCCTGCTAGACAGAGGAGAAGGAAATGATAGCAGAAAACATCTGATTGATAAGAGATAAAGAAAAGACAAGAATGGAGAAATCACAGTGAATGACTTCAATTTTTTCTGTAAAATCAGGGCAAGATTGAAAGTTATACAAGTTCACCTGAGAATGTTAGGACAGCTAGAACCATGGGAGGTTTGAGGAAGTATGAAAAGCTTTGTAGGTTAAATTAAGTAGAATCTCTCTTTTCCCCTTCAACCTGTGTTCATCCTTAGTTATTTTTATATCATTTTCTGTACCTTTTTTCTAAAGTTATATTCCTTCATTCTTTTCATTATTTGTCTTTATGTCTAGTATAGCCTTTTTTGATTCATGATTTATTATTCTTATTCAGCCCTTTATTTTATCTGTACTTTGTGGAATTAGAACGTTTGAGGTATTTGTTTGATGTTCATTCTTCTAAATAGTTTCTATTTTCCTTTATAGATCTTGCCCCCAGGCACCTTTTATTCTGTTATACTTCAATTTTGGAAATACTAATCCTACAAATGAGAGAATATTGTGCCTTAGTAGGACTCTTTTCTGTCCCTTGTAGTACATTTCATTTTTTACCTTTGCCCTCCACCTATTTCCCCTCAAAATCTCATCCCTGAGTCTATGCCCTCCCACATTCAGGGTGTCAGTTCACCAAAGAATCTGATTCCTTTTCTCCTGACATTAGATGAGTGGTTTTTGTTGGTACTGAATCCCTCTATACAATAACCATTATAAGATCCCTATATTCCTTTATGTTTCTATTCTTCCATCAAAATATTTATCCATCACACCCCCTATCATTACTAAAGGATCTCCTTCCTACTTTTGCCATATCATCTTTCCTTCTATAGGAGACAATAGGCATTTTGCCTTCAGTGTTAGCCTTTAACTTGTTTAAGGTACATTACTTATTTTCTTCCTCCCCCACTCTTTTTTAATGCAGCTGCTCATTCTATAATTAAGTTCCATTAACTCATTTCAAGATAGGATATTGTGTTGTGTCCATGATTTTTCAGACCACTATCACTTTTATCTGATTTCTGCTTTCATCCTTTCCTACTTGAAATCCTCATTTTAATTTAGCCAGAAATATCATGATTATCCCTCTGCTGTTGTTTGTTGTCATCATCCCTGCTTAGTGTGCTTTTTTACCCTTCTTTTATTTCTGTTGTCTCTGGTATCTGAGAAGCAAATAATTTCTTTAGGTCTGGTATTCCTCTTAGGAATATTTTGAATGTGTCTGGTTGTCTCAAATTTGCTTGGTAGATCAGTTGGGATGTTTTTTGAGCTTCTTTACTTTTTCATTCTTTCCTGAGATTTCTGGTGAATGTAAAATAGTCTTGTGTGATGTATATTCCCTAAACTTTATATTTAAAGGTTTTTATCCTGGCCCATTGTGGTATTTTCTGTTTAATCAGTGGAATAAAATTAAACCACTGTTTTGGAGTTTTCAGCATGAACTGTAGTTCTTGCTGCAGTCAATCTGTATATTTTTTCATTGTTACATTCTTTTCTGTGCTCAGAAGTTCTGGGAAATTCTCTTCTATTTTTTATTACATTATAGTGTTCAAATTTTCGTTTTACTTGTCTCTTTCCATTTCAGGCCCCACATGTGTCCAGTCCCTTTTCCCTCTATTTCTCAGTTTTATAGACAAGCTTTTTTGTTATATAGTATGACCACTCCTCACTACTGTTACTTGTTACTCCACATTGCTGTTTCAGCCTGAACTTTTTTCTGATGTTTGGATGTGGTACTAGGGGGAATTAGAGTTGGGGGTGTTGATGTGAGTTAGAGATTAACTTTTTCTTCTGTTCATTCATTGAGTTTTTATTTCCTTTAGCTTCTTGATGTCCTAAAGCGTGGAGATAGTCTTGGTGTTCAATCACTTAAGTGGGAAGGGAAGTGATTGTTAGAATTTACATTTTATGCAAATTCTTGACATCTGAGTGTCAAGAAAACAATTTCTGTAACATGTTTTAAAATGCTGTTGAAATGATATAAACATGTTCTAATTGTGAATTATCTCCCTTTTATTTATTTATAGTCCTAGCCACTAAATAGTTGGCTACTTGGTAAATAAATTACACCCTGGCACATGGCACAAATTAGTCAAAAGCAGCAAGGAGGAAGTGACTGAATAATTTCCCAATAAAGAAGCATTTTCTTCACAACTTATATATCATTCAGTTGACTGATCTAATCTAATCATTCAGATTATTTGATATCTTGGCTACTTCCTCTAGGCCCTTGAGATATGAAGGTTCCATTCATATGGAGTGTCAGATTAAACTAAAACCAGTTGTGCAGAGTATTCAACATCTTTTGTAGTATATACTCAAAAGATTGGATCTTTAATTTCTTTAATATAAGAAAACTCCCTGCCATTGTAGTTTTCTCTATTCTGATACTACTTGATTCTGGATCTCATCACTTCCCGTCTGGACTGTAGCAATATCCTGCTACAAGTCTCTCCCCACTATAGTCTATTCTCCATCCAACTATCCATAGAGGTTGGCAATATCTTGGCTAGGGGAGATAAGAGGTAGTGAGTAATTGAAGATAACTTCTAGGTTTGAGAATGAGGGCACAGATGGATGGTGATGCTCTCTACCATAAAAGAAATAATAATAAGTGGAGATGGTTTAGTAGGAAAGATAATTAATTTTATTTTAGCCATGTTTCACTTAATATGCCAATTAGATATCTAGTTTGAAAAGTGTTTGAAAAAAAAAGTTGGACTTGTGAGATTAGTGGTCAGCAGAAGTTTGGGTCAAGAAAGATAGATATCCTAAATCTTCATTCTAAATCCTAAATCTTCATTCTAAATCCTAAACCCTTGTCACCCCTCACTTCTTCAATAAACATCAGTGGCTCCCTATAATCTTTAGAATCAAATATAAAATCATCTGCCATTCAAAGATCTTCATAGCTTACTCCGCTCCCATACATTTGAAATCTTCTTACACCTTATAGCCTACTCTGATCTAGTGACAATGACTGTTCCTCAAGCAAGACATTCCATCTGCTAACTCCAGATACTTTCACTAGCTGTCCCTCATTTTTGGAATGCTTTTCCTCCCTTTCTCCTCCTCTGGCTTGCTTCAAGTCATAAAATCCCAACTTCTATAGTCTTTTCTATTTGCCTTAATTCAAATCACTTGCCTCCTTCCTGGATTATATTCAATTTATCTTGTATGTATTTTGTACATAGTAGTTTTACATCTTGTTTCTTCATTAGACTCTGAGCTCCTTGAGATCAGAGACTGTCTGCCACCTTTCTTTGTAGCTCCTGTTTTTTAATATAGTGCCTAACACATAATGAATAGATTTTTATACTTATTGGCTGACATGCAAACTAAGAAGATTAGGGAGTTGCTTTGAGCACTAATAGGCGAAGAGACTTGCTCAGGTTTACGTAATCATTAGCTGTCAGAAGTGGGACTTGAAACCCAGATCTTCCTGATGCTAATGACTAATTCATTAGCCCATGAAGCCTATAGTTTACAATTATGAAATTAAATTAATGCTATTCTTCTAAGGGAGAAATTAAGCCAAGTAATTATCATATATATTGAGCTAGATCAACCCACATTCTTAGTAATTCTTACCTCTTTTGCTTTTAGCTAATTACCACACTTTACACAAAAACATTAAGAATCTGTCACACATGAACTTCCTAATTCTCTCCTCTCCCCACCTCACATAATTTCTCTATATCATTACCTATTCTGAACTCCTTCCCTCTTTTCTCAGAAGTAATATTCCTCCTCCTTTCCATGGCTAAGTCCTCTATCTTTTCTCTTTTTTCCATCCATTTACTTCTTCTGGGACCCTTAACATCTTAAAAATATTCATTTTTCCCCTTCTTAATGGTTTCTTTTCTTTTCTTTTGCCAAAAAATATGCTCATATCATCTTGGTCCTAATAAAGAATTTTACTTATATCTGGTTTCATTGTCAAGCTTCTTGAAATTCTAGTCTAAACAAGCAATTTCATCTCTTTGGTAACTCCCCTTCCTTAAAATAGTTTAATCTGATATGTCCTGGGATATAACTAAAATTGTGTTAACCAATGTCCTGGTCTCCAAATACAATGACCTTTCTCAATCATCATCCTAGACTTTTTGGCAACATTTTACAATGAGTTAACCCTTCCTACTTTTGAAATGCTTTCTTTCCTCTACTTTTATACTATCCTTGTTCTACTAATAACTATGGTTCAATGGTTCCTCTTCTTCCACATGTCCCCTAAATATGAGCATTCTTTAGAGTTCTGTCTCTTAATTTGTTTTCTTCACACCTGCTTCCATAGCAAAAAGCTGATTTCCATAGCTGTCTTTAAGTTCAACTTCATTTCCCATTCCCTCTACTACAATCCTCATAAAATGCCCAACCAGAGTGTGGAGCTGTCCCTGGGTTCTGGAAGGTTCTACATCAGAGGATCATTTAATCACAGGCAAAAGGAAAACTAATATGGATCCAGTGAATGATTTTATATGTGTGTGTGTGTGTGTGTGTGTGTGTGTGTATCATCACAAAGCTCCTAACTGCAACCATGATTTTTTGTGTTAAGTTTCTCCCATTTTGAGATAAAGTTTTCAATTTACTAATATGTGACCATTTTTGGTGAATATGCTATGCATAGCTGAGAAGTGTACAGACTTTTTTCTGTACTCATTCATAATTGGAAAAGTTCTATAAATAATTTTTCAAAAGTTCTATTTAGGTCCTTAATTTCTAGTTTATATTTTTGTTAGACTTTTCTAGGTCTGAAAGGGATACACTGAGTCTTTCCCACCTCTATATCTCTTCATAATTTGATTACTCTTTCTTTTATATTGTTTAGGTGCTGTGCTATTCATTTCATATAAAGTATTGATTTTAATTAATTATCTATGGATCCCCTAATAATAGTAGTGTTGTGCAGGATTAAAAAGAAAAAGAAAAACGATGGCGGTGTAGAACCAGCAAAAGTTCAGACTTCGGAAACCCTTCCTTACCGATCGCAAACAGAGTGCTCCTAGGCCACTGAAATTCAAGCTGAACAACAGGATAGACCTGGAGAAACCTCCTCCTGGACCCGGATCAAAAGGTACCACACCCCAAAAGCCAGAACCCTAGATCACTCGGATCTAAGGGGTAGACAGAAAGAAGGTCCCAGGACCCATCCCCCCCAACCCAGAGTGCTGAGCCCATGGCAGCAGTGGGAACCTCAGGGCTCTGAGGACTCACCTTGAAAGCAACCTGAGCCAGTCTCCAGGGCGCCCAACACAGACGGCGGTGAAACTTAGAGAGAAGGGGGAAACCTGTAGCCCCCTGGCTGGGTCCTTCCATCTGAGTCTCAAGGGAGGTCCCAGCTTTAGGGCACCAGCTGAACCCAATCCCATCAGGAGCCCTCAGAGCTACTGAAAGGACAGAAAACTCAGGGCTGGCAAAGGGGTTGCTCCAAAGAGCTTACCTTGAAAGTAACCTGGGCCAGTTTCCGGGCACTCAACACAGACTGTGGAAGAGGAGGTTGCTGCTTTTCTTTTTCTTCCTTTTTTTTGGCCCCGGGATCATTAGACCCACACCACCTGAACCTAATCCCATCAGGAGCCCTCAGAGTCCAGGAAAGACACAACCCCTCCCCCCTTAGAAAGCTGGGTCTTCTGAAAAAACAGAAACCTAGAGGCGAAGTCAAGATGGCAGCCTAGAAGGAGCATAAACCTGGCAGCATGACCAGAGCTTTAGAGATCTTCCATATCTGCTCCAGCCGTCCAGGAAGTTTAAAACTCAGAGTAACTCATCCCAACTAAGCTGAACTCAATCCCATCAAAAATCTCCAGAACACAGGGAAGCCCAGGCTCCCCATCCATCCTCATTGACTGCTGGACTTTAAGCCAATCAAAAGCCTCCAGAGGACAGGTAAGCTCAAACCCCCAACAACCCTCCCTCAGAGATTACACCAAGAGATCCTCTGTTAAAGCTCCAAGAGGGGAGACTCATAGAAGTCCCTAAAAAACAAAAAAAAAATGAGAGGAACAAGAGCACAGACAAATACGGGGAGGAAAGAAGGGGTGAATTTGAACAAACAACAGAAACAGAAGAAAGAAACTACAATAGACAGCTACTACTCACCAAATGGAACAGAGGGGGAGAGATCAGCAAACGATAAACCAGATATCCCAGCGAATTGGATACAGGCTGTGGAAGAACTCAAAACACAACTAAGAGAGGCTGAAGACAATTGGGAAAAGAACTTAAAAATTAAGATAAGTTATCTGGAAACAGAGGCACTTGAACTAAAACAAGAAAATAGTGTCCTGAAAGCCAAAATCATCCAGCTGGAAAATGAGGCAAAGGAGGTGAAAGATGAGGCAAAGGAGATGAAAGACAAGATAAAGAGGATGAAAGACGATCTTCAAAGAAACTCAGACTAGAAGGAAAAAGACAACCAAAAAACCAGAGATGAAATCCAATCTTTAAGAACCAGAGTAAACAACTATAATCAAGTGACCTCACAAGGCAGCAGGACACTATAAAACAAAACAAAAAGAATGAAAAAATTGAGGAAAATGTGAAGCATCTCATTCACAAAACAGATGATTAAGAAAATCATTCAAGAAGAGACAATTTAAGAATAATTGGATTACCAGAAGACCACGACAAAAGAAAAAGCCTGGACATAATACTAGAGGAAATTAACCAGGAAAACTGTTCCGAAATCCTAGAACAAGAGGGGAAAGTGGAGATTGAAAGAATCCACAGATCAGCCACTGTATTTAATCCCCAACTGACAACACCAAGAAATGTTATAGCCAAATTCAAAAACAATCAGATAAAAGAACAGGTATTACAAGCTGCCAAGAAGAAACCATTCAGATACCATGGAAACATGGTGAGGATAACACAGGATCTCTCTGCATCCACACTGAAGGACCGAAAGGCATGGAATATGATATTCTGGAAAGCAAGGGAACTAGGCCTACAGCCAAGAATAAAATACCCATCAAAACTGACTATATTCTTACAGGGGAAAGTATGGTCATTTAACACAACAGAAGAGTTCCAGGCATTCATAAATAAAAGACCAGACCTGAAGAAAATTTGAAGTCCAACCACAGAACTCAAGAGAATCATCAAAAGGTAATTAAAAAAGAGGGGAAAAACAACAACAACAACAACAAAAAAGGTTTTTTTTAAGAGACTCAATAAGTTAAAATGATATGTATCCCTATAAGAAAAGAGGTCATTGGCAACTCTTAAAAACTGTTGCTATCACCTAAGCAGCTAGAAGAACTACACTCAGAGGGAACAGTGACAAATTGTATAGGATGAAAGGACAAGACATAAATAGGTATATAGATATATGCATGCATAAATACATATACATGTGTATGTATATATATATATATATATACATGACTAAAGCTAAAAAAGAAAAGAGGTTATCACTAAATGCAATGGGAAAAGAAACAAATGGAGGTAAATTTATATGTCACAAAGAAGCTCATGGCGGGAGAGGGGAGAACATCGATACACTGGAAGTGTAAAGAGGTTGGAGATAGGAAATACTCAACTCTTACGTACTTTGAAACTGACCCAAAGAGGGAAGAACAATCCAATCCATTGGGGAAGAGAATAGATTTGCGCCCAATAGGGGAGTAGAAGGGTAAAAAACAGACTGGTGGGGAGGGAAGCAGTACAAGGGAGGGAGAGAGTGGGGGGGGGATTTTAAAAAGACTACAGGGGAAAATAAGGGAGGGAATAAGAAGGGAGGGGGGTAGAAAGGGAAATACAAGGGGGACTGATTTAAAGTAAATCACTGGACTAAAAGGTAGAGCTGAAGAAGAAAGGTTAGAATTAGGGAAGGATATCAAAATGCCAGGGAGTCCACAAGTGACAGTCATAACATTGAACGTGAATGGGATGAACTCACCCATAAAACATAGACGAATAGAAGAATGGATTAGAATCCAAAACCCTACCATATGTTGTCTCCAAGAAACATACATGAGGCGGGTAGACACCCACAAGGTCAGAATTAAAGGATGGAGTAAGACCTTCTGAGCCTCAACTGACAGAAAGAAGGCAGGAGTGGTAATCATGATATCTGATAAACCCAAAGCAAAAATAGACCTGATCAAAAGGGATAGGGAAGGTAATTATATTTTGTTAAAAGGGACTTTAGATAATGAGGAAATATCACTAATCAACATGTATGCACCAAATAATATAGCACCCAAATTTCTAATGGAGAAACTAGGAGAATTGAAGGTAGAAATAGACAGTAAAACCATACTAGTGGGAGACTTGAACCAACCATTATCAAATTTAGATAAATCAAATCAAAAAATAAATAAGAAAGAGGTAAAAGAAGTGAATGAAATCTTAGAAAAATTAGAATTAATAGACATATGGAGAAAAATAAATAGGGATAAAAAGGAATACACCTTCTTCTCAGCACCACATGGCACATTCTCAAAGATTGACCATACACAGAAACATGGCACACAAATGCAGAAAAGCAGAAATAATGAATGCAGCCTTTTCAGAACACAAGACAATAAAAATAATGATCAGTAATGGTACATGGAAAACCAAATCAAAAACTAATTGGAAACTAAACAATAGGATACTCCAAAATCGTTTAGTTAGAGAAGAAATCATAGAAACAATTAATAATTTCATCGAGGAAAATGACAATGGCGAGACATCCTTTCAAACCTTTTGGGATACAGCCAAAGAGGTAAGGCAAATTCATATCCCTGAGTGCATATATTAACAAACTAGGGAGAGCAGAGATCAATCAATTGGAAATGCAAATAAAAAAACTCGAAAGTGACCAAATTAAAAACCCCCAGCAGAAAAACAAACTAGAAATCCTAAAAATTAAGGGAGAAATTAATAAAATCGAAAGTGATAGAACTATTGATTTAATAAATAAGACAAGAATCTGGTACTTTGAAAAAACAAACAAAATAGACAAAGTACTGGTCAATCCAATTAAAAAAAGGAAGGAAGAAAAGCAAATTAACAGCATCAAAGATGAAAAGGGGGACATCACCTCTGATGAAGAGGAAATTAAGGCAATCATTAAAAATTACTTTGCCCAATTATATGGCAATAAATATACCAATTTAAGTGATATGGATGAATATATTCAAAAATACAAACTGGCTAGACTAACAGAAGAAGAAATAGAATTCTTAAATAATCCCATATCAGAAAATGAAATCCATCAGGCCATCAAAGAACTTCCTAAGAAAAAATCCCCAGGGCCTGATGGATTCACCAGTGAATTCTATCAAACATTCAGAGAACAGTTAATCCCAATACTATACAAACTATTTGACATAAGAAGCAAAGAGGGAGTTCTACCAAACTCCTTTTATGACACAAACATGGTACTGATTCCAAAACCAGGCAGGTCAAAAACAGAGAAAGAAAACTATAGACCAATCTCCCTAATGAATATAGATGCAAAAATCTAAAATAGGATACTAGCAAAAAGACTCCAGCAAGTGATCAGAAGGGACATCCACCATGATCAAGTAGGATTTATACCATGGATGCAGGGCTGGTTCAATACTGGGAAAACGATCCACATAATTGACCATATCAACAAGCAAACCAACAAAAATCACATGATTATCTCAATAGACGCAGAAAAAGCCTTTGATAAAATACAACACCCATTCCTATTAAAAACACTAGAAAGCATAGGAATAGAAGGGTCATTCCTAAAAATAATAAACAGTATATATCTAAAACCACCAGCTAATATCATCTGCAATGAGGATAAACTAGATGCATTCCCAATAAGATCAGGAGTGAAACAAGGATGCCCTTTATCACCTCTACTATTTGACATTGTACTAGAAACATTAGCAGTAGCAATTAGAGAAAAAAAGAAATTGAAGGCATCAAAATAGGCAAGGAGGAGACCAAGTTATCACTCTTTGCAGATGACATAATGGTCTACTTAAAGAATCCTAGAGATTCAACCAAAAAGCTAATTGAAATAATCAACAACTTTAGCAAAGTTGCAGGATACAAAATAAACCCACATAAGTCATCAGCTTTTCTATATATCTCCAACACAGCTCAGCAGCAAAAACTAGAAAGAGAAATCCCATTCAAAATCACCTTAGACAAAATAAAATACCTAGGAATCTATCTCCCAAGACAAACACAGGAACTATATGAACACAACTACAAAACACTCGCCACACAACTAAAACTAGACTTGAGCACTTGGAAAAACATTAACTGCTCATGGGTAGGACAAGCCAATATAATAAAAATGACCATCCTACCCAACCTTATTTATCTATTTAGTGCCATACCCATGGAACTCCCAAAAAATTTCTTTACTGATTTGGAAAAAAACATAACAAAGTTCATTTGGAATAACAAAAGATCAAGGATATCCAGGGAAATAATGAAAAAAAAAACACAAATGAGGGGGGCCTTGCAGTACCAGACCTCAAACTATATTACAAAGCAGCAGTCATCAAAACAATTTGGTACTGGCTAAGAGACAGAAAGGAGGATCAGTGGACTAGACTGGGGGCAAGTGACCTCAGCCAGATAGTATACGATAAACCCAAAGATCCCAGGTTTTGGGACAAAAATCCGCTATTCGATAAAAACTGCTGGGAAAATTGGAAGACAGTGTGGGAGAGATTAGGAATTGATCAACACCTGACACCCTACACCAAGATAAATTCAAAATGGGTGAAAGACTTAAACATAAAGAAGGAAACCATAAGTAAATTGGGTAAACACAGAATAGTATACATGTCAGGCCTTTGGGAGGGCAAAGACTTTAAAACCAAGCAAGACATAGAAAGAATCACAAAATGTAAAATAAATAATTTTGACTACATCAAATTAAAAGGCTTTTGTACAAACAAAACCAATGTAACTAAAATCAGAAGGAAAACAACAAATTGGGAAAAATTTTTCATAAAAACCTCTGACAAAGGATTAATTACTCAAATTTATAAAGAGCTAAATCAATTGTACAAAAAATCAAGCCATTCCCCAATTGATAAATGGGCAAGGGACATGGATAGGCAGTTTTCAGATAAAGAAATCAAAACTATTAATAAGCATATGAAGAAGTGTTCTAAATCTCTTATAATCAGAGAAATGCAAATCAAAACAACTCTGAGGTATCACCTCACACCTAGCAGATTGGCTAACATGACAATTAGGGAAAGTAATGAATGCTGGAGGGGATGTGGCAAAGTAGGGACATTAATTCATTGCTGGTGGAGTTGTGAACTGATCCAGCCATTCTGGATGGCAATTTGGAACTATGCACAAAGGGCGATAAAAGAATGTCTACCCTTTGATCCAGCCATAGCACTGCTGGGTCTGTACCCCAAAGAGATAATGGACAAAAAGACTTGTACAAAAATATTCATAGTTGCGCTCTTTGTGGTGGCCAAAAATTGGAAAATGAGGGGATGCCCATCAATTGGGGAATGGCTGAACAAATTGTGGTATATGTTGGTGATGGAATACTATTGTGCTAAAAGGAATAATAAAGTGGAGGAATTCCATGGAGACTGGAAGGACTTCCACGAAGTGATGCATAGCGAGAGGAGCAGAACCAGGAGAACATTGTACACAGAGACAAACACACTGTGGTATAATCCAACATAATGGACTTCTCCATTAGTGGCGGTGTAATGTCCCTGAACAATCTGCAGGGATCTAGGAGAAAAAACACTATCCATAAGCAGAGGACAAACTGAGGGAGTAGAAACACCGAGGAAAAGCAACTGCCTGACTACAGTGGCTGAGGGGACATGACAGAGGAGAGACTCTAAACGAACACTCTAATGCAAATATTAACAACATGGTAATGGGTTCGAATCAAGAACACATGTGATACCCAGTGGAATCACGTGTCGGCTATGGGGGGTGGGAGGGAGGAAAAGAAAATGATCTTTGTCTTTAATGAATAATGCATGGAAATGATCAAATAAAATACTATAAAATTAATAATAATAATAATAGTAGTAGTGTTGCCCTGCTTGTCTCTTTTTCTCATATCTATATTTACAGTAACTTCAACTGAGATGATTATTCTTGCTACTTTTTTTTAGTTCAAACAGAGTATATTAGATTATGGTTGATCCAGCCCCTTATTCTAACTCCATGTGAATTTTTATTTTTCCAAGTCTGTTTCTTATAACAGTTGATTTTTGGATTTTGCTTTCTAAACTTTCTGGCATTCTCTGTCATTTTTTTGTTTGAGTTCCTTCCATTAATGTTTATGCTTGTTGATTGTTTATTTCCCTCCATCCATCCATCCTCTTATACTTCTTGTTTCTCTGTCTTCACTCCTCTCTTCACAAATAAGAAGGTAGCAAAAGAGAGTTTGTCTAACACTTATAATATACAAATGTCGCTATAATATACAAATAAAGGCTGGTTCTCTTCCCTATGACAGTATTTTTTTTAACTTTCTTTTTTTTCTTTTAAGTTTCCCTCTCCCAAAGACCCCTACTTTCAATTCTGAACTTTTGTTTATGGTTATTCGCTTAATCTTCTCCTTATTAAACCTCTCTTTCTGTCATTTTGTATTTTTCTATTGAGTTTAATGTTTTTCTATACCTTGATATTTGTTTATTGTGGGCCTAGAGGGGTAGACCTGGGAAAGGGAAAGATCATGAAACTCTGAGCATATATAATTTTGTTTAATTTTCCTTTTCTTGGTTCAGATGAATATCAAGTTTATGGGATGCTTTCCCTTTTCTCTTCTTTTGTGTTTGAATACTCTTCATCTTCTGTTAAGTCTTATTATGCAAAATGGTGGAATCTCACTTTTCTCCTCAGTATAGTTCCATTTCTGATTTCTCATAAGACCATCAAAAGAGAACAAACTCTTACCATCTCACTTACATTTCTCTATGATTATTAAAGATATTAATGTTTTGAGATGGCACTTTTTTCTTGTTCTTCCCCTTAGTCAAGTAGCAATTTTATTCATGTCACTCTTTTCCCAAACTGAGCTCTGCTTGGTTTGAACTCCACCAGATAAAATGCCCATCTCAGTATTAGATGATCACTTCTAATATCATCACTACTCTGCTAACTCAAATCTTATATTAAATGCCCTCAGTCTCTTCACTCTTATGATTGGAGGACTGGAGAACAGAGTTCCTCCCAATTTCTTTATAGAGAGCAGAAATTGGACTTCCAGCTAATTCCACTTTCCATCCAAAATTCTGACTCCATGGAACAAAATTCCCCTATACCAAGTACCAAGCTGTCTACTTTTAAATTTAATTTTCTGTATTATCTTCTTCCATTAGATTGTAAGCCTCCTTGAAGACTTGAATGTCTTTTTCTTATGTGTGTCCCTAGGACTTAGTGTAATATCTCACACATAATAAATGCTTAATAAATATTTATTGAAATTAGTAAATAACTTATCACCACATGGTCCCTTCCAATTAAACAAATACATGTACTTTTTCCCCTCAACTCCCTTGTCATTTCAAAATGTTTATTGCATTTCCGGGTAAACATGATGGCAATCTAGACACAGGACTCTTCTTCTCCTCAGCACCTACTGATATAGACTTCCTCAAAAGACCAAAAAAAACAAATTCATATGAATGAAGGGACTCTACAGTAGGGCACAGCATTGAAGGTATGTGGGATTTGGGCATTTCCACACTATAAGGGGGTGGAAAAAGCTTCCACCAAAACGTGAGCTGATCTACCTTTCCCCACCCCACCTATGAAGCCAGACTCAGAGCCAGCATGTGCTAGAATCAGGGAGTGAGGGAGGGGCACCTCTAGAGTGAGTGAGGTGCACCGCTAGGTCCTTGGCAGCTGACTAAGACCATCAAAGACCTACCCCTGAGAGCAGCTAAACCTGAAACTCCAGTAGGCTGAAGTGTGCAGACCATGGGCGCCTGCGGAGAGATAACACAGAGAAGGGCAGCAAACAGTAGAAGCTGCAGAAACTGGAGAGGTGACCTCGGGCAAAATCCTTGCTCCTTAGCTCCATACCCAGATAGCCTGTCCTCCTCACTTGGACTCCTTACTGGAAAGGAAAGGAAAACCTACCATAATGATGGCAAACCGTAGCCAGGAATAACTTCCAAACACCAAGAAAAACAAGAAGGGGTTGATCCTGGATAATTTTTATGGAGGAAAAATCCAGACTACAGAGGAAATAGAAGAGGAAATACAAATGCACCAAAACCTTCCCCCCCAAAATGGAAATTGGCCACAAGCTCTTGAATAATTTAAATTGGAGCTCATCAAAAAGATGGAAGCCTTCTGGCAAGAAAATTGGGAAATAGTTCAAAAAGAAAATGACAGTTTTGGGGACAGCTGGGTAGCTCAGTAGATTGAGAAGCAGGCCTAGAGATGGGAGGTCCTAGGTTCAAATCTGACCTCAGGCACTTCCCAGCTGTGTGACCCTGGGCAAGTCACTTGACCCCCATTGCCTAGTCCTTACCACAAAGCAGAAGCCTTGGAGTCAATACACAGTATTGACTCCAAGACAGAAGGTAAGGTTTAAAAAAAAAGAAAGAAAGAAAATAACAGGTTAAAGGACAAGAACTCTCAATTGGAGAAACAACTGGAAGCCACGAAAAGCAAGCCAGACCAAACCAATAAGGAAAACCAGTCTTTAAAGACAAGAATTAGGCAATTGGAAGCCATTAAGATCAAAATGTTTACTGCATTCTGGTTTTTCATCAGAAATCCTTGGAAATCTTCTCTTTAAAGACTCATTTTTCCCTCTGTAGGATTACTTTTCCAAGTAGGTCCTTCTTCATAAACAGATTGAACAAAAATATCTTACTTTCAGTTTTGTAAAAGAAATATTACTTATTACCCAATAAGTAACTACAATTTAATCTGATTTTCAATTACACATTACAAGAGGAATTTTTTCAATCCTGAGTTCTTTGAAAGGCTAGAAATAAGCATTTTAGATAACCAACAGCGCTAAGAAGTTGGTGAGGATTTTACATAAAAAAATGGTAGTTCTGAAATAGAATCTTTAATTTACAGAGTACTTAGTGGAGTTGGTACAAAGTTCATATAGTATATTTAGAAGTAAAAATGTTACCATAAATCTATTACTTTTAAAAAAGGAGGAAAGACAAAAATGCTTTACTTACATGTATATATGTAATAAATACCCACATGCATAAGAGGACAATTAATCTTATTCTTGAATCTATTCATTTTCAAGTGACTACATTTGGTAGTAATGGTTAATCTCCTCAAATGCTCATGTGTTTGGATATGTTGTTTGGCCTCCCACAGGGATAGTTTTTATAGATTCCATGTTTCTGAAATATGTTTGTTGAATGTTATTTGATTAAATTGAAATGTCCTCTGTATTTCTTGTTTGATAGCCTGTTTCTTAGATTCTATGGCGACACTTGGCCTTGCAGCCTATGGATATGGAATCCGATATGAATATGGAATCTTCAATCAAAAGATCCAAGACGGTTGGCAGGTAGATATCTGTAAATCTCTATTTATAATTTCTCCTCTTTAAGGTATGAATATAAGTATTTTTTAAAATATATTTAAAATGTAAAAAATGTGTTATTTTTAATTTTATTTCTTTGTCTATTCCATCATTTAATATTAAGTAGTTTTGTTGCAAGGCACACACTTCAATTAAAACAAAAGTCACTTTTAGTGACAGTCAACACAAATGGAATAATGTTTAGTGTTATAATTAACTCCTACCCAGATTAACCTATTAATATATTTAGTGATATGTTATTATGTTTCTTGTGATCAGGAAGTGAAGGGTCATTTGCTATTTATATTTACTGAACCTGGTCAAATTTTTATACTTTTCTTAAATGCATAAGTACCTACAATCAACAATAAATGTGTTTTTGTGCTACTGTGAAGTTTAATTCTAAAAAAATAAACTTCACTATCTCACATATTGAATCTTTTAAATTGTTTAAAAGAATATATTGCCTCATTTTGTTAAATAAATTTATTTTATATAATGCATCCTGGAGTATACAATTCATCTTGAAATCTTTTATTGATTACATAATTAGTCCATTTTTTTATCTAGATTTCATCATAGCCTGAAGGGTTTTGATGAGGTTTAATCAGGCCCTTTAAAGCATGTTTAGATCTTTCTCTCTTTCATAAACTATCTTAAAATAAAATTTATTGATATCTTTTATATATCATCAAAATTTCTCCCAGCATCCCTCCTATTTTCCCTTCCTAAGTGTCAACACAATAAAAACAAATATACTTAAAAGAAAATGAGGAAAAAAACAGCAAAACTGGCTGAGAAATAAAAAAGTCTGAAAATATATGCAATATACCCAAGTTCCTCTACTAAATATTAGAGTAGAGATATCTTCTCAGATTTCTTCTTTGGAGCCCTACTTATTCTTTTAATTTTTCAACATCCACCTTTGAGGATATAGTAATTGTTCTTTCTAGGACAGCAATATGTCCTCTATCATTCATGTGCCATAATTTGTTTAGCCATTCTTCAATCAGTGGGAATCTACTTTGTTCCAATACTTTACTATAGATAAGTTTTGCTATATTTTTGTGCAATGGAGATTTTAGAGACATCGAGTTAGATGTGTCTCTATAAATGTTTATATAGAATTCCTAGATTATATATATATTGTTCTTTATGAAATGTTTATATAATTATCTATAAAAATTGTTTATATCTTGGATACCAAAAAAGAAATTTGATACAAAGATTTCCCCACCTCTGTTGTATTTTAGATATGTCTCTAAAGCTAACTCCCCTTTGATTCAAGCTTGATGTTGAGAAAAATCATAGAACTTGTGAATCCCTGGACATTTAAGAAAGGAGGTCTACTTTGCTCTGTCCCAGCAAGGGGATAGTGAGATGCAGCTTCTCTGAATGAAACCCCTCTTGATTCTTGCAATTCTACTTCTTGTTTTGAAGGGTAACCATCATCCTTCCTCTTTTCCCCCTAAGGGTAAAATGCCAGGGATCAGCTTGCTTCCATTGCCACGTGTACAGAAATTTAACAGGGATTGCTTAAGCCTTAAGGGATACATAGTTTGATTACCCTGTGATAGGTTATAGTCTTATATGAGTGGTGGGAAAATTAAAGGGCATGGTACCTCTAAATGGCCCCCAATATGTAGCATTTCACCCAAGGCTGAAAGCTATGAACTTCAGTTGGCCACCTAAGTTCATCCATGTGTTTGACAACACCCCCTTCAGTTGGGGATTGTATAATTTTCATAAAATCCTTGTTTTATAAAAATTTTTCTTGTTTGAGAGTAATTTTATTTTTTTATTATTCTTTTTTAATTTTTTTTTATTTTTAAACATTATTTTATTTGGTTATTTTCAAACATTATTCCTTGGAAACAAAGATCATTTTCTTTTCCTCCCTCACTCCCACCACCCCTCCCCTAGCCAACCGGGATTCCACTGGGTATCATGTGTGTCCTTGATTTGAACCTGTTTCCATGTTGATGGTATTTGCATTATGGTGTTCATTTAGAGTCTCTCCTAAAATATGACCCCTCCACCCCTGTATTCAAGCAGTTGCTTTTCTTCAGTGCTTTTACTCCCACAATTTGTCCTCTGCTTATGGATAGTGTTTTTTCTCCTATATCCCTGCAGAATGTTCAGGCACACTGTATTGACACTAATGGAGAAGTCCATTACCTTCGATTGTACCACAGTATATCAGTCTCTGTGTACAATGTTTTCCTGGTTCTGCTCCTCTCACTCTGCATCAATGCCTGGAGGTTGTTCCAGTCTCCATGAAATTCCTCCACTTTATTATTCCTTTTAGCACAATAGTATTCCATCACCAACATATACCACAATTTGCTCAGCCCTTCCCCAATTGAAGGGCATCCCCTCATTTTCCAGTTTTGGGCCACCACATAGAGCACCCCTATGAATATTCTTGTACAAGTCTTTTTCCTTATTATCTCTTTGAGGGACAAGCCCAGCAGTGTTATGGCTGAATCAAAGGGCAGAGAGTCTTTTATTGCCCTTTGGGCATAGTTCCAAATTGCCCTCCAGAATGGTTGGATCAATTCACAACACTACCAGCAATGAATCAGTGTCCCTACTTTGCCACATCCCCTCCAGCATTCACTACTTTCCTCTGCTGTCATGTTAGCCAATCTGCTACCTGTGAGGTGATACCTCAGAGTTGTTTTCATTTCCATCTCTCTGATTATAATAGATTTAGAGCACTTTTTCATGTGCTTATTAATAGTTTTGATTTCTTTGTCTGAAAACTGCCTGTTCATGTCCCTTGCCCATTTATCAATTGGAGAATGGCTTGATTTTTTGTACAATTGATTTAGCTCTTTATAAATTTTGAGTAATTAGATCTTTGTCAGAGGTTTTTGTTATGAAAATTGTTTCCCAATTTGTTGCTTCCCTTCTCATTTTGGTTTCGTTGGTTTTGTTTGTACAAAAACTTTTTAAATTTGATGTAATAAAAATTATTTATTTTACATTTTGTGACACTTTCTATGTCTTGCTTGGTTTTAAAGTATTTCCCTTCCCATAGGTCTGACATGTATACTATTCTAGGTTCACCTAATTTAGTTATAGTTTTCTTCTTTATGTTCAAGTCATTCACTCATTCTGAGTTTATTTTGGTATAGGGTGTGAGGTATTGATCTAAAACTAATCTCTCCCACAATGTCCTCCCATTTTCCCAGCAGTTTTTGTTAAATAGTGGGCTTTTGTCCCAGAAGCTGGGGTCTTTGGGTTTGTCATATACTGCTTTGCTGAGGTTACTAACCCCAAGTCTATTCCACTGATCCTCCTTTCTGTCTCTTAGTTAGTACCAAATTGTTTTGATGACCACTGCTTTATAATACAGTTTGAGATCTGGGACTGCAAGGCCACCTTCCTTTGTCTTTATTTTTCATTATTTCCCTGGATATCCTTGATCCTTTGTTCTTCCAAATGAATTTTGTTAAGGTTTTTTCTAAATCAGTAAAAAGATATTTTGGAAGTTCAATGGGTACAGCACTAAATAGATAAATAAGGTTGGGTAGGATGATCATTTTTATTATATTGGCTCATCCTACCCATGAGCAGTTAATGTTTTTCCAATTGCTCAAGTCTAGTTTTAGTTGTGTGGCGAGTGTTTTGTAGTTGTGTTCATATTGTTCCTGTGTTTGTCTCGGGAGATAGATTCCTAAGTATTTTATTTTGTCTAAGGTGATTTTAAATGGGATTTCTCTTTCTAAGTCTTTCTGCTAAGATGTGTTGGAAATATATAAGAATGCCGATGACTTATGCAGGTTTGTTTTGTATCCTGCAACTTTGCTAAAGTTGTTGATTATTTTGACTACATTTTTGGTTGATTCTCTAGGATTCTTTAAGTAGACCATTATGTCATCTGCAAAGAGTGATAACTTGGTCTCCTCCTTGCCTATTTTGATGCCTTCAATTTCTTTTTTTTCTCTAATTGCTACTGCTAGTGTTTCTATTACAATGTTAAATAATAGAGGTGATAATGGGCATCCTTGTTTCACTCCTGATCTTATTGGGAATGTGTCTAGTTTATCCCCATTGCAGATGATATTAGCTGATGGTTTTAGATATATGCTGTTTATTATTTTTAGGAACAACTCTTCTATTCCTATGCTTTCTAGTGTTTTTAATAGGAATGGGTGTTGTATTTTATCAAAGGCTTTTTCTGCGTCTATTGAGATAATCATGTGATTTTTGTTGTTTGCTTGTTGATGTGGTCAATTATGTGGATGGTTTTCCTAATATTGAACCAGCCCTGCATCCCTGGTATAAATCCTACTTGATCATAGTGAATGACCCTCCTGATCACTTGCTGGAGTCTTTTTGCTAGTATCCTATTTTAGATTTCTGCATCCATATTCATTAGGGAGATTGGTCTATAGTTTTCTTTCTCCATTTTCAACCTGCCTAGCTTTGAAATCAGTACCATGTTTGTGTAATGAAAGGAATTTGGTAGAACTCTCTCTTTACTTATTATGTCAAATAGTTAATATAGTATTGGGGTTAGTTGTTCTTTGAATGTTTGATAGAATTCACTTATGAATCCATCAGGCCCTGGGGATTATTTCTTAGGGAGTTCTTTGATGGCCTGTTGGATTTCATTTTCTGATATGGGATTATTTAAGAATTCTATTTCTTCTTTTGTTAGTCTAGTCAATTTATATTTTTGTAAATATTCATCCATATTGCCTAGATTGGTATATCTATTGCCATATAATTGGGCAATGTAGTTTTTAATGCTTGCCTTAAGTTCCTCTTCATTGGAGGTGATGTCCCCTTTTTTTTCTTTGATGCAGTTAATTGCTTTTCTTCTTTCCTTCTTTTAATTAGTTTGATAAGTACTTTGTCTATTTTGTTTGTTTTTTCAAAGTACCAGTTTCTGGTCTCATTTATTAGTTCAATAGTTCAACTACTTTCGTTTTTATTAATTTCTCCTTTAATTTTTAGGATCTCTAGTTTGGTTTTCTTCTGGGGGTTTTTAATTTGTTCGCTTTCAATTTTTTTTTATTTGCATTTCCAATTCATTGATCTCTGCCCTCTCTCATTTGTTAATATATGCACTCAAGGATATGAATTTTCCTCTGAATATTGATTTGGCTGCATCGCCTAAAGCTTGGAACGATGTCTCAACATTGTCATTTTCTTCGATGAGATTATTCATCGTTTCTATGTTTTGTTCTCTAACTAACCAATTTTGGAGTATCATATTAATTTCCAAATAATTTTTGATTTGGCTCTCCCTGTACCCTTACTGATTATTATTTTTAATTGCCTTATGATCTGAAAAGTTTGCATTTATTATTTCTGCTTTTCTGCATTTGTATGCCATGGTTCTGTGACCTAGTGTATGATCAATCTTTGTGAATGTGCCATGTGGTGCTGAGAAGAAAGTATATTCCTTTTTGTCCCTATTTATTTTTCTCCATATATCTATTAACTCTAATTTTTCTAAGATTTCATTCACCTCTTTTACCTCTTTCTTATTTATTTTTTATTTGATTTATCTAAATTTGATAGTAGTTGGTTCAAGTCTCCCACTAATACGGTTTTACTGTCTATTTCCTCCTTCAATTCTCCTAGTTTCTCCATTAGAAATTTGGATGCTATTCCGTTTGGTGCATACATGTTGATTAGTGATATTTCCTCATAAACAATTCCCTTTTAACAGAATATATTTACCTTCCCTATCCCTTTTAATCAGGTCTATTTTGGCTTTGGCTTTGTCAGATATCATGATTGCAACTCCTGCCTTCTTTCTATCAGTTGAGGCCCAAAAGGTCTTACTCCATCCTTTAATTCTGACTTTGTGAGTATCAACCCGCCTCATGTTTGCTTCTTGAAGACAACATATGGTAGGGTTTTGGATTCTAATCCATTCTGCTATTCATTTACATTTTATGGGTGAGTTCATTCCATTCATGTTCAAAGTTATGATGGTCATTTGTGGCATTTTGATATCCTCCCCTAATTCTGACCTTTCTTCTTTTGCTATAACCTTTTAAACAAGTGATTTACTTTAGATGAGTCCCCCTAGTCTCCTCCCTTGATATGCTTCCCTTTCTAACCCCTCCTTTTTTGTTACCTTGCCCTCCCCCCTCTCTTTCCCTCCCTTTTTGTGTTCCCTCCCCCTCTCCCTGCCTTGGTTTTCCCTTCTCCCTTACACTGTTGGATAAGACAGAATTCAAGATCCCAATGGATCTAGATGTTCTTTCCTCCCAGAGTGGATTTCACTGAGAGTAAGGTTTAAGTAATACCAATTCACACTCTCTTCCTCTCCTTCTTATAGGAGTATTCTTCACCTCCCCTTCCCATGTGTATCTTTGTGTGAAAAAGATTATTCTATTTTTTTCTATTTCTTGAAGTATATCTTGGGACCATCAACAATTCCCCCTCTCCCTTTTTCTTTCTTTCCCCCCTTTCTCCATATCGTTTTGATGCCCCAATATTTCCCTATGCATAATTCTTCTAGCTACTCTAATGATGCATACAATTTTTGAGAGTTACACATTACATTTTCCCCACATATTAATATATATAATTTGATATAAATGCAGACCTTATAGAAGAGAGTTTGAATAAAAGAAAAAGATAATTTTCTCCTTTTCCTTTTCTTTCATATTTACCTTTAAATGTTTCTCTTGCTCTTTGTGTTTGGGTGTCAAACTTTCAACTGAATTCTGGTCTTTTCTTTGCAAATACTTGGAAATCTTCTATTTTGTTGTATGCCCATACTTTACCCTGGAAGTATATAGTCAGTTTTTATGGGTAGCTGATTCTTGTTTGGAGACCCATTTCTCTTGCCTTTCTGAATATTGTGTTCCATGCTTTGCAGTCTCTTAGCATGTTTTCTGCTAAGTCATGTGTGATCCTTATTGGGACTCCTTTATATCTGAAGTTCCTCTTCTTGGCTTCTTGTAAGATTTTCTCCTTAGGTTGGAAGCTCTTGAATTTGACTATTACATTCCTGGGGGTTGTCTTTTGAGGATTTAGTATAGAGGGTGTTCTATGAACCCTTTCTTTTTCTATTTTGCCCCCCCCCTTGCTTGAGAACATTAGGGCAATTTTCTTTGATGATTTCTTGTAGTATGGCATCGAGATTTTTGTTTATCTCTGTTTTTTTGGGTAGACCAATGATTCTCAAGTTGTCTCTCCTTCCTCTGTTTTCCTGGTCTGTCACCTTGTCAGTGAGATATTTTATGTTTTCTTCTAATTCATTAATTTTTTGACTTTGCTTTATTAATTCTTGCTGTTTTGCAAGATTCCAGTTGCTATTTTTTTCTATTTCTTGAAGTATATCTTAGGACCATCAACAATTCCCCTTCTCCCTTTTTCTTTCTTTCCCCCCTTTCTCCATATCGTTTTGATGCCCCAATATTTCCCTATGCATAATTCTTCTAGCTACTCTAATGATGCTTCCAGTTGCTTAATTCTGGTCTTTAAGGACTGCTTTTGCATTTAAGTTTGTTCTGCCCTTCTGTTTGTGTCCTCCAGCTCTTTCTCCAATTGTGAGGTCTTGTCTGTCAGGCTGCTGACCTCTTTCTGAATTTTTTCCCTTTTTTCTTGTCAGAAGGTTTCCATCTTTTGGATAAGCTCCATTTTGAGTTCTTCCAGAGCTTGTGGATAATTTCCATTGGGGGGGGGCATATTTTTGATTTTGTTTGAATTTCATCATCTTTCTCTTCTGTCCCTTGAGTTTTCCCTCCATAAAAGTTATCAATAGTCACTTTTTTCCCTTTCTTCTTGGAGGGTTCATTGTGAGCCACTGTGAGCCATCCCTTCGGTGGTTTACCCTTTCCTTTTTGGTCAGAGGTCTGGGTGATATGGGCTGGTTTTCTGTGGATTTAAGTTGCCTTGGACTAGTTCTTCCCAGCCTCTGAGGTTTGTTAGTGCCCCTGCCCCCTTGCTCTTCTCTCCTGTGTGCAGGAATCTCCTGTAAAACCCCTCTGAGGAGTAGTTCCCTGGCAGCCCCTGGCAGTTTCCAAGGACCCTGGCATTGCCCCCCCCCCCCCCCCCGACTACAGCGAGGAGCGGAGCTTTGGCCTCAGGCAGTTTCTACAGTTTCTCGAAACTCCACACTGTTCGCAGTTTGCAAGGGCCCCCACGGACTGCGTGCTCTCCAGTGAGCAGGGTTTTCCAGTGAAACCACCCTGAGAGGTATTTCCCTAGCAGTCCTCCTTAGATCCCAAGGACCCTGGTGTGCCCCCCCAGACAGAGATGTTCCTCACTCACTTGCTGTCCCTGGTGAGTGCTCTATGCTCCTACTCTGGTTCCATGGGGGAGGTGGGGGAAGGGCAGCTCAGTTCACGTTTTTGTGCAAGCTTTTCCTCCTTCTTATAGTGTGGAAATGTTCACTCTCCATGTACCTTTGTTACTGTGGCATACTGGAGAGTCCCTACATTGTTCCAAGGATGATGTTTATGCTCTTTTGAGGTAGTCGGTGCCGGGGAGAGGAAGTAATTCACGTCTAGATTGCATCCATGTTTACCCGGAAGTCAGAGAGTAATTTTAGGATAAGAAACTTTCTACCTTCCAGAATCTAGGAAGTGAATTGCTTGAAGAAGGCACCTTGGAGATTCCTGGAGAAACCTCACACTGCACCAAAAGATCCAGAATGAACTTTGGATTGTAGTGAAATTGAACTGTGGAGTGTTGTAACACATTTATTTTGTATGTATATTTTATTCCAAAGGAAATTGCCCCCAGTTGGCTTTTTGTCAATGTGCCTATTGGTTTTATTTAATTGGTCAATTGGTTTTGTTCTCTTTCCCTTTTATTCACAAATTATTGTAATTTATAAGTTGATTATGTTTATAAGATCCATTGGAGAGACTAATCTTCTAAAGTATCTCAGGGATGGATTGTGAAATTCGAATTTTACCATCAAAACTATAATCCCCAGCAAAAACTACAATTCCCAGAACCCCACTTACATGTTGTTACATGCCGACTTAGATAGTATATAAATTGGGTGGATTTCCATGTCTAGGGGTCTTTCCTTCTTGTCAGTGACTTTGGTGGAGTAGGCCCTTTTGAGCAAGTAGTTTAGCTTAGGCATGTGGTTTCATTTTGTTAGATAATTAACTTTTTATTCCTTTACTTCTAGTAATTATTAATAAATCTAATAAAATATATTGGAAGTTATTGTATATTAATTTTAACTTTACAAAAGAAAGGGCACAAAGACTAAATATAGTTAGTTGAGATACTTGTAAAGTATTTAGCACAATGCCTGACATATAGTAAGTATTTAATATGTGTTTATTCCATTTCATTGCAATGTTAGCTGGAAGCTGTGAGGCAGATAGAAAAATAGCATAATAAAAAGACATCTGGGCCTATACTCATATATCCTAAGTGCCATAAATAAATGCAAAAGGGTGTGTTAAGTTTAGAGCAGGAAAGGAAAGATTACCCCCATGATAGGACAGAAAAATGAAATTATCTTTCTTGTATCTCACAGTTTTGCCTTCATTTGAACTTATTTAATCTAAATTCTGATAAAGACAAACAGATGGTTTTGTTGTAAACAACCTGAAGAGAACATAGCTCATCAATATGAGAACTACATAACTGACAAATTATAATTATGTACCCTTTTCTTCTATAGCTTCTGTGAGTAAAAGAATTGGAGAAAAACAGTTTCTGCCAACAAAGCTGCATATTCCACAAAATGTTACATAGGACCAAATTTTATGAACCTCACCTACCATTTGATTCTTTTAAGTCATATGTATGTATGTATGTGTGTTCCATAATTAGTTCCATAATTAATATACTAAAAGCAAATTTTCATATACTTAGCCTTGTTAAATGAATAGGGTATACAGTCATTTTTATTCATCTAAAAATCTTCTAAAAAATCTTTACTTATTAAATATTGATATATTCTTATATAATAAATCCAAAGTACAAGTAAATTTAAAGTTCCATAACATACATCCAAAGGAGAATTTAATAGTAAGTAGGGTAAGTTCAACATAAGTCCATGAAATAGTAAGCAGAAAAATACAATGTTACAGTATTTTTTCATATGTTGAGAGTTTCTCAAAATCAGATGTCACAATATCACAACAGTAAGAGAAAATGTCACTGGTTTGTCAAAAATTCACAGACACACAAGATTTTTTAACCCTTTCTCAGCTGTTTTCTATAATAAAATATTCATTATAAAATTCTTAAGGAACTTTTTTATTCCATTTTTCCCTTGATTTAAAACTTTAATCCTTTTCTCCACTCTAGCAATTCAACCAGCACATGTCAAGTAGAAATGAAGCTAACTCAATCTTGCTCAGCATGACTACATTTTAACTATACATTAATAATTTATTCAAGTGAAATAATTATACTTTTATCCACAGGCTAGATAGGTCCATGACAACAATGTAATTCATTTTTATAATATCATATGGTCACTTCCAGACAATGGAAGAACATCAATATATCATTTGTGTTTTCCAAGAAACAAAAATTCTTCTATTATTTTCCCATCAATAAGAGCAAATTTGTTTGACTGCTGACATCTGTTTATTTTTTCTTGAAATTTATTCTGAGTTATCAGTGAAAGTTTTTATTTAAGTCATTGGTCAAATGCCCTGAATTAACCTATGCTGCCATTTTAAGAAGAGCAGGCTTAATTAATTCAAGTACATTGTCAAATTTACATAGGGTGACCCTTGGCTACTTCATTGATGAATATGGAACCCTATATTTGGAATACTTGCATTATTTATTTTGAACTCCATATTGCACTTGTGTTGAAACTGGGGTAAGAATTTGCTTTGATATAAATAAATCTTGTTCCATATTTCCCTCCCATCCTTCATTTATACCATGTTGTCTACAGGGAAGGGTTTTACATCTTTTTTGGAAGAAAGACAACAGGAAGTTAAAATTTATAGCTTCATTAACTTGGAAGAAAGCAAAGTTGAAAGTTATGGGGGGGGGGGAGATGTTAGACCCCATACTCCAAGAAATCATCAAGGAAATATGCCCTAAAATTCTAGTAACAGAGAAAAATAGAAATTGAAAGGATCCACCAATCACAACCTCAAAGAGACCCAAAGATAAAAATGCATAAGAACATAATTGCTAAATTCTATTGCTCCCAGATTAAGGAGAAAATACTATAAGCAAAAAGAAAAAATAAATAAATACCATGGAGCTACAATTAGAATAACAAAATTTAACAGCCTCAATATTAAAAGAACAAAGAAAATAGAGCATGATATTTCAAAGAGCAAAAGAACAGGGTTTAAAATGAAGAATAACACATGTAGCAAAGCTGAGTATAATTACAAAAAAGTAAAAAATAGACATTTAATGAACTAAAAGAGTTTCAACTATTTTGGGGAGAAATTCAGAACTCAGTAGAAAATTCTACCCATAAGAAGACCAGTCAGATGTGATCCAAAAGGTCAAATGGTTCAGTTCTTATATGGGAGAATGTCATCTATAACTCATAAGAATGATATTATTACCTAGGTATTTTGAAGGGGCAAATATAGATAAAAGACTTGAGGTCGAGGCAAATATAATGGAATGAGCCAAAATAATAGAAGTATACCAGGAAAAGGTAAAATGTGACAATTATTTCATATGATAGAAAAGTGAATGAAAAAATTGCCATAGAGAAGGAAAGGAGGGGATAGATTCCAGCTATTACTAGAATCATGCTCTTATAGAATCTAGGTTAAAGAGAGAACATATACAACTAGAAAAGTAAAAATCTTAATAAATAGAGAAAAAGGAGGAAAAGGGGGTAAGAGTCCCCTAAGGGATTGAGCTAAGAAAATGAAGGTCATAGTAATTTGAACTTGGAAAAATTTATTTAATTAATTAATTTCAAGTATTCTTCCATGGTTACAAGATTCATGTTCTTTCTCTCCCCTCCCCTAACCCATCTCCCATAGCCAACACACAATTTCCACTGGACTGTACATGTATCATTGATGAAGACCTGTTTCCATATTATTGATAATTGCACTATGGTGATCGTTTACAGTCTACATCCCCAATCATATTCACATTAGCCCATGTGATCCAGCAGTTGTTTTCCTTCTGTGTTTCAGTTCATCCTCTGAAAGTGGATAGCATTCTTTCCCATAGGTCCCTCAGAATTGTCCTGGTTGCATTGCTGCTAGAAGAGAAGTCTATTACATTCAATTGTGCATCTCTGTGTATAATGTTCTCCTGGTTCTGCTCCTTTCACTCTGCATCAATTCCTGGGGGTCATTCCAGTTCATATGCAATTCCTCCAGTTTCTTATTTCTTTGAGCACAATAGTATTCCATCACCAACAGATATCACAATTTGTTCAGCCATAAACTGTTAGATTTAAAATAGTTTTGAGCATTAAATAGTTGTAGATAAGAGAGTGGGAGCCATAAACTGTGATAATTAAAATGTTTGGGAGCAAGGGAAATATATAACAATTATGACCACTGAAATATGTTTTCTACTGTGTTTTATATAAATATAAGATGGTCACCAGGGAATATATTCCCAATTTATGAATATGCCCAAGCCAACTGGGTTTTATAGAGAAATTTAATTTATAATACACTGATTAATCAATAGAAAAAGAAAGTAAGAAAGGAATAAGAATGAAGGGCCTCAAACCAATAAGGCCTAGACCTCAGTCCTAAGAGATAAATCAGTCAGTTGGTTTTATCACTAACCCAAGATCTCTCTAGGTAAGGCTTCTCATGCCAACCTCAGGCTCCACCTTCAAGAGAGCCTCCTTTCAAGAAACGTTTCCAGAGAATTCTCCTCCTGACTCCTCCTGAGGTCTCCTTCAAGACCTCTCCAGCAGCTCTCCCTCCAGGACCTCTCTCCTCTCAGACCTCCTTCAGAGCAAAAAACCCTCTCTCCCTCATCCTCAGACCCCGCTATCTTTAAGCCAACAATCTAAGTTCCCTCCCCTCAGTTCTCACATCTACCAATCACTGTCCATGTCTCCCCTGTGCCAATGGTGACTCTAGCTTAATCCAGGACCGCCCAGAGGTCTGCCCCCTTTGCACATGTCTGTTGAAGGTCATATTCTCAAATAATTAAATCTTGATCTTTGCTGCAGCTCTTCCTAAATCCTGTTACTCTGAGTAGGGTGGAGATTGTAGTTTCCAAGACCTGGTTCTGTCATTCCAAGTATCTCTATTGTATCAATTCTAAAATCAATCATGACTCAAAGAACTTCCTGTTCTATGCTTAAGCATAGGTCAAAGCCCTTTCCATTGTTTAGCAAAAGGTTTCTGTCCTAAAGTAGTCTTAAGTAGGGAGGAGAAGGACCCTCCCATACCAAAGAGTTTCACATTCCAATAGAATTCTTACTATCAGTAGGACATTTTTTCAAGTATGAAATTTCCCAATGGGGAAATTTCCAACATTCATAAGTCTAAGAAATTTTAAAGTTTACATTCCCCAACTGAAGGGAATCCCTTCATTTCCCAATTTTTTGCCACCACAAAGAGCTCAGCTATAAATTTTTTATACAAGTCTTTTTCCTTATGATATCTTTTGGGGAATAAACCCAGTAGTGGTATGGCTGAATCAAAGGGCAGGAAGCCCTTTAAAGCCATTTGGGCATAGTTCCAAATTGCCATCCAGAATGGTTGTATCAATTCACAATTCCACCATCAAAGCATTAATGTCCCAATTTTGCCACATCCCTTCCAACATTTCTTACTTTCCTTTGCTGCCATGTTAACTCATCTGCTAGGAGGTTTTTTTTTTTTGTTTGTTTGTTTGTTTTTTTTGCATTTCTTTAATTATAAGAGATTTAGAACTCTTTTTTCATGTTCTTAATGATAATTTTGATTTCTTTATCTGAAAATTGCCTATTCATGTCCCTTACCCATTTATCAATTGGAGAATGGCTTGATTTTTTTGTACAATTGATTTAACTTCTTTATATTTGAGTAATTAGACATTTATCAGAAGTTTTTGTTATTAAAATTTTTCTCAATTTGTTGCTTCCCTTCTGATTTTGTTTGCATTGATTTAATTTGTACAAACCCTTTTTAATTTAATGTAATTAAAATTATTTTAACTCTTGCTTGGTCTTTAAATCTTTCCTTTCCCAAAGATCTGACATGTATACTATTCTGTGTTCACCTAATTTACTTATCGTTTCCTTCTTTATATTCAATTCATTCACCCATTCTGAATTTATCTTAGTATGTGGTGTGAGATATTGATCAAAACCTAATCTCTCCCATACTGTTTTCCAATTTTCCAATTTTCCCAGAAGTTTTACTTAAACAGTAGATTTTTGTCCCCAAAGCTGGGCTCTTTAGGTTTATCATAGACTGTGTTGCTAAGGTCACTTATCCCAAGTCTATTCCACTGATCCTCCATTCTGTCTTTTAGCCAGTATCATATTGTTTTGATGACCACTGCTTTATAGTACAGTTTAAAATACGGTACTGCTAGGCCATCTTCCTTCACATTTTTTTTATGATTTCCCTGGATATCCTTGATTTTTTTGTTCTTCCAAATGAACTTTGTTGTGCTTTTTTCTAATTTAGTAAAATGGTTTTTTGGTAGTTAAATGGATATGGCACTAAATAAGTAAATTAATTTGGATAGGATTGTCATTTTTATTATCTTAGCTCGTCCTACCCATGAGCAATCGATGTTTTTCCAATTGTTTAGATCTAGATTTAATTGTGTGGGGAGTGTTTTGTAGTTGGGTTCATATAGTTCCTGTGTGTGTCTCGGCAGATAGATACCTAAGTATTTTATATTGCCTAGGGTGATTCTAAATGGAATTCCTCTTTCTAATTCATCCTGCTGAGATGGGTTGAAGATATATAGAAATGCTAATGATTTATGTGGGTTTATTTTGTATTCTGCAGTTTTGCTAAAGTTGTTGATTATTTTGACTAGCTATTTGGTTGATTCTCTGGGGTTCTTTAAGTAGACCATCATATCATCTGCAAATAGTGATAGCTTGGTCTCCTCATTGCCAATTTTAATACCTTCAATTTCTTTTCCTTCTCTAATTGCTACTGCTAGTATTTCTAGTACAATGTTAAATAATAGAGGTGATAATGGGCATCCTTGTTTCACTCCTTATCTTACTGGGAGGGCTTCTAGTTTGTCCTCATTGCAGATGATGTTTGCTGATGGTTTTAGATATATACTATTTATTATTTTTAGGAAAGGCCAGTCCATTCCCATGCTTTCTAGTGTTGTCAATAGGAATAAGTGTTATATTTTGTCAAAGGCTTTTTCAGCATCTATTGAGATAATCTTGTGATATTTGTTGATTTGCTTGTTAATATAGTCAATTATGTGGATGGTTTTCCTAATATTGAACCATCCTTGCATTTGTGGTATGAATTCTACCTGGGTATAGTGAATAATCCTCATGATCATTTGCTGGAGTCTTTTTGCTTGTATTCTATTTAAGATTTTTACATCTATATTCATTAAGGAGATTGTTTTATAGTTTTCTTTCTCTGTTTTTGCCCTGCCTGGCTTTGGAATCAGTACCATATTTGTGTCATAAAAGGAATTTGGTAGAACCCCTTCTTTGTTTATTCTGTCAAATTCTTTGTATAATATTGAGATTAGTTGTTCTTTGAATGTTTGATAGAATTTATTTTTGAATCCATTTGGACCTGGGGATTTTTTTCTGAGGGAGTTCTTTGATGGCCTGTTCAATTTCTTCTCCTGATATGGGGTTGTTTAGGTAGTCTATTTCTTCCTCTGCTAGTCTAGGCAATTTATATTTTTGTAAATATTCATTTGTATCACCTAGATTGCATTTTTAATGTCATATATTTGGGCATAATAATTTTTAATGATTGCCTTAATTTCCTCTTCATTAGAGCTGAAGTCTCCCTTTTCATCTTGGATACTATCAATTTGGTTTTCTTCTTTCCTTTTTTTTATAAACTTGACCAATACTTTGTCTATTTTATTTGTTTTTTTCAAGGACCAGCTTCTGGTCTTCTTTATTAAATCAATAGTTCTTTGACTTTCAATTTTATTATTTTCTCTTTTGATTTTTAGAATCTCTAATTTAGTCTTTATCTGAGGATTTTTAATTTGTTCACTTTCTAGTTTTTTAATTTGCATGCCAAATTCATTGACTTCTACCCTTCCTAATTTGTTTATATATGAACTCAAGGATAGAAATTTCCCCCTGAGTACTGCTTTGGCTGCATCCCATAGATTTGGAGTCATAATTGTCATTTTCTTCAATGGAGTTATTAATTGTTTCTTCTATTTGTTCTTTAACCGGTTTTGGAGAATCGTATTGTTTAGTTTCCAATTAACTTTTGATTTGCTTCTCCATGTACACATACTAATTATTATTTTCATTGCATTGTGATCTGAGAAGTTTGCATTTATCATTTCTGCTCTTTTGCACTTGTTTGCAATGTTTTTTATGTCCTAATACAGTCAATCTTTGTGAATGTACCATGTGCTGCTGAAAAGAGGGTGTATTCCTATTTGTCCCTATTTATTTTTCTCTATATATCTACTAATTTTTCAAAGATTTCATTCACTTCTCTTACCTCTTTCTTATTTATTTTTTGGTTTGATTTATCTAGTTCTGATAGAGGAAGGTTTAGATCTCCCACTAGTATAGTTTTTCTACCTATTGCATCCTTCAGATCCACTAATTTCTCCCTTAGATATTTGGATGCTATGCCATTTGGTGTATACAAGTTGAGTACTGATATTTCCTCATTCTCTATACTGCCTTTTATCAGGATGGAATTACCTTCCCTATCTCTTTTGACTAGATCTATTTTTACTTTTTCTTTGTCAGATATCATGATTGTGACTCCTGCCTTCTTTTTATCAGTTGATGCCCAATAGATTTGACTCCATCCTCTTACTTTTACCCTATACATATCTACCTTCCTCATGTTTGTTTCTTGTAGGCAGCATATAGTAGGGTTTTGGATTTTAATCCACTCTGCTATTCGCTTGCATTTTATGGTTGAGTTCAGTTTATTCCATTCACATTCAGAGTTATAATTACTAGCTGTGTATTTTCCAGCATTTTGATTTCTACTCCTAGTCCTGCCTTTTCTTCTTTCACTATTTCCTTCTACACCAAGATTGCTATTTTCTTTTAATACAGTGGTTGCTTTTAATCAGTGTTCCTAATCCCCACCCTTATTTTACTTTGCTTTCCACCCCTTCCCTCTTAAAGGAAAGGCATATTAAGAGAAAGGAGGGCAAGTGCATAAGAAAGAAGAGGGATATCTAAAAGAGACTACATATCAAGAAATAGGAAGTTAAGGAATAAAGGAAGGACACTTAGGACAAGATAAAGAAGAGATTTTTAGAACTGAACTAATATCAAAAATGGTATAGTTGGCATGGTAAGGAAGGGATTTTAGGAAAGGCAGATACACTAAAAATTAAAAGGTAAGGACAAGGAGGAACTAGGATGACAAAGGATAGGGTAGGGAAGAATTCTAATAAGGAATATGAATTAGAGAAGTAGTGGACAGAAAAAATTGAACATCTGAGGAGGAAGATGGCAAAAAGAAAGGAAGAGGGGAAACTGAGGGAAAAGAGAATGGAGGGAAGTAAACAACTATTAATTATGACTTTGAATGTAAATGGGATGAATTTACTCATAAAATAAAAATAATAGCAGAATGGATCAAAACCCCAAACCTGACAATATGTTGATTACAAAAAAACACATTTTAGGACTTCCGGGTAATCATGGCTGCAATCTAGACGCGGCACATTTCCTCTCCCCAGCACCGAACGAAATAGACTACATCAAAGGAGCATAAAATCACCTTTGGAGGAACAGAAGGACTCCCCAGTACCCCACAGAGGCAAAGGTACGTGGGGCTTGAACATTTCCACACTAAAATAAGAAGGAAAAGCTTGCACAGAAAAGTGAACTGAGCCGCCCTTCCCCCACCCCACCTCCCCCACTAAACCAGAGTGAGCTACCTGAGCGCTCACCGGGACAGCGAGTGAGTGGGGAGCGTCTCTGTCTGGGGGGGCACTCCAGGGTCCTTGGGATCTGGGGACTGCCAGGAAAAAACGTCTCAGGGCGCTTTCACTGGAGAAGCCAGCGGACTTCGGGCGGGCTGCGCTGAACAAGGCGCACGGATTATCTGGGCGGAGCTGAATACCTGGGCTCGGAGGCTGGGAAGAACTAGTCTGAAGCAACCTAAATTCACAGAAAAACCACTCTTATAACCCAGACCCCAGACCAAAAAGGAAAGGGAAATAAAACCACCAAAGTGATGGCTCACATGGCCCAAAATCAAGCCTCCAGGAAGAAAGGGAAAAAAGTGACTATTGAAAACTTTTATGGTGGAAGTACCCAAGGGAAAGAGGAGAATGAAGAGGAAATCCAAAAAAATTCAGAACACGCCTCCCAAAATGGAAACTATCAACAAGCTCTGGAAGATCTCAAACTGGAACTTATCCAAAAGATGGAAACCTTCTGGAAAGAAAAATGGGAGAAAGAGATCAGCTGTCTGACAGATAAGACTGCTCAATTGGAAAAAGAACTCGAAGCAGCCAATACAAGGGCAGACAAGGCTGAAAAGCAAATCCAGTCCCTAATGACCAGAATTAAGGACCTCGAAGAAAGTGAGATGATAAAACAGCAAGAATCAATAAAGCAAACCCAAACAATTAATGAATTGGAAGAAAACAGAAAATATCTCACTGAGAAGGTCACGGACCTGGAGAACAGAGGAAGACGAGAAAATCTCCGTATCATCGGTCTCCCAGAAAAACCAGAGGTAAACAACAAATTGGATTTTATTCTAGAGGAGATTATAAAAGAAAATTGCCCCCACGTTCTGGAGCAAGGGGGCAAAATAGAAATAGAAAGGATTCATAGAACACCTTCTATACTAAATCCCCAAAAGACAACGCCTAGGAATGTAATTGCCAAATTCAAGAGCTTCCAAGTAAAGGAGAAAATCCTACAAGAAGCCAAGAAGAGGAGCTTCAGATACAAGGGGGCTCCCATAAGGATCACACATGACTTAGCGGCTAACACACTAAGAGACCGCAAAGCATGGAACACGATATTTAGAAAGGCAAGAGAGCTGGGTCTCCAACCAAGAATCAACTACCCAGCAAAACTGACTATATACTTCCAGGGGAAAGTATGGGCATTCAACAAAATAGAAGATTTCCAAGCATTTGCTAAGAAAAGACCAGAGCTCTGTGGAAAGTTCGATATCCAAGCACAGAAAGCAAGAGAAACATGAAAAGGTAAATATGAAAGAAAGGGAAAAGGAGATAAATCTTATCTTTCTCTTTAAGTCAAACTCTCTTCTATAAGGACTACATTTACATCTAATTATATATATTAATATGTGGGGAAAATGTTTTGTGTAACTCTCATAAATTGTATCATCATAAGAGTAGTTAGAAGAAACATGCATAGGGAAAGATTGGGGAATCAAGAAGATTTGGGGAAAGTTGGGGCAAAAAAAGGAAAAGGGAGGGGGGAACCGTGATAATACTAAGATTAACTTCAAGAAATAGGGGGGGAATCAATAGAATAAACTTTCCCATATAAAGATACACATGGGAAGGGGAGGGGAAGAACTCTCATATGAGAAGGAGAGGAAGAGAGCGTGAAGTGGAAGTACTTAAACCTTACTCTCAGTGAAATCAAATCTGAGAGGGAAGAACATCTAGATCCAGTGGGATCCTGAATTCTATCTTATCCATTAGGGCAAGAAAGAAAGGAAAATTAAGGAGGGGGAGGGGGGAGGGAGCACAAAAAGGGAGGGAAGGAGAGGGGGGAGGGGAAGGGAGCATAAAAAGGGAGGGGCTAGAAAGGGAAGCATCTCAAGGGAGGGGACTAGGGGGACTGACCTAAAGTAAATCACTGGTTCAAAAGGAGAAAGCTAAAGAAGAAAGGTCAGAACTAGGGGAAGACATCAAAATGCCAGCGAATCCACAAATAACAATCATAACTTTGAACGTGAATGGGATGAACTCACCCATAAAACGCAGACAAATAGCAGATTGGATTAGAACACAAAACCCTACCATATGTTGTCTTCAAGAAACACATATGAGACGGGTTGACACTCACAAGGTTAGAATTAAAGGTTGGAGTAAGACCTTTTGGGCCTCAACCGATAGAAAGAAGGCAGGAGTTGCAATCATGATATCTGACAAAGCCAAAGTACAAATAGACCTGATCAAAAGGGACAGGGAAGGTAAATATATTCTGCTAAAAGGAAGTATAGACAATGAGGAAATATCACTAATCAACATGTATGCACCAAATGGTATAGCATCCAAATTTTTAATAGAGAAACTAGGAGAATTGAAGGAGGAATTAGACAGTAAAACCATATTAGTGGGAGACTTGAACCAACCACTATCAAATTTAGATAAATCAAATCAAAAAATAAATAAGAAAGAGGTAAAAGAGGTGAATGAAATCTTAGAAAAATTAGAATTAATAGACATATGGAGAAAAATAAATAGGGACAAAAAAGAATACACCTTCTTTTCAGCACCACATGGCACATTCACAAAAATAGATCATACCCTAGGTCATAGAAACATGGCACTTAAATGCAGAAAAGCAGAAATATTAACTGCAGCCTTTTCAGATCACAAGGCAATTAAAATATTGATCGGCAAGGGTACATGGAGACCCAAATCAAAAATTAATTGGAAATTAAATAACATGATACTCCAAAACCATTTAGTTAGAGAAGAAATCATAGAAACAATTAACAATTTTGTTGAAGAAAATGACAACGGCGAAACATCCTTTCAAACCTTATGGGATGCAGCCAAGGCAGTACTTAGAGGAAAATTCATATCCCTGAGTGCATATATTAACAAATTAGGGAGGACAGAGACCAAGGAATTGGAAATGCAAATCAAAAAACTTGAGAATGAACAAATTAAAAACCCCCAGAAGAAAACCATACTAGAGATCCTAAAAATTAAGGGAGAAATTAATAAAATAGAAAGTGACAGAACTATTGAGCTAATAAACAAGACTAGAAGCTGGTACTTTGAAAAAACAGACAAAATAGACAAAGTACTGGTTAATTTAATTAAAAAAAGGAAAGAAGAAAGGCAAATTAATAGCATCAAGGATGAAAAGGGGGATCTCACCTCAAATGAAGAGGAAATTAAGGCAATCATTAAAAACTACTTTGCCCAACTATATGGCAATAAATTTACCAATCTAGGTGATATGGATGAATATTTACAAAAATATAAATTGCCTAGACTAACAGAAGAAGAAATAGTTTTCTTAAATAATCCCATATCAGAAATTGAAATCCATCAAGCCATCAAAGAACTGCCTAAGAAAAAATCCCCAGGGCCTGATGGATTCACCAGTGAATTCTATCAAACATTCAGAGAACAGTTAACCCCAATATTACACAAACTATTCGACATAATAAGCAAAGAGGGAGTCCTACCAAACTCCTTTTATGACACAAGCATGGTACTAATTCCAAAGCCAGGCAGGCCAAAAACAGAGAAAGAAAACTATAGGCCAATCTCCCTAATGAATATAGATGCAAAAATCTTAAATAGGATACTAGCAAAAAGACTCCAGCAAGTGATTAGAAGGGTCATCCACCATGATCAAGTAGGATTCATACCAGGGATGCAGGGCTGGTTCAACATTAGGAAAACTATCCACATAATTGACCACATCAACAAGCAAACCAACAAGAATCACATGATTATCTCAATAGATGCAGAAAAAGCCTTTGATAAAATACAACACCCATTCCTACTAAAAACACTAGAAAGCATAGGAATAGAAGGGTCATTCCTAAAAATAATAAACAGTATATATCTAAAACCATCAGCTAATATCATCTGCAATGGGGATAAACTAAATCCATTCCCATTAAGATCAGGAGTGAAACAAGGATGCCCATTATCACCTCTATTATTTGACATTGTATTAGAAACACTAGCAGTAGCAATTAGAGAAGAAAAAGAAATTGAAGGCATCAAAATAGGCAAGGAGGAGACCAAATTATCACTCTTTGCAGATGACATGATGGTCTACTTAAAGAATCCTAGAGATTCAACCAAAAAGTTAATTGAAATAATCAACAACTTTAGCAAAGTTGCAGGATACAAAATAAACCCACATAAGTCATCAGCATTTCTATATAATTCCAACACAGCTCAGCAGCAAGAACTAGAAAGAGAAATCCCATTCAAAATTACCCAAGACAAAATAAAATACTTAGGAATCTATCTCCCGAGACAAACACAGGATCTATATGAACACAACTACAAAACACTTTCCACACAACTAAAACTAGACTTGAACAATTGGAAGAACATTAACTGCTCATGGGTAGGACGAGCCAATATAATAAAAATGACCATCCTACCCAAACTCATCTATCTATTTAGTGCCATACCCATGGAACTCCCAAAAATTTTTTTTACTGATTTAGAAAAAAACATAACAAAGTTCATTTGGAAAAACAAAAGATCAAGGATACCCAGGGAATTAATGAAAAAAAATACAAAGGAAGGGGGTCTTGCAGTCCCAGATCTCAAACTGTATTATAAAGCAGCGGTCATCAAAACAATTTGGTACTGGCTAAGAGACAGAAAGGAGGATCAGTGGAATAGACTGGGGGCAAGCAACCTCAGCAAGACAGTATATGACAAACCCAAAGATCCCAGCTTTTGGGACAAAAATCCACTATTTCATAAAAACTGTTGGGAAAATTGGAGGACAGTGTGGGAAAGACTAGGCTTAGATCAACACCTCACACCCTACACCAAGATAAATTCAAAATGGATGAATGACTTGAACATAAAGAAAGAAACTATAAGAAAATTAGGCGAACACAGAATAGTATACATGTCAGACCTTTGGGAAGGGAAATACTTCAAAACCAAGCAAGAATTAGAAAGAATTACAAAATGCAAAATAAATAATCTGGATTACATCAAATTAAAAAGTTTTTGTACAAACAAAACCAATGTAACCAAAATCAGAAGGGTAGCAACAAATTGGGAAACAATCTTCATAAAAACCTCTGACAAGGGTTTAATTACTAAAATTTATAAAGAACTAAATCAATTGTACAAAAAATCAAGCCATTCTCCAATTGACAAATGGGCAAGGGACATGAACAGGCAATTCTCAGCCAAAGAAATCAAAACTATTAATAAGCACATGAAAAAGTGCTCTACATCTCTTATAATCAGAGAGATGCAAATCAAAACAACTCTGAGGTATCATCTCACACCTAGCAGATTGGCTAACATGACAGCTATGCAAAGTAATGAATGCTGGAGGGGATGTGGCAAAGTGGGGACATTAATTCATTGCTGGTGGAGTTGTGAATTGATCCAACCATTCTGGAGGGCAATTTGGAACTATGCCCAAAGGGCGATAAAAGACTGTCTGCCCTTTGATCCAGCCATAGCACTGCTGGGCTTGTACCCCAAAGAGATAATGGACAAAAAGACTTGTACAAAAATATTCATAGCTGCGCTCTTTGTGGTGGCCAAAAATTGGAAAATGAGGGGATGCCCCTCAATTGGGGAATGGCTAAACAAATTGTGGTATATGTTGGTGATGGAATATTATTGTGCTAAAAGGAATAATAAAGTGGAGGAATTCCATGTGAACTGGAACAACCTCCAGGAAGTGATGCAGAGCGAAAGGAGCAGAACCAGGAAAACATTATACACAGAGACTGATACATTGTGGTACAATCGAAGGTGATGGACTTCTCCATAAGTATCAATGCAATTTCCCTGAACAATCTGCAGGGATCTAAAAAAAAAAAATACTACCCACAAGCAGAGGATAAACTGTGGGAGTAAAAACACCACTGAAAAGCAACTGCTCGACCACAGGGTTGGAGGAGATAAGACTGAGGAGAGACTCTAAATGAACACTATAATGCAAACTCCAACAACAGGGAAATGGGTTCGAGTCAAGAACACATGTGATAACCAGTGGAATCATGCGTCGGCTATGGGAGAGGGAAAGGCGGGGGGGGGGGGGGGGGGGGAGGGGGGGAGGGGAGGAAAAGAAAACGATCTTTGTTTCCAGTGAATAATGTATGAAAACGACCAAATAAAATAATATTAAAATTAAAAAAAAAAAAAACGCACATTTTAAAATGAGAGACACTCACAAAATAACATAAAAGGTTGGAGCAGAATATCCTATGCCTCAAGCAATTCAAAGAAAACAGGGATGGCAGTCATAATCACCTATAAAACTAATGCTAAAATAGATATAATCAGAAGAGATAAGCAGGAAACTATAATATGTTAAATAGTATCAGATAGAAAAGCATTATTAATTTTAAACCTATATGTACCAAATGTTATAGGATCCAAATGCTTAAAGGAAAAACTAAATGAATTATAGCTGTAATAGTAAGGGACTATCATTTTTCCTCTAAAAACTAGAGGATATTTAACCAAAATAACTAAGAAGCTAACAAAAAATAAATTAGAAAGAAATCAAGATAATGAATAAAATCTTAAATAAGTTAAATATGATAGATATTTGGAGAGATGAATGGAAACAGAAAAGAGTATGCCTTTTCCTCAGCAGTACATGGCACCTTTAACAAAATAGGCTGTTTATTATAGTACATTATATTTAATTGTAGAAAAGCAGAAATATTGAATGCATCCTTTTTGAAGAAAAATGCAATTTTAAAAGATAATAATTAATAATATTAATAATATTAATATTGCATACATTACATAATATGTAATAATAATAATGAAGCATGGGAAGAAACAGTAAAAATTAATTGGAGACTAACAATCTTAAAGAATGAAGAGGTGAAAAAATAAATCAGAGAACAGTAAAACTTAAATAAATGAAAATGAATGTTAAAAAATCATTGAATTAGTAAATGAATCAAGGTGTTGGGTTTTACAAAAATCAAGAAAATTGATAGACCATTTGTTAATCTGATTTTTAAAAAGAAGAAAGAAAACCAAATCACTGGTATTGAAGGTCAAAAAGGTGAATATACCACAATGAAGATAAAATTAAAGCAATTTTTAGGAGTTATTTTGCTCAATTTTATGAAAACAAATTTAACAATGAAAGAGAATGGAAGAATACTTAAAAAATAAATTGTCTACACTATCAGAGCAAGAAAAAAATATCTAAATAAACCTATTTTAGAAAAAGAAATTGAACACACCATAAATGTACTTCTTAAGAAAAAAGGAGGATCAAATGAATTCACATGTACCCTACTAAACATTAAAGGATCTAGTTCCAATATTAATTTTTTTTAAATAACAGGTAAAGAAGGAGTTTTCCTAAACTACTTTTATGAAACAAATATGGTACTGATTGAATAGCAAATGTAAACTGAGGGGAAACAGTTGTTACTTTTGCAATGACTGCTGTCCTCTGGCTTTGACTAGAGAGAGCTGCTAAGGGAACCTGAAACTGCTTATTTGTAATGGCGGTAGGAATGAGAAATGCTAAGGGATGCTGCCACACAGAGATACTAGTACACAAGGAAACTGCTCTGGGGTTTGCCTACTGATCCCTACTGATGGCTGATGGATCAATCTATTTCCTAACCTCCTTCCTTCCTCACCCTCTCCCTTAACCACCCTCTTCTGGAAGCCTTTGACTTCCTCCCTCCCCCCCCCCACCAGTGGACTATAAAATACTCTAATCTTTCTCAGATAAGGGGTTTATTGTGATAACAAGATGGGAAACTGAGGTTTGAGGGACAAGGATGTCCTTAATCTAAAATGAGGGTTTGAGAAAGTAGTCCAGTCACACTCTAAGACATTTAGGGAGATGGAGGACAACTGCTGTTCAAAATATTCTTTCTTCTTCTTCACAAAATCAGCAAGGTCTCTCAGCTTAATTTCTGAAGCCCTTCGCCCCCCCCCAAGGGTCCTTCAGTCTGAGACAACTCCTCAAGAGAGAAAACCAAGTCCAAAATCTCTCCTTCAGCCTGGCTTGTCTCCTTTCTCAGCTTCAACCCCAGAGAGAAACAAAGTTCAAAATCTCTCTTTCAGCCTGGTTTTCCTTCAAGTCTTGATCAGTCAAATCTCAGAGGTTTATCCCTTGATCAGAGAGTTCCCCAAAACCAAGTCAGCCCTACAAGGGTCCTACAGCCAGGTTCAGCCTTTAGAGAGAGTGACTCCAAGTCAAGTCCCCTCCCCCTGGTCAGCTCAACTGCCAACTCCCGGGAACATTCCATTTGGAACTTTCTTCTTGATTGACAGGCACTCTACCACATAATATCTAAACTAAAAAGAGCAAAAGAGAAAGAAAATTATAAACCAATTCATTAATTAATTTGGATGCATAAATTCTCAATAAAATACTAGCCTGGAGACTACAACGTGTCACAAAAATAATACATTGTGACCCTACAAGAATTTATATCCGGGATGCAGGGATGGTTTACTATAGGGGAAACTATCAACATAATTAATATCAATAAAAAAGTACTAAAACGATATTATTATATAGATACAGAAAAACCCTTTTGCACAATATAATGCCCATTCCTTAAAAAAAAAGAGCACTGGAAAACATAGGTATAAATGGATTTTTCTTCAAATGATACTAGCATTCTACCTAAAATCATCAGCAGTATTATTTATAATGGGGAGAAGCTAGAAGCCATCTCAGTAAAATCAGGAGTGAAACAAGAATGCCCATAATCATACTAATATGGTTTTAGGAATGCTGGCCATTAGGGAAGAAAAAGAAATTGAAGAAATCAGAATGGGCAAAGAGGTAATAAAACTATGTCTATTTGTAAACAACATGATAGTATATGGTGAAAATCCTAGAGATTCACCTAAAAAGTTGAAAATATCAATGATTTTAGCAAAGTAGCAGGACATAATGTAAGACCACATAAATTATCAGCATTTTTATATATTACTAACAAAGTCTTGTGAGAAGATATAGAAAGAGATACTCCATTTAAAAGAGCCACAGAGAGAAAAAAAAATACCTGGGACTGTACCTGCCAAAATAAATCCAGAAACTACATGAACAAAACACCTTTTTACACAAATAAAATGAGGTCTAAATAATCAGAGGAATATTCATTGTTCATGGATGGGCAGAGGCAATATAATTAAAATGGAAATCCTACCTAAACTAAACTACTTATTAAATGCTGTCCCAATTAAATTACAAAAAAAAAAATCTGTTATTGGATTAGAAAAAATAAGTACAGAATTCATTTGGAAGACCAAAAGATCAAGACTATTAAAATAATCAATGAAAAAAAAATGTGAAGGAAGGTGGTCTAGCAGTACCAGATTTCAAATTGTATTATAAAACAGTAATTATCAAAACTATCTGGTACTAGATAAATAAAAAGGTAGATCAGTGTAACAGAATAGACATACAACTATCTCGCATCTGACAAAAGCATAGATTCAGGTTTCTGATATAAGAAATCAGTATTTGGTAAAAATTTCTGGGTCAATTGGAACGTAGTTTGGTAGAAACTAGGTATAAACCAATATCTTAAACCATTCACCAAGATAAGATCAAAATGGGTATATGTTCTACAAATCAAGGGAGATATTTTAAGTAAATTGTAAGAACAGAGATTTATGGAGAGCATTGTGAATTGTAAAATAGATAATTATGAGTACATTAAAATAAAAAAGTTTTATATAAATGTCAAGACTATAAGAGAAAATTGGGGGAAATATTTTAGAGCCAACTTCTTAGATAGAGTTATCATATCTAAAGTAAGAATATCCTTCTCCCAATTGATAAATGGGGAAAATATGAACAATTTTGAGATGAAGAAATAAAAATTATATATAAGTATTTGAAAAAATGCTCCAAATCACTACTGATAGAGAAATAAAAACTGAAACAGTTCTGGGATATCATCTCTTGTCCATCAGACTAATTAAAATGACAAAAGGGAAAAATGACAAGTGTTAGAGGGGATATGAGAAAACAGGGGCATAAATGCACTGGTAGAACTGTGAACTGATTCAACCATTTTGGAGAACTTTTTAAAATTACATCTATAGAGTTACAAAGAATTAGAAATTAAGGAAATGCCCATCAATTGGGGAATAATTAAACAAATTGTGGTATATGATTGTGATGGAATACTACTATACCTTAAGAAGTGATGAGGAGGCTGATTTTTTAAAATATGGAAAAAACTACATGGGATACTTTGAGGTGAAATGAATATAACCAGAACATTATACATATTCATAGAACTAATAAAGGAAGAATAAATTGTGAATATTACCTCTAAAAAGTGAACTCAAGATGAAAACACGAAAGACTTGATTTGTACAAATATGTCACTCTCTGTGATACTGAGAAGGTATGGAGGGGCTAGGACACATGTGGAGGGGATGTATTATGAAAAAATATAAGCTAAGCATATAAGAGATGTGTGATTTCATTTATGTACAATCTTCTTTTTCTTTGTATATGGAAATGTTTGCTTTATCTGGTTTAATAAAATTGGAATAAAAATGAGGAAAAAAGAAAACCTGTTCATATTTTATCAAATCCTCCATGAAGTGTTTCATCACCTGGATTTCCCTTTAATTTAAATATAAGCTGCTGAAATCAAGGATTTTAAAAAATATCTTGCAGACAAATAGTTACACAAGATAAAGACAAAAAGGGTCTCCTATAGGCCTTGTCAACCTAAATTAAAGCGGAAAATTATTGTTTTATGGGAAAAGTAAGTTGGTTAAAAATATATGTAAAGATTCAATGATGAGGAATTATAGATTAGTTTTGCAAGCATCATACATCTTGTAACATGTTGAGACCTTGCCATCAAAAAAGTGATTGCATCACCCTTTCTAAATTATCAGATGGTATGTGATATAGCCAAGAGAAAATAGAATCCATTCTCTCATCTCTAGCCTTTTTTTATTTCTTGAGGGAAGACAACCATACAGACACTGACAGCTTTTCCCATCTACAAACTTTTTTAGAAAAATACTAATTTTGTTTCTCTTCCAATTCCAATTCAGTCATATCCACCTTCCACTATTGTTGAAACTTAGTGTGAAGTTTTGGGTTGCAGTATGATAAAGTGTTTGGTTCAGGTTATTTTATTGCTTCTGATGCTAAAGTGTCTTTGTCACAGTACAGGGAAGAAAAGCCATTTATTGATTCAAAATATATTTGGCCTTGACTTCCTCATTAATATGTGGTAGAGTGGTTATTAAAACAAATCAGTGACATCTGATTTGACTAGTTTGGAAACAGTTATCTACCCACTAATAAATTCTTGGTTAAATCCAGTTTTTGAAATGATTTTTGTAAATAAAACATAAAATGTTTTTATTATAAATTTTATATTATAAAAAATAAATAAAACAACATTTGTATCATGAACTTATGAAGAAATTCTGTTCATTAATTCTAAACATTAGTATATTGACTTTATTACATTTCTACCTAGAGCTAAGGCTAAAGCATATCCTTTATCTTACAGTTTACCAACTCTTTACTTTCTTTATATAAGCAGCTTACAAAAATTTCATCTCTTCCATGAAGCTTTCTTTGGTTAAGTAGAGGAAATAATGAATGTTCCTTTCTTTTTTTCTGTCTTTATAACAAATATGAATACTTGTGTACTCATCATACTCCATTAACTTATATTTTATATTAAAAGACTGTTTATTTGCTTCATTTTGCACTTAATCCAAACTGACAATTTTTGCACTTACTCCAAACTGCTGCAATTGTTTTGCCCTTTTTCTTAGATCACAAAGTCCATTAAGTGATTTTCATATACTATATTTTTCAAACAACAACTTCTAAAACAAAAGTTAAACATTATTTGCAACAGAAGGAGAAGAGATGTTCTGTGTAGTTTAATTAGCAAAAGTTCCTTGTGGTAAATTATAGTTATCCTTTCTCTTAAAGAAGAGTTTTTGAATTAAGGACTCAAGTTCTCTAGTTAAAGGCTTTTATGATTTTACAAGATTCAGTGATTAAATTTAAACTTTGGAGAATATGTTATGTCTTTTTCCAGGTAGAAGAAGCAGATGATTGGCTAAGGCATGGTAACCCCTGGGAGAAAGCTCGTCCAGAATTCATGCTGCCTGTCCACTACTATGGAAGAGTAATTCATACCCAGAATGGAACTAAGTGGGTTGATACTCAGGTACTTAATATTTCTTAACAAATAATCTATTTTGTATCGTTTTATCATGATTTTGCATTCTGACAGGTTTCAAAAGTCTCTCACATGTCATTTTTACAAATTAAGTAATATAAGTATGGAAAAAATTTAATTTGTCAACAGTATGACAAAAATTACCATATCCTTGCCTTTTTTGATAAAGCATCGATCAAGAAAGATGGTTAAGAATTTAAAATGCCACTTGTCAGTTTGCAATCAATTTGGTTGATGTATGTATACTTGTACATATGTATATGTACACACATATATCACACATATATAACATATGCATATGTTATAAGTTGGATGTTATATATAGCACATTTTATATGTATATGTATATAAATCTCACATCTAGAGATTTCAGATGCCATGCTTCTTTAAAATCAAGGAAGCTTTTTAATCAAATGCTTCATTTAAAGACAGTAATGATGTTAATGACAGATATATTCATCTTTGCATTGGTAATTTTCTCACCTAATGAGTAAACTGTAACCTAATTTATTTTCAAAAATAAGAAAATTTTAAAACTTTGAAACTATAATATTATTGTATAGTTTATTTCCATAACTTCAAATATAAGTTAAAAAATATAATAAGGGTTGGTGGCTTTCTGTTAATAACTCAGATCCTTAGTGGAGTACAAAATGTATTAGGTTTAGAAAGCACAACATGATATTCTTCAGAAAGTTTCCAGAAATTCAGCTAAGGAAGCATGTTCTTTTGTAGCTATGAAGGCAAATTACAGATTTTTGAAGTAAGTTAAGATAGTCTTTCTTTATCTTAATTTACTAATTTGTAAAATGAGAGGGTTGGAATAGATATCTGAGGCCCATTGCAGATCTAAATATATGAACTCATTTTTAATCATAAATTGCTTTCCATTCTAAAAAATTTATTTTCCCCTAATTAACATGTAAAAACAATTTCCAACATTTTTCAGAGAATATTGAATCTCAAATTTTCTCTCTCCCCTAACCCCAACCCCTTTGAGATAGTGAGCAAATTCATATAAATTTTACATGTGCAATCATGTAAAAGTTTTTTAATGTTAATGTTTTGTGAAAAAAAATAAAAATAAAAAAATTAAGAAACTGGAAAATGTTTGTTGTTGTCTGGATTCAGACTCAGTTCTTTTTCTCTGACATGAGGGCATGTTTTAATCATGAATCCCTTGACACAGTTTCAGATCATTGTAGTGCTGAAAGTAGCTGTTATTCACAGTTGTTCACTATAAAGTATTCCTGTCACTATACAACATTCTCCTGATTCTGCTTGTTTCATTCTGCTTCCTTTAAGCTCATGCAAGTCTCGCTGGATCTATCTGAACTCTCTTGTTTGTCATTTCTTAAAGCACAATAGCATTTCATTAAAATATTATATTATAATTTATTGAAGCATTCTTCAGTTGATAGACATCCTCTCACTTTCCAAGTCTTTGCCCCTTAAGAAGAACTGCTTTGACTATTTTTATAAATATTTTAATATATTTAAATAAATACATATAGTCCTTCACCTTTTCTTTTTTTATCTCTTCATAATATAAATCTAGTGATGGTATTACTGAATCAAAGGGTATTTACTGTTTTATAGCTCTGTGGACATATCTTGAATGATTAAATCAATTCACAATTCTACCAACAATGCATTCATGTCCCAGCTTTCCTAAATTCCTCCAAGTTTTTCCATTTTCCTTTACTGTCATAATAGCCAATCTGGTAGGTGAAGAGTTGGTGCCTCAGAGTTGTTTTAATTTGCATTTGCCTTAGTAAGAGTGATTTAGAGCATTTTTGCATAATTATAGAGAGCTTTAACTTTGTCTGTTCATATCCATTGACCATTTATCAACTGAGGAATAATTTGTGTTCTTATATATTCAACTCATTTCTCTATGTATTTGAAAAGTGAGGCCTTTATTAGAGAGACTTGTAAATATGATTACTGTGTATTACTTTCCATCCTTTTTACCCCTGTTTAGTTTCTGTCCTCCACCTTGCCCAGTTTTCCCTCTTTTATATCTCTCATGTCCCATCTCTTATCCCCTTCCCTTCTTACTTTCCTATAGGGTAAGAGAGCTTTCTATACCCAATTGATTGTGTATGTTCTTCCCTCATTGAGTCAATTCTGATGAAAGTAAGGATCACATGCCCTCCCTTCTCACTTCCTCCATCTTCATTCTCATCCACTGTTAATACTCTTTCATGCTTCTTTTATGCGCAATAATTTTTTTAACCGATTCTACTTTTCCCTTCCCTTCCTCCCAATGCATTTCTCTTCTCATTCTTTAATTTAATTATATTTTTCATATCATCCCATCTTATTTAATTCTATGCATATTATGTGTATCATAAGTATATTCCTTCTAACTGATCTCATAATGATAAAGTTCTTTAATGTTATAAGAATCAGCTTCCTATGTAGGGAAATATATAGTTTAAACTTATTGAATGTCTTTCAATTCTCTTTTTGTTTTCCTTTTTATGATTCTCCTGAGTCTTGTGTTTGAGAGTCAAATTTTTCTTTCAACTCTGGTCTTTTCACCAGTAATGTTCAAGAGTCCTCTATTTTATTGAATACCCATTTACCCCTGAAGAATTGTGCTCATTTTTGCTGGGTAAGTTGCATGGTTGAAGACCTAGTTCCTCTGGAATATCATATTATATGGTTAGGGTTATTATCATATTATAGACCAGGACCTTCCAGTCTTTTAATGTAGAAGCTTCTAAGTCTTGTATTATCCTGACTGTGGCTCCATGATAATTGCATTGTTTTGGGCCCTTTGCAATATTTTCTCCTTGACCTGGGAGTTTTGGAATTTGGCTATAATATTCCTGGGAGTTATCCTTTTGAGATCTCTTTCAGGAGATGATTGGTGGTTTCTTTCCATTTCTATTTTGTCCTTCGGTTCTAGAATATCAGGGCAGTTTTCCTTGATGATTACAGAAAGATGATGTCTAAGCTCTTTTCTGGATCACAGCTTTTAGATAGGCTAATTCTTAAATTATCTCTCGTGGATTTATTTTCTAGGTCAGTTGTTTTTCCCATGAGATATTTAACATTTCTATTTTTTTTCATTCTTTTGACTTTTTTTATTGTTTCTTGATGTCTCATGTCATCATTTGCTTCCTCTTGCCCAAATTCTCATTTTTTAGACATGATTTTTCTTGAGTTAGTTTTTGTACCACCTTTTCCATTTGGCCAATTCTACTTTGTAAAGAGATCTTTTCCTACTGAATTTCTTTACCTTTTTCCAAAAAGCAAATTCTGTCTTTCAAGAAGTTTTCATCTTCAGTACATTTTTTATATCATTTTTGATTTGCCCAATTCTGCTTTTTAAGAAAGTCTTCTCTTTGGATTGTTGTACCTCTTTTACCAATTGGCCTTTTTCAGCCATTCATTTCTTTAGTATATCTTTGTGCCTCAAAGTAATTCATATGTTTCTTGAAGGCTTTAATTGCAGCAGTATTGACTTTTTTTATCTTGTTCTGAATTTGAGTCTAACCTGTCACCAAAATTACTTTCTATGTTAAGTGTCCTTTTGTTGTTGTTTGCTCATTTTCCGGCCTTTTTCTTTTCTTTTAGCTTAAAAAATTGTTCAAGTTGGACTTTGTAACTGTTCCAAGCTTCAGGTTTTTTGTACAGTTGGCTTGAGAGGTGCCAATGAAGATCCATCTGCTTTCAGTTCTTCAAAGGTTTTATGATGTAAGGAGAGTGTTTAATACTCTACTTACCTGTGCCAGAGCACTGGTCTGTGAGTAACCCTCTTTTACACCTCGGAACTTTAACTAGGTTCCCCTGCTCCCCCGTGGCTAGAAGTAATGGTATACCCTGGTGCTCCCCCTCACCCTGTGACCCATGGCTGCTACATGGTTCTCCACATGGACAATGTGACAAGGGTCTTGCACCCAGAGCCAGTGAAGGGACCCTTGTATTCTCCTTTGGAGCAATTATCCAACCCTCCCTCCATTACCATCTGTACCTGGGAATTCTGAACTTCTTGGATACTGCATCAGCTGTGCCCAAAGCCCATTGTTTTGCTGGGGTCTGTCCTTGCACTGAGCTTCTCCTCCACCCCAGTGCATTAGATACCTCATGCAGCCTTATAAATTCTTGTAGGCTGAAAATTAACTTCACCTTGTCTTTTTGTGGGTTATGCTGTTCCAAAATTCATTTTTGAGGCATTATGCCATTGCCTTTTGGAGGGTAACATGGTGTACCTTCTCTTCCATCTTGGCCCCATCCACCCCATATTGCCTTTCAAAAAAATCTTCCTGGACCTTTATTTTTAATTAAACTCTTTCATTCACTTACATTGACTAATGAAACCTATCATGAAAATATTACTTATAATATAGAATTTCATTATGTTTGATTAATGTGCATGATATGCATCTAGTAAGCCTTATTCATTCAAAATTCAGAGGATAAAATAATAAATTTGAAGGAGTTTCAGCATAGTTATCCTGAAAGAAATATAGTATGTTATAGTAGAAAAAGACTGAAAGGAAAAAAAGACCCAGGTGATGGTGCTTCAAAGCCATAAGTAGTTTTGGCACTTGGGGCAAATATCACAAACCAGACCTGGGAAATCTACAGTTAAAGGTGAGTTTGGACACAACTCTGGATAGGCATGTGGAACTGCAATACTGGGACAACTTGAGGCTTCTTCTAGAAAAGATACCCAGAAACTAGAGTAAATAGCTTTCAATTTACCTAATCATTACCTTGGTAGCTTTCTATTTACTTTATTATTCCTGGTCAAGATGGCAGCTTAGAAGCAGCAGAAACTGAAACCTCCCTGACTATCCTTCCATACCAATCTTTTAAAAATGCTTCAAAAAAGACAGAAATCCAAACCCAACAATAAGATGGAGCTATAGGACTCTCCTGTTGAATACAACTTAAAAGGTAGGCAGAGAGAGAGTCAATCTCCACAATATAAAGGAGAGACCTGACTGACACCCCTCCCCCACCTATTGTGCTGAGACTTGTGATAAGACTCAGTCTGACTGTGGAATTTCAGGGTGAAGGCTGCAGCCTTGTTGTATCTCAGTACCACCACATGAAGCTCCAGGCTCTGATGGTGGCTGGCAGGGAGGAACAGGGGATGACCAACTGTTTGGACACCCTTGGCCTCTGTGGTATCTGGTGAAGACTTGGACTCAGGGCAAATTAGCTCAGCAGGTCAGTTCAATCAGGCTAATCCAGGATACCAGCAAAACTGAGCGGGAAAACCTAAGATTATCTTCAGGGTACAATAGCTCAAACACTCAGGTCCAGTAAACAAACAGAGGAGCAAGTATATAATCCACAAGGGGGGGGGGGGGAGAATATGAGTAAACAAAAGAAGAGGGAAAAGGGGGAAAGCTTCCATGGAGATAAAGAACAAAGAACAGAACAAACAGAGGAAGATGGGACCCAAGGAACATCAAGCAAAACCTAAAAAAAATCCAGGAAATTGGACTCAGGCTCTGGAAGAACTCAAAAAAGAATTCAAAAATCAAATTAGACAGATTTTTAAAAATTGGGAAAAGGAGAAAAACAGCTTAAAAAGCAAAATAGATCATTAGGAAACAGAGGCACATGAACTAAAACAAGAAAATAGTGTCTTAAGAGCCAGAATTGACCAATTTGAAAATGAGACAAAAAAGTTAAAAGATGAAAAGAATGACTTGAGAAAAATAGGTCAAAAGGAAAAAGAGGATCAAAAGGTCATGGAAGAAATTCAGTCTTTAAAACTTAGAATTGGTCAATTAGAAGGTATTTTATTTATCCTTAATGACTAAGTGTCTAAGTTAATTGTTCACTTACATTTGGCATTCAAAAAACTTGATTACTGAGAGGGTTGGGAATAGAAAATAGTATAATAATCATATATCTGTATATGCTTTCAATGAAGGATACAAAATATATTTTGAAGTCAAGCCATTCAAAATATTATGTTTAAACTAGAAAGGGACATGGGAAGTTTATCTTTTTCATTTTATAGAGCAAGGCAGCGAGTTGCCCAACATTACAACAGATGACTTAGAAATCAGTTCCTACTGATATGGAACTTATGTAGGATCAGATAAGTCTGTTAGAGCTTTAACAAAGGAAGCAATCTAAAATTGGCGTTAATGTCAGAGCAGAAGACTCCTGTGGGTCTCTTAATTGCCAGTCCAGTGACTGGCAATTAACCTTTCAGCAAGGTTGTTGAAATTTGGTTTATACATAGAATGTGGATCCATACCCATTAACAAATACACACACACACACACACACACACACACACACACACACACACCAGAGGCACAAAAGCCTTCCAGAATAGGAAGGACTAATGGCCTATGGTCTTATGAGTCAGGACAAACAGAGGGAACATCTGGAGATGGGGGAAGGACAAAGATTTAGAAGAAAGGTACATATCCTCAAGAAGTGGCTCTTTTCTTTCCCACTGTTTTTCACCTAAAGTCTGCCAAGCCATCTCCTCATCATTATCCCTTTAATAGAATACCTAGTGCTAAGGGGCAGCACTCTCAGATAATTCTTAGGTCTACTTTTCTCCCTTTCTAGGGCAAACCACCTCTTATTTCATAAAAGACCATAGATCCCTTAAAGAGACATTAAGTATTCCTGTGTAGAATCACAGGGCAATCCACAACACTTCCAACCTTGACCTAAATGTTAGAAGCTTAAAAAAGAGCAAAAACTTCCAGAGAAATAAAAGGCCCAAGTTGGGGAATTAGAATCTGAGGCTGAGGTACTTACTTTTCCCTGTTTAAAAATTCCCCACTAATCAGTGGAAGAATCAAGACAACAGAAGAGAGGCAGGGAATCTCTAAGTACTTCTAAATTCCCCTCCAAATAACACTAAAATAGTACCTAAAATAAATCCTTGAGTGGCAAAACAAAAAAGAGATGAGGTAAGGCAATTTCCCAGCTTAAGACAACTTAGACGATCAGCATGAAAGGGTGAGAGAACACAGTTGAGAACAAACCATACTCAGCAAAACCATAGTGAGACAGCAAGGCCCTAAGCCCAGTCACAAGCTTACAGTGAAATTCCCTTAACCTGTGGGCAATCTAGCCACCAGGCAACCCCGCCACCCCACAGACACACATACACATATACACATACACATACAACCCCTCACTGTATTGAGACCAGGTGCAAACAAGAAATGAAGCCCCTAACTACACACACACACACACACACACACACACACACACACACACACACACACATACACACAATGGGCTATACCAAGCCAGCTGCAAATCAACAAATAGTCCTTGCAGATTGAATATACAGTAAGAGGCAGCTTCTGGAGCTCTCAGCCCACTGGTGGCAAAGAGATCAGCATGCTATCTTCCATTACATCTCCTTCATGAGATTTCTATTGTATGTACATGTGACTTTTATTATGGCATGAGCAATATGGAAATATGTATTCATACAACATAACCTATATCAAACTATTCACCATCATGGAAAGGGGAGGGGAAAAACCTGAATCTTAAAATGTCAAAAAATAATTTTCAAAAATTCCTTCTTTGCATAACTGAAAAAAAAATTCAATTGGAAAAAATTAAATTAAATAAATAAATGAACAAAACATTACTTTGAAAAAAAGGAGATTATAGATGATGCTTTGATAGCACTAGGTACAGAGCCCATACACAAATCTGTATCAAAGTTTCAGGGAAAGGGGGAAGACAACCAGGAACAGGAAATAGGGTCACAGTTCTGGAGTTAAAAGGAATGCTTTGTGACCTACTTGTACAAAAACATTTATAAATGCTCTTTTTGTGGTGGCAAAGAATTAGAAATCTAGGGAATGTCCCTCAATTGAGGAATGACTGAACATTGTGGCACATGTTGATGATTTCAGAAAAAAAACTGGAAAGAGCTGCAGGGACTGATGCAGGGTGAAATAAACAGAACTGGAAGAACATTGCATACAACAACAGCAATATCAGACAATGATTATCTATGAAAACCTGGCTACTCTCAGCAATGCAATGATCTGGGATAATCCTGCAACCAAGATTAGAAGGAAAGCAGAAAGCTGGGGGGGGGGGTGCTTTATAGCAAGTGTCTCTCATAAATATTTAGAGAATTTAATCAAATTTATAAGACTACAAGTCATTTCCAATTGAGAAATGTCAAGGGATATAAATAGGCAGGTCTCAGAAGAAAAAAATTAAACCTTTCTATAGTCATATAAAAATGTTCTAAATCAGTATTGATTAAGGAAAAGCAAATTAAAACAAGTCTGAGGTACCACTTCACACCTATCAGATTATATTAATTAATTGGCAGAAGAGTTATAGGAAAATTAGGTCTATTGGAGTTGTGAACTGATCCAACTGCTGGAGAGCAATTTGGAACTATGTTCAAAGGGGCATGAAATCATGCATACCCTTTGTTCCAGCAATCCAAAGAGATGTTTTAAAGGGTTGAAGAACCTATTTGTATAAAAATATTTATAGCAATCTTTATATTGGTGGGAAATAATTGGAAATTGAGGGGATGTCAATAATCAATCAATTAATTGGGGAATGGCTGAGCAAGTTGTGGTATCTTCTGGTAATGGAATACTATTTGCTATAAGAAATGATAAGAAGGGTGATTATTGAAAAAGAAAGGCTTACATGAACATGAAGTTATTGAAAAGTGATCAACTGAATGACAGCTTTTCTTAGAAATATAGTGAGCAAGGACAATTCTGAAGGACTTATGATGAAAAATGCTATCCATCTCTAGAGGGAAAAAAAAGTCTAAATACAGATTGAAGCATGTTATTTTTCAGTTTATTTTTTCATGTTTTTATGAGTCTTCTTCCACAACATGATCAATGTGAAAATATGTTTTGCATGATCACACAAGTATAACTAAGAATAAATTATTTACTTTCAGGGATGAGGGAAGGGAAATGTAAAGAAGAGAAAGAGATAAATTGGAATTCAAATGTTTTAAATTGTTTTTGCATGTAACTGGGGAAAAATAAAATTTTTAAAAGAAAAAAAGTACCACTAACCTAAACCATGTATTTAGGGTATAGCCCATCCCCAGATAGTGGTGGTGGTCCCTTAAGGACTACTGCTCTCTGCATTGAAAGGATAGCTTCTTAATAACAAAGCCATACATCAAGGCTTGGCTGGAGCTCTCATCCTGCTGATTTTGGTTTTTGTCTCTTCTTTCTTCCTCCTAATAAATGGTTAGGCTTTTCCAACAGAAACCTGTTCCTTTCTTACCTCTCTCCACCCTGGCAGGATCTCTAGTCACAGGTCTACTTGAAACAGCTCTGCCCATCCTTTTACCTTTAAAAAAAAGAATAAGCACTGTCAACTCACCATTTTGCATTTCTCACTCTGGGAAAAATCTGCTACAGTCCTATCTTAAGCACTGTTCTGTAACAGGCAAGCCATTTTGCTTTCTATGTCACTTAACCTCTCACAGCACAATCTGAAAAATAAGAAGGCACGACTAGATGATATCTGAGTATTTTCCATTTTAAAGATTCTATAATATTATTTCCTGGTTCTGATGGTGTAGGGAATAGAAAATGATATATTCTACTACATTGCATTTACATTTACTATGAAAGCAATAGTTCAGTAACCTAGTCTATTTGAAACTTGAATAATTATAGTTGTTCTTTTAAACTTCTGGTTTTCTTTATTTTTTTATCTTAATAACAATTTCCACCTGAGTTTTCTAGAGTTATATAATCCAAATTGTCTCTCTCCCTTCTTCCCTCCCCTCCATGTATTATCTCAAAAAATGTTTCCGTAATATTCATTTTTGTTAGTGAATAATCTTATAAAACCAAACTTCTGAAACATATACCCTAATAAACAAGTGATGCCATAGCCTTCCATCTGTGTTCTTATTCCAATAGTTCTTTCTCTGAGGGTGGGGAACATTCTTTTTCATAAGTCCCTCAGAATTGTTCTGGGTCGTTGTATTGCTGTTAGTAGCATAATCTATCATATTTCATCATTCCACAATTCACTCAGCATCAGTTCATGCAGATCTTCTCACCTTTGTGTTCATCCCATTTACAATCACAGTTATGATTACCATTTGTGTATTCCCCTCCATCTTATTTTCCTCTTTTAATCCTGTGCTTTCTCCTTTTATTCCTTCCCTCCACATCAGTGTTTTGCTTTTAATCATTTCCTGTCCTTTATATTACTCCCCTTCCCACAACCATTCCTACTTCTCTGTAGGGATTTTAATCACCCCCCAACTTCTCCCTTCATTATATTACTACCATCCCCATCATCTCCTTTCCTATTCCCCTTCTACTTCTCTATAGAGTAAGATAGAATTCTATACACCAATGAATCTAGCTGTTCTTCCCTCACCTAACCAATTTCAATGAAAGTACCCTCATCTTCCCCTCCACTGGAATAGTTGTACCACCACCTCCAAGCTTCTTTATGTGACATAATTTATTCTGTTTTACTTCTCTCTTCCCATTTCTCTTAGTGTAATCCTTTCTTGATTTTATTTTTGCATATCATCCTAAACAGCTTACTAACACACCCTCTGGCTATATTTATTTCTTCTAACTACTATGGTGATGATAAAAAGATTTTTAAGGGTTACAAATATCATCTTTCCATTTAGGAATAAAAACAATCTAAGCTTATTGAAGCCCTTAATTTTTTCTCTTTTTATTTATCTTTTTATACTTCTTTTGAATTTTGTATTTGGATATCACATTTTCTGTTCAAGTCTGATCTTTTCTTCAGGAATGCTTAGAAATTTTGTATTTTATTAAGAGGTCAGTTTTGAATGGTTGGTGATTCTTGGTTGTAAACCCAGTTCCCTTGCCTTCCATATTCCAAGCCTTCTGGTCCTTCAATGTGACTAGTGCCAGATCCTGCTTAATCTTGACTGGGACTCAATGATATTTGAATTGTTTCTTTCTGGCTATTTGCAGTATTTTCTTTGGAAGCTCTTGACTATTACATTCCTTGGAGTTGTCATTTGGGGATTTATTACAGAAGATGATCTGTGGGTTCTATCAATTTTGATTTCATCCTCTTGTTCTAGAATATTAGGGTAGTTTGATAATTTCTTGTAATATGATGTCTAGGCTTCTTTTTGTGGTTCTGACTTTCAGGTATTCCAATCATTCTTAAATTGTGTCTCCTGGGTCTATTTTCCAGGTCAATTTTTTTCCAGTAAGCTATTTCAGATTTTCTTCCCTTTTTCATTAAAAAAATTTTTTCTTACTTCTATTTGTCCAATTCTAATTTTTAAAGAATGAATTTCCTCCATGACCTTTTGATTCTCCTTTTTCATTTGGTCCATTCTTTTTTTTCCATAGAACTCTTCTTCATTGGGGTTTTTTGCCTCTTTTCCCAATTGACCAATTTGACTTTTTAGGTTGTTATTTTCTTTTTTCCATTACTTTCATTACTTTTCCCCAGTTTTCTTCAACTTGTCTTATTTGAATTTTGGATTTCTTTTCAAGTTCTTCCAGTGCCTAAGACCAATTCCCATTTTTCTTTGAAGTTTTGCATGTGGTTGCCTATATCTCACCATTCTCTGTTGATTCTGTGCTTTGCTCTTTGTCACCACAGAAATTTTCTATGGTTAGGTGTTTCTTTTGCAGTTTGATCATTTTCCTGGCCTTTTTTTCCCCCCTGTGGACTAGGAGTTCTGAAAGCTGATGATTCTGTTTCCCCTTCTGACTTACAGGTCTCAGCACTCCAAGCTGATTTTCCCTGGGACTAAGGGTTTCACCACAGCACAGGATTGAAAGAGCCAAGCACTAGGGACTTCCATCCATTACTGCAGGCTAGTGTCTGAGACTTCAAGGGGTAGGTCTGACGTCTGGGGTGCTCTGCCCATAATTGGCCTATGCCCAGGCGCAGAAACTGGTGAGTAGGTCAGAGTGAAGTCAGCCAGCACTCCTCTGTGTGCAGTTTTGTTTCTGGTTCCCCCTTATCTCTTGAAAATCCCATGAAAACTGACTCTTCCTACCTTTCAAGTTGTGTCCAGCAGGAGTGCCACCTCAATCCATCTTGCTGTTGGTCTTCAACTCTTGTCATTCTGAGGCACTTTTAAAAAAATGGTTTGAAAGAATTGTCAGAGCAGTTTCAGCTTTCACTGTTTTTAAGCTACCATCTTGGTTCTTCCCCCTCCAACTTTCTTAAAGCTATAATTAGATCTAAAAACATCTAAGAGAGACTGATACAGGTATCTCCCAACTAAGTTGTCCATAGTAGCAAATATACTAAGTGTAAGTCAGAATTTGAATGCAAAGTCTAACTTATTACAAGGGTTGAACTCTATTATACCATTAGATAGCATCTTTAAACTTCATTTTTCCTGTATACAATAGACAAGAAACATTGCTTAGGATTTTCTATGACTAGTTTTGCATCATTGGGATAGAAATAGGAATCAGAGAATCAGACTTCAGACATATGATTTGTAACTTAACTTGTCATACCCAATTTCCCAAAGGGAAAAGAAAGGTTCACTTGCTTCGGTTTAATTATGTAGGTGGTCCTTGCACTACCCTATGACACACCTGTGCCTGGATATATGAATAACACTGTCAATACCATGCGCCTCTGGTCTGCTCGGGCACCAAATGACTTTAACCTCAGAGACTGTGAGTACTGAATTGGGTTTTTGATATTTTTGCCATTTCTCTTTTTAAATTATGTGACTAGTGGTTTTTTTTTCAATTATATCTATATGGAGTTTTCATTCTAAATATTTTATATAAAAAGTCAATTTGAGAAAATGTCTTAATTTAAATATCTTTTCACTAACCAAGATGCCATTTTAGAGAGCAAATAGAGTCAAGGAGGAAATTTTTATGATAGTCACATATATGGGGCCATTATATCCCTATGCAGCAACACAGAATATAAGCATTTTGAAAACCATTTGACTTTGGGGTCATTTTTCATTTTCTAGTAGTTGTCCCATAAATTACATAGTAAGTACTGTATATAATCTCAGGTAACTTGAAATGACAAAATATTTGTGTTTTTTTTTGACCATTCTCTTTAGTTAATGTTGGTGACTATATTCAGGCAGTTCTGGACCGAAATCTTGCTGAAAATATCTCTCGTGTCCTTTATCCCAATGATAATGTAAGTGATTCTACTTAATTTTTAAAATGGAAGCTGACCCTTTCAGAAAAGGCATTTCTTAGTACTCAATTCACACATTATTCAGATCATAAAATGCTGAATCTGGATTAGGCATTTTCCTGATAGAAGTGAACAATTCATCATATGCATGGAGCCAAATTTAATATTTAATATTCAATTTATAGCTAAATAAATTGATTTAAAATGAAAACTCTTTTGGAAAATGAGGGGATGCCCTTCGATTGGGGAAAGGCTGAACAAATTGTGGTATCTGTTGTTGATGAAATATATTGAAAGGAATAAGGAACTGGAGGACTTCCATGTGAACTGGAATGACATCCAGGAATTGATGCAGAGTGAAAGGAGCAGAACCAGGAGAACATTATACACATTATACATTGTTGCACAATCAAATTTAATGGACTACTCTACTTGGAACAATGCAATGATTCAGGAAAATTCTGAGGCACTTATGAGAAAGAATGCTATCAATATCCAGAGAAAGAACTATGGGAGTAGAAATACAGAAGAAAAACAACTGCTTGATCACATGGTTCGATGGAGATATGATTGGGGATGTAGACTCTAAACAATCACTGTAGTGCAAACATGAATAATTTGGAAGTATATCTTGATCTGTGACACATGTAAAAACCAGTGGAATTGCTTGTTGGCTACAGGAGAGGGGTAGGAGGAGGGGAGGGGAAGAACATGATTCATGTAAATATGGAAAAATATTCTAAAATAAATAACCTTTTTTTAAACAGTTTAAAAAATAAAATAAATGACAAAATTTTAATACTCTCTTTTTTAAAAAATCACATATTCTGTCTTAGAATTAGTACTAAGCTTTTATTTTAAGACAGAAAAGTTGTAATGACTAGTCAATTGGGGTTAAGTGACTTGCTCAGGGTCACACATTAGGAAGTTTCTAAGGACAGATTTGAACCCAGGACCTCCTGTTTATAAGCCTGCTTCTCAATCTACTAAAATATCTAGTTACCCCTTGAATATTCTATTAGCAAGATAACTATTAGCAAGATAACACTTCCTTTCCAAAAAGAAATTTAATTTATAGAGTCTAAAGACCTTGACTGCATCCACGCTTCATATTTCTTAGCCTTTTTAAACAGCTAGCACAAGTAAGGTATAAATCACTCAACTTGCAAGTACATATTATGTCATATACCAAGCATTGTATGAGGTACTTGGGAAGATACACTGGAAATAAATTCCTGCCCTATAAGATACCAATTTATAACTTTGACACAATATTACTTAGAATATTAGAAAACATTAACAAACACCAGAAAATTAGAAAACTAAAAACAAGGTGATTTCTGAGATCTGAGAGGGGAAGTCTTCCAAGCAAGTAAACAAAGGAAATTGCTGAGGTGTTTTTAAATTGAATTTTAATAGATGAGTGGAAATTTAAGAGCTGAAGAGGGTGAGAGAATGAATTTCTGGATTGGAGAACATCTTGAGCTAAGGTGTAAAGAGGCATGAAAGTACATATTCAGGGAAAAAATGTGTGGAGGGAGTTAACATGACATAACATCCCCAAGTGACAGAAGACTTGAATGTCAGGCAAAAGAATTACCATTTAACTACTAGGACAATAAGAAGTAACCTAATGATTTTAGAGCAAAGGAATAATGGCCAGATCTATGCTTATAAAAGATTATTCTAACAGCAGTGTAAAGGATAGGTTAAAGAAAGAAGCGAAAGCAGATGGAAAAAATCTGCTAGATGTAAGTGCTGATTAGGGTTTGAATTAAAAGCATGACAAGAATAAAGATGAGGGGGAAGTTGGGAATTGTAAACCTTAAAATTTCTTAGACTTATGAATGTTGGAAATTTCCCCATTGGGAAATTTCATACTTGAAAAATTTCCTACTGATAGTAAGAACTCTATTGGAATATGAAACTCCTTGGCATGGGAGGATCCTTCTCCTCCCTACTTAAGACTACTTTAGGACAGAAACCTTTTGCTAAACAATAGAAAGGGCTTTGACCTATGCTTAAGCATAGAACAGGAAGTTCTTTGAGTCATGATTGATTTTAGAATTGATTCAATAGAGATACTTGGAATGACAGAACCAGGTCTTGGAAACTACAATCTCCACCCTACTCAGGGAAACAGGATTTAGGAAGGGCTGCAGCAAAGATCAAGATTTAATTATTTGAGAATATGACCTTCAACAGACATGTGCAAAGGAAACAGACCTCTGGGCGGTCCTGGGTTAAGCTAGAGCCACCATTGGCACAGGAGAGACATCAACAGTGATTGGTAGATGTGAGAACTGAGGGGAGGGAACTTAGATGGTTTCCTTAAAGATAGCGGGGTCTGAGGACAGGAGGAGGAGGTTTTGCTCTGAGAGGTCTGAGAGGAGGGCTTGCTCTGAAGGAGGCTGGAGGTGGAGGCCCCTGAGACTGTTTCTCCATTTTGGTCACGTGAGTGATAGGGACTGATCTCTTTTCTTTGCCTCAGCTATCTAAGGGCTTGGGCCTTTGGCCCAGCCTAAGCAGGGGTATTTAAGCCCTATTCCCTTCTCTTCCCCCCCCCTCTCTAATACCTTTCTTCCTCCTGTTTGTAATTAAAAACTCCATAAAAGGTTGACTGCTGACTTGAGTTTTCATTTAGGAATTACATAGCTGAATTCCTTGGCAACCTTAAATTAATATATATCAGTCTTTTAAAGTGATTTCCATATCACATTGTGGCGACCACGAAGAAATTCTAAAGAATTCTCTCAATAAACTTCTGAAATTCCTTGCCTTTTTACTCTACCTTCTCACCACTTAGTCCCTTTTAACAGCAAACTTGGCTTAAAGACACAGCTGCTAGAACACGTGAGTATAAAAAACTTTTTCTCTCTTCTCTTTTCTCCTTAAGTTAAATTGGAATCAGCAGTTTTTCTTTTTCTTCCCTTTAATCTTAAGGGACAGCTGGGTAGCTCAGTGGATTGAGAGCCAGGCCTAGAGACAGAAGGTCCTAGGTTCAAATTGGACCTCAGGTACTTCCCAGCTGTGTGTCTCTGATAGTTAGATAGAAAACAGCTGTTTTAAATCTCAGCAACAGGACCCTAAAGTCCTGGCTGGAAGAGCTGTTTCTAAATATCCTTTCCCTTAAGGAACAACTTCCTAGGTTAGAAAAAAAAACCCTGTGGAAAGTTTGATGCTTTGCCCTGCTCCCCACGTGTTTTGTGAAGACTATTATAGAAATAATTACTATATATATATATATATATATATATATATATATATATATATATATGTACTACATTCTTTGACATTTATATGGCAGCTAAAGAATTAGAGGCATTGAGGAATGCAGGATACCTCCAAATTTTTATATTAATAGGTACTGTCATTTTTGTACTCCTCAATACTATATTTAGAGATGCTAAAATAAAAAATATTGAGGATAAAATAGAAAAAATTGAGGATAAAATGCAAGCCCAATTAGAAGATCTAAAATGTTTCTTACAGGATCAATTGGCAAACACCCACTCTACCAGAAACAGACCTGTTTCTGAACCTTTGAATGAGGAAATTTCCTTCCCTGAAATAGAGATGGAAAACACCTTCCCTATAGCCCAGTTAACAGACTGCTTCTCTCATGCAGTGCAAATCTTGACTGAATTTAATCCCCAAAACCCTTCCCCTGCAATCCCAGTTTCTCATGTTCCCTCTCCTACAGAAAACCAAATTCCAACGCAAAGGAGATCTTGTCCTCCTAGAGAAACCTGTCCTTGTCAAACTGACCCACAGGTACAAAATTCAACTAGAGGCCTGTTTCCTCTAAGAGAAGTACCTGAAATAGGATGGAATAGGGATGTGGTGACTTTAAGACATAGGATACCATTTACTCCCCAAGAAATAAATGAATTTAAACGAAATATCCCCACATATGAACAAGATCCTTTTCTAGTAGCAAAAAAGATGGGAGACATATAGTATAATCCATCTTTCAAGGACATTGAGAACTTGCTACAGGCTTTTTTAACTGAACGTGAAAAAAATAAAATAATTGCTTATGTCAACAAAACCCGGGGGCATAATGCAGCACATTGGCCATCTCAGGATCCCGAATGGGACTATAACAATCCTAAGGATTATCTACAACTATACCGTTGTAGAGAGGCCATCCTCACGGCAATGAAGGAATGTGCAGACAGTACAGATAAGTGGATGGAACTTGAAAAAATTAAGCAAAAGGAAGAAGAAACACCCTCCAGATTTATGGATAGAATAATCGAGTTTGGAGACAGATACTTAGATTGGGACCTAACTAAAGAGAGTAGCTTAAGACAAGTTAGAAGGATCTTTGTAAATAACTCTTGCAAAGCAATTAAGAATTATTTTAGAACACAATGTCCAAGATGGTCAGATATGGACCTTGAAGAATTGCAAAAAACAGCTATAGATGTTTTAAAGGGAAACAAAGAAAAGGAGGAAGAAAATAATGATGACATGGAGGAAATGAAGAAAAAAATGAAATATTTAATAGATAGGATAACTAAATTAGAAAGTGGACATGATAATGAACCAACGGCAATTGCCCCTCTCCAGAAATCCAATTATCAATCCATTATTTGCCACTTCTGTGAGAAGAAGGGCCACAAAATGATGGAATGTAGAACCTTTCTTAAGATGATTGGAAGGAATGCACAGTTTAATAATAGCTTTAGAAATAATAACTATAGAAATTATGATAATGGTCATAGAAACCAGAATCCTAGAAATTATAATAATGACTATGGAAATAACTATAATGAATATAGAAATAAGAACTTTAGAAACCAGAATTATAGAAATAGGAATTGGGAAAATAATGACAATGCTCCAAATGAAGAAAATTATAATGATAATGAACAACAACAATATATGAGAAATGGCTCTCATCCAAAAAATACTCGAGGTACTAATGACCCTCAGAGAGGTGCCCTTCAGGGGGGTGCCCAAGGAATATCCCAAACACAATGATGGTGTCCAGGGGGGGGCTGGGGCACAGGAATCAGATTTCCTTTGATTTCCTGGACCCTGATGTCCTATTATCCATTGTCCCTATCCACTGCCCCCGCATACTAATGAACCCCATGTTACCTTAAAGGTGGGTAACACCTATTATGATTGTCTATTAGACACCGGACCTTCTTAGTCTGTATTAAAGAGAACACCTGATTTACAATGTTATTCTGTTGGCTCAGAGAATGTAATGGGAGTATCAGGAATAATCCAAAGAGTTAAAAGACTTCCTCCTAGAATGGTGTCTATAGGACCTCTAGAGGTACAACACTCCTTCCTTTTGATGCCTGACTCCCCTTTAAATTTGCTGGGGAGGGACCTTCTATGCAAACTCAGAGCCACAATAACCAGCTCCCCAGATGGTTCATTATCATTAGAAGTACCAGAGGAATCTTTAAATTTACTCCCTGTAATTCTCTCAGAGAGTCAGTAGAAAAAAGAGCATCCCGTCTTTGCAATACCTAATGATATACCAAAGTCTCTTTGGGCCACATCTTCTTCCGATGTAGGTTTACTTAAGTCGGCTGTTCCTGTGCAGATAAAAACTAAATCTATCCCGCCTCCTTCTTTCCCTCAGTATCCCCTCTCAAAGGAGGCAATTGAGGGTATTACACCAGTTATTAACTCATTAATAGAACAGGGAATAATAATCCCTTGCAAATCTGAATTCAACACGCCCATCCTGCCAATTAAAAAAAACAAAAAGAGGGCCCGATGGCAAGCACCTCTATAGATTCGTACAGGATCTAAGGGCAGTGAATAATCACGTTATAAAGAGACACTCCGTAGTTTCTAACATACATACTATTATTTCATCTATTCCTAGCACAGCTACATACTTTACAGTAGTAGACTTGTGTTCAGCTTTCTTTTCAATACCTATACATGAGAACTCCAGGCATATTTTTGCTTTCACCTGGAAGGGCTCACAATATACCTGGTGTTGGCTGCCACAGGGTTATGTGGAAAGTCTGAGCTTATTTGAGCAAATTTTGAGTCAAGACACAGACAATATAACATTTAAAAATAGCAAATTAATCAAATATATAGATGATCTACTCTTGGCTTCAACAGATGCAAAAACATGTCAAGAAGATAGCAAACACCTTCTTTTGGAATTGCACAAAAGAGGACATAAAATCTCTAAGGATAAAGTTCAGTGGTATCTCCAAAAAGTAGAATATTTGGGATTCATCTTGACTGCAGGTGCTCATTATATTTCTCCAAAACAAATTGAGAATATTCAAAAATTGAGTGCTCCTACCCCTAAGAAACAGCTGAGAGCAATTTTAGGAGCAACAGGGTTTTGTAGCAATGGATTCCTTGCTATGGGGAAATTACTAAACCCCTTATAGCATTAACAAAGGATTCGGTTCCTGAACCCCTCAAATTAGAGCCTGAACACTTGTCAGCTCTATCAGACCTAAAAAAGGCTATCATGTCTGCCCCTGCTCTAGGCATCCCAGGTTACAACAAGCCATTTACTTTATATGTGCATGAGCGAAGAGGAGTAGCCTCTGGTGTGTTAACTCAGACTTTGGGACCTTCTCAGAGCCCAATTGCTTATTATTCTGCCCAACTAGACCCTGTAGCAGCAGGAGCACCACCATGCCTTAGAGGAGTAGCTGCTACAGCCTTACTAGTAACAAAAACCGTTGATTTAGTATTGGGATGTCCATTAACAATAATGTGCCCACATGAGATAGAAGCATTATTGATAAAACATAGAACACAGGCATTCTCGGATCAGAGAATTACAAGGTATGAAATAACCTTATTAAATAGTGAAAATATTACCTTGAAACGCTGTTCAACTCTTAACCCTGCCACCTTGCTTCCAGATTTACCTACTTCAGGAGAGCCATTACATAACTGTGAAACATTAGTGTCCATGGGAGAAAAGCCTCGAGATAATCTCTTGGACACTCCCCTAGACAATGCAGATCTGATTTTATTTACCGATGGTTCCTCTTTTATGAGGGATGGCATACATTACATTGGAGCTCCTGTAGTCTCAGAATTTGCCACTGAATGGTCAGCTTCACTACCTTCTAACATTAGCGCTCAAGGAGCAGAACTCATAGCTCTAAAACAAGCTTGTATAATTGCCAAGGATAAAAAGGCAACAATTTATACGGATTCTAGATATGCTTTTGGCATTTGCCACTCAGTCGGAATGCTATCGATCCAAAGAGGATTTTTAACCTCATCTGGAAAATCCATAGCTAATGCAGAAATTATTAATGAAGTTCTTTCTGCTCTCCAGCTTCCTGAAGCCCTAGCTGTAGTTCATTGCTCTGCCCATACAGGTGGCTCTGACCCTGTCTCTAGAGGAAATGACCGAGCAGATGCCGCTGCAAAGCTAGCAGCCATAGAAGGACCTGGATTAATTTTAACATTAACAGCCACTGATAATTTAAATTTATCACTTTCCTATAATGAAAAGGAAGTGGAAAAATGGAAACAAAAATTTAAAGCAAAACAGATTAATGAAGTGTGGGTGTCATCTGAAGGAAAACCCCTGCTCCCTAGAAGTTTCTATAACCAAATTTGCCAATCTATTCACAAAAATGGTAATTTTGGCACCCAGGGCATTGTGGACTCTGTCAAGAGAGTATGGATAGCCTCTGGTATAACTACTATAGCCTCTAAAGTATGTTCAGCCTGCTCCATTTGCCAGGCATATAACCAACATGCATATCGTGGAAAAGCCTTTGGGGGACGTCCTCTGGCTTACACACCTTTTGAACATCTACAGATAGATTTCATAACAATGCCAAAGGCTGGATGTTATAAATTTTGTCTAGTAATTGTAGATCAACTAACCAGATGGCCGGAAGCATTTCCTACAATCCGAGCCACAACAGATTTTGTTGCAAAGATACTTTTAAAGGAAATTATTCCTCATTTTGGCCTGCCAACATGTATTGACTCTGATAGAGGGAGTCATTTTACCGATTCTGTCTTAAACCAAATATATTCTTGCTTGGGGATAACTCCAAAATTCCATGTTCCATATCACCCTTAGAGCTCAGGCCAAGTGGAGAGGATGAATAAAGAACTTAAGACTATGATTGACAAATTATGCACTGAGACCCATTTAAAATGGCCTGAAATTCTCCCTCTCGCCCTATTTTATCTTAGAAGCAGGCCTAGAGGAGACTTACATATTTCACAATTTGAGATGCTTTTTGGACATCCGCCTATACAGGCTAAGCCTTTCTCCCTGGCTTATACATCGCTATTAGGGGGAGATATTACTATTGCTTCCTATATACAGGAGTTACAACACAAACTACGTGAACTTCATGAATCCGGAGCTGCAGTACAAGCTGGACCATTAGACTTTTCTCTGCATGACCTGAACCCAGGAGATAAAGTTTATATCAAGAATTTCAAGCGAAGTGGAGCAACTCAACCTTCAGGGGAAGGACCATTCCAAATATTATTAACTACTCCAACATCTATAAAGATTGGAGAAAGGGACTCTTGAATTCACTGCTCACATGTGAAGAAAGAATCTTCTGCTGAGACTGATTGACTGTATCCTATCATATGAACTGTGACTCTATCTTATCATATGAATTGGAGATAATAATCCATAGACAAATGGATGCTGTTTTTCAAAAAACACATTGAATTCCTGATTTTTTCTTATTTTTCTTATTTCTTTTCTTTTATTTTTTGATCAGAATATTTGATTTTTTTCTCATTTTTTGTACTGAAGGTACACATAATTAATATTAATATTATATTTTTTCCTGCAGTAATACAATAATATATATACTCTTGCTATAATATCAATATATGCCTAAAAGCTTTAAACTATGGGAACCTGCCATGTATTGATAAAATATTATAGGACTGTGATTAATGTTTGTGTCTGATTCCAGGAAAAGGGATAAAAACAAGGAGCACAGACTAAACCTGAACAGTGCCAATAGAGCACACAAGAAATATTAAAGTGAGACTCGAGGTTACGACGCTTAACTTATGTTTAAGTCGTATTACTTCCTTGTATCTACACTCTTTACATAGTACTCAAACAAGTACAAAGCTTGACTATCATGCTGGCTCCCTATATCCCTGAAGGAAAATAAAATCAGACAAGGGAATGACATTTCCCCATCAAAATAGAATTCTAATTCTTTTCTTCTTATATTATGGCAACTTCCTGTAGTCTTGGCTACAAATGGCTAAGTGAAATATTACTGCATTCTATCCTACATACTTGTGGGATAGAAATTACTTTAAACTGGACCTATACAAGGCCTATTTTGAATTTTTCTTATGTTTTTGATTATTTTTCTATTCTTTTGATAATTGACACATACACCCCCATAACTGAATATTGCATTCTGAGCTAAACTTGATATTTTTTAATACTTACGTCAGGGGGATTGTATTTTAATTTAAATTCTAAGAATTTTTGAATTTTTTTTGTTTAAGATTGTATTTTTATAAAAATCCAAGAATTTTGAATTTTGTTTAAGATTATACTTTTGTAAAAATTCAAGATTTGATTTTGTTCGAGAAAAGATCTTCAAGAAAGAAGCTTGAAACTTTTATATCCAGAGAATGAACTGTTGCAGAACGATGCCGAAAACCTACACTTCAAGAATATCAAGAATGAACTTTGGATATGATTGATTGGACTGAACTTTTGATTGAACATTTATTGTAATTGTACACATTTATGCCAAAAGGGACTGCCCCTAATTTGGCTTTCTGTCAATGAGCCTAGCAAAACATTGGTTTTGCTTTCTTTTCTTTTCTATTTCCTCTCTCGCTATTCTAATTCTCTTTAAAAAATTGAATATTGTGTATATCTATAGTTAGTATTGAATTCAGAATTACCAAATTGATTATGTTGTTTGATCAATGGGGAGACTGGTCTCCCACGATCATCAGGGGGGATTGTAAACCCTAAAATTTCTTAGACTTATGAATGTTGGAAATTTCCCCATTGGGAAATTTCATACTTGAAAAAATTTCCTACTGTTAGTAAGAACTCTATTGGAATATGAAACTCCTTGGCATGGGAGAATCCTTCTCCTCCCTACTTAAGACTACTTTAGGTCAGAAACCTTTTGCTAAACAATAGAAAGGGCTTTGACCTATGCTTAAGCATAGAACAGGAAGTTCTTTGAGTCATGATTGATTTTAGAATTGATTCAATAGAGATACTTGGAATGACAAAACCAGGTCTTGGAAACTACAATCTCCACCCTACTCAGGGAAACAGGATTTAGGAAGGGCTGCAGCAAAGATCAAGATTTAATTATTTGAGAATATGACCTTCAACAGACATGTGCAAAGGAAACAGACCTCTGGGCGGTCCTGGGTTAAGCTAGAGCCACCATTGGCACAGGAGAGACATCAACAGTGACTGGTAGATGTGAGAACTAAGGGGAGGGAACTTAGATGGTTTCCTTAAAGATAGCGGGGTCTGAGGACAGGAGGAGGAGGTTTTGCTCTGAGAGGTCTGAGAGGAGGGCTTGCTCTGAAGGAGGCTGGAGGTGGAGGCCCCTGAGACTGTTTCTCCATTTTGGTCACGTGAGTGATAGGGACTGATCTCTTTTCTTTGCCTCAGCTATCTAAGGGCTTGGGCCTTTGGCCCAGCCTAAGCAGAGGGGGTATTTAAGCCCTATTCCCTTCTCTCCCCCCCCCTCTCTTTCTCTCTCTCTCTTCTCTCTCTCTCTCTCTAATACCTTTCTTCCTCCTGTTTGTAATTAAAAACTCCATAAAAGGTTGACTGCTGACTTGAGTTTTCATTTAGGAATTACTTAGCTGAATTCCTTGACGACCTTAAATTAATATATATCAGTCTTTTAAAATGATTTATATATCACAGAATGTTGTGGTAGAATTTAAATCAACAGAATGTTGTGGTAGAATTTAAATCAACAGAAAGTGGGAATTAGGGAGCAAGTATCAAAGATAACACTAACGTAATGAACAGCAAGAGACACAAGTAGATTAAAGAAAATTAACTTGATTTTTGGACATGACAAGTTTGAAGTTTCATTTATTATTGGGGCATGCAGTTAGAGATATCTTGTAGGCAGTAAGAAGTACAGGTTTGTAGCTGAGAAGAGAGGTGAGGATTGGAGATACAGATTTGTGAGTCATTTGTATTGAGGTTATATTTAAACCTAGGCGAATAAATAAAAGCCATCATAGAGTATGTTGAGAAGAGGTCCAAGGACAGATCTTTGGAGAATACCTATAAGAATGAAGAATCTGTGAACAGATCAAAGAAGGAACTACTAGAAAGATATAAAGATCAAGAGTATATTGTGTCAGGGGCAGCTAGGTGACTCAGTGAATTAAAAGTCAAGCATAGACAGGAAGTCCTGTGTTCAAATCTGGTATCAAACACTTCTCAGCTTTGTGACCCTGTGCAAGGCATTTAATTTCCACTGCCAAACCTTACTACTCTTTTGACTCAGAACCAATACATTATATTGATTCTAAGACAGAAGTTAAGGGTTTATTAAAAAGAGAGTATGGTGTCTCTCAAGTTAATACAGGAAAGAAAGGTGTTATGTTAGTATCTAGAAGGTAATTGGTAAACTTAGAGAAAACAATTTCAGTAGAGGGAGGAGAAAATGAAAGCTGAAGTGCAAAGGGACTGAAGAAAGGTGAACCTTTTCTCATATTAATATTTTTGAATGTATAAATAGAATGAACACTAATAAAAATAATTTTAAAGAACTTTCACAGACCCTAAGTTACAAAATCTTACTCCATGATGAAATATAAATTGTTCAATTTGTAAAGTCCTATGCAAATTGGCTCCAGCCTACCAGCCCTCCTTTCTAATCGCATTAGACATTGCTTTCCCTCCTTTACTTCACCCATAATTTTCTGTGTCTACCTTTCCATTCTCTAGCTTCATTGCTTCCTTGGAATACACTACTTCCTTACCATTGACTCATAGAGTTTTCTTCCTTTAAGATAAAGCTGAAAAACTATCATCAGCATGAATATTTTCTTGATCGTTCTATCTGATGATGTCCTTCCCCCCCCCAAAATTATTTCATATTTAGTTATTTTGTATATGTTTGCATTTATTAATTTTTATTTATATATGTATGTTATATCTTCCATTAGAATGAAGACTAATTGCACATAGAAATCATTTCATTCTTTGTACTTGCTTCCTTAGTGCCTGGCATACTTTAGGTAGTTAATAAAAACTTGTGATTTATCAGTCTCCTCCCTGAAACCTTTGATGATCCCTTCCCCTATCTGACAGTGTACATGTACACATGTGTATGCAGATATACACAAACACAGATGTTATTACACTCTCTCAAATCAAATCTCTATATATAATTTTCTTATCTATGTAAAACCCCCCTACTTTGGTGGAATATAACCCTGAAAGTGGGTATTGCTTTATTTTTGTCTTTTATATCTCTACTACCTAATAGGTTTTTTTTTTCACCCAGTACATATTTAATTAAGTCTAAATAAAAGATATCCATGAAAAAAAGCTCCATTCCCTATTTTGGCAGAATCTTATCATGCCTTTTATTCTGGAAAATATTCCTAAATATGGTATTTGGTTGTAGTTTTTTGAAGGAAAGGAGCTGAGATTAAAACAAGAGTACTTTGTTGTGGCTGCCACTTTACAAGATGTCATCCGACGCTTCAAAGCCTCCAAGTTTGGTACCAGTGATAATGTTCTGACAGTGTTTGATGCTTTGCCAGATCAGGTGAGGAATCTATCAATGTAGTCTTTGACAAGGAAATAGCCAGAGATTTAAGGTCAACTTTCTTTTTCTAAGTAAGAACTTTAAGATAGAACTCCTCAGGTAAGACAAACCAGAAATAGACTATTCAAATCGTTATAGCAATAGCCCAAGGGCTCTCAACTTTTTTTTGTGGTATGGACTCCATTGGTTATCCAATGATATTATGGACTGCTCAGAATGCTGTCTTTAAATCAATAATGTAAAAAACATAGGGTTACAAAGGAAACCAATTATATTTAAATATAATTATCAAAATATTTTTTAAAAACTAATTCACAGACCCAAATTAAGAATCCCTACCAAAATCCCTTGTAGGAAAACTTTTTATAGAAAATCAAAAAATGAATATCCAGTGCTTTTTAAGACACTTTTATCAGAAACAAACCATACTCAGGTATTTGGTTTTCCAATGTGCCGGGGAAGATATACATGTTATGGGATGCATTTGTTTAGCACATGGGCATAAAACATTTTTCAACCTAGAAAAACATTGATTTTTCTTCAAGAAATTTCCTTCCTTGTTCTTTCCCCCAAGTAAAAACAAATCTGGAAGGAGTTTTAATTATTTTAAAATGAATATTTGATTAGATTCACACTTTAGGCAAGTAAAATACATCCTCTTCTAAGTTGGTGTGGTATTTCTGCAGGTTGCCATTCAGCTGAATGATACACACCCTGCCCTTGCTATCCCTGAGTTAATGAGGATTTTGGTGGACATTGAAAGATTGCCCTGGCATAAGGTTGGTAAAATACTTGGATTCATTTTATATTATTTTGACTTTAAAATATCTTTGATTGCAAGATATTGCCAAAAGCACCACTACATTATTTTTTATTAATTTCTTTAAACATCACTATTACTTCCTAATAAGTATCTTCCTCCCCTCACTAGAATTCTCCTTGTAACTAATTGGAACAGTAAAGCAAGACAAATATATTTAAAATATCTGATAATATATGCTTCATACCATTCCCATATTCTTCTTTCCTGATAGGATAGTTTCATTATACATTTTTTCCAAACTAAGTTTTCGAGAAAAATTTTTGTTACCAATTTTAAAATGAATGATGACTTCCTATTGTGCTTTATTGAAAATGTTAGCAAAACAAATGAAATTATTGGTGGAATAAGCATGTATTCATATTGAAAAATATTTTTTTCACATTTCTTTCAGTAGTAAACAGAACATAAGATAAAAAATTCTCATCTAAGAGTATGGCAGATATTTAACTGATTAATTCTAAGTGTTTCCATTGTTTGGGGAACTGATATTTTTTATTCAAAATATATAACAAAACAAAAGGGTATATTACTCATGTATTCCTCTAAAATAGTTTTCTGGAAAAATGTAAAAAGAAATATTAATGGGGATGTAGAATAAAGCAACAGATTATTGCCTTAATAGCGCTTGGCCGGAAAGGTGTCCTTTTTCCTGAAAATGCTATTTCCATGCAGTTCAATAAAAACCATTATGGAAATTAAATTTATCCAGCTGATGCAAGGAAAGATACAAATAACTAGGATCTGTGTTTGTTGAGGGAATCATTTTGACTAAGATGGTAAAGTTAACCTTCAATTTCCCTCAGGCCTGGAAAATCACAACAAAGACATTTGCATATACCAACCACACAGTCCTCCCTGAAGCATTAGAGCGGTGGCCAGTAGAACTTGTGGAGAAACTTCTCCCACGACATTTACAAATCATCTATGAGATCAATCAGAAACACTTAGATGTAAGTCTTTTTCAAACATTCTTACTACTGCCTTTGCATATGAGTAAATTTGTCTTAGTTTCAAAAGGAGAGTTTTGACTTTTATAAAATGTGATATCAAACATTATTTAATAGTTCAAGTGTTTTTATTTAAACTGAAGAAATTTCTATATTTGACCAGAAATCTAGTTTATTCGTTCACCTTCTTTAAAAGGTTCTCATTTAAAAATGAACCCTCACAGTATTAATTTTATATTACTTAACAACAATTTTATTTTTTAAAATGACTGATCCTTCTTTCTTCGTGTTATTAGAGAATTGCAGCATTGTTCCCTAAAGATGAAGACCGTCTGAGAAGGATGTCTCTAATAGAAGAAGAAGGAGGGAAAAAGATAAATATGGCCCATCTTTGTATTGTGGGCTCTCATGCTGTGAATGGTGTGGCTAAGATTCACTCTGACATTGTGAAGACTAAAGTGTGAGCCTTAGTTATTTTGACCCCTGAATTAACACAAATAGATTAATTAATTAACTTAGAGCCTATTAATTAGAGCCTACAGTCAGAATGGCTATAGCAAAAAATGTTTAAGATGTCAACCTTCTACACAAAGTTTCTAATGAAAAATCTTGACTTTATTCTGTTGGTCATTTTGAACCCACTTTTAGAAGCTAAAGGGATCCTTTACTTAATTTGATGTGTCAGTGCTGTTCAGTCAAGAAGCTGTATAGTCAATTAGAATTGTGCATTTTTAATTCTCCTTCACACTGACAATCAAAGATGTTAGTTATTCTTTTCTCATTTTTTTATTTTGCTAGTTTACTGACTTCTTGGAATACCCAGAAATTACACTGAGGTTTTATTGACTATTTTTGAACAATGCTTCAGTGATCCAAACTCCATAATTTTCTGACCTGTAGATTCAATGACTTCAGTGAGATAGAACCAGACAAATTTCAGAATAAAACCAATGGGATAACTCCAAGGCGCTGGCTCTTGCTCTGTAACCCAGGACTTGCAGAGTTAATTGCAGAGGTAACTATTGGAAATAGAGTACATTTCTATATGCAAATTAACATGTAGGAAATTCATGAACAAGCTTATCTGCTTAAAATAATAATAATACTTATGTAAAGACGAATTAACATGAGATCATATCAATGTAGGCCATGCTCTCCGATTAGAATTATAGAACTGTCAGTACTTTAAAGATAATCTAATCCTAAATATTCAATTTGTGGATATAGAAAATGAGGACCTAGGAAGTAACACAGGTATCCATTGGAAGAGTCTGAATAAAACCCAAAATTTTCTGATTTCTTATTCAATTTCTTTCTACTATGATTTTCAAAAATTTCTGGTATTCTATCTAGATGTATCCTAGTCAGTACTTTCTCTCAGTCTTCAGAGCTATAAAAGGGTCTAGAGGCCAGGAGAAAGGCTTTCTTTATTTTTAAAGATTTCAATAAGGGCAAAAACATAGAAGGAAAACAAAATCCCAACAGATAGAGTAGTTCCCCAAGAAAATATACTAATTCAAAATAGACTAGAATATGTCCTAATCGTGTTGCTTTCAACTTTACATGCATAATCTCCAGTGGTCTAAATATAAGGTAGGTATGCAGTCAAATATTATTTTGCAAATAAAATCTGATGGCCTTTTAAGTATTAAAAGAAAGTATCCCTTTAATTGAGTATTTCATTATGTAGTAAGTAAATTACCACTTATCATATATATAGAATCTTTTCCATGTGAAATTAGTATCATTGATAGCAAAGTACCAGCATATATATGCTATATGCTATATATGCTATATGCATATATAAGTCCCTGACGATACACTAATGTAACTTTTTTCTTTAAATTTGAAGAAAATTGGGGAAGACTATGTGAAAGACCTAAGCCAGTTGACCAAGCTGCACAGCTTTGTTCATGATGATATTTTTCTTTGTGAAGTGTCCAATGTGAAGCAGGTGAGATTTTTCAGCATGGAAATGTTCACCTGGATCTTTGCCTCCCTATTTTATGTTTGTATTAAAATGCTAAATACCAGGTATGTTCAAAGCAGAGGAGCTCTTATATTTCTATTTCAATAGGAAAACAAACTCAAGTTTTCTCAGTTTCTGGAGAAGGAATACAAATTAAAGATCAATCCATCTTCTATGTTTGATGTACAAGTTAAAAGGATCCATGAATATAAGCGACAACTCATGAACTGCCTTCACATCATTACAATGTATAACCGTAAGTATGTCCTTTCACATTTAGAAGGGCCCTTCCATACTCTTGGGAGTTGAAGAAGCAACTAACTGTGTTTTTAAACTTCTTCATCAATCCTTCCCCTTTCCCTATTCTCAATTCTTTTTAGGCATTAAAAAAGACCCTAAGAAACCATTTGTGCCTAGAACAGTTATAATTGGAGGCAAAGTAAGTTTATCTAATTGGATGGATTTTGAAGCTGAAATCTTTTCCTGTCATTTAGTACATACTAAATGTTTGAGTTGTTTGTTTTCACAAGGCTGCTCCCGGATACCATATGGCTAAAATGATCATCAAGCTAATCACATCTGTAGCTAATGTGGTGAATAATGACCCTGTTGTTGGAAGCAAATTGAAAGTCATCTTCTTAGAGAACTATAGAGTATCTCTGGCTGAAAAAGGTAGTATGATAATATTAGCTAACATTTGTGTAGCACTATAAGTTTTAAAAGGTATTCTATGTATTTTTAAAATTGATCATAGACTTCTGAGGTGAATGCTATCATTATCCCCATTTTACAGATAGAACAGACTTGGAGAGTTTCAAGTGATTTCCCCAAACGCACATAGCTATTAAGTGTCTGGGTTGGATTTAAATCCAGAGCTTTCCAAAACCAAATCCTTGAACCCTAAAGTATTCATTGAGCACTTAATTTGTACTGGGCAAAGTAATGAACAATATATGGGTTACATGTTGGAGAGAAAGCAATACTGTTGTAATGAGAAATGCTAGACATATAAGCTATATGGTATCATACTTGGTCGCAGAACTCAAGGTTTATATATCTCTATTTGTCTGACAATGAGACTGATGTTGATCAAAGTGAAAAACATCATGCTATACTTCAAAGTGTATTTCACCATCAAAGAAAATTTGATACCTGGGGTACCTAGACTTTTATTCTATTGAATTCTAGTCTTCTTTAAAAGACAATAAATATGCTCAGTTCTTAACCCTTAATCTTAGAACTCCACAGCTACCAAACTTTCTTGTTGTCATTGTTAAGTAAACCTAGGAGACATTGCTGTCATTTAGGAAGAAGGAAATATCAGGTTTCCAAGGCATGAGATTTGGATTTGTCTTAGACTGGCATTCTCCAAGAGGAAGTGTCAATATGTGAAAGTAAGCAGATTTGCTCAAAAGCTAAATTTCATTTTTTCTCAGCACTGGCACCCTTTCTCTGATTTATTCTCATACATTTACAAAGCACTCTCCACATGGAAATACCTGTTCTGCCTGCATTGATTTCTGAAATATCAACACTTTAAAGGAATTATTTTTATAGCATCTTGGGCCATTATAAGGGCATTTGAAAATTGTCATTCTGTGACCAACACAGGAAAACTTCATCATTTCCCCAGTTATTACAAGTTACAAAAATCTACCATCCTAGAGTTTTAGTTTCGATTTTTATAATATATAAATGTATTCTATAAGTAGAACATTGATATGGTATTTTTGGTATTTAAAGAGTTTCTTTGGGCAACACTCGTGTGCAAATAGTTAGAAGGTAATAATTTTGGCCTCTAGTCCCAAATATGTTTACATGTGCTCTAATTACGAAAATCTCAGGTGTAAGGAAATCTAGGCCATTGAAGAATAAAATACTAAAATAAAAACTCCAAAACTAAGAAATATTTAATTTTTTTTTCATTTGTGTTGACTAGTTCTGTGAGGAAAAGAGCTGGAGAATCAGAGATCAAAATCATTAACTTGAATATAAATTGTTGATAGTTATTCCAGCCACAGACTTGTCAGAACAGATTTCAACAGCAGGCACTGAAGCTTCAGGGACAGGCAATATGAAATTCATGCTAAATGGAGCTCTCACTATTGGCACCATGGATGGAGCAAATGTGGAAATGGCAGAGGAAGCTGGAGAAGAGAACCTATTCATCTTTGGCATGAGGGTAGATGATGTTGCTGCTCTGGATAACAAAGGGTGAGCTTCTCTTGTATTTTGGCAATTCACAATCTGGAAAGTCTTGGAAGTCCAAAATTTCATTCCATGAATTTCAAAAGACCTCTTTCAGGTAAAATATTTCATCCAGGGCAGTACATAAAGATAAAACATGATATAAATTCATGTACGTGGATTAATTTGTTATTTTATAACACTGACTTCTGAGCTGCATTTTGGTAAACAGGCATCATATCGATATGCATCATATGCATAATAATATGCATCATATTGATAAGATTGAATGATACCTTAGAGACCTATAAGACTTCATCTTATAAGTTAGTGAACAGACCAAGAGAGATTAATTAATTTACTCATATTCACTTTGGAAATAATAGAGAGTATTTGAGCAGGTTCTTTAAGTCCAAAATCACTATTGTTTTCACTATTTTCCAATACTACCGCTTCCCTGAAAGATCCCATCTCAATTCACTTTCAATTTGGCCTAAATTCAAACAACATACAAATTAATATTTTAAAATTCTAATTAAATCATTGGCATCCTCTCAAATTTTGAAAGCAGGCATTAGTAAGGGACAATGGCCCCTAAAAAAGATATGAAAATTTTCTTTTAATAAAAAAGAAATTCTTCTTTTAATAAAGTGGCAGGGAATTTTTTTCTTTGAATAAAAATATTTTTTTTTTAGTAAAGAGTTAGGGAGTTCTAGATACTGTTAAATAATTGTGTTGATTAGATCTGAATTAACTGAGTTTTCTTTGTTACAAGGGTGAGTTCACCAAGTAAGTAGTGGTCAGGAGAGATATCTGGAAATGATTATGATATGAAAATAACATTTTTTAAAAAGTGGTACTGGGACAGATTTGTAATGTTTATTTCTCCTCCCCTACAGAGAACCTGATTTATAGTAGGTCTAAAATTGGTAGTAATAATAATAATGATAATGTGCTTCATTATGGTTTAACTATTTACTTTTCATATATCAAGTTTCCTAGCCTTGCTATTATAGTTTAATACTAAATTCAATGTGATCACCTACCTATCTGTTTAGTTTTAAATATTTTTTAAAATCCTAGATTGAATTTAATGCAGCCTATTTGAAAATAATACCCTCTCATGCTTCATTTATGACAGAGCACATGGTATTAAAGAATTTTCATAATCTGTTTTCATTAGTCTTTTTATACATAATAACCTAATCACATTTGAAAGGCTTTAGGAAATAACTAAAGAGTATTTGTACACAATAATATTATAAACATGAAATCTGCCATAATTTATAATAATAGTTAATTAGAAATTCATGGATTTCTGATTCTGGAGCCAAGATGGTAGAGTAGTGTAACAGTTAAAATTAGTTTTTCTCTGCTAGAAGTATTATATTTTATGAGGTTTATTAAAGATTAAGAATTTAAGAGAATACAAGTAAGAAATCATGTGGCTAGGAGGACTGAGAGGCCCATTCAATTTCACTTACATCATGAGAGATGTGTCTGCTTGGAAGTGGAAGTAGGAAGAGAGAGAGCCATAGGCAGAGACCCTTTAAATAGTAATGTGTTCTTGGCCCAGGTGGGAACTCAGTTTTGTAACCAGTGAGGTTACAAAACATCTCCGGAACTAGAGCAAGGACTTCTGGGGATTGAAGTCCAGGGTTCAAATCTCCACTTTTACATCCCCCGTTTGAGCATTTGGGAAAAAGATTTTCCCCAAAGAGTCATGAAAACATAATCAACTTAAAGATTACAATAATTTGAGGATAAGAGAAAAAAAGAGAAAAACCAATGATTGCTAGATGCATTGACAAAAAGCCAGTTAGGGGGCAGTCCCCTTTGGCATGAAAGTATACTTACAAATAAATGTTCAATCAACCACACCCAAAGTTCAATTTTGATCTTCTTGTGCAGCTTGTGGTCTAGAGGCTTCTTCATGGTGTCCGAAGAGGATGACTGCCAGCAGTAGCTGATCAAGATGGTTTTCTAAAAACGCATCTTGGAGAAACGTGGCTTAGAAATCATTATCTAGGCTATCTTTCTTTCTTTTTTTTAATTTGAGAAGTTCTCATCCAATCTAGTGGTTGCCATAACTGTAACAGTTAAAATTAGTTTTTCTCTGCCAGAAGTATATTTTATGAGGTTTATTAAAGATTAAGAATTTAAGAGAATACAAGTAAGAAAGCACGTGTCTGGGAGGGCCGAGAGGCCCATTCAATTTCACTTACATCATGAGAGACATGTCTGCTTAGAAGCGGAAGTAGGAAGAGAGCGAGCCATAGGCAGAGACCCTTTAGTAATTTGTTCTTGGCCCAGGTGGGATCTCAGGTGAGGTTACAAAGCATCTCCGGAACTAGAGCAAGGGCTTCTGGGGCTTGAAGTCCAGGGTTCAAATCTCCATTTTTACAGTAGAAGCAGAGAAGCTCAAAAGCACCATGAGAATCCTCCCAGAAACCAATCTTAAAATAATGCCACAACATAAATCAGGAGTGAAAAAACCAACAAGGAGACAGTGAAGCAACTTTCAAGAAGAGAATAAGATTAAAGGTAGGCAGAGAACATCTGGGGCACTGGAATAAGAGGGGACAACAGCCAGCAGGAGGCTACAACAAGGAGTAAGGAAAAAGCCAAGAGCAAGCCTCCCACACACACATCTACTGTGCCAGGTTCTGAAATTAAGCCCAAACCAATATCCAGACCCTGAGACCCTGCCTGGCCAACAGAGGTCCAACCCAATGCACACCCCTCAAAATTCTAAGCAAACCTGCAGTGAGGTCTGGAACTCCAGCCCAGGGAAGTCTATGCTTCACAGCCTGATCTATGGTGCCCAGAGTGAGGCCAGGAGTCTCAGTACAGGCTTGTGGTGAGGACATATATCCCAGTTTAGGGCAGTCCATAGACCAGAAGCTGGCCAAAATCCCCAGGGCTGGGAAATTTTCTGTGTGCCATGTCCCTGACCTGACCAAGCCCAGAATAGGACCAAAAGCCTACACCCATACTGGAGGCTAAAATGTGAGCCATGCCTGACCTGATCAAACCCAGAGGGAAATCAAAAGTCTACAGCAAAACTTAAGACTAGAATTTGAGTTCTCAACAGACTAAGGGGGTCTCAATGGGAGGTGATTATCAGTACTCCCAGCCCACAGGCCATCATACCATCTTGGAAGAACTAAAACTTGCAGAAATCCAGAAATAAGGCTTAGGGTAGCATCAAGAAAGTGCTGAAGCTTAAGAGGGTGTCCTAACCTCCCCAAGAACAGAGCCTACCTTTAAAAGGGCAGGGGAGACTTCCAGGTTTACATGGCTACAGTGTAGAGACAGGATGCTTCCAGTCCTCATCACCTACCAATATAGACTACCTCAAAAGGCCAAAAAAACCAAATCCATATGAAAGAAGGGACTCCGCAGTAGGGCTCAGCATTGAAGGTACTTGGGATTTGGGCATTTCCACAGTATAAGGGAGTGAAATAGCTTCCACCAAAATGTAAGCTGATCAACCCTCCCCCATCCCACCTACAGAGCCAGAGTGTAATAGATGTATTTGAGGGTGTATATTTGATGGTACTATTAGATGACTAATGAATCAAGTTTTACCTACCCTCCTTCCTGTTTTCCTCCCCTTTCAGAAGCCTTTCAGCCTCCCCTCCCCCCTTCTTCGGCTGCTTCAAGTCCCTCAGTGTGAGCTGTGAGGTTTCAATGAAATATTTCACAATCTTCTTTGTCAAACAAAGGGTTTATTTGGGGAAGACAGGACAAGGGTGGAGGATCAGGTAAGAGGAGTAGGATTCCCTATTATTTACAAGGAATTTTGGTTTGGAGGATATTGAGGGAAATGGCAATTCTATAAAAAGTATTAAATAGAGTCAGTCAGAAAGAGAGATATAAGGACCACTGTCTTTTCTTCATCTGCCAATCAGCAAGGTCACCTCCAACTTGATTAACTCAAGTCCCAGAGAAACAACTAGCTTCTTCTTTCACCTCAGCCAGTCAGCCAAATGCCCTTCAGCTTCAGTCACCACGATCAGCCAAAAAGCCAAAAGCCCTTTTTGCCCAGTCCAACAGATGGCTTGGCTCCAACTGCTTTTTCCAGTAACCTTCCAAATAGAATTTTCATTTGACTGACAGATGATCCATCCTCAGCTTTCTGTCCTTTGCATGCATTGTAAATTCTCTCCTCCACAAGAGTCAGAGCCAGCATGCACTATAATCAGCAAGCAAGTGAGGGTGCCTGTAGGTCCTTGACTGCTGACTAAGACCACCAAGGACCTACCCCTGAGAGCAGCTAGATTTGAGATGCCAGCAAGATGAAGTACAGAGATAGTACAGAGAAGGGCGGCACACAGTAGAAGTTGGAGAGACTTGAGAGGTGACCTCAGGAAAAAAACCACACTGCTTAGCTCCATACACAGAGAGCCTGCCCTCCTCACTCAGACTTCTGACTGGAAAGGGAAGGAAAAACCTACATAGTGGTGGCAAACAATGCCCAGAAAAAACAACTTCCCAACACCAAGAAGAACAAGAAGAATGCATTGACCCTGGATAATTTTTATGGGGGAAAAAATCCAGACTTCAGAGAAAACAGCAGAAGATGACAAACAAGTAAACGCAACCAAACATTGCAAAAAAAAAAAATGGAAATTGGCCACAAGCTCTTGAGGAATTTAAATTGGAGCTTATGAGAAAGATGAAAGAGTTTTGGCAAGAAAAGTGGGAAATAACTTAAAAAGAAAATAACAGTTTAAAAGCCAGGAACTCCCAATTGGAGACCAAAATTAAACAGCTAGAAGCCATGAAAAGCAGGAAAGGCCAAACCGAAAATGAAAATCAAATGATTATAGTGGAAAATCAATTATAGGGGAAAACCAGTCTTTAAAGACCAGAATTGAGCAATTAGAAATTGGAAGCCAATGATCTCACAAAACAGCAAGGATTAATAAAGCAAAGTCAAAAGACTGACAAAATAAAAGGAAACATAAAATATCTCATTTAGAAAATGAATGATTTGGAAAAAAAGATCAAGAAGAGACAACTTGAAAATCATTGGTCTACCTAAAAACCCAGAAATAAACAGAAATCTTGACATAATACCACAAAAAATTATCCAAGAAAACTGCCCTGAGGTTCTGCAACAAGAGGGCAAAATAGGCATTTAAAGAGTTCATAGAACACCCTCTACATTGTTCCCAGTGAATAATGTATGGAAACGACCAAATAAAATAATGTTTAAAAATTTAAAAAAAAAATAATAGAGGTGATAAAAAAAAAGAACACCCTCTACACTAAATCCTTAAGGGACAACCCTCAGGAATGTAATTGCCAAATTCAAGAGCTTCCAAGCTAAGGAGAAAATTTTACAAGAAGCCAAAAAGAGACAATTCAGATATCAAGGAGCACCAATCAGGATTACACAAGATCTGGCAGCTTACACACTAAAAGACTAAAAGGCTGGGAATATGATATTCAGAAAGGCAAGAGAATTGGGTCTTCAACCAAGAATCACTTACCCATCAAAACAATATATATGTCCAGGGGAAAGTATGGGCATTCCACAAAATAGAAGATTTCCAAGTATTTCTAAAGAAAAGACCAGAACTAAGCAGAAAGTTTGATATCCAAACACAAAAATCAAGAGAAACATGAAAAGTTAAATAACAAAGAGAGGGGAAAGAAAAAATTGTTTTTATTTAAATTTTCTTCTTTAAGGACTTCAATAAGATCAAATTGTTCATATTAACATATGGAAAATGTTATTTGTAACTCTAAAAATTATATTCATTATTATAGTAATTAGAATCATTCATTGGTAGAAATTGGGGTAATAAGTGGTTTAAGATGAAATGCAAAAAAAGAAAATAAGGATGGGGAAATATAAGAAGGCACTAAGACAAACTTGAAGGAATAAGATAAATAGGATAATCTATATCACACAAAGTGGCACAAGGGAAGGGGACGGGAAGAATACTATTATAAGAAGAAGAGGAAAAGAGTGCTAATAGTGTTTAATACTTAAAGTTTACTGTCAAGGGAATCAATTCTGAGAGAGAAGAGAATCTAGATCCATTAGAGGATTTCTATCTTATCCTACAGGGAAAGTGAGAAGGGAAAAACAAAGGGAGGGAGTGGGGCGGGGAATACAAAAGGAAGGGAAGTTAATAGACCCAAAAAAAGAATAAGGGAACAAAAAAAGAAAGGGTGGAAAGGGAAATATAATAAAGGTGGGGATTAAGGGGACGGATTGAAAGCAAACCACTGGTTTAAAAGGATATAGAGAAAGAAGAAAGGGCAGAACTAGGAGAGGATATCAATATGTTGGGGAATACACAAGTGGCAAAAATAACACTGAATGTGAATGGAATGAATTCATCCATAAAACAAAACCAAATAGCAGTGTGAATTAGAAACCAAAGTTGTATCATATGTTGTCTACAAAGCACACACAAGAGGCAGGTAGACACACACAGGGTAAGAGTCAAAGGCCAGAGCAAAATCTATTGGGTCTCAACTGAGAAAAATAAGACAGGAGTTGGAATCATGATATCTGACAAATCCAACGTAAAAATAGATCTGACTAAAAGAGATAGGGAAGGTAATTACATCCTGATAAAAGGCAGTATAGATAATGAGGAAATATCAGTATTCAACATGTATGCAACAAATGGCATAGCAACAAATTTCTAAAGGAGGAACTAGCGATACTCAACCATGAAATAGATAGAAAAATTATATCAGTGGGAGATCTGAAAGTTCCTCTATCAGAACGAGATAAATAAAACCAAAAAATAAATGAGAAAAAGGTAAGTGAAGTGAATAAAATCTTAGAAAAATTAGAGTTAGTACATATGTGGAGAAAAATAAATAGGGACAAAATGGAATACACCTTCTTTTCAGCAGCATATGGTACATTCAAAAAGATTGACCATGTACTAGGGCATAAAAACATTACAAACAAGTGCAAAATAGCAGAAATAATAAATGCAACCTTCTCAGAGCACAATGCAATGAAAATAATAATTAGTAAAGGTACCTGGAGAGGCAAATCAAAAATTAGTTTGAAATTAGATAACATAATTCTTCAAAATTGGTTAAAGAACAAATAACAGAAATAATAACTTCCTTGAAGAAAAAGACAATGATGAGACATCCTTTCATAATCTATGGTATGCAGCCAAAGCAGTAATTAGGGGGAAATTTATATCCTTGAGTTCATATATTAACAAATTAGGGAGGGCAGAGTTCAATGAATTCAGCATAAAAAAAATAAAAAAACTTAAAAGTGAACAAATTTAAAATCCCCAGTTCAAAACTAAGTTAGAGATCCTAAAAACTAAAGGAGAAGTTAATGAAATTGAAAATAAAAGAACTATTGAGTTAACAAATAATAGTAGAAGCTGGTATTTTGAAAAAAAAAAACAAATGAAATCGACAAAGTACTGGACAATCTAATAAAAAAAAGGAAAGCAGAAAACCAAATTAACAAAATCAAAGATGAAAAGGGAGACCTTGCCTCTAGTGAAGAGGAAGTTAAGGAAATCATTCATTAAAAACTATTTTACACAATCATGTGGTAATTAATATGGCAATATAGGTAATATGGATGAATATTTACAAAAATATAAATTGCCCAGATTAACAGAAGAAGAAATAGAATTCTTAAATAATCCCATATCAGAAAAGAAAATTGAAAAAGCCATCAAAGAACTCCCTAAGAAAAAATCCCCAGGGCCAGATGGATTCACAAGTAAGTTCTATCAAACATTCAAAGAACAATGAATCCCAATACTATACAAACTATTTGACATAATGAGCAAAGAAGAAGTTCTACCAAATTCATTTTATGACACAAATATGATACTGATTCCAAAACCAGGCAGGTCAAAAACAGAGAAAGAAAACTATAGACCAATCTCTCTAATGAACAGATACAAAAATCTTAAATAGAATATTAACATAAAGATCCCAGCAAGTGATCATGAGGGTTATTCATAACGATCAGGTGGCCTTTATACCAGGAATTCACGGATGGTTTAATTTTAAGAAAACCATCTGCATAATTGAACATATCAACAAGCAAACCAACAAAAATCACATGATTATCTCAATAGATGCAGAAAAAGCCTTTGATAAAATACAACACTCATTCCTATTGAAAACACTAGAAAGTATAGGAATTGAAGGGCCTTTCCTAAAATAATAAACAGTATATATCTAAAAACATCAGCAAGTATCATCTGCAGTGGGGTTAAATTAGAAGCATTCCCAATAAGATCAGGAGTGAAACAAAGATGCCCATTATCACCTCTATTATTTAACATTGTACTAGAACAATAGCAGCAAGAATTAGAGAAGAAAAAGAAATTGAAGATATTAAAATAGGCAATGAGGAGACCTAGCTATCACTTTTTGCATATTATATGATCGTCTACTTAATGAATCATAAAAAATCAAGTTAAAACTAGTGGATATAACAACTTTAGCAAAGTTGCAGGATATAAAATTAACCCACATAAATAATCAGCATTTCTATATATTTCCAAAACATCTCAAAAGCAAGAGTAAGAAGGAGAAATTCCATTTATAGATAATATAAAATACTTGGGAATCTATCTGCCAAAACAAATACAGGAACTATTTGAACCCATCTACAAAATGCTTTCCACACAATTAATACTAGAACTAAACAAGTAGAAAAACATTAATGGCTCATGGGTAGGATGAGCTAACATAATAAAAATGACAATCCTACCCAAACTGATTGACTTATTTAGTGCCATGCCCATCATACTACCAAGAAACTTTTTTACTGAATTAGAAAAAACTATAACAAAGTTCATTTGGAAGATCAAAAGATCAAGGATACCAAGGGAAATAATGAAAAAAAAAATGTGAAGGAAGGTTACCTAGTATACCAGATCTCAAACTATACTATAAAGCAGTGGTCATCAAAACAATATGGTACTGGCTAAAAGACAGAAGGGAATCAGTGGAATAGAGGTGGGGTAAGTGACCTCACCAATACATTCTAAAATAAACACAAAGATTTGGGGGGTTTTGGAATAAAAATCCACTATTTGATAAAAATTGCTGGGAAAATTGGAAAACAGTATGGGAGAGATTAGGTTTAGATCAACATCACACACTCTATGCCAAGATAAACTCAGAATGCTGAATATAAAGGAGGAAACTATAAGTAAATTAGGTGACATAGAATAGTATATTTGTCAGATCTTTGAGAACGGAAAGATTTTAAGACCAATCAAGAGCTAGAAAAAAATTACAAAATGTAAAATAAATTATTTTGATTACATTAAATTAAAAAGTTTTTGTACAAACAAAACCAATGCAACCAAATTAGAAGGGAAGCAACAAATTGGGGGGGAAGTCTTCATAACAAAAAACTCTGAAAAAGGTCTAATTACTCAAATTTATAAAGATCTAGACCAATTGAACAAAAAATCAAGGCATTCCCTAATTGATAAATGGACAAGGGACATGAATAGGCAATTTTCAAAGAAATCAAAACTATCAGTAAACACATGAAACAAGTTTTCTAAATCTCTTATAATCAGAAAAATGTAAATCAAAACAACTCTGAGGTACCACCTCACACCTAGCATATTGACTAACATGACAGCAAAGGAAAGTAACAAATGTTGGCGGGGATGTGGCAAAATTGGCACACTAATATGTTGCTGGTGGAGTTGTGAATTGATCCATCCAGGTATGTTTTATTTTTTTTATTTATTTTTAAATTTATTGCTGTGCAAAGCACACTTTCATATTGGACAGTTTTACGACAATTAATTACCATATGATTGGGTTACAACAGGGACCAATATGAAAGTGTGCTTGTTGTAACCCAATCATATGATAATTAATTGTCGTAAAACTGTCCAATATAAAAGTGTGCTTTGCACAACATACCTCATTTATTTAAAAAGTTGTGACTCATGCTATTTATAGAATTTATTCTTTATGTATTATATGTAACTCTTTCCTCATCAATCCCATCCATAGATACAATGCTAAGGAATATTATGAGAAACTTCCAGAACTGAAGGTGGCCATTGACCAGATTGATAATGGTTTCTTCTATCCAAAGCAACCAGACCTTTTCAAAGATATCATCAACATGCTATTCTATCATGACAGGTGAGCATCCAGAATGGGCCAGATAGGGGATGAGTTTGGAAGCCTTTTTTTTTTCCTTGCTGAGGGAAATGGCTAGTGGTTAATGAAAGCCAGGCAAGAAAAACTGGTATGTTATCAAATAAGGATGGTAGTGAGTTTTTAAAATAAAATTTAATGGCTAGTATTCTGATTTTCTCATGTAAGTGGAATGTCCTACTATTGAATAAATCAACATGCTGGCATTTCTTAAGAATAGGAATTCATGTTGATTGGTTGAAATTCTTGATAGCTTCTTTGAATTTTGTCAAAGTTCACTCAGTCAAATATTCTAACTAGATCACAGAGCAAGGTGTGATTTAAATAAAATTATAGCAAAAGTTAGAAGATGTAGTAATAATTCTTTTATTTTCATTTTTTATCCCTCATTAAAATAGGTTTAAAGTCTTTGCAGATTATGAGTCCTATGTCAAGTGTCAAGAAAAAGTCAGTCAACTATACATGGTAAGAGTATCTCTAACTTGTCTCATCTATCAAATTTAAACAGTAAAACATTTTAGAAGGTTCAAGCAAAACGTCATTTTCCCACTTTAGAAATGTTTCTCATACATTCACAACCTTGGTGATGAATCAAAATTGTGAATGAATGCAGTAGCAAATATATATATATATATACCATCTAAGGAAAATAACATTCTTCTTCATTGTAAAAAATAAGTAGCTTTTCTACAGTGTAGGAAATTATTTGGGTGATTTATATTTTTAAAAAGTAAAGGAAGACTTTTGCATTTTCTCAACTTTTAGAAAACCAAATATTCCATGAATATTATTATCAGCCAGATTTGAGGACTTAGTTGTGTTTAATCAAATGTTCATTGAAGCCTTGGTCTCCAAATATAGAGACCTTTGTTACTTAGCATAAGAAAATAAATAGTGGTTAAATGGCTAACGGGACAAGACATATACTTCAATGCATACGTGACCTGCCTTCGGTATCTTACTTTGGAATTCTTTTCTAAGAATTATAGCAGGAGATCTGTTCTCATAGAAATCTTATTGCCCATTAAACCTAAGTAGTACCATTTTGGATATGGTATAATTGCCATTAAAAACAGTATTTAAGAAAACAGAGAGAGGCGGAGTCAATATGGCGGCATAGAAACAGCAAAAGTTCAGACCTCTGAAAACCCTTCCTAACCAATCACAAAATGAATGCTCCTTGGGGACTGAAAATCAAACCTAATAAAAAGACAGAGCCAAGGAACACTCCTGCTGGACTCAGTTCAAAAGGTACACCCCCAAAAGTGTTCTCAGAATCCAAGAACACTCAGGATTAAGGGGAAAGCAGAAAGGTCCTAGAATCCCTACCCCCTGCCTCCAGCAGAAGCGGGAACCTCTGGATGGGCAAAGGCTCTGGTCTGGAGGGTGTACCTTGCAGGCAGGGCTATGCCAGGCTCAGAGCGTTGAACACAGGTGGTGGGGAAAGGAGCTGGAGAGGGAGCCCAGAGTGGGCAGCCTGGTCAGAGTGGCAGACACCCTCCATATTACTCCAACCTTCTAGGAGATTTTGTCCTGAGAGCACATCAAGCCCAACCCAGCTGAACTTAATCCCATAAAAAGTCTTCAGAGGGCAGGGAAGCCCAAGCTCCAACACCCCTCACTTACAGACTGCTGGACATTAATCCAATCAGAAGCCTCCAGAGGACAGGGAAGCTCAAACTCCAATACCCCTCCCCCACAGACTACACTGAGAGATCTGATGAAGCTCCAAGAGGGGAAACTGACAGAAAGCCCCAAAACCAAAAAAATGAGAGGATCAAGAGCAAATAAGGGGAGAAAAGAAGGGATAAATATGAGCAATCAACAGAAAAAGAAGAAATAAATTACAATCGACAGCTTCTGTACAGACAACAAACACAGAGCAAACAGAACAGAGGAAGAGGAAAGCAATAAAACAGAAATCCCAGCGAATTGGATACAGGCTTTGGAAGAACTCAATTCAAAACACAATTTAGAGAGGCTGAAGACAACTGCAAAAAGAATTTAAAAACTAAGATAAGTCATCTGGAAACAGAAAATAGTGTCCTGAAAGCCAAAATCAAGCAACTTTAAAATGAGGCAAAGGAGATGAAAGATAAGGCAAAGAAGATGAGAGATGAGGTAAAGAAAATAAAAGATCACGTCCAAAGAAAATCAGAACAGAAGGAGAAGGATGACCAAAAAGCCGGGGATGAAATTCAGGCTTTAAGAACAAGAATACAACAACTAGAATTAAGTGACCCCACAAGGCAGCAGGACATGACAAAACAAAACCAAAAGAATGAAAAAATTGAGGAAAACATGAAGCATCTCATTCACAAAACAGAAGATTTAGAAAATCGCTCAAGGAGAGACAACTTAAGAATCATTGGTCTACTGGAGGACTATGACAAAAGAAAAAGCCTGGACATAATACTACAGGAAATTATCCAAGAAAACTGCCCTGATATTCTAGAATAAGAGGGAAAAATGGAGATTGTAAGAATCCATAGATCACCTCCTCTACTTAATCACCAATTGACAATACCCAAGAATGTTATAGCCAAATTCAAGAACTATCAGACCAAAGAAAAAGTATTACAAGCTACCAAGAATAAGTCCCTCAGATACCATGGAACCACAGTGAGGATAACGTAGAATCTGGCTGCAACCACACTGAAGGACCGAAAGGCATGGAATATGATATTCCAGAAAGCAAGGGAACTAGGTCTACAACCAAGAATCAACTACCCAGCAAAACTGACTATATTCTTACAGGAGAAAGTATGGTCATTCAACAAAAATAGAAAAATTCCAAGAATTTGTAAAGAAAAGGCCAGACCTGAACAGAAAATGTGATGCCCAAGGACAGAACTCAAGAGAATCATCAAAAGGTAATTAAAAAAGAGGGAAAAAAGAAAATCAAAAAACAAAAAAAAAACTTTTTTTAAGAGACTCAATAAGTTAAAATGATATGTATCCCTATAAGAAAAGAGGTCATTGGTAACTCTTAAAAATTGTTATTATCAACATTTAGAGGGAACAGTGACAAATTGTATAGGATGAAATGACAAGAAATAAATAGGTATATAGATATATGTATGCATAAATGCATATACATGTGTGTATGTGTATATATACATATATATATACAACTATATATATAAATATATATATAACAATATACAACAACAATATATATATATATATATATATATATATACAACTAGAACTACAAAAGAGGTTAATACTAAAAGAAATGGGAAAAGAAACAAAAGGGGGTAAATTTATATGTCACAAAGAAGCTCATGGTGGGAGGGGGGAGAACATCAATATACTAGAAGAGTAAAGAGATTGGAGATAGGAAATACTCAACTCTTACATGCATTGAAATTGACCCAAAGTAGGAAGAACAATCCAATCCATTGGGGAAGAGAATAGATTTGCACCCTATAGGGGAGTAGAAGGGTAACAAATGGACTGGTGGGGAGGGAAGCAGTACAAGGGAGTACAAGGGAGGGATAGGGTGGGGGGATAGTTTTAGAAAGACTTGAAAGAGCTGGATCAGTTTGACGAATCTTGCTGGGCAACCGAGCTTGCCCAGGATCACCCACAATGTGTCCCTGTTCACTGTGTCAAACGCCTTTGTCAAGTCTATGAAGACAATGTAGAGACTCAGGTTAACACGGAGGGGGGGGGGGGATCTTTCTGGCAGTGGAGAGTAGTGAGATGCCTCTGTAGTTGTCACAGGCTGCTCGTGAGCCTTTGTTCTTGTATAGGGCTACGATGGAGGCATCTCTGAGTTCTGGGGGCATGTCTTCCTCTTCCCATATGCTGGTCAGCACTATGTGGAATGCCTGGAGCGCCTTTCCATTTAAGGCTTTGTAAACCTGGTGGAGGGGGGGAAGGGGGCAGCCAAGTAATACCCAATGAAATTGCACTTTGACTGTGCGAAGGGTGGGTGGAGGGGAGGGAGGGAAATAATGTTATTATTGTAACTAAGGAATATTGTTCTAAATTGACTAAATAAACTAATTCAAATGAGAAAAAAAGATAAAATAAAACAGAGAAAATGAAACATGGCAGAGTTAGAAACATTTTTCATTTTCAAAAATAAAGAAGTTTTGTATACATCAACATAATTTCTCTGGGACACCAAAAACAGTGTGTATTCCCAAATTGTTGTATTTGAATTTTGTATAGGATTACTTAATATCTAAGCTACTTTATACATGACTTTATTTTATATCAAATTATATTAGGTTCCCAGAAGCACACTAGTTATTCTCATTGTAAATTCAAAATTGTTATTACAAATTAGGAAACAGAATATAGCAGTGTTGTTTTCAAGGCAAAAGTGGCCCATAATGCTTCCTTGTTCCTGATAACATTGTTCTGCCTCATATGCATCTATGTATCTATGAATATAATGTATGTATACATGCATATCACATGTATAAAGAGATAAACACATAGCTGTATGTACACAAACATAGTCAGTACAGATCAGAGTAAACAAGATGACATTAGATATGTCTTGGATTGGGAATCCCCAGGTGAGAGATTTTCTGTTAGTCTCTATTTGGAATATTTTGTATGTAGAAAGGATAGAAATATGGAGAATTGTTGAGATAGGAAATAAGAAAAAGGATTTGGAAAATGATAAATGCTAATTCAATACAACAACAGTGGATCTCAGAATTGTGCTACATCATAAAAACAAAGAAACAAAAAGGAAAAAAGTGTGATGTTTGCCCCACTGGGCACTGATTGGGACTCTCATTAATTAAATCCATTCCTTGGAAGAAAACATATTAATAAACAATTTAATACAAGTTTTGGGTTGGTTTGCTTTAGTTTTTTGTTTGTTTTTTTTCTTTTAAAAATCCCCATAATCTTGATACTTTTAAAATCTATCCTTTAATATGTTTGCTGATAGATCTGCCTGCCTCAAGTCTCTCACCACTCCAAACAATTCTCAATTCAGTCATTAAAGTGATTTTTCAGTGGCTCTCTATTCCCTCCAGGATCAAATATAAAATGGTCAGTTTGGCTTTCAAATTTGGCATTTATAACCTAACCCCCTCCTACATTTCCAATCTTCATAACCTGTAATTCCCAATACATACTCATCAATCCAATGATAATGACCTTCTGACTTTTCTACAAACAAGACACCGGGTCTCACATCTAGATATTTTTTCTGGCTAGTCCCATGCCTGAAATGTTCTTCCTTTTCCACGCCACCTACTGATAGTCCCAAATAAAATCCCATCTTTGGGAGCCTTCCTCAACTTCTCTTAATTCTGGTGCCTTTCTTCTTTCAATAATTTTTTATTTATCCTGTATTGATCTTGTTTTTTATATATTTGTATGTATATTGTCTTCCTAATTAGACTGTAATCTTCTTGAAAGCAAGTACTGTCTTTTATCGCTTTTTGAATCTCCAGCACTTTAGCATATAGTAAGTGCTAATAAATATTTATTTATTATTGTTTTTCTCCAGACCATTTGCCATATATCTCTGCAGGTGAAGGAACTAGAATTAACTTTTGATTGTTGCTTTCTATGAAATATTTTTAAATAATATTCTTTCATTTTCAAACAGGAAAAAAAATCTTCCTTCTCTCTACCCTACCTCATTCCTACCACCCTAAGTAAGAGTAAAACAAAAAGCAAAACCCTTGGTACAAACATTTGTAGTTAAGCAAAACAAAGGCCAGGACTGGCCATGTCTGTCTGTCTGTCTGTCTCCTCTCTCTTTCTCTCTCTCTCTCTCTCTCTCTCTCTCTCTCTCTCTCTCTCTCTCTCTCTCTCTCTCTCTCTCTCTCTCTCTCTCTTTCTTATAAAAGTTGTTTTTATCATATTGTTACCATTTGATCTATTCAATTTTTAAAATATTCTATCACATTTATATACAGAGTTTATTCATTCATTCCTTAATTTATGGACATACTCCTTATATTCCTATGCTTTACCACCTAAAAAAATAGCTACAAAAATATTTTGTACATCTCTATTCAAAGTTTGTTTTTATTTGTGACAAGGAAATCACTTTTAAAAGACTGATATATATTAATTTAAGATCGCCAAGGAATTCAGCTATGTAATTCCTAAATGAAAACTCAAGTCAGTCGTCAACCTTTTATAGAGTTTAATTACAGACAGGAGGAAGAAAGGAATTAGAGATAGAGAGAGAGAGGGAGAGAGAAAGGGGAGAGAAGGGAATAGGGCTTAAATACCCCTTCTGTTTAGGCTGGGCCAAAGGGCCCAAGCCCTTAGATAGCTGGGGCAAAGAAAAGAGATCAGTCCCTATTACTCACGTGACCAAAATGGAGAAACAGTCTCAGAGGCCCCCACCTTCAGCTTCCTTCAGAGCAAGCTTCTCAGAGCACCTCTCCAACCACTCAGAGCCAAAACTCTCCAACCACCCCCCTCAGTCCTCAGACCCCTCTATCTTTAAGGAAACCATCCAAGTTCCCTCCCCTCAGTTCTCACATCTACCAATCACTGTCCATCAATTTCCCTGTGCCAATGGTGGCTCTAGCTTAACCCAGGACCGCCCAGAGGTCTGTGGCTTTGCACATGTCTATTGGAGGTCATATTCTCAAATAATTAAATTTTGATCTATGCTGCAGCCCTTCCTAAATCCTGTTAGGACTGAGTGGGGTGGAAATTGTATTTTCCAAGACCTGATTCTGTCATTCCAAGTATCTCTATTGTATCAATTCTAAAATCAATCATGACTCAAAGAAATTCCTGTTCTGTGCTTAAGCATAGGTCAAAGCCCTTTCCATTGTTCAGCAAAAGGTTTCTGTCCTAAAGTAATCTTAAGAAGGGAGGAGAAGGAACCTCCCATGCCAACGGGGTTCACATTCCAATACACTATCAGTAAGAAATTTTCCAAGTATGAAATTTCCCAATGGTGAAATTTCCAACATTTATAAGTCTAAGAAATTTTAAGGTTTACATATTAGAATCAACCCTTCCCTTTATCTATCACCTTCTAATGTATTTATGTATGTATCTTCCCCCCTTTGAGGAGTGTGAGGTTCATGTCAGCCACAACCTCAGCCTCACCCTTCCTCTTTTTTTCATATAGATGTGTACTTGCTCATCCTGATAATATGAAATCTTTTTTCTCTAACTTTCCTTTCATTTTCCATATAATGTATTCTTCCCCTTTTTCCACTCTTTTCTTAAGGTCATCAAGCATAAAGAAACTCTCCTAACCCTTGTCCAATTAGACTACCTCTGTAACATACCCAGGTGATGGTAGGGTTCAGTGGAGACACATGTATCATCTCCCCATATTAGAATCAAAATAGTTTATCCTTGGGTAGTCCCTTATGGTTGTTTGGTGGGACTTTGGGGGGTTGTTTTACGTTTTCATCAAGAATGTTTGGAAGTCCTATCTTTCACTAAAGATCCTTTCCCACTATCTAGGATTATTCTCAGTTTTGTTCAGACTTAAGTCTATATCCTTTGTCTTCCATTCCTTTAGGACTAAGTTATGTGTGATTATGACTGTGGCTCCTTAATACCTGAATTCTTTGTGTCTCCTTCTTTGTATGAAGATTGGAAATGTAGGAGGGGGTTATTTCTTTGACCTGAAAGTTTTGAATTTGGATTAAAATGTTCCTGGGACTTCTTATTTGAAAGTTCCTTTCAGGAAGCAACCTATAGGTCTTCTGTATATCTACTTAGCACTCTGTTTCTAAGAAGCAGTTTTCTTTTGGGGAGATTTGGAGGGTAAATATTTTTTATTTTATACTTAGTAACCATAAACACCAACAAAAAACATTTAAGAAAACAAATGCACAAAAATCATATGAAAAATCACAAAATCCACATTATTAACAATTTGTTCAAAAATGTGTGTTATGTACTATGCAAATATAAACATCTGTTTTGGTATTCCCTTTAAATTTCTTTTATTTTTATTTTTGGTTTTGTGACTTATTTTTTAATGTAATCATGACATGTATTATTCTTATTCTCTTGTCTTCTCTCATAGATTTCCCTTATTTTCTTTATATTGCCAATACTTGTAATTTCTAATAACATCATTCAATCTAATATATTCAGATATCAAAATCTATTCAGCCATTTCTTCTATTCATCGCATGTGTGTTATTTCTAGTTATTTTTTCATAACAATCAAAGCTTCCATGAATATTTTCATGCATACACAGCTTTTTACCTTCACAATAATGCCCTTAGGGCCTAACCTTGGTAATAGGATCTCTAGATCAATGAGTATGAATAGCTGTTACAGCTCCTAATGTATATTTCTATCTCATTTTCTAAAAAAAAAAATTCACAGCTGCTCCAACAATGTAATTTTAGGCCTGTTTCTCCATGCTCCTATAATATTTAATTTTAACTCATCATTCTCAGTTAACATATATTACCAGGAACATATTTTGTTAGATTTGATACTTAGGCAGTAGTTACAATCTGTTACTAGTGCCATACTCTACAAAACCAAGTCTTTCTAGCTTGATCATATCCAGTGGAACTTTTGTTTCAGTGCCACACCTCTCAGGGATACAGGATTACCTTCATAGTATGATATGTGTTGAATTAAGACTTTTGCAGAATTTTTATTCTCTCTAAGCCATTGTTGTCTCACTAAAAACTATATTTGGAGTCTGTGTATGCTCATACTTAGATCTACTTTTAATCTCATACAGGTGTGTGTGTTCTCTAGAGATCTTATTTATCTTATCAAAGGTTCTTTTCAACTCCTTAACTTTGTTCTTATTTATCTTTCAGTTAGATTTATCTAGTTCTAAGAAGGGAAAATTAAATCAGTTTCTATTAATATTATTATCATTAAGACCTTTAGTCAATTAAATAGATATTTATTAAGTGCTTATTTTGTTCTAGGAACTGTGCTAAGTGCTAGAAATACAAATAATAAGAAAGATAGTCTCTTCCTCACAGAGGTTACTGTCTAATATGGGAAGACATGCACAAAAGTAAGTTGAAAGTGGGAGTGCTACCAGAGGTTATACAGCATGGGGGCATGATATTTTTTGGAGTCAAAGCCAAGCAAAATAAGTGGAAGAAAATGAAGAAAAAAAATTGGTTGGAAAATTCTGAGCCCTCCCTCTAATAAAGGGAGGCTTTGGAAGGAGCTTTTTGCTCTGTATTCCAGCCCAACAATCAGAGAAGAGAAACAACTGAGGGTATGAAGGAGCCATTGAGAATCAAAGCTGATGCCATCTTAATGATGATGAGATTTCTGGTGATGAGCTTATCCTAGGAGTTGCATGATGTTTGAGGAGTCAAACAAGGGGATGGTCAGAATGTATTATCCAACTGCTTAGGTTTACAGGTAGGAAATGGAAGATGGAAAAGATTAAGTGACTTGCCCAGGTTTACACAGCTATAAATGTCTGAGGCAGAATTTAAACTTGGTTCTTTCTGAATCCAACACCAGTAATCAATCTACTATACCATGTAGCTGCTTTATGTTAAGAAACCTGCCAGTTTCTTAGCCCTACTTATATAGTAAGATCTTTCCTTTTTGCCATGAGAGTTAGTATGGCAAGACTCTGGAAGACCAGATTTCATTTCTTATATTAGTATTTTTCCAATATCCCATTTTCAAAATAAACTGAGAGTGAACTAACCTGGTCCACTCCATACTTATCTTCCTGTCAGTATTCAGATTTGCAATAAACTATTTCATCATTTAGAAGATAATCAAGTTGTTTTAAGACTGAAACAAAATTTTTACATCCCTTCTATCTTTAAAATGTGACAGGCATTCTCAAATGTTGTTGTTGTTGTTTTTTTTAATTGCCAGGATTCCCAAAGAGCATATTATCACTATAAACTAGGAAATAGCAGCTTTATTAATTACAAATTCAAACATATGAAGTGTAATGGGTAAATATTATTTTAAATTCTTAAAAATGTAAACTCCAATTTTATAAGAAGTTATGACTACTAAACTAAAGGTACTTCAGAGCTATTAATCTCCAAAATTAGTATTTCTGGTCTTCAGTGAAATATGATCTTAGAGTTTCAGTAAGCAAATAACATAACAAGTTTCTTTAACCTACCCTTGTTTTTGTTTGTTACTTGTTCAGTTTTAATTTTCTATAATTTAAGGGAGGAGAAGAGAATAAACATTTATATAGTACCTACTATGTACCAGGCACTTTGTTAAGTGTTTTACAAATATAATCTCATTCAGACCTCACAACAACCCTGCAAAATAAGTATTATTATTTTTCTCATTTTACAATTAAGAAAATTGAGTCAAACAGACATAAGTGCTTTGCTCCAGATCTCACAGCTAATAAAGTATCTGAAACCATATTTGAGCTCAAGTCCTTCTGACTCCATTGGGCCACCTAATTGCCTGTCTAATTTTCTATAGCTTAAGAAAAATATGTTGTCATTGTTTCCTATGAGATTATAAGTAAACTAAATTTGTTAAATGTTCTCCAAGTGAATAAAAGTTTAGAATGCAATAATAATTTTTTTTTTTGTTTACAGAATTCAAAAGAATGGACCAAAATGGTAGTGAAAAACATAGCTGCCTCAGGAAAATTTTCAAGTGACCGAACGATTAAGGAATATGCTAAGGATATTTGGAGTATGGAGCCTTCAGACCTGAAGATTCCTCTACCTAATGAACCTAGGGAGTTGCTAAATAAAGACAACAGTAAATGAATCTACAAGATGGAGTTCTGAACAATCTGTGGGGACAGAAATACCCACATATTTTACTGTATCTAAGTATGTTTTGCAACATTCCTTGCTTTATAATAAAACTGTAATAATTAATTCAATTAAAAGCCGATTGATGATCAAAGCAGGCCATCTTTATTTTCTTCGTGGATTTTTTATTCTATATGTGATATGTGTCTTATGTCACAGCTTGGGGAATATGGAAATATGTGCATGAAAACATTGATATAACCTATAACAAACCATTTATCTTCTCAGAGAGGGCAGGTATCGAGAGAGGGAAAGCATCTTGTGGAAGACACATGAAGAAAGAGAGAACTTCATGCTTGCAAAACTAAGTGAGGGACCTCATCTGTCAATCAGGGTTAATATTCCAAAGTGGAATGTGCCCAGGAAAGTCAGTTGGAGCCTGGCCAGGGGAGATGAATGAAGACTTCTTCTCTGGGGTTTTCTGACCAAAAGGGAGACTGACTTTTTCCTGACCTTGGCAGAGAGAGACCTTTGAGGCCTTTGACAGAGTCTGGACTTGAATTACTCAAGCAGAGATTATCTGGCTGGTTTAAAGAAGAAAAAAAGAAAAATACTTGTCCTCCACACTCTCTGACTGTCCCTGAGTCACAGTTGTGACAAGACTGACATTTCCCAATCCCTCCTCTCCCTCATTATAGGTTAGGGACACCTTCATCCCTCTCATCTCATCTTACCTCAATCTCCCTCCTGTTGTTCCCAATAAATCCTCTTACTTGAGAAAGAAAAAGAAAGGAGTTTTTCCTCATAAATCTCATAGTCCACTCAGGGGGGAGGGGCGAAGCCAAAGGCTTCAATAAGAGGATGGTTAAGGGTGGCCTTGAGGGAGGTGGGTGGGAAATATCTTGATCTATTAGCCATCAATAGTGATCAATAGGCAACCCCAGAATACCTCTCTAGTAGTATCTCTCTATCTATCTCTCAGAAGTACCTCTATCTCCATTATAACTAGGCACCCTCAGGTTTCCCCTAGCAGCTCTCTAATAAGTCAGAGTATATCCCCATTTACCACAACTAGAAATATTCTCCTCAGTATCATATTTCTAATACAAGCTGAACCATAAAATGTCAGAAAACAAAATGTTTTTAAATGTAATTGAAAAAATAAAGTAAAAAATCATTAGTTCCAAGTACCTTTTGGAAGAAAGTTTTATCTATCTCTGGAGACTAGTATCTGCAGAAGAAACTAGGGAAAGAAGTCAATCTTTCTTACTTACCCACATAGAGGTCCTAACCAAAGCAGCCCTCAGCCAGAGCTCCTCCAAGGTCAACTTGAAGATGAAAGTCCTCATCCCAGGAAGTTCTTGGCATTTTTAAAGACCATTCCTTTTCATCACTTCCTGTGCCATCCATCCATTTTATGTGGACCAATTACAGCTAAAGCTTTGCTTAGGACTACCCAGGGGGCGATCAATGAGTTCTGATTCATCACCCATTTTCACACATGTGGGTCACAGACTTCCCCCACTTAAGAATAAGTGGGATGTATATGCTTCTGGTGATTAAATCTTAAAAAATGGGTAGGAGAGTGTTAATCTGATCTTCACAGTGAGACATTTTTCCCACCTAATAATAGGTTGGGAGGAGAAGTTTGTGACAATAGAATGGAAGCTGTGAGTGAAAAATACCCTATCTCCTTATATGAGTATCAGGTTTCAATGTTAGCAGTAGTATTGAGTTAATTATAATTGTAATTCTAAGATTGTTAAATAATGTTAGCATAGGGGGTGATTTTATTGGCCTTTTGTGATTATTTTAGTATACGTTTTTAAGGTTTTGAATTAAGTAAATAACTGCTTTAGCAAAGATAATCAGTGTTAGTATAGACCTCGGTTTTGGCCTTAGGCTTCAAAGTTGCTATATCATGCACTCTTAGCAATAATTATGGTCTTCAACTTGTGATCTAGTATATACATCACTAGTCCTGACCCTGGTTTCAAAGACTGGTACAACTCAACACTACCCTTTCTTATCATTCATGTAATTAGTTCAGGCTCCCCCACATTCCCCTTGTCTATCAAGTGACTTTTAAGTCATCATCAAATGACTTCTTCTACCAATAATGTGAACTTTAGATTACTCCACCCTACTTAGTCTAACAAAAATCAGGAATGTCTACACCCATACTTAAGGATTAAGTGTTTAGGAGGATGGCCTATGACAGACATGTGCTAGCAAATGACAAATCAGAAACAACTGACAGACCCCTGGGCTGTCCTAAGTCAAGCCTAAGATATCATTGGTACATGTGAGACACAGGAAAGTGACATGAAACCATCTATATATTTCACGTCACTTCCTCTCTCCAGCCTCTTTGACGGCAGAGTGGTGGCTGGCAGCAGCTTGTTAAGCGTGTCAGCATCTTGGCATGGCAGCTGCTATTGTCTGGGTTTAGCAGTGAGTTTTCCTTGATACCATACTGGAGGAAGCCTAGTAACCTAGTTCGGTGAGGCTCTTCTCTGAGATCTCTTGGAGTTTAGGCTGATGTTTCTCTCCTTTACCTTCCAAACACTATCCTCTTAGAGAAAGCCTCTAATCTTCAAGGACCTTGTAGTGGAGGACTTTGAACACCAGGCAGGAGAAATCCTATACCTTTCCCCTCTCTTCTCCTTGATTTCTTCCCGACAAATCCTATACTTTTCCCTCTCCCTTCTCCTAGATTTCTTCCCTGTATATTGACTAAACCACCATATATTTCCAAACTGACTTGGGTATTTTATTTGGGATATCCCCTGGTGACCAAAAATCAAATTTAGATTAGGTCACAACCCTAAATTATCCTTACAATAAGAAGCACTTCCTAATTGCCTCAACAAATGAACATTACTTCCACGTGCCTCTTTTTAGATGGGTATAACTATGGTCATGGACTATTTTTATAGTGATATATAAGTTGTCATTCTTTGGGCATAAAAGAAGTTCTCTCACAATAGTCAGAGTCTTTTGGTCTTGTCAGGCATTATTATGAGACTGATCCTCTCCCAATAAATCTATTTCTTTGTGGCTTGGAGATTCTGATTCTCATATTTATGTTCCTGTGCTTAGAAATTATGCAACAATGCCTCTCTGGAGCCCACACAAATTGCTGCAGCATCAGTGATCTCTGAGGCAACAAAACCTTCAGGAACTTTCAGCCCAGAGAAAGGGGTTATAAAACTAATCAGAAAGATATTACAGCAGATCCTTTGCTATATATTGCTATATATTGGCTATAGCTGGCACTGATTGGCCACTCTCTTGCCAAAAAAGAAGTTTGGGTTGCAGTTCTGAGATAGAGAGGAGTTTTAGGGGTCATTCACAAGGAAATAAGAACCTTGATCACATTTCCAAGACAAGGACAGCACTATAGATTGTGGTTGCAAGGTACCAGAGGCCCTTTCAGGGTAAAGAAAATAGACCAGGAGAGGTGTGGCTATACTTCTCACAGGATCACTTTGGAAGCACCAAAAACTTGTGGATTCCCAGAATTGGCTCTGGAAAGAACAGTAAAAAAAAGTCTGAGGTTTTGGACACTGTTTTCCCAAATCCAAGGTGAGCAAACACACACAAAAAAGTACTATATCATAAAAAGCTCATAAACTCAGAAGAAGATAAGAGCTACAAACAAAGCCTCAAATAAAAATGTTATTTGGATCCAAGTCCAATAATAATTCCTGGAAGAAGTAAACAAAGTAATAAGTGGTAAAGGGGAAAAATGGGAAAATAAATTAGAATAATCCCAGAAAATTATGAAATGAAAATTAACAGCTTGGTAAAAGAGGCACCAAAAATACTGGGAGAAAAAATAATGTTCTTAACAATAGAATTGACCTAATGATAAAAAGAGGACAAAATTCATTGAAGAAAATTTTCTTAAAAAAACAATATAGACCAGGTGGGAAAATCACACTGAAGAAAATACACACACTGAAGAAATTAAAAAGTAGAGTTGAACAGTTAGAAGACATTCTCCATGAGATTCCAGGAAATAAAATAAAGTCAAAAGAATGAAAAAATAGAAGAAAGCATTAAATATCTCATTGTAAAAGCAAATGACCTGGAAAATAGATAAAGTAGAGAAAATTTGAGAATTACTGGACTACCTGGAAATCATGATCAATGAAAAAGCCTAGACATTGTATTTCAAGAAATTATCAAGAAAAACAGCCTGAACCAGAAAGTACAATAAACATTTTGAAAGAATCAACCAATCCATTACCTTCTGAAAGAGATGGAAAACTGAGGAACTTATGATGAAAAAAGCTTCCCACTTCCATAGAAGGAACTGACAGAGTTTGAATGCAGTTTGAAGCATACCATTTTTTTGCTTTATTTCCTCCATGAATTTTTCTCTAGTGTAAGCAATGTGTCTTCTTTCACAAATGATAATGCATGTACAGCCTATATCATATTACTTGTCCACTTGGGGAGAGATGAAAAGGAGTGAGATATCAAACATAAAAAAAAATGTTTTAAATGATTATTAGAAATTGTATCTACATGTAAAATAATAAAATATAAAAAATTTTTGGAAAGAGATCCCCAGATCAAAACTACCTGTAATGCTATAATACTTCATGGAATCAGAAAGAAATAATTCCAAAAAATGAAGACATGAGAAAGAGAGATGTACCTGGAGAAGGTGGAAGGAAGAGGGAGAGAGGAAGAGCTGTTGAAATGGAAAGGGAAATGAGGGAGGAGATGGTAGGCAATGCTTGAAATTCACTCTCTTTGGTGCAAAAAAAGGGATAATATACACACTCAGTTGGGTACAGAGATGTAACTTGCCCAATAGAGAAATAGGAAGGAAAGAATATAAGAGAAAGGGAAAAGGATAATAAAGGGGAGGACAAATTAAAAGAGGCAGTGATTAGAAGCAAAATAGACTTTAGAGAAGGGGCAGGATAAAAAGAAATAAAGGACACAAAATGGAAGAAAATGGAATGGAATAAATGCATATTTATTCACCATAACTATAAATTTGAGATTTCTCACCCATAAAATGGAAGTGGACAGCAGAATAGATAAGAAACCAGATTCCAACATTATATTGTTTATAATAGACACACTTGAAACAAAAACACACCAAGAGAGAGTTAAAATTCTGGTAGAGTAGCTGAACTTTAAATCTAAAAGTGGACAGGGGAATTAATTTAATCTTCACAATTGCTATCCCTACTTTTTTAATCACCAAAAGTGTAAACATCCCACTTAATCATTAAGTGGGAGAGCTCTGTGACCTACATGTGTGATAGTAGGTGATGAATCAGAATCAAACTGACTGCTCCTTGGGCAGTCCTAAGCAAAGCTTCAACTGTAATTGGCAGACATAAAAGTGGAGGAAGGCACGGGAAGTAACACAAAAGAAAGTGTCTTTAAAAGGGAGTGACAACTTCCTGTGGGGACTGCATTTTCAGAGAGTTCTTGAGTTCTTTGTGCTTGGGACTTCTGACTCCTCTTATTATTTGGAGTTCTGAATTTGAGTTGAAGACTGGTAAAGAATCTGCTGATTGGACCTGGGACCCTATACTTGGTGAGACTGTTCTTAAATCTCTCCCTTTGTACTGACATGTGGTGAGTGAAAGAGTTGAGTCCTTTCCTGGATTTTCTGAAGAGATCTATCCTCTTGATAGAAGCTCCCTGTGTAAAAAATATCATTTAAATTGCAAAGTTTAAATTCCTTTTGAGAAGAAGTTTAGGTAAAGAAGATGCTACCTCTCTGAATCCAGAACTGAACTGTTGGAGAAGATACCATGAAGAAGCCTCCAGACCAGCCAGCTGCACAAAAATTGAACTTTGGGTGTGGTTGATTGATTGATTGAACATTTATTTGTATGTATACTTTCATGCCAAGGGGACTGCCCCCTAACTGGCTTTTTGTCAATGCATTCAGCAATTATTGATTTTATTCTTTTTTTTCTCTTATCCTCAAATTATTGTAATCTTTAAATTGATTATGTTTTCATGATCATTTGGGGAAAAAATTATTTTTTTCAAACAATCAAATGGGGGAATGTAAAAATAGACTCGAACTCTGGACTTCAATCCCCAGAAGCCCTTGCTCCACTTCCCCAGAATGCTTTGTATTCTCACGTGGGCCGAGATCAAGAAGGGATTTAAGCTGATTGCAAAGGCTTTTGTGTCTTTTTTTGGACTTCCGTTTTGGAGCAGGTGAGGTCTTGTCTAGGCCCCTCTGGCCTAGGCACGTTTTTCTTATCCTGTATTTTCTTTAATCCTTAACTTTTAATAAACCTCTAAAAATCTAATACTCCTTACAGAGAGAAAATAATTTCAGATGCCTCAGTCTCCCCTAAATTTTAATCTTTACACCTGCATCCTCAGGTCCTTGACTACAAGGGCCAAGGTCTCTCCAGCTAAGGAGTAAACTCTCCCTGCCTGGGTTGAGCCATGGGCCAGAGCAAATACTTAGTGCTTAGGTTAGATATCTTACTCTATCCTTGCTCTGATTTCTTACTTCACTCTTTCTATATTTTGTAAATAAATTGTAAATAAATCTCTTTGGAATTTCATTAAAAAAAAAAACCACATGCCCATGGCTAATCAGCCTATTTAAAACCACTGAGCTTACCTCCACCAAGGTTGCTGACAGGATATCAAAGAGATTGAAGCCCACCAACCCACTGGCTAATATCCCTTGTCTATAGGAAGTACATCAGTGGGCTCCTGGGAAATGTAGTGTTTTAGTGTAACAAATTTCCAATTACACATTCCCCCTGATGATCATTTTGGGGGGCTAGTCTCCCCAATTTGATCATTTAACATAATCAACTTTTAAATTATAGTAATTTGAGGATAAAAGGGAAAAAGAACAAAACCAATGATTGCTAGGCCCATTGACAAAAAGCTAGTTAGGGGGCAGTCCCCTTCAGCATAAGAGTATACATATAAAACAAATGCATTCAACCCCACACAGTTCAAATAACCACATCCCAAAGTTTACTCTGGATCTTTTGGTGCAGTGTGTGGTCTGTGGAGTCATCTTCATGGTGCCTTCTCCAAACAGTTCACTTTCTGGATTTGGAGATGTAGCATATTTCTTATCCTAAAATTACTCTCAAAAAGAATTTAAACTTTGCAATTTATAATAATAATAATGATAATAATAATAATACACAATCATGATCTCCAACAAAGCAGAAGCAAAGACAGACCCAGGTTAAAAAAAATCAAGGAAACTAGATTTTGCTAAAAGTTACTATAGACAATGAAATAATATCAAAAAGTTTTAAAAGTTTCTTTGATAAAAGCCTCATTTTTCAGATATATACTGATTATAGAACTGAGTCAAAATAATAAAAATAAGATCCATTACCCAACTGATAAATGGTCAAAGGATATGAAGACAGTTTTCAGAAGTACCAACCAAAGCTTTCATCACTCATATAAATATTTGCCATTCTCAGCAAAATAACTCAGATATTTTCCCATATTCCCCAATTCTAGAAAGGCCTTTGAAGTCCTAGGGATGTTTAAGCATTATCAGTGCAATCATTCTCCGCTTCCTCCATTCCAGTACCTTGCACTTGAGTTTCAATAAAGTCACTATGCACAATTCTTAATGACTTCCTAAATGCAATATAAAAAGTCCTGAGCAATCTCTTCAGCACTATTCTTAGTTTTTAGAAAGACCTTAGCCCTTCTATACCTAGTATACTTGGATGTTACAATCATCCAAAAATAAAAAAGTTATGTAAATTTTATAGAGTTTATCAAAAGTTACTAACTAGCTGATTTTAATTTAATTTAAAAACTCTCAATTCAAACAACCAGAAATGCTTAAAGAATATTTAAAAATTGAAATAAAAAGAAATGTAAAATATGGAAAAGAAAAATCCAAGTATACCTTTTTAGGTATAACTCTTCTCAGAAATAAGAAATCCTGACAAAGGGGATGAAAGAGGTGAGGTAAAATGGAAATACTATGTCTTCCTCATTTCATTTTCATGAAATTAACAATAATAAAATAATACTTCTTAAAGAAGTCTCACATTAAAATCAGCTAAGATTAGCCTCTCCAGGTTTACCATCAGAAAAAGATTATTATAATTATTATAGTATATTATTGTGATTATATTATGTATTATAATATATTATATTTCATATTATATATATTTGCATATATATATATAATTTAACTGGATAAATTAGAAACTCAAACAAATTTCCTGAATGAATACTATATGATCATTTGTATTTTTTCAATACATAGATAGTAGAGGAGCAGAATAGTCTCATTTATATGTGTAAGAATTCATATGCTCACTAAAGACCATAATATGGGTGGAATCAAACATACTCTCTTATTTGAAGTGAGTTATTTCACTTCTGAAAGGAAAGTTCCTTTTATCTGTATTGTCTGGAATTCATTCTCCTATGTAAACCTTCTTTTATTTATGTTTTGATGGATGAATGTATTTCTTTGTTATTTGCTATGTGTATTCATTACAGAACTGTAGGAGCTGCCTGCAGTTCCTATACAATTTATTAGTGGGTGGTGACCTGAGAAGGAGAATGGAGACTGGAGGGAAATGGATGAATAGATAATAGAGATAGAGGGAGAAATGCAGGAATAAAGACTCAGAGACAACAAGTTAAATCATGTAGGGTGTAGCAATCTCCAGTGATGCTTCTCATGAGCAAGAAAGGCAAGTAAAAGGGCATGAGGAGCAAGAGGCACAAGAGGAGCAAGAGGAAGGCTTGCACATGTCCCTGAACTTTTATTGGAGAGTTTAGGAATGTGGAGTGGGAGGTAATTAATGAATAAATGACATGGCATAGGTATTAATATTGGTTGAATTGACAATCACAAAATCAAAGAGGAGGGGACTAGTCCAACATGTGACTTGGAAAGGAATGTGGTCTAACAAGACGTGAGCTAGGACTCTGTGGCAAATAATGTCCTGCTCAGGAATTCTCTTGTTCTTTGGGCTGAAGATTTAGAAATGCAATAATCAATAAGTAACATGACCATGAGTCTGACATATGAACACATCAAATACAATATCAATACATCAATCATACTTCCAAGATGCTAATATGCCTTGTATGCTACAAGAACTACTATTAGGTAGGGAAGGAGTCATAGATTCCTATGAGAATAATATTTAAGGTAGTTGATAGATGTACTTCTAGCCTAAAACTCCCTCTCTCTGAGAAGAATAAAGTTGTGGTTCTCTAGCCCTAATCTCTTGTTTCCCTTACTGGTAGGAATGAAAGTCAAATTAGAGATGTATATTCTGCCTCCCATTAAGCCATTCAAGGAAAGTTCTCCTTGCCACGTACAGGCCTCTCTACATATCTGGATTCCACTTTTATTACTACATAATTTATATCATATTTTACCTGCATAATTTATATCCTATTTTATACAGAGAAGTCAAGTTTTATACATCAAGACCAAAGCTTGTTCTTTGCTGATTGGCTATACTAGCAAGGAATAATAATAATATATAAGAATACAGAAAAACAAACACACAGTTTAGAAACACCTACTTTTTAAGGTTGATACAATTAACTGTAGCTCAAACCTCTACAAAAACATTACAATTAAGTACACCAAAGAAACATCTAGGAAAAGGATAAGAAATACAGAATATTTCTTAAGACACATTATTATACATTGAACATTTTCAGCATATTACAGTAGTCCTGTTAAAGAGCCAATATGGAAGTATTTAGGTTCAAAGTTAGTTAAACACTAATACAAAGTATATTTGTTTGTGATGTATTAAAAATTTAACACTAAAGAATTGTCTTCACATCACAGATTCTTGTTGAATATTCCTATTTATGTAACTTCAAAATTTTTATTGAATTTTAGAATAATATTGAAATGAAATATGTCATAATTATCAGTGAAAAGCATATTGTTTCCCCAAAGGGTATCATTAGTTGATCTATACTGTTACTAACATATAAACATAGCCAATGTTTCTCAATATTAATTTTATTCCACCAGTATGATGAACAAAATAAAATGATTTCTCACTGGAATGAAATGCTTGCTCAAAGTTCACCTTTGTTACTTAACCCACTTTAACAAAGAACAGGCAGAAAAGAGTATCATAATTTTATATTCCTTTTTTAAAAGACATTTTCATATGTTATTTTTTAGTTTTTTTATGTTGTATTTTATCATGTTTTATAGTTTTATAGTCTATAGTTTTAAATAATTTTTATATAGTTACATGTGTAAAACAGACAAACTTCATGATATATTTTTTAGATTAGACACATGGTGGTAGCAGTGTGCTGAGTCAATCATGCTAAACTTCAACATTTTTATTTAGAAATATTTCTACAGGGGGCAACTGGGTAGGTCAGTGGACTAAAAGCCAGTCCTAGAAAGGGGAGGTCCTAGATTCAAATCTGACCTCAGACACTTCCTAGCTGTGTAACCCTGGACAAGTCACTTAAACCCCATTGCCTAGAACTTTTCAGTCTTATGCCCTGGAACCAATACACAATATTGTTTCTAAGGGTTTAAAAAACATATTTCTACAAATATTTTAAGCCAAGTTTAGGAGGTAAAAATAAAGATTTTTTCTTTCAAATTTATATACATTGTGTTTATTTTCTCTCCCATTAATGATTTATTTTCTAGGTTCTTCAAATAATTTTATCATTATAATTTTTCTTTTAAATCCACTTGAGAACAATTTGAACTTTAAAACTTAGAAATGTTGTTCCTCACATCTAAGTTAAAGTCCAAGGAAAGGAGCAGAGATTTTCCAGTCAAATAAAATTACTATGTATAGTACTGTACTATGTACAGTACAGTACAGAAGATATTATAGAATGGAATATGAAATATCATTAAAGCAAACATATTTCTAATAATACATTTTTAATAAAAGAAACACAGTGGCACTTCCTTTCTCTTTTCCAAAGAGTCATTCTTGCCTCTCTGAAAGACACATTTCTGGTATGTCAAATAGAAACAGCCCATCTGTGAGGGAAAACCTTGGTCAACACCTGGTTTTTCCTTTCACTAGAGCTGGGAGGAGATTCTCCAAACAAGATAATTCCTAATATAAATCCTCAACCAAAATTTAAGGCAGGGAAATGCGACAAGGCCAAGTAACAAACAATTAGGTCTCTGTTCTTTTGCCTCTTCATAGTAGCAATTCATCCACAAGAAAGGGACATTAACAAAGGTCTTGAAATGAGGGTGTTCACTCCCCATATGGCACAGAAACACACTACTAATAGACAAACAGGACAACCCTGCACCTTGAGACTAATAAAACAAGTTCTTTGTTTAATGACAAGCCTTGCTTTATTTTTAGATCAAACTGGGGCTTTGCTCCCATTTTGGATTTGCTTTACCACAGCTGTTATCTCTATTTTAAGTACAATGAGGATATAGGTGTTTCTCTTTCCTTTTGTTTAAAAAAAAAAAGGGTTAAGTCAAAGATTATAGGACTGGGAATGAGGGAAGAGGAATATCAGAAAATTGGGCATTAAATATTTGTTCATACTGAGCCTTTCTATTAGCCTGATACCTTTCTATGTATTACAAAACCCTGCCTTCTGTTCAGTCGAATTCTTTTCTCAATATTTAGCTTCCTCACCTTGAAATTATTTTTGAATAACCAGCAGGTGTCAATGCTGAGCAAGGTAAATCAAGGTATTAATAACACTGAGTCAGGAAAAATGTTAAAGGCATTCACTTCCCTTTCCCCCTTCCTGTGGACAAAAGTTCTTTAGCAGCTTACTCCCTATCTGGGGATGGCTTTGCTTTTAAACCTTCCACACATCTTGACTCCCTCCCCTTATGCTGAGAAATTAGCTTCACATTTCCCTTTCTTCCAGGGCTAAAATGCTATATTTACTAGGAGTATTTTCCTCAGGGTGAGGAACTCTCTCATTCATTCAAGACATTCATTAAAAACCTTGTACAGTGGACAGCTGGGTAGCTCAGTGGGTTGAGAGCTAGACCTAGAGACAGGAGGTCCTAGGTTCAAATCTGGCCTCAGACACGGCCCAGCTGTGTGACCCTGGGCAAGTCACTTGACCCCCATTGCCTAGTCCTTTCCACTCTTCTGCCTTGGAGCCAATACATAGTATTGACTACAAGAAGGAAGGTAAGGGTTTAAAAACAAAAACAAAACCTCATACTCTGAACATCTAACTTTCAAAACCCCAGTTTAGCTTTCAGATCTGAGCAAAAATGCTTCCCAGTCTCTGCTGAAAGGATCAGCTCTAAATCCTTCCAGATTGTAATAGGATTAGGAGTATTGGCCTGTATGTTTTTGTGATAGGCAAATATGATGTTAAGTGAAATTAACAGGAAAATGTTCATTATCATAAATATTACTTAACAGAATTAGAAATGCTAATAATAATAGCAATAACAGAAGAAAACAGAAATAGAATCAGAATGGGAAAAAAGATAATTCAAAAACTATCTGTTTGCAAACAATATGATGGTATATGTGGAAAACCTAAAGACTTAACTAAACAGTTAGTTTTGTTGTGAAATAGAAACCCACAAACAAATAGACAATTTAGGTAAATAAAGTCAAAAAGCCAAATCTCTCTAAGTCAAGGTAGAAAGTTAGATTTTATTGGAAGAGGGACAAGTCCTCCAATAAAAGTGTTCTCTTGCATGAATTACATTGTCAGACCCTAGCAAGAGACAATGCCCAGAGGTTGGGAGCTAGTTTATATAACAAAATGACATATCAAAAGACATAATATCATATAGACCTTATTTTAGAAACAGTTACTCAATTACAAAGCTGAATGGTTAGTTCATTTCAGAAAGCCCATATTATTCTTAGAACTAATGTCTTAGTCAAGTCAAATGACCATTACCTCTCTCTCATCTAATCTGAGGGGAGAGTTGGCTATTTCCAAACAGGAAAGGGTGCATGATGTTTGTGCCATATTGGGACATGAGATTCAGATAGCATCTTATGAAAAAGGGAAGTACAAACTTAGGGAGGGGTTAGATACCCTTTTAGAAGTAGTTTTTATGCTTTAATTAGCAATCCTTGAAAATATCATGAATTTTACTGATGGTATTAAGATTATAATGGAATTTATACTAATGACTTTAGAATCACAATACTGATTATCTTAAACCTATTACTATCACTAAAATCCAATCAAGTATAAGGGGGTAGGGGTCTATTTTCTTGACAATTGAAACTATCAATAATTTTAGCAAAGCAGCAGGATATAAAATAAACCCACATTAATCATTAGTATTTTTATGTATTACTAGAAAGAGATGCTTTGTTTGAAATAACCACAGATAGATTTACTCAGGAGTATATCTACCAAAACAATCCCTGGAGGTGTATCAATGTAATTGTAAAACATTTTTTACACAAATAAAGTCAGATCTAAATAATTGGAGAAATATTCATTGCTCATGAATAGACATATAATTACAATATACAATATAATTAAAATGACAATCTTACCTAAACTAATCTACTTATTCAATACCATCTCAATTTAATTACCAAAAATTTATTTTATTGCATTAGAAAAATAATAGCATAATTCATTTGCAAGAATTAAAGATCAAAAATACAAAAAGAATTAATTTTAAAATGTAAAGGAAGAAAATTTAACAGTACCAGATTTTAAATTATGTTATAAAGCAGTAATTATCAAAATGCTAAGAAACAGAAAAGTAGGTTGATGGAACAGAACAGACAAAAAGCAAACAGTAGCAAAAAACTATAGTAAACTAATATTTGACAAAAGCATAGAGCCAGGTTCAGGGATAAGAAATCACCATCTGGTAAAAATTTATAGAACAACTGGAAAGTAGTCTGGCAGAAACTAGGTATAGAACAATATCTTACACAATTCACTAAGAAAAAATCAAAATGGATCCATGATCTGGACATAAAAGGAGTAAATTAATTTAATTTAAGTAAATTAGAAGAACAAAGAACATACTACCTATTGAATTTATGGACAAGAGAGAAATTTTTGAGTCAACATAAGATGGAGAGCACTATGAGATATAAAATGGATAATTTTTAGTACATTAAATGGAAAAAAAATTTGTACAAATAAAGCAAAAGTTGCCAACATTAAAGGGAAATCAGAAAATTGGGATGAGGGGGGGTAATATCATTATTATATCATGGAAATTAAGGGGATGCCCATCAATTGGGGAATGGCTAAACAAATAATGCTTTATGATTGAGATGGAATATTACTGCACCATAAGAAACTAATTAAATTAAATTAATTAATTAATTTAAAAAAACTTGGAAAGAACTACATAGGATAATGAACAGCAAAATGAGTAGAACCAAAAGAACATTAATACAACTAAAGATTTCACACTTGAAGAATAACTTGTGAATATTTCCTCCAGAAAATGAACTAAAAAATGGAAACATGAAAGACATATATCTCCTAAATGATTCCATCTATGATGTGGAATATTAGGGCCCTTTTTTAAAAAGATAATTATAAAAAAGTCTAGTCTCATGATAATAACCCAGGGCTATTATTATGATTTGCCCAGTATCATATAGCAAGGAAGTGTCTGAGGCTAAATCTGAACCCAGGACCTCCCATCTCTAGGTCTACCTCTCAATTCACTAAGTCATTTAGCTGCACCAAAAATGACATTCAGGGCATTTAGGGAAGCTAGCAATTTCCTAAGACAACAAGAAATAAAGCAAAATCAAAATAATGAAATAAAGAAGAAAAGTAAAATCATAAAAATAAATGACCTGGAAAACAGATCAAAAAGAGACAAAATTAGGAATATTTGTACTCTTGGAAAGTTATTATCATAAATGGAGTTCAGACACCATACTCCAAGAAGTCATTAAGGAAATTTGTCCAGAAATTTTAGAATTTAAGAGGATAAAATAGAAATTGAAAGAATCCACTAGATTCTTTCACTGAACACCACTCAAAGAGACTTAAAGATGAAAATGCACGGGAATATCATTGCTAAGTTCCATAGCCCCCAGGTTAAGAAGAAAATAATACAAGCAACAAGAAAAATATAATTTAAATACTGTGAAGCCAAAGTCATATTAACACAAGTCACAAAATTAAAAGAACACAAAACATGGAATACAGCATTTCATACAGAAAAAGAACTGGGTTTACAATCAAGAATAACATACTCAGCATAGGAGTACAATTATAAATGGAAAAAATGGATATTTAATGAACTAAAGCAGTTTCAGCTATTTCAGAAAAACATAGAGTCGTGTGATTTTTGCCAGTGTGTCAGGGGAGTTCCTAGCCAGAAGAAATCAATGTATGTGATGTGTCTGCTGAAGTGGGGACTGAAATGAAACCCTGGACAATCAGAAAATATTAGGAGAAGGGTTGAGACTAAGCTTTAAAAGCCAGCACAAGAAACCAGGAGGGATTCTATGGGTGTGCAGTTCCATTCTTCTCTGTATAAGCTATCTCTGGCAAGTAGCCTTGGTTGGAGCTGTAGAACTGTGCTGGCAAGACTGGGGTTACAGAGGAAGGAGATATGGCAGCATGGAGATTTTCTAGGTAGATTGTTTATTCTTTTTCTCTTTTTTTTACAAATAGGTAATTCTAAATTTAATATATCTCCAAGATTAATTTTCATGATCTCAGGAGAAAAACAGAATTCAGCTGAAAATTTGAACTATAAGAAATATACAATGGTAATGAAAGACTAATCATAAGCAATTCAAATCCTCTAAATCCCCAAGCTGGTCTTTTAAAGCAATTTTCCCTATCTCACTTCCTGTCACTCCCCCACTTTAAGGGGGAGATAATTGCAGTCTTTCAATTTGCCTAGCACTGCCCAGGAGGAGGGCCAGTGACCTTTGGACGTGTGAGCTTTCTCTAGTAAGTGACTTGTAACTCTCTTAGTGTCAAGTAGGGTACTTTAAGTTTTTGATTTGTTTAGCTAAAAATAGACAAGAGGAGAGTTAATCCTATCTTCACAAGAGGCAGGGGAGTGAGGTGAGAGGATAAAGGAATCAAGTAGTAGACATACATAATTTGGGGATGAGGAAGGGATTATGGGAAAGGTGGATAAAATAAGAAATAAGTGGTAAGGAGGAAAGGATGAAGGAATGACCTTTAGAAAGGTGGGTCAATTAGGAACTAGTATTTCAAGGGAAGATTTGGGGGAAGGAATGTGAATAGGAGTGGTATTGGTCAAAGGAAAGTGGACATTTGAGGAGAGATACAGCAGAAAGGAAAGGAGGACAAATGTGAGGAAGAATGGAGTAGACTGAAATGCATAACTAGTCTATGATGACTATATTGGGATGATTTCACACATGTGAAGAAAATGGATAGCAGAAAGGATAAAAAAAAAAACAACTAGGACCTGACAATGTGTTATCTACAATACACTGAAAATGAGAGACAAAGATAGAGTGAAGTTCAAGGGCTGGAGCAGGATATAATATACCTGAGCTCATCCAGAGAAGGCAGGGGTAGCAGTCATGATTTCTTAAGAGAGTTGGGGCTAAAATAGATATAATTGGAAGGGAAGAAAAGGATAATTATATTATGTTGAGGGTGGGTACTATGGATAATGAGCATTATCAGTATCCTAACTGTATGCACCAAATATTGTAGCACCCAGATTTTTAAAGGAAAAACTAAATGAGATACAGATGGAGATAAATAACAAAGTAATAATAGCAGTGGATTTTAAATTTTCCTTCTAAGAACTACATAAATCTAACCAAAAAATGAATAAGAAAGAAGGTAAGGAGACGACTAGAACCCTAGATAACTTAAATAACATCAACATTAAAGAGTTTTTCAAGTACAACTTGTCCTTATATTCTAGAACAAGAGAGCAAAATTGAAGTGGAATGAATACATCTATTACCTCCTGAAAGAGATCCCCAAAGGATAACTCCTAGGAATATTATAGCCAAATTCCAGAACCTGTGTCTAAGAGACAAGCATAAACTTTTGGGGTTCTATGTTATTTTCTGGAGAATGGACAGGTATCACAGGAGCTAACACACTAGGATCAGGAAAACTCAACACTTGTTCCTGTTCCTCATTCTCTAAATCCTTATTGATTTCTTCTGTACTAATTTGCCATGTTTCTAAAATCTTTTTCATTTTCATTAGTTCTTATTCCTTTGCCCATAGTTACTAGTCCATTTTCTCCATATACAAGATTTTTAACTGCATAGTTCTTGATACACATTCATAATGAAGTTGAACCTTTTTGCACATTGAGTGTTGGGGGATTCCCACCAGCTACCTGGGAATATTTTGGACGAGCACCTGCTTTGATATATTCTTGCATGGTATTAAGGTCTGGGGCTTGTTGTGAATTATGGTAGTATCCAGTATCAAAATAATTTGGGTAATTTGGTCTCCCATACTGGAATGCATTATTAAAACAATTATTAAATCTGTTGTTAAACCCATCATTTCCATGTCCATTTTGCCTGAATCCATTAAAGCGATTAAATCTATTGCCCTAAATCTGCATTCTCTCATGAGAGAGGTCTGTTACAAAGAAAATATCTTGGGGGTTGTCTGTATTGCCTGGAGTTGTAAATATTACTTCGTTGGATTTCAGTTTTTGTTTAAGCTCTCTGATTTCTTTGGTTAAGTTATCAATTATATTGTTTTTCTCTTTCTCATCTTGGAAAACATAGCAATTCTCAAAATTTTGTCAAGACCCAAACGAAACCAATTTGTTTATTTTTTTAATAATTTTTTATTTGATCATTTCCGAGCATTATTCATTAGAGACGAAAATCATTTTCTCCCCCCCCCCCCACCAAACGCCACATGATTCCACTGGGTTTCACATGTGTTCTTGATTCGATCCCATTTCCATGTTGTTGGTATTTGCACTAGAGTGTTCATTTAGAATCTCTCCTCAGTCATTTCCCCTCAGCCCCTGTAGTCAAGCAGTTGCTTTTTCATCAGTGTTTTTACTCCCACAGTTTATCCTCTGCTTGTGGATAGTGTTTTTTAGATCCCTGCAAGTTGTTCAGGGACATTGCATTGATAGTAATGGAGAAGTCCATTACCTTCGATTGTACCACAGTGTATCAGTCTCTGTGTACCATGTTTTTTTGGTTCTGCTCCTTTCGCTCTGCATCACTTCCTGGAGGTTGTTCCAGTCTCCATGGAATGCCTCCACTTTATTATTCCTTTTACCACAATAATATTCCATTACCAACATATACCACAATTTGTTTAGCCCTTCCCCAATTGAAGAGCATCCCCTCATTTTCCAATTTTTGGCCACCACAAAGAGTGCAGCTATGAATATTCTTGTACAAGTCTTTTTCCCTATTATTTCTTTGGGGTACAAACCCAGCATTGCTATGGCTGGATCAAAGGGCAGACAGTCTTTTATCGTGCTTTTGGCATAGTTCCAAATTGCCCTCCAGAATGGTTGGATCAATTCACAACTCCACCAGCAATGAATCCTATGAATGAAATGAAAGTCCCTACTTTTCTGCATCCCCTCCAGCATTCATTACTTTCCTTTGCTGTCATGTTAGCCAATCTGCTAGGTGTGAGGTGATACCTCAGAGTTGTTTTGATTTGCATCTCTCTGATTATAAGAGATGTAGAGCACTTTTTCATGTGCTTATTAATAGTTTTGATTTCTTTATCTGAAAACTGCCTGTTCATGTCCCTTGCCCATTTATCAATTGGAGAATGGCTTGATTTTTTTGTATAATTGATTTAGTTCTTTGTAAATTTGAGTAATTAAACCTGTCAGAGGTTTTTATGAAGATTGCTTCCTAATTTGTTGCTTTCCTTCTGATTTTAGTTACATTGGTTTTGTTTGTACAAAAACTTTTTAATTTGATGTATTCCAAATTATTTATTTTGCATTTTGTGACTCTTTCTAAGTCTTGCTTGGTTTTAAAATCTTTCCCTTCCCAAAGGTCTGACATGTATACAATTCTGTGTTTGCCTAATTTTCTTATAGTTTCCTTCTTTATGTTCAAGTCAATCACCCATTTTGAATTTATCTTGGTGTAGGGTGTGAGGTGTTGATCTAAACCTACTCTTTCCCACACTGTCCTCCAATTTTCTCAGCAGTTTTCATGAAATAGTGTATTTTTGTCCCAAAAGCTGGGTTCTCTGGGTTTGTCGTATACTGTCCTGCTGAGGTCACTTACCCCAAGTCTATCCCACTGATCCTCCTTTCTGTCTCTTAGCCAGTACCAAATTGTTTTGATGATTACTGCTTTATAATATAGTCTGAGATCTGGGACTGCAAGGCCCCCTTCCTTTGTATTTTTTTTTCATTGTTTTTTTGGATATCCTTAATCTTTTGTTCTTCCAAATGAACTTTGTTATGGTTTTTTTCTAAATCAGTAAAAAAATTTTTTGGAAGTTCCATGGGTATGGCACTAAATAGATAAATGAGTTTGGGTAGGATGGTCATTTTTATTACATTGGCTCATCCTACCCATGAGCAGTTAATGTTTTGCCAGTTGTTCAAGTCTAATTTTAGTTGTGTTGAGAGTGTTTTGTAGTTGTGTTCATATAGATCCTGTGTTTGTCTCAGGAGATAGATTCCTAAGTATTTTATTTTGTCTAAGGTAATTTTGAATGGGATTTCTCTTTCTAGTTCTTGCTGCTGGGCTGTGTTGGAAATATATAGAAATGCTGATGACTTATGTGGGTTTATTTTGTATCCTGCAACTTTGCTAAAGTTGTTGATTATTTCGATTAGCTTTTTGGTTGAATCTCTAGGATTCTTTAAGTAGACCATCATGTCATCCACAAAGAGTGATAACTTGGTCTCCTCCTTGCCTATTTTAATACCTTCAATTTCTTTTTCTTCCCTAATTGCTACTGCTAGTGTTTCTAGTACAATGTCAAATAATAGAGGTGATAATGGGCATCCTTGTTTCATTCCTCATCTTATTGGGAATGCATCTAGTTTATCCCCATTGCAGATGATATTAGCTGGTGGTTTTAGATATATACTGTTTATTATTTTTAGGAACGACCCTTCTATTCCTATGCTTTCTAGTGTTTTTAATAGGAATGGGTGTTGTATTTTATCAAAGGCTTTTTCTGCATCTATTGAAATAATCAGGTGATTTTTGTTGGTTTGCTTGTTAATGTGGTCAATTATGTGGATGGTTTTCCTAATATTGAACCAGCCCTGCATCCCTGGTATAAATCCTACTTGATCATGGTGGATGATCCTTCTGATCACTTGCTGGAGTCTTTTTGCTAGTATTCTATTTAAGATTTTTGCATCTATATTCATTAGGGAGATTGGTCTATAATTTTCTTTCTCTGTTTTTGGCCTGCCTGGCTTTGGGATCAGAACCATGTTTGTGTCATAAAAGGAATTTGGTAGAACTCTCTCTTTGCTTATTATGTCAAATAGTTTGTATAGTATTAGGATTAGCTGTTCTTTGAATGTTTGATAGAATTCACTGGTGAATCCATGAGGCCCTGGGGATTTTTTCTTAGGAAGTTCTTTGATAGCCTGTTGGATTTCTTTTCTGATATGGGATTATTTAAGGAATCTTATTTCTTCTTCTGTTAGTCTAGGCAATATATATTTTTGTAAATATTCATCCATATCACCTAGGTTGGTATATTTATTGCCATATAGTTGGGTAAAGTAGTTTTTAATGATTGCCTTAATTTCCTCTTCATTGGAGGTGAGGTTCCCCTTTTCATCCTTGAGGCTGTTAATTTGCCTTTCTTCTTTCCTTTTTTTATTTAGATTGACCAGTACTTTGTCTATTTTGTCTGTTTTTTCAAAGTACCAGCTTCTGGTCTCATTTATTAGTTCAATAGTTCTATCACTTTTGATTTTATTAATTTCTCCCTTAATTTTTAGGATCTCTAGTTTGGTTTTCTTCTGGGGGGTTTTGATTTGTTCGTTTTCAAGTTTTTTGATTTGTATTTCCAATTCTTTGATCTCTGCCCTCCCTAGTTTGTTAATATATGCACTCATGGATATGAATTTTCCTCTAAGTACTGCCTTGGCTGCATCCCATAAGGTTTGAAAGGATGTCTCACCGTTGTCATTTTCCTCAATGAAATTATTAATTATTTCTAGGATTTCTTCTCTGACTAACCAATTTTGGAGTATCATATATTTAATTTCCAATTAATTTTTGATTTGGCTCTCCATGTACCTGTACTGATCAATATTTTTATTGCTTTATGATCTGAAAAGGTTGCATTTATTATTTCTGCTTTTCTGCATTTGAGTGCCATGTTTCTGTGACCTAGTATATGATTTATTTTTGTGAATGTGCCATGTGGTGCTGAGAAGAAGGTGTATTCCTTTTTGTCCCTTTTAATTTTTCTACATATATCTATTAACTCTAATTTTTCTAAGATTTCATTCATCTCTTTTACCTCTTTCTTATTTATTTTTTATTTGATTTATCCAAATTTGATAGTAGTTGGTTCAAGTCTCCCACTAATAAGGTTTTAATGTCTATTTACTCCCTCGATTCTCCTAGTTTCTCCATTAGAAATTTGGATGCTATTCCGTTTGGTGCATACATGTTGATTAGTGATATTTCCTCATTGTTTATATTCCCTTTTAACAGAATATATTTACCTTCCCTATCCCTTTTGATCAGGTCTATTTCTGCTTTGGCTTTGTCAGATATCATGATTGCAGCTCCTGCCTTCTTTCTATCATTTGAGGCCCAAAAGGTCTTACTCCAACCTTTAATTCTAACCTTGTGAGTTTCAACCCACCTCATATGTGTTTCTTGAAGACAACATATGGTAGGGTTTGGGGTTCTAATCCAATCTGCTATTTGTCTACGTTTTATGGGTGAGTTCATCCCATTCACATTCAAAGTTATGATTGTCATTTGTGGATTCCCTGGCATTTTGATATTTTCCCCTAGTTCTGACCTTTCTTCCCTAGCTATATCCTTTTGAACCAGTAATTTACTTTAGGTCAGTCCCCCTAGTCCTCTCCCTTGTTATGCGTCCCTTTCTAGCCCCTCTCTTTTTATGCTCCTTCCCCTCCCCCCTCTCCTTCCCTCCCTTTTTATACTCCCTCCCACCTCCCCCTCCTTAATTTCCCTTTCTTTCATACCCTGTTGGATAAGATAGAATTCAGGATCCCACTGGATCTAGATGTTCTTCCCTCTCAGAGTTGGTTTCACTGAGAGTAAGGTTTAAGTAATTCTACTTCACGCTCTCTTCCTGTCCTTTTCATATGAGAGTTCTTCCCCTCCCCTTCCCATGTGTATCTTTATATGGGAAAGATTATTCTATTGAGTCCCCCCCTATTTCTTGAAATTAATCTTAGTATTATAGACATTTCCCCCCTCCCTTTTCCTTTCTTTGCCCCCACTTTCCCCAAATCTTCTTAATGCCCCAATCTTTCCCTATGTATGATTCTTCTAACTACTCTTTTGGTACATACATTTTTTGAGAGTTACACAAAACATTTCCCCCACATATTAATATATATAATTTGATGTAAATGTAGTCCTTATAGAAGAGAGTTTGACTTAAAGAAAAAGATAAGATTCATCTCCTTTTCCCTTTCTTTCATATTTACCTTTTCATGTTTCTCTTGCTTTCTGTGCTTGGATATCGAACTTTCCACAGAGCTCTGGTCTTTTCTTAGCAAATGCTTGGAAATCTTCTATTTTGTTGAATGCCCATACTTTCCCCTAGAAGTATATAGTCAGTTTTGCTGGGTAGTTGATTCTTGGTTAGAGACCCAGCTCTCTTGCCTTTCTAAATATCGTGTTCCATGCTTTGCGGTCTCTTAGTGTGTTAGCCACTAAGTCGTGTGTGATCCTTATGGGAGCCCCCCTATATCTGAAGCTCCTCTTCTTGGCTTCTTGTAGGATTTTCTCCTTTTCTTGGAAGCTCTTGAATTTGGCGATTACATTCCTGGGGGTTGTCTTTTGGGGATTTAGTATAGAGGGTGTTCTATGAATCCTTTCTATTTCTATTTTGCCCCCTTGCTCCAGAACGTGGGGGCAATTTTCTTTTATAATCTCCTGTAGTATAGCATCAAAGTTTTTGTTTATCTCTGGTTTTTCAGGGAGACCAATAATTCTGAGGTTGTCTCTTCTTCCTCTGTTTTCCAGGTCTGTGACCTTTTTCAGTGAGTTATTTTGTGTTTTCTTCTAATTCATTAATTTTTTGGCTTTGCTTTATTAATTCTTGCTCTTTTGCATGCTCACTGTCTTCCAGTTGCTTAATTCTGGTCGTTAGGGATTACGAAACCATTTTTGACAGTTACTCTGAAAATAATTTTGGATCACAGGACATGCATTTTTCACAAACTGCCTGTGAATGTGATTTCCATTTTCATCTTTTAAAATATACAACCAAATCCATTTTTCTGCACCATCAATAATTCTCTTGAGGGAAGTGTAAGGAGTCTCTCTCATTTCTTGTTTTAGGCCCTCAAATTTAGACCAGGTTTCTGGGCATCTGGAATTTTGCTTCATAGTTTCAATTATTGCCTCCCTGGCTATAGTTAAGTCTCTATAGCCCGCAAATGAGTTAACTTCCCAACCAGGATCCTCAGTTGGCCAATAAACAATTAGGGGGTTATTATTAGTGTCCTCTATAATCTGCTGTTTCTCCCTTTTTTTTTTTGACAATAATTCATCCATAATGATGCCAAAGTCCAAATGAGAAGGATTGTAAAGTTTAACTACGTGCTTGAACTGCTTTACAACTGCTGTAAGTTCTTCTTCATATGTTGGAGTATTTTTCTTAAAACTGTCTTTATCTAGTTGTGTAAACTTTTTGTGGTACATGAGATTCACTGTACCACACTCTGGGGACACTTTGGGTACCTCCCTTAAAGGGAACATATGAGCTGATTTGCTTTCTAAAGCTTCAGTTTCCATTTCTAATTTAGTTGGTTTCTCTGATTTAGTTTGTTGCTTCATGTTTCTGCCATTATCCCTTTAAAAGCCTTGAGTAATTCCTCACATTGAGTTTATATTCCATCTAGTTTAGTCTCTCTATAGTTCACTGTTAACATTAGATCACTCTTTGCAGTAGCTTGCTTGATGCTTGCTTTTAAATGTTTAAACACAACTGCCAAAGATTTGATCATGATAATGATAATGATTATGAACATGATAAAAAGTAGTAGCACAGGAACCTAAGAGATTAGTTGTAGGAATATCAATGAGAGTAATGGCATTAGAAAGTCACAGGCAAGTAAATTTTCTATATGTTACAGTACAATAGTGAAAATGAGAGAAATCATATCTAACAGAGAAAATCCCACAGTGATTTTATGTAGCTAATTCATGAAGTTTTCTGAGAGTATAGAGTCTTTGTATCAAGTTGACAGGGAGATGGGTTTTGGAGTCACCTAGAGTTCAGCTCACTGTTACTACAGCTCATAGTGAAACTGTCAGGTCTAGCTGCTTCTACAGACTCCTTGCTGAGAGAGCAGTTTCAACTGCCTAAGTTGACAGTTGGACCCTTAAAAACAGATTGTCCTTTGTAGCTCACCAAACTGTAAAAATAATAATGGCACATTACATAAAACTAGATGGAAAAACTATGTCAATACAGGTTCAAACCTGTTCAGATACTTTTGATAGATGTAATCAAAAGTATCTTCAAAGTGTAAAAATTAAATTATATCTCTACTAATAAAAATATTATATTTTATGAGGTTTATTAAGGATTATTAGAAATCAAGGAATAAAGAAGCTACAAAATAAAAACCACATGCCCATGGCTGATTAGTCAATTCAGAATCCCTGCACTTAGCTTACCACTAACTTCCTACATCATTGCAATGGCAGAGAAGAGAGAGTGGGAGGCATTACTGCCAGTTAAATACAAATTGTGATCTCACCAACGTGGAGACTCAGGTGAGATTATAGGGAATTCTGGGAAATACCAAAGACTTCTGGGAATTGAAGTCTAGGGTTCAAAATCTCCATTTTTACAAATGATAAAGTGAAGTGAAGCTCAAATGTGAACTTTCCTTCAGGGCCAAGCACAAAGACCATGAAGAAACTCTTATTATAAAAATAAAATATTTATTGAAATATATAAGGATTACAAGGATTTTTAATTCAAAGGGATTCTAAATCCATCCAAATAAACTCCCTGGTTCCACCAGGAACCGTTTCTCCTGTGTTTCACAGGCTACACTAATCCTCTCTGATCTGACTAACCCAAATTTATACTATTCTAAATAAAACTACCACTATTATCTTTATAATTCTTAACATTGCCTTACAATTATAAAATAAAAAAAGCTAGCTGGTTGACCCTCAACAAGAATCATGTTAGAACAGACTCAAAGTTCAAACCAAAGACCAGATCTTTCTTTTGTCTTCTTGGATATAAACCAATTTATGAACACAGAAAGATAGTCAATAGTGTTTCTCAGTTTGGAAAAAGAAAACACTAAGCCCCTTTAGATCGTTCTCTCAGACAGAGAGGCAAAGATATTACCTCTTCCAGCCCTGAGAGAGAGTCTCTGAGTGTGTGTCTCTGCCAATTTCCAGAGATGAACTGCCAACTGCCAGAGAGAGTAACTGACACAGAAAAATGGTTACAACTATCAACATTTGAAATTAACACACTCTCTCAGCTCTGCTTCAAACTCCAATTCTTTCTCAAGCCAACCACTCTACTTCTCATCTCTAAACTAATAAAACCATACTTATTTTCTAATATCATCCTTATAATGTCAAGGAAAAACATATTGTAAACAGCCAAAAAGAAACAATTCAAAAATTGTAGAGACACAGTCAGAATAACACAAAATCTAGCAGTTTCTAAATTAAAGGATTGAAGACCCTGGAATATGATATACTGTAGGCAAAGGAACTAGGATTTCAGCCAAGAATCACTTACCCAGCAAAACTGAGCATAATCCTTTAGGGTAAAAAAAATGAGTACTCAGTGAAATGGAGGACTTCCAAATATTCCTAATAAAAAAGACCAGAGATGATAGAAAATTTGACTTGCAAATATAAGACTCAAGAAAAACACAAAAAGGCAAATACGAAAGAGGAAACAAAAGCCATTCAATAAGAATAAAATTTTTATATACCTACATGGGAAGGTGATTCTTGTAACTCCTAAAACATAGGGCAGTTAGAGGTAGTATACATAGACAGAGGGCAAGCATGGCAGTTGAACATGATGAGATACAAAAAAATAAAATTAAGGCATGACAAAGAGAAGTGTATTTGGAGAAGGGAAAAATAAAATGGGGTTAATTATCACACATAAAAGAACCATGAAAGAGCTTTTATAGTGGAGCAGAAGATGGAGAAGGTTGGTAGGCACATGAACTTTACTCTCATTGGAATTGGCTCAGTGAAGGAAGAACATACACAATCAATTGGATCTAGAAATCTATCTTACTCTAAAGGAAAGTAGGAGGGGAAGAGGATAAGAGAAAGGGGGTAGGGTTGCTAGAAAGAGGAAAATTGCTTGAGGTTATGGTTAGAAACTAAACAGAGAAAAGAGGATGGATAATAATCTACAATAATAATGGGACAAAAAAATTAGGTCTCTCTAGTGAAGGCCTCATTTTTAAAATGTGTAAACAAATGAGTTGAATGTGTAAAAGTAGTCACTTTCCAATTGATAAATGATCAAAGGATATCAAGGTAATGAAAGCTCTCTATAGTCATGCAAAAATGCTCTAAATCATGTTAATTAGAGAAATGCACATTAAAATAACTCCATACCTATCAGATTGGATATTGTGACAGAAAATGAAAATGTCAAAACTTATAAGGGATGTGGGAAAATTGAGACACTATTCTATTGCTGGGGAGTTGTGAACTAATTTAATCATTCTGGAGGTCAATTTGAATCTATATCCAAAGGGCAATAAAACAGTTATTTTTTGAACTAGCAATACAATTACTAGGTTTGCATCTCAAAGAGATAAAAACTATAAAAGGGAAGACCCTAAAAGTACAAAAATTATTCAAAGAAGCTCCCTTTGTGAGGGCAAAAATTGGAAAGTGAAGGAATACCCCTCAATTGAGTAAGTTATAGTATATAATTATAATGAAATATAATGTGCTGTAGGAAATGAACAGAAGGAACTGAGGGAAACCTGGAGACTTATAATGAACTGAATCAGAACCAGGAGAACATTGTACACAGTGAAAGGAAAAACTGTGCAATGAGCAACTGTGAATGATTCAGCTATTTTCAGCAAAACACTGATTCAAAACAATCCCAAAAGACATAAAAAATGCTGTCTGCTTCCAGAAGAGGACTGATGGAGTTGAATTCAGATGAAAGCAAACTTTTTTCACTTCCTTATATTTTTTTGTTCACGTTTCCTTCCACAAAAGTATTCATATAGAATTTCTTTTACATGATGCCACATGTAAATTCTATATAAGACTGCTTACCATCTCAAGGGGGTAGAGGAAGAGAATTTAAAACTTAAAATTGTTTATAAAATGTTGGAAACTATTTTTACATGTATTGGGGGGAAATTAAATGAAAAAAAAGAATCTTGCCTTCAATAACAAGATAAATTGGGGTTAATTTCAGAGAGAAATGACTCATGAAGAAGGATCAGGAAAAACTATTTTTTTAAAAAAACTAAGATTTTGGTTGAGACTTGAAGGAAGCCAAGTAAACCAGGAGGCAGAGTCAAGGAGAGAGATCATTCCAGGTATGGAGAACAGTCAGTGAAAATGCAGTGAGGAGATGGGATATCTTGGGCAATGAAAAGCAAGGTTATTAGTACTGCTTCCAAAATTATTAGAGTAGATAGAGTGGTTTAAAGTATAAGAAGACCGGAAAAATAGAAAGTGGCAAGTTTATGAAGGGCTTTAAAAACCAAAAAGAGGATTGTGTGCTTGATGTTACAGACACTAATATATTACTTAAGGTTATTGAATGGAGCTGGGGCTGGGGGACACGTTTATTACTGAACATTAAGACAAATTTAAGAGCTGAATGGACAATGGAATAAGGAGACACTTGAAACAGGGAGATTACAATGAAGATTCCACAAAATGATATTGGACTGGGAGAGCCTGCAATTCTGGGATTGCAAGTTTTCTTGGCCTTCTTGTGTTCCTTATTACCAATGTTATTGGGAAGAATGGATTCAAAGCTTTTCTTCGACCTAATAATTTCTACTATTAATCCTTAATCCAACAATGGGGTTTGGGGGATTTATAGTTTTAGAAATTAATAAGCAGAAAGTAGCCATTTTCATGGAGACAGTTTTAAATTGGGTTAGTGTCCTAGAGTAGGTGCTTCCAGAAGTATCTGAAACAGCTAAAAATGACAAAGATTACCATTGCATTTATGAAAGTGTTTGTTATATGTAATGCCAGCCATTCTTTTTAATGATGGGAAAGGTATACACAGTTAATAAAAAGCCTACTATGTGCCAGCGCTTCATAAATACTGTCTCAGCCACAGTGAAAGGGAAGGAAAAAAGGTGACCATTCTGAATTCTACGTGCACGTCCGGAGTTTTCAATTGCAATTTCTCTCGATTATGCTCTGAAACAAAGCAGTAGAAAAGTAGAAAACACTACGAAAAAGAATTGCTAACTGCCTGGGTAATCCAACAAAAAGATGAACTCTTCTCCTCTCACTTTCCCGAGTATAGAGGCTGTAGTACGTAGGAAGGAGGAGTCCCAGTGTCTCTAAGTCAATGCGTCAGGCGTGGCTCCACCTCTTTTTGATCCGTCTTCTTCCTTCCCTGAGGTTTCAAATTTTAGCTGTGGAAGTGGTTGCCAAAGAGGAGTTAAGGCTGTTACTGTGAAGCCTGTGCCTTCGGAGGGGAAAGAACCAGTTCCTTTGTACAGTCCCTGCTTGCTTGCTTACCGCAGAATCTAAATGTAAGAAATTCTGATTCAGTTCAGAGAGTTTGAGCCACTTTAATCTGTGATGTGAACTTCAGCTGGGCCTCTGTGAAGCAGAAGCTGCCTGCAAACCCGGAAAGTGGGTAAGTAGGCTATAAATGAAACCTAAAATGAAGACGCCTTCCGGTATTCAAAACGGTTATTATTTTGGTGTAGTGCCCTACCTAGATAACTCGTCTTGTTGGCCCTACTTTTATTTGGGATTTGTAGAAAGTTGTTTTTTTCCCCCCCTTCTCATCAGCCTCTTGGGTACTTATGTGGCCCCATAGCTTTGAGGACGGGCTCAGCCGTTGTGGGTAGGCATCAAGTTTTGGTTCTTAGGTTCATAATGTGGATGGAGGTGGGATTGCGGACGAATCTGGGACTTCTGAAGCTTCGAGACTGTGCTACTGAGCTAACTGCAGGAAAGGATCACAATTCAAGGGAAATCGAGGGTTGCGGCAGGAGATAAAGTAGAAAGGAGATTTTAAATGGGGATAACTTTAAGCTATGACCTGTGGAGCAAACGGGGAGTGGGAAGCCTCCCTTAGGAGGATGGTGCTCGGGAAATGGGCTGTAGCATTTTGCATCTTGTGGGGAGGTGGGGGTTGAGTTGCTTTTGTATGAATAACCTCTTACATATGGAAATGTCTCTAAGATTGTTCTTCTTTTGTGTTCTTTAAAAGGATTTGCTCTCTGAACTGTAAAGTTTTGTCTCCCTTTTTAGAGATTTAACAAAACCTTTCTGGGACTCCTGAGGCTGGCTTCTGTGCAAAGAGCTCCCTTGAGAACTATAGACTGAAAGAGGAGAGGGGCGGGAGTCCAGATCGGGAGATTGCATACTTAGAGGAATTTCTTTGTCTGTACCAAATTGTGGGGCGAGGGACAATAAAGTCCCTTTTGTGGCATTTCTGTTGACAGCAGTGGATTAGTGATTTAAAATATAGTGGTTGTAGACTTGGTGAAAAAACGTCTTTTCATAACCACTAGTTCACAACTCACAACAAGTTGGAAATAAACAGCTTTAATTTTGATCAAGGCGCTAATTTGACAGTCTTGGGGCTCAGAGAAGACTTTGTAGGCTTGTTTTCTTATTCCTATCTTTTTCTATCAAGCTGTTAAAAATAGTTATATTAGCTATTAAAAACAGACCCTGTCTGCTCTTATATGAAGAATTCTTTTGCTGTTCTAAATCATTATATAAGAGATTCTCAGTTTGTAATTAGGAGGGGAAGGAGAAAAAGAGATAGAAAATATATCATCATCCTTATTGAATAAAATACTGGAGTGCTAGTTTGGAAAAACTGAAGTATGGTATGTTGCTGAGGAAAGAAGATTCCAGTTTCATATGCTTTGTTTATTTTCTAAGCCTTTGGAGTCTTCCTTTGACCATAAGATTTGTAATCATGAAAATCATGACTGCTAAGAAGAATTGTTCTAGCTGTTAAATTATTAGTCTAAACTCAAGCACTGTTCAATTTCCATTATTGTGGAAATAAAATTTCTGTTTATTTCTTTTTTTTACTATTAAAAAATTCTGAACTTAACCCCAAATAAAATTTGCATTTCTGTATGTAGATTTTAGAATGAAAAAAAGGTACAGGAGTATTCTCTAAAGCTTGCTTTTCTTTCTAAGCATATAATAAATACAACATTAAATTTATAAAACTGTACTGGTTTGCTACTTATTTCTTCATAATGCAACTATTATGTGATTATTCTGACTTCACATGGAATCATTTTTATAACAGCTAGGTGACCCAAAAGATAGAGCAGGTGGAGTGGTAGTCAGGAAATCCAGAGTTCAAATCTAGCCTCAGACATATACTATCTGTGTGATGCTGTTCAAATCACTTAACTTCTTTTTGCCTCTGTTTCATTATTTGTATAGTAATATATATCTCATATTTCCGGGGGTATTGTGAGGATCAAATGGGATAATAATTATAAAGCACTTAGCGCAATACCTGCCACACAGTAAGCGCTACATAAATGTTTATTATTACTATTATAGATTGCTAAGAATTGCTTGAGATACAATGCAGTTACTGAATTTAAAATATATACATATATCTTGCTAACATGGTAGCATTTTAGTCTGATTATTCTGGAAAGAAAACCCACTATTATAATAGCTGAAGTACTGTCAATATTTATGAACCCACATTACTCTCAAATCCACTGGCATAAATTTATGACTATTTTGATTTATTTCCATTTGGCACTTTTTGAGGAAACATTTTCCTCGCCCAGTTTAAACAGTTTGATTTCTTATCTACCTTAGAACATCATTGAAGACTTTTGGATGTTGGAGAATTTTGATAGTTGATTCGGAATTCTGGTGAATCTTGACTTGAAATAGAATAAATCTATGAAAACTTATACTAGATGTGGTAAGGATAAGATGTTAGTACTGCCTGAAAAGCTAAATTTATTAGAAGTTTTTTTAAGAACATATGATTAAGAAAACTTGTTTTGACAGGAGTGAGAATTTAAATGCCATTTTATTCAAGTTCTTGGTTCTTTTTTGGAGGGGGCTAGGTTTTAGGTTCTAGCACACGAAAGTTTTTTGCTTTTTTGTCTGATAATATGATCATACCGTAGAAGGGAAGTTTTCTGATCTAGATAGTTAATAAAAGACTAGCCTTCAAATGCCCCAAAACAGATGCCCTAGAATAGCTGTAAATTTTTTGCTACCATTAGAAAAATATTAGAGGATATTCTAATGAAAAACAATGACAATAGAGAACAATATAGGCACAATTTTTCTATCAATCTTTCAGAATTAGTCATTTTACTTTCTCAGAATGGATAGAATACTTTGTCTTAATATATATTTAATATCTTCCTACCTTTAATTCATACAGAAGAGGGTACTTATTTCTGAGCATCCAGTCTTAATATTAAAATATTTTTGTCTTTGCTATGAGTCAAATAATTTCTGTCAGTTTCTTTGAATGTCATTTAAATAATTTCAAGTTGATATGCCACCAATATTGATAGATTTTTTAGGAATGATGAAAATACATTTTGTTGAGAAAACATAGTCTAGGTTAACCTTAGGGTACTTGAGAGAAATTAAAATGTTTTGTATTCAATTTAAACTTTTAAATATTGGTTTGTTTCAAAACAAGACATTATTTTAAATTAATAAATAATGTGGATTAAAATCTGTCTACTAAACACTGAGGTAATTGCATTCAGTTCTTATGGTAATCTGATGTAGGCTTTCAAAAATAGCAATAAAATGTAGCAAAGCAAATAGTTTATGGCTTATTTAAGAGAAGTTGATTTTTAAAAAAATATTCACAGATGAGAGAATTCAAGTCTACAATGTAACACACTAGGAAAACATTTTCTCACTTAAAGGCTGTGTTCAGCTTTGAGTAAATGTGGTCCTAGAAATAAGAATTGTTCTGTTTGTTTTTTGGAAGAAAATTACAACTTCTGGACAATATTACTCCATGAAAGGTCCCATAAAACCCCAGATATTCCAGAAATAACCCCAAAAAGTTCTATAAATTCAACAGATGGAAGAATAATAAAATAAAAATAGAAATAGCAATAAATTCCCCCCATATAGTTAAGAACTACACAAGAAGACTTCCAGAGATAAGGCAGGGGAAGAAGAGGGGGGAAAATAGCCCTAGAAATTGGGGCCTAAAACCAGCAAAATCTTAGCCCTTTCCCATTAGAGCCATCTACTATTGCTCCTTGTATAGAGAGATATAAGAAGGAAGTACTTGCTTACCTTTAGTCTTCTAAGATATTTTAAACTGTTGTAGTCTTAAAAAAACAAAAAAACCCTTTACCTTTTGCCTTAGAATCAATACTAAAATATTCCAAGTTAGAAATGTGTTAAGGGCTAGGCAATTGGGATTAAATGACTTGCCCACAGTCACATAGCTAGGAAGTTTCTGAAAGCAGATTGAACCCAGGACCTCCCATCTCCAGAATCTCTATACCTGGCAGTCTTTTTTTTTTTTTAGTTTATTTAATTGCTAAATTAAGAATGCTTTTCCATGGTTAAAGGAATCATATTCTTTCCCTCCCCTTCTCCCACCTCCTCCTGTATCCAATTAGCAATTCCACTGGGCTTTACATGTGTCATTGATCAAGACCTATTTCCATATTATTAATATTTGCACTAGGGTGATCATTTAGAGTCAACATCCGCAGTCACATCCCCATTGAACCATGTGAACAAGAAGTTGTTTTTCTTCTGTGTTTCTACTTCCACAGTTCTTTCTCTGGATGTGAATAGCATTCTTTCTCTTAAGTCCCTTAGAATTGTCCTGGATTATTGCATCTCTGCTAGTAGAGAAGTTTATTATATTCAATTGTGCCACAGTGTATCCATCTCTGTGTATAATGTTCTCCTGGTTATACTCCTTTCACTCTATATCAATTCCTGGAGGTTATTCCAGTTCACATGGAATTCCTCCAGGTCATTATTCCTTTGAGCACAATAGTATTCCATCACCAACAGTTACTACAATTTGTTCAGACATTGCCCAGTTGAAGGCCATCCCCTCATTTTCCAATTTTTTCTAGTTGCCTTTTTTTAAAAATTTTTAAACATTATTTTATTTGGTCGTTTCCATACATTATTCACTGGAAACAAAGATCATTTTCTTTTCCTCCCCCTCCCCCCACCTTTCCCTCTCCCATAGCCGACGCACGATTCCACTGGTTATCACATGTGTTCTTGACTCGAACCCATTTCCCTGTTGTTGGAATTTGCATTATAGTGTTCATTTAGACTCTCTTCTCAGTCTTATCCCCTCCAACCCTGTAGTCAAGCTGTTGCTTTTCATCATTTTCGGTGTTTTTACTCCCACAGTTTATCCTCTGCTTGTGGGTAGTATTTTTTAGATCCCTGCAGATTGTTCAGGGACATTGCATTGATACTAATGGAGAAGTCCATCACCTTCGATTGTACCACAATGTATCAGTCTCTGTGTACAGTGTTTTTTTGGTTCTGCTCCTTTCGCTCTGCATCACTTCCTGGAGGTTGTTCCAGTCTCCATGGAATTCCTCTACTTTATTATTTCTTTTAGCACAATAGTATTCCATCACCAATATATACCACAATTTCTTCAGCCATTCCCCAATTGACGGCCATCCCCTCGTTTTCCAATTTTGGGCCACCACAAAGAGTGCAGCTATGAATATTCTTGTACAAGTCTTTTTCTTTATTATCTCTTTGGGGTACAAACCCAGCAGTGCTATAGCTGGATCAAAAGGCAGACAGTCTTTTATCACCCTTTGGGCATAGTTCCAAATTGCCCTCCAGAATGGTTGGATCAATTCACAACTCCACCAGCAATGAATTAATGTCCCTACTTTTCTGCATCCCCTCCAGCATTCATTACTTTCCTTTGCTGTCATGTTAGCCAATCTGCAAGGTGTGAGGTGATACCTCAGAGTTGTTTTGATTTGCATCTCTCTGATTATAAGAGATGTAGAGCACTTTTTCATGTGCTTATTAATAGTTTTGATTTCTTTGGCTGAGAACTGCCTGTTCATGTCCCTTGCCCATTTGTCAATTGGAGAATAGCTTGATTTTTTGTAGAATTGATTTAGTTCTTTATAAATTTGAGTAATTAATCCTTTGTCAGAGGTTTTTATGAAGATTGTTTCCCAATTTGTTGCTACCCTTCTGATTTTGGTTACATTGGTTTTGTTTGTACAAAAACTTTTTAATTTGATGTAATCCAGATTATTTATTTTGCATTTTGTAACTCTTTCTAATTCTTGCTTGGTTTTGAAGTCTTTCCCTTCCCAAAGGTCTGACATGTATACTATTCTGTGTTCGCCTAATTTTCTTATAGTTTCCTTCTTTATGTTCAAGTCATTCACCCATTTTGAATTTATCTTGGTGTAGGGTGTGAAGTGTTGATCTAAACCTAATCTTTCCCACACTGTCCTCCAATTTTCCCAGCAGTTTTTATGAAATAGTGGATTTTGTCCCAAAAGCTGGGATCTTTGGGTTTATCATATACTGTCTTGCTGAGGTTGCTTGCCCCTAGTCTATTCCACTGATCCTCCTTTCTGTCTCTTAGCCAGTACCAAATTGTTTTGATGACCGCTACTTTGTAATATAATCTGAGATCTGGGACTGCAAGACCCCCTTCCTTTGTATTTTTTTTTTCATTATTTCCCTGGATATCCTTGATCTTTTGTTCTTCCAAATGAACTTTGTTATGTTTTTTTCTAAATCAGTAAAAAATTTTTTGGAAGTTCCATGGGTATGGCACTAAATAGATAGATGAGTTTGGGTAGGATGGTCATTTTTATTATATTGGCTCGTCCTACCCATGAGCAGTTAATGTTCTTCCAATTGTTCAAGTCTATTTTTAGTTGTGTGGAAAGTGTTTTGTAGTTGTGTTCATATAGATCCTGTGTTTGTCTCGGGAGATAGATTCCTAAGTATTTTATTTTGTCTAAGGTAATTTTGAATGGGATTTCTCTTTCTAGTTCTTGCTGCTGAGCTGTGTTGGAATTATATAGAAATGCTGATGACTTATGTGGGTTTATTTTGTATCCTGCAATTTTGCTAAAGTTGTTGATTATTTCAATTAGCTTTTTGGTTGAATCTCTAGGATTCTTTAAGTAGACCATCATGTCATCCGCAAAGAGCGATAATTTGGTCTCCTCCTTGCCTATTTTAATGCCTTCAATTTCTTTTTCTTCTCTAATTGCTACTGCTAGTGTTTCTAATACAATGTCAAATAATAGAGTTGATAATGGGCATCCTTGTTTCACTCCTGATCTTAATGGGAATGGATTTAGTTTATCCCCATTGCAGATATTAGTTGATGGTTTTAGATATATACTGTTTATTATTTTTAGGAACGACCCTTCTATTCCTATGCTGTCTAGTGTTTTTAATAGGAATGGGTGTTGTATTTTATCAAAGGCTTTTTCTGCATCTATTGAGATAATCATGTGGTTCTTGTTGGTTTGCTTGTTGACATGGTCAATTATGTAAATGGTTTTCCTAATATTGAACCAGCCCTGCATCCCTGGTATAAATCCTACTTGATCATGGTGGATGAGCCTTCTGATCACTTGCTGGAGTCTTTTTTGCTAGTATCCTATTTAAGATTTTTGCATCTATATTCATTAGGGAGATTGGTCTATAGTTTTCTTTCTCTGTTTTTGGCCTGCCTGGCTTTGGAATTAGTACCATGTTTGTGTCATAAAAGGAGTTTGGTAGAACTCCTTCTTTGCTTATTATGTCAAATAGTTTGTATAGTATTGGGATTAACTGTTCTCTGAATGTTTGATAGAATTTACTGGTGAATCCGTCAGGCCCTGGGGATTTTTTCTTAGGAAGTTCTTTGATGGCCTGTTGGATTTCTTTTTCTGATATGGGATTATTTAAGAAAACTATTTCTTCTGTTAGTCTAGGCAATTTATATTTTTGTAAATATTCATCCATATCACCTAGGTTGGTATATTTATTGCCATATAGTTGGGCAAAGTAGTTTTTATAGATTGCCTTAATTTCCTCTTCATTGGAGGTGAGGTCCCCCTTTTCATCCTTGATGCTGTTAATTTGCCTTTCTTCTTTACTTTTCTTAATGAGATTAACCAGTACTTTGTCTATTTTGTCTGTTTTTTCAAAGTACCAGCTTCTAGTCTTGTTTATTAGCTCAATAGTTCTATCACTTTAGATTTTATTAATTTCTCCCTTAATTTTTAGGATCTCTAGTATGGTTTTCTTCTGGGGGTTTTTAATTTGTTCGTTCTTAAGTTTTTTGATTTGCATTTCCAATTCCTTGATCTCTGTCCTCCCTAATTTGTTAATATATGCACTCAGGGATATGAATTTTCCTCTAAGTACTGCCTTGGCTGCATCCCATAAGGTCTGAAAGGATGTTTCGCCGTTGTCATTTTCTTCAACGAAATTGTTAATTGTTTCTATGATTTCTTCTCTAACTATGTGATTTTGGAGTATCATGTTATTTAATTTCCAATTAATTTTTGATTTGGCTCTCCATGTACCCTTGCCGATCAATATTTTTATTGCCTTGTGATCTGAAAAGGCTGCAGTTATTATTTCTGCTTTTCTGCATTTGAGTGCCATGTTTCTATGACCTAGTGTATGATCTATTTTTGTGAATATGCCATGTGGTGCTGAAAAGAAGGTGTATTCTTTTTTGACCCTATTTATTTTTCTCCATATGTCTATTAACTCTAATTTTTCTAAGATTTCATTCACCTCTTTTACCTCTTTCTTGTTTATTTTTTGGTTTGATTTATCTAAATTTGATAGTGGTTGGTTCAAGCCTCCCACTAATATGGTTTTACTGTCTATTTCCTCCTTCAATTCTCCTACTTTCTCTATTAAAAATTTGGATGCTATACCATTTGGTGCATACATGTTGATTAGTGATATTTCCTCATTGTTTATATTCCCTTTTAACAGAATATATTTACCTTCCCTGTCCCTTTTGGTCAGGTCTATTTGTGCTTTGGCTTTGTCAGATATCATGATTGCAGCTCCTGCCTTCTTTCTATCAGTTGAGGCCCAAAAGGTCTTACTCCAACCTTTAATTCTAACCTTGTGAGTGTCAACCCGTCTCATATGTGTTTCTTGAAGACAAGATATGGTACGGTTTGGGGTTCTAATCCAATCTGCTATTTGTCTACTTTTTATGGGTGAGTTCATCCCATTCACGTTCAAAGTTATGATTGTCATTTGTGGATTCGCTGGCATTTTGATATTTTCCCCTAGTTCTGACCTTTCTTCTTTAGCTTTCTCCTTTTGAACCAGTGATATACTTTAGGTCAGTCCCCCTAGTCCCCTCCCTTGAGATGCTTCCCTTTCTAGCCCCTCCCTTTTTATGCTCCCTTCCCCTCCCCCCTCTCCTTCATCCCTTTTTATACTCCCTACTCCCACCCCCGCCTTAATTTTCTTTTCTTTCTTGCCCTAATGGGTAAGATAGAATTCAGGATTCCACTGGATCTAGATGTTCTTCCCTCTCAGATTTGATTTCACTGAGAGTAAGGTTTAAGTAATTCCACTTCACGATCTCTTCCTGTCCTTTTCATATGAGAGTTCTTCCCCTCCCGTTCCCATGTGTATCTTTATATGGGAAAGATTATTCTATTGAGTCCCCCCCTATTTCTTGAAGTTAATCTTAGTATTATCGACGGTTCCCCCCTCCCTTTTCCTTTCTTTGCCCCCACTTTCCCCAAATCTTCGTAATGCCCCAATATTTCCCTATGCATGTTTCTTCTAACTACTCTTATGATGCTACAATTTTTGAGAGTTACACAAAACATTTTCCCCACATATTAATATATATAATTTGATGTAAATGTAGTCCTTATAGAAGAGAGTTTGTCTTAAAGAAAAAGATAAGATTTATCTCCTTTTCCCTTTCTTTCATATTTACCTTTTCATGTTTCTCTTGCTTTCTGTGATTGGATATCAAATTTTCCACTACGTTCTGGTCTTTTCTTAGCAAATGCTTGAAAATCTTCTATTTTGTTGAATGCCCATACTTTCCCCTAGAAGTATATAGTCAGTTTTGCTGGGTAGTTGATTCTTGGTTGGAGACCCAGCTCCCTTGCCTTTCTAAATATCGTGTTCCATGCTTTGCGGTCTCTTAGTGTGTTAGCCACTAAGTCGTGTGTGATCCTTATGGGAGCCCCCCTATATCTGAAGCTCCTCTTCTTGGCTTCTTGTAGGATTTTCTCCTTTTCTTGGAAGCTCTTGAATTTGGCAATTACATTCCTAGGGGTTGTCTTTTGGGGATTTAGTATAGAAGGTGTTCTATGAATCCTTTCTATTTCTATTTTGTCCCCTTGCTCCAGAACGTGGGGGCAATTTTCTTTTATAATCTCCTGTAGAATAATATCGAGTTTATTGTTTATCTCTGGTTTTTCTGGGAGACCGATAATTCGGAGGTTTTCTCTTCTCCCTCTGTTTTCCAAATCTGTGACCTTCTCAGTGAGATATTTTATGTTTTCTTCTAATTCATTAATTTTTTGGGTTTGCTTTATTGATTCTTGCTGTTTTATCATCTCGCTTTCTTCGAGTTGCTTGATTCTGGTCATTAGGGACTGGTTTTGCTTTTCAGTTTTGTCTGCCCTTCTATTGGATGCTTCGAGTTCTTTTTCCAATTGCGCAGTCTTATCTGTCAGACTGCTGATCTCTTTCTCCCATTTTTCTTTCCAGGTTTCCATCTTTTGGATAAGTTCCAGTTTGAGATCTTCCAGAGCTTGTTGATAGTTTCCATTTTGGGAGACATGTTCTGATTTTTTTTTGGATTTCCTCCTCATTCTCCTCTTTTCCTTGGGTACTTCCACCATAAAAGTTTTCAATAGTCACTTTTTCCCCTTTCTTCCTGGAGGCTTGATTTTGGGCCATGTGAGTCATCCCTTTGGTGGTTTTATTCCCCTTTCCTTTTTGGTCTTGGGTCTGGGTTGTATGGGCGGTTTTTCTGTGAATTTAGGTTGCTTCAGACTAGCTCTTCCCAGCCTCCGAGGTTTCTTAGAGTGCTGGGTCCCTGATGACAGCCACACTGCCCAGGTGTTCAGCTCCGCCCAGATAATCAGCGCGTGGTGCGCTCTTGGTGTTTAGCTCTGTGGAGATGTTCAGCGCAGCCACCCCAAGTACAGCTCCACTAACCCCCATAATCAGCGCCGGGTTCTCCAGTGAAACCGCCCTGAGACGTTTTTTCCTGGCAGTCCCCAGATCCCAAGGACCCTGGAGTGCCCTCCCCAAACAGAGACGTTCACCACTCACTCGCTGTCCCGGTGAGCGCTCAGGTAGCTCACTCTGGTTTGGTGGGGGAGGTGGGGTGGGGGAAGGGAGGCTCACTTCACTTTTCTGTGCAAGCTTTCCCTCCTTCTTATTATAATGTGGAAATGTTCAAGCCCCATGTACCTTCACCTCTGTGGAGTACTGGGAGTACTGGGGTGTCCTTCTGTTCCTCCAAAGGTGATTTTTATGCTCCTTTGATGTAGTCTATTTCGTTCGGTGCCGGGGAGAGGAAGCGTGTGGCGTCTAGATTGCAACCATGATTACCTGGAAGTCTGGTTGCCTTTTTTAAAAATTTATTTCAGATATTTTTCCAAGGTTACAAGATTCTTGTTCTTTACCTCCCTCCTGCTGAAGCTAACAAGGAATTCCACTGGGTTATACATGTTATTGTTTAAAATCCATTTCCATATCATTCATATTTGTAATAAAACCAAAGCCCCAGTCACATATCCTATGAACCATGTAATCAATCATATGTTTTGCTTCTGTGTTTCTATTCCCACAGTTATTTCTATGGATGTGGATAGCATTCTTTCTCAGGATTGTCCTGGGTCTTTGCATTGCTACTAGTAAAAAAGTCCATTACATTTGATTGTGCCATAGTGCTTCAGTTTCTTTGTACAATGTTCTCCTGGTTCTGCTAATTTCTCTTTGCTTCAATTTCTGGAGGTCTTTCCAGTTCACATAGAAATCCTCCAGTTCATCATTCCTTACAGCTCAGTAGTATTCCATCATCATCAGATACCACAATTTGTTTAGCCATTCCCCAATTGAGGGATATTTTTCCAATTTTTGCCACAATAAAAAACACCGCAATAAATACTTTTTTACTAATATTTTTCCTTACTCTTTGGGGTACAAACCCAGTAGGGGTATTCCTGGATCAAAGGATATATGCATTCTTTTAAGGCCCTTGGGCATAATTCCAAATTGCCTTTGTTAACCAGGAAAAACACAGAACCACTTAAAAGATAGTGCTCAATATTTGGCCACCACATAGTCAAGTGCCTAAAAATCACATAGAATCAAGGACTCTGGGACTCTAGGAACAAAGTATCTCTGAGAGAATTACAGTGTGAGATGATTCTCTAAAGAACAATAGAAATTGGGGGCTAATTTACCTTTGGGGGGAACTAAGGACAAGGAATGAGAATGCAGAATAGGATTATCAGGGAGAGGCTGATGCTTTCCAAGGGCTAGGTTTCCTGGGAGAGGACTCTGATATAATGGGAGAAGTTGCTTAGACAAAAAGGGTCCTTAACATTTGATTATGTCTAATGGTACCAACTAAACAGGGATCATTAAGTACTTTAAGGTCTATTGTTCATTCTGAAATGGGGTCTGTCTGGGATTTCCCTTGGAGCTAGTTCTCAGAGAACAGGATCAAACTTGGCATTCCCAAAAACTTAGTTGATACCTTCCAGAATGGCTAGATCAATTCTGAACTCCACCAGCAGTGTATTAATGTCCCAATTGTCGACTAGAAAAAACGCAGAACTATTAAATAGTCAAAATCACTCTTTAATCTAGGGAAAAGGGGTTAGCGCTACTAATAAGACAACAGAGCTGTTTCCCAAGACTGCACAGAGTCAAGACGCCCTGGTCACTAGCCCCTGGGAGTGCCACCGACTCAGGATGGACTCCAAGGAACAAAATAATTTGGGGAACCTATATACCACTCTAGATGACCTGGGGTGTTTTAGGATTAGAGGGACAGTTGATTGACTTTACAATGGTGAGAAAGGAAAATGAGGAGTTCCAGACAGGAATAATAGCGAGGGGCTGGTGCCCTACAAAGGACACAAAAGGGAAAGACCAAACCCAGGGCTGGGCCACCTTGGTAATGGACCTTAGTCTAGGGAGAGAAACCATTGGGACAAAAGGGACGCTTAATATTGGATGGGATTAGCTGTTCCCACCCAAACTACCAGGAAGTTCACTGTCTAGTGTTTCCCCTCAGGGGGAAACCTCTCCTGTGACAAGGTCAAAACCTGGGGTTTCTATACTCAAACTAAATAAACTGGAGATCTCTATATTTCCATGTTTACACAATTTTGCCATATCCCCTTCAAAATTTATTATTTTCTTTTGCTGTCATATTGGTCAATCTGATAGGTGTGAGGTGGTACCTCAGAATTGTTTTGATTTGCATTTCTTTAATCAGGAGGGATTTAGAACACTTTTTCATGTGATTATTGATAGTTTTTATTTCTTCATCTGAAAACTGCTTATTCCTGTCCCTTGACCATTTGTCAATTGGAGAATAGCTTGATTTTTTGTAAATTTGACTCAGTTCCTTATATATTTGGTAAATTAAACATTTGTCAGAGAATTTTGTTATAAAAATGTCTTTCCAGTTTGTTGCTTTCCTTCTAATTTTGGTTGCATTGGTTTTTTTTTTGTACAAAATCTTTTAAATTTAATATAATCAAAATTGCTAATTTTACATTTTGTAATGTTCTCTATATCTTGCTTGATCTTAAATTCCTTCCCTATCCAAAGATCAGACAGGTATACTATTCTATGTTTACCCAATTCGTTTATGTTTTCCCTCTTTATATTTAAGTCATTTACTCAGTTTGAATTTATTTTGGTATAGGGTGTGAGATTTGATCTAAACCTAATTTTTCCCAATAGTGTTTTCCAATTTTCCTGGACGTTTTTGTCAAATAGTGCATTCTTTTTCCAAAAGCTAGAATATTTGGATTTATTGAACACTATCTTGCTGAGGTCATTTACTTGTAGTCTATTCCACTGATCCACCCTTCTGTCTCTTAGCCAGTAAGTACCATATTGTTTTGATGACCACTGCTTTATGGTACAGTTTAAGATCTGGTACTGCTAGGCCCACATCCTTCCCATTTTTTTTCATTATTTCCTTTGATATTCTTTATCTTTTGATCTTCCAGATGACCTTTATTATAATTTTTTCTAATTCTATAAAAAAGTTTTTTGGTAATTTAATAGGTACGGCACTGATTAAGTAGATTAATTTGGATAGGATTGTAATTTTTATTGTATTAGCTCATCTTACCTATGAGGAATTAATGTTTTCCCAATTATTTAGATCTAGTTTTAGTTGTGTGAAAAATGTTTTATAGTTGTGTTCATATAATTCCTGTGTATGTCTTGACAAAAAGATTCCTAAATATTTTATATTGTCTAAAGTGATTTTAGATGGATTTTCTCTTTCTAATTCTTGCTGTTGAGTTTTGTTGGAAATATATAGAAATGCTGATGATTTATGTGGGTTTATTTTGTACTCTGCAACTTTGCTAAAGTTGTTAATTATTTCCACTAGCTTTTTCATTGATTTTCTAGGATTCTCTAAGTATATCATCATATCATCTGCAAAGTGTAGTAGTTTAGTTTCCTAATTGCCCACTTTAATCACTTCAATTTCATGTTCTTCTTTAATTGCTACCATTAGTGTTTCTACTACAATATTAAATAACAGAGATGAAAATGAGCATCTTCACTCATGTTATTGGAAAGGCTTTTAACTTGTTCCCATTACAGATAATTCTTACTGATGGTTTTAAATATATGCTGTTTATTATTTTGAGAAAAGGTCTTTCTATTTCTAAATTTTCTAGTGTTTTAATAGGAATGGGTGTTGTATTTTGTCAAAGGCTTTTTCTACACCTATTGACATAATCATGATTTCTGCTAGTTTGATTATTTATATGATCAAATATGTGGATGGTTTACCTAATATTAAACCAGACTTGTATTCCTGGTATAGTGAATAATCCTTGTGATAACTTGCTATAGTCTCTTTGCTAGCATTTTAGTTAAGATTTTTGCATCTATGTTCATTAGGGAGATTGGTATGTAGTTTTTTTTTCCTCTGTTTTGTTCTGCCTACCTTTGGAATCAGTACCATGTGTCATAAAAAGAATTTGGTAAGACTCCTACTTTGCTTATTTTGTCTAATAGTTTGTATAGTGTTGGAGTTAGTTGTTACTTTAAATGTTTGATAGAATTTACTTGTGAATCCATCTGGCCCTGGGGATTTTTTTCTTTCCTTAATGGTTTGATTAAATTCTTTTTCTGAGATGGGGATTATTTAAGTATTTTATTTCCTCCTTTGTTAATCTGAGTAATATATATATATATATATATATATATATATATATATATGTATATTTGTAGATATTTGTCAATTTCACCTAGATTATTATATTTATTGTCATATAATTGGGCAAAATATGTCTTAATAATTTCCCTAATTTCCTCTTCTTTGGAAGTGATATCCTTTTTTTCTTAATTAGGTTAACGAAAACTTTATCTATTTTATTTGTTTTTTCAAAGAACCAGCTTCTAGTCTTATTTATTAGTTCAATGGTTCCTTTATTCTCAATTCTTTAAATTTCTTCTTTAGTTTTTATGATTTCCAATTTAGTTTTATCTGGGTTTTAAAATTTTGATCTTTTTCTAGTTTTTTAAGTTGCATGCCCAATTTATTAATCTCTTCCTTTTCTGTTTTGTTGATATAGGCACTCAATGATATCCATTTCCCCCTGAGTACTGCTTTGGGTGTATCCCATAGATTTTTGATATGTTGTCTCCTCATTGTCATTCTCTTCAATGAAATCAGTAATTGTTTCTTTGATTTGTTCTTTGACCCACCAGTTTTGAAGAATTAGATAATTTAATTTCCAATTGCTTTTAAATTTGCCTTTCCATGAACACTTATTAATTTTTTTTTTGCATTATGATCTGAGAAATCTATTTATTCTGCTTTTCTGTATTTTTTCTATGTTTTTATGCCCTGGTACATGGTCAATCTGTGTATATTATTTTTTATCCCTATCAGTTTTCTCCAGACATATATTAGCTCTAATTTTTCTAATGTTTCATTCACTTCCCTTCTTTCTAATTTATTTTTTGGTTTGATTTATCTAGTTCTGATAGGGGAAGGTTGAGGTACCCCACTAGTGTGTTTTTACTCTCATATTTTCTCCTTGGGCTCCTTCAATTTCTTCTTTAAAAATCTGGAAGCTGTACCATTTGGGGCATATATGTTGAGTACTTCAAATCTATTTTTACTTTATCTTTGTCTGAGATCATGATTGCTACTCTTCCCTTCATTATCTTAGCTATAACACAATAGATTCTGCTCTAACCTTTTCCCTTTTCCTGTGTGTATCTATCTGACTCATATGTGTTTCTTGTAGACAACATATATTAGGATTCTGGTGTTTAATGCACTCTGCTATCCACTTGCATTTTATGGGTGAGTTTATCCCATTCCCATTCACAGTTTTGATTAGCATTTGTGTATTCCCTCCATTTTAACTTTCTTCTTTAATCCTAAGCCTACTCCTTCAATTCTTTCCCTTCCCTCTGATGTTTTCCTGTTAGTGTCCACCTCTTTCCCCTCCCGTCATATTGCTCTCCTTATCCCCCCTCTTCTTTTACTCCTTCTTACTTTAGGACTTTTTGTAGGCCCCCTTCTGCAGCTTCTCCCTCCCTTGTATTTCTCTCCTCCCCACAACCCTATTTCTTATTTTCCTAATGGTTTTATATAGGGTACCATACTATTCTGTATCCCAGTGAGTCTGGCTGTTCTCTCTCTGAGGCAATTGCAATGAGAATCTGGTTTAAGTATTACCTCTTCTTCCCTTCCCGTGTATTGGTTTATTATCCACCTACCCCCTGTACTTCTTTATGTGATATATTTTGCCCCATTTTAACTACTATGACAATGATAACAACTTTTTAGAGTTACATATATCATCATTCCATATAGGAATATAAGCCCTTTAGCCTTATGTTAGTCATTATGTTTTCCTTCTTTTTTGTTTACCTTTTCATGTTTCTCTTGTATTTTGTATCTGGACCTCAAATTTTCTGTTCAAGTCTGGTCTTTTCTTCAGGAATGTTTGGAAGTCTTCTGTTTTATTAAATGACCATACTTGCTCCTGAAAGAGTATAGTCAGTTTTGTTGGGTAGTTTATTCTTGGTTTTAGACCCAGTTCCCTTGCCTTCCAAAATATTATATTCCAAACCTTCTGATCCTTCAATGTGGAGGCTGCCAAATCTTCTGTGATCCTGACTGGGGCTCATTGATATCTGAATGGTTTCTTTCTATCTGCTTATTTTATTTTCTCCTTGATCTGGGAGCTCTTGAACTTGGCTATAATGTTCCTATGAGTTATTAATTAGGGATTTAATGTAGGAGATGATCTATGTATTCTTTCAATCTCTATTTTACTCTTTTGTTGAAAGATATCAGACCAGTTCTCTTGGATAGTTTCCTGTAGTTTGATGTCAAGGATTTTTTTTTCCTGGTCATGGCCTTCAAGTATTTCAATAATTCTTAAAATGCTTTTCCTGGATCTATTTTCCAGGTCCATCATTTTTTCAATAAGGTAGTTTAGATTTTTTTTTTCTATTTTTTTCATTCTTTTAATTTTGTTTTATAAAATCTTGATGCCTTGTGAAATCATTAGCTTCTAGCTATTCAATTCTAATTTTAAAGACTGGATTTTGTTCAGGACTTTTTGATCTTCCAGTTCTAAAGCTCTCAGGTCAAGGAGAAAATGCTTTAAGCAGACATAAAGAAACAATTAAAATATAATGGAATCACAGTATTACACAGAACTTTGCATTCCTTAATTCCTTAAAATATCAAAAGGTTTGGAATATGATATTCCAGGTGGGAAAGGAACTTGATTTATACTTAGGAATCACAAACTGAGCAAAATCAAGTATATTCTTTCATGGGCAATAGTTTACCTGTCAAATTCATTGATAAAATTTATGACCAAACAAGATGTTATTAATTAATAATTTTGTTTATGTTAAATTAAAAAGGTATTGTACAAATGAAATCAATGTAACCAAAATTAGAAGGAAAACAGCAAATTGGGGGGAAATTTTATAATTCCTCTGATAAAGTCCTGGTTTCTCAAATAAATAGAAAACTGAATCAAATTTATAAGAACACAAGTCATTCCTCAATTGACAATTCCCCAGTTGGTCAAGGGTATGAACAAGCAATTTTTATATGAAGAAATCGAAACTATCAATAATATGAAAAATTCTCCAAGTCATTATTGATTAGAGAAATGCAATAAAAACAGCTCTGAGTTACCACATGACACCCATCAGACTGAACAAAATGACAGTAAAGTAAAATAACAAATGTTTGGGTGGATTTAGCAAAATTGTGACACTAATGCAGTGTTGGTATAATTGTAAACTGAGCCAGCCATTATGGAGGGTAATTTGGAACTATGCCTAAAGGATTGTAAAACTATGCATATACTATTACTAGGTCAGTATCCCAAAGAGATCAAAAAAGAAGGAAAGGATATATTTGTACAAAAATGTTTATAGCAGTTTTTTTGTGGTGGCAAAGAATTGGAAATGACGGAAGTCCATCAATTGGAGAATGGCTGAACAAATTGTGGTATATGATGTGATGAAATACTATTGTGCTATAATAAATGATGAGCAAGATAATTTCAGAAAAAGCTATAAAGAACTACACGAAATGATGCAGAATAAAGTAAGCAGAACTAGAACATTGTACATAGTAACAGCAATATTTTACAATGAAAGACTTAGCTTTTCTAAAAAGTACAATGATCCAGGACAATTCTGAAGGACTTATAACAAAGAATGCCATCCACTACCAGAGAAAGAACTGCTGATACCAGAATGCAGATCAAAACATATTATTTTTCACTTTAATTTATTTGCATTTTTATTTTGGAGTTTTAGTTTTATAGGATTATTCTCTCACACCAGTGACCAATATGGAAATATGTTTTGCATGATCATATATGTATAATTCAGATCAAATTGCTTACAATTGTAAAATGTGGATTTGAACCCCAGACTTCAATTCCCAGAAGTCCTTGGTAGTTCCCAGAATTCCCTATAATATCTCCCTGAGTCCTCACCTGAGTGTGAGAGCACAATTTGTATTTAAACTGACTCTCCACCTACTTGGGCTCTTTCCCTGCTTCTGCTTCTAAGCACATGTGTCTCTCTACCAAGCAGGCAAGATGTAGGTTGCACGTGCTCTTTCTTATTTTGTATTTTCTTTATTTCTTAATCTTTAATAAACCTCATAAAAATATAATACTTTTAGCAAAAAAAATTAATTTTAACTGTTAAAGTTTGGCAAACCACGTCTGTTGTGATGAAATACCCTCAATCTTCTTCACATCCCTAAATCTTTACTAACTTCAGCTTTTAATAGCTAGTGTCTAGATTTTTAAGTCACATTTTTCCAAGGCTTTTCAGAAAAGTCTCAAGATCTCCTGGCTGCAGCCATCCGCTTCTGCAATCCGTACCTGTTTGACCCAGATCTCGATCACCTGGTCACGACTTGCACGCCCAGCCCCAGCAAACTCTAGCCTCAGAGAAGATCACTCATTGCTCCAGGCCCAGCCCCAGGATAGAGGCTACTGGTAGCAGACCCAATTTCTTCAGAATCAAAAACCAGCTGGTAAAAAACAAGGGGTGATTTTTCCTTAGGCTATAATTAGTCTTCACATGGACTGGGGGCAGGAGATCACAGTGAGGGAAAAAGAGGGAAAGAAGGAAGAGACTTTTCCAAACAGGAACTTAAAGCATAGCTACTTTAAAAAGGATATCTTTTGACTGTATTAATTCTTTCACTGAGCTCACTTTGGAGTCATGGAAAAAATTCAGCTCCCTGCAACTCTTCAGCCAAATTTGATATTCCTAAAATCCACTCTTACAAAGGGGGGGGGGGGCAACTCAGTGGCTCAGTGAATTGAGAGCCAGCCCTAGAGACAGGAGGTCCTTAGTTGAAATCTGGCCTCAGACACTTCCTGGCGGTGTGGCCCTGAACAGGTCATTTAACCCCCATTGCCTAACCATTACCAATCTTCTGCCTTTAGACAATAGGCATCTAAATGGATAAAAAAAACAAGGAACTTTAAAGAGACTAGAGGTTATATTTTTAAGGTATTTTGGACTCCAATGTTTTATAAAAATCTCTGTATTCTATTGCATTTTGCTGATTGTTTTGTTTAAGGTTTAACTTTGTGATTTTAAGTTCATATATTAGTGCATTCAATACTATTCTGTTATACTGAATCAGTTTAATGTACTGGGTTTTAACAATTGTTAAATAATGTTGCTTTCCCCCTATAACTATACTGAACAAACATTATTGAGTAGGCCCATATAAAAATAGCTTTTCTATTTTTGACTTTGTAAATTGTCAATGGACTCCATCAGAAAATTGCTATGACAACCTTTGGAAAATTTAATGAGCTAAATATCTTAAATTGATTTTAAGGGTTCTTTAGACACGGTTTTTAGAATTTTTCTTAATAATCTTTGGTCAGTTTGCCTGCCCCTAACATGAGGTAAGGCCCATTTTAGTAGCTTAAGTGAAATACAATTATAACCCCCAACTCCCACATATAAGAATGTGAACGGAAGCTGGGAAGTTAATCCCAGGGCATATAGAACCCCTGAAGACTCCCCAAAGCAGAGCATCTCTCATTTATAACTCTTCAGCTCATTTTACTTCCACCAGAATGATATCGAGATTTCTTGATGATGTTCTAGACCCAAAATAAGTTTTAATTTCTTTAAAAATATGTTTACCAAGGTTGAAAGATTTGCTACATTTGTAAAAATTGTGACAAATATCTATCAGTTCATAGGCTTTTAAAAATGCCATACAGCAACTTATGTGAAATATGATAGTGGGTTTGTTTGCTATTATAATTAACTGGCCTATTAAGAATTTTGGGGATATTGATACATACATATTTGTACTACTATTCTTTAAAAAAAAAAAAAAACCTGTTACCTTGTAAAATTCATTTGCTTGTACTCACAGTGGATCATGGCCAGATATGAAGAGGAAATGGATCTCAATTTTGGTGAGAAAGCTTTGTATTCTATATTTTCTTAGCTGACACAGTGTGTCAATGATTACAAGCTACATTTTTATTTTTAAAACTCTTTTATTATAATTTTCTTGCTTGTGCAAAATACTATTTCAGTTTTTTATTTTTTCTCTCCTTTTTATATTTGAAGCACGTCACCAGTATTAAGATTTTCTTTAGCTTTTTGATTTTACAGTAATATGTTTAACATACATTTGCTAATGCATGCCCCAAAAGCTTGAGGCTATAAAAATGATGTCATTAATTGTTTTTAAAAAATTTATGGGACTTTGCTTAATGATTCTGTCTGATTCCAGGATAAGATATGCAAAAGAGCCATTGCACAGGGCCAAAGAAACCAATCCAGGAAGGATTGATGCACTTCTTTTTTTTTTTAGTGGTTTGGGTAGTTTTTTTTAAAAAATATATTTTATTTGATCATTTCCAAGCATTATTCGTTAAAGACATAGATCATTTTCTTTTCCTCCCCCCCACCCCATAGCCAACGCGTAAGTCCACTGGGCATTAGATGTTTTCTTGATTTGAACCCATTGCTTTGTTGATAGTATTTGCATTAGAGTGTTCATTTAGAGTCTCTCCTCTGTCATGTCCCCTCAACCTCTGTATTCAGGCAGTTGCTTTTCCTCGGTGTTTCCACTCCCATAGTTTATCCTTTGCTTATGAATGGTGTTTTTTTCTCCTGGATCCCTGCAAATTGTTCAGGGACATTACACCGCCCCTAATGGAGAAGTCCATTACGTTCGATTATACCACAGTGTATTAGTCTCTGTGTACAATGTTCTCCTGGTTCTGCTCCTCTCGCTCTGCATCACTTCCTGGAGGTTGTTCCAGTCTCCATGGAACTCCTCCACTTTATTATTCCTTTTAGCACAATAGTATTCCATCACCAACATATACCACAGTTTGTTCAGCCATTCCCCAATTGACGGCCATCCCCTCGTTTTCCAGTTTTTGGCCACCACAAAGAGCGCAGCTATGAATATTTTTATACAAGTCTTTTTGTCCATTATCTCTTTGGGGTACAGACCCAGCAGTGCTATGGCTGGGTCAAAGGGTAGATATTCTTTTGTCACCCTTTGTGCATAGTTCCAAATTGCCCTCCAGAATGGTTGGATCAGTTCACAACTCCACCAGCAGTGAATTAATGTCCCTACTTTGCCACATCCCCTCCAGCATTCATTACTTTCCTTTGCTGTTATGTTAGCCAATCTGCTAGGTGTGAGGTGATACCTCAGAGTTGTTTTTATTTGCATCTCTCTGATTATAAGAGATTTAGAACACTTCTTCGTGTGCTTGTTAATAGTTTTGATTTCTTTATCTGAGAACTGCCTATCCATGTCCCTTGCCCATTTATCAATTGGAGAATGGCTTGATTTTTTGTACAATTGATTTAGCTCTTTATAAATATGAGTAATTAAACCTTTGTCAGAGGTTTCTATGAAGATTATTTCCCAATTTGTTGTTTCCCTTCTGATTTTAGTTACATTGGTTTTGTTTGTACAAAAGCTTTTTAGTTTGATGTAGCCAAATTATTTATTTTACATTTTGTGATTCTTTCTATGTCTTGCTTGGTTTTAAAGCCTTTCCCCTCCCAAAGGTCTGACATGTATACTATTCTGTGTTTACCCAATTTACTTATGGTTTCCTTCTTTATGTTTAAGTCACTCACCCATTTTGAATTTATCTTGGTGTAGGGTGTGAGGTGTTGATCTATTCCTAGTCTCTCCCACACTGTCTTCCAATTTTCCCAACGGTTTTTATCGAATAGTGGATTTTTGTCCCAAAAGCTGGGATCTTTGGGTTTATCGTATACTGTCTTGCTGAGGTCGCTTTCCCCCAGTCTATTCCACTGATCTTCCTTTCTGTTTCTTAGCCAGTACCAAATTGTTTTGATGACTGCTGCTTTGTAATATAGTTTAAGGTCAGGGACTGCAAGGCCCCCATCATATGTGTTTTTTTTCATTATTTCCCTGGATATCCTTGATCTTTTGTTCTTCCAAATGAACTTTGTTATGGTTTTTTCTAAATCAGTGAAGAAGTATTTTGGTAGTTCAATGGGTATGGCACTAAAGATTGATGCACTTCTAAGCCAATACAAAGGACTTGAACCTAGTGTGAAGACTTAAGGTTGTGACGCTTAACATACGTTAAGATGTAGGTGTTCCTTGTATCCACATTCTTTGTGAAAATACTTACAGACAAGTATCCCAAACTTGGCTGCTAACTTGGCTCCTATAATTTAGTCCCTTTTCTGTCTTTCTTAGTGTGGCAAACTTTCTGTAGTCCTGGCTACTGACTGGGTAAATGCTTACTTGCTAAGATCATTTTAATTGGGCCCTGATTCAAGGACCTGTTACTTTTTGCCAATTGATTCATATACCTCATAACTCAGCCATGCATACCTAAGTGATCCTGTGTTTTTCAATCACCCTCTTCAAGGAGGGAATGTAAAAATATTATTATTTCAAATTGCAAAGTTTAAATTCCTTTTGAGAAGAATTTTAGGTTAAGAACCATGCTACCTCTCCAATCCAGAAACTGAACTGTTTGGAGAAGACACCATGAAGATGCCTCCAGACCACAAGCTGCACGAGAAGATCAAGAATGAATTTTGGGTGTGGTTGATTGAACATTTATTTGTATCTATACTTTCATGCCCCCTAACTGGTTTTTTTTTTTTGTCAGTGTGTCTAGCAATTATTAGTTTTGTTCTTTTTTCCTCTTATCCTCAAATTATTGTAATCTTTAAGTTGATTATGTTTTCATGATCCTTTTTGGGGAAACTTCCCAATAACGATCGAATGGGGGGGATGTAAAATCGAGATTTGAACCCCAGACTTCAATTCCCAGAAGTCCTTGGTAGTTCCCAGAATTCCCTATAATATCACCTTGAGTCCTCACCTGAGTGCAAGAATACAATTTGTATTTAAACTGACTCTCTGCCTACTTGGGTTTTCTCCCTGCTTCTGCTTCTAAGCACATGAATCTCTCTACCAGGCAGGCAAGATGTAGGTTGCACGTGCTCTTTCTTATTTTGTATTTTCTTTATTTCTTAAACTTTAATAAACATCATAAAAATATAATACTTTTAGCAAAAAAACTAATTTTAAATGTTATACCATATATGGAATCGGGGAAGGAAGGTATATGGAATAGGGGAGGGAAAGGTAGAAGGGAGACAATTTGGATTTTAAAATTTCAGAAAATATATGTAGAAAATTATTATTATGTGTAATTGGGTAAATAAAATATTTTTAAAAAGCAAAAGAAAAGGTGAGGTTCATCTGATACGTCCCTTCTTTTATATTTCTGTATTCTTCTTACCCTTATCTATAATGAGAATTAGAGAATTCTTTCTTCCTACTCTCATATTTTTTCTATTTCCTTTTTTCATTTTGTCAGAACTGAACCAGTCTCCCTAGCTCTGCTTTTCTTATCTTCCTCAATATTTTTAGATGTTAAGATTCTGAAGAGACATTTCTTTTTTCCTGTTAGAATAAGAACAATATATGATAATGATCAGAGTAGCTAAATCTTTCACAGTTGATTATCACTACAATTTAACTGTTAACTGTGTATAATATTCTCCTAGTTTTACTAACTTTACTTTGTAATTATTATTTCCATGGTTTTCTGAAGCCATGCCCTTCATCCTTTCTTTATTTTTCTTTTCTCCTCCTTCTCCTGCTCCTCTTCCTCCTTGGCCCCCCTCCCCCCTCTCTATTCACCCCCAACACCCTCACCCTTCCATCTTAGAATCAATCCTGTGTATTGGTTCCAAGGCAGAAGACTAGTAATGGCTAGTGTATGGATAGAATTTTGCTCCCCAGGTACTCTCTTTCCCAGTATCCCAGTTACGTATCTATGTATCTACTTTAGTAAGGAAGATATAAGTTTTGTATAGCTCTGCCCTCACTCTTTTTCCCCCGAGGAACATGGCTGTGGTGGTTGGGTGAGTGCAAGGCAGGAGAATTTTACTAGTAAGTGTCTCTCACAATAGCCTCATTTCTCAAATATATAGAGAACTGAGTCATATAATAAATTTTATATTTCCATTTTTTTCAATCTCTTGCCTTTTTTCTTAATATTTCTTGCTGTCTCATGGAGACATTGATTTCTGAATGGTATATTCTAATTCTTAGTAATTTCTTTCTTAGGAAAAGTTGACTACTTTTCTTCTTAAGTTGCTTATTTTTAAATTCTTTCCTTGGGGAGATTTTATTTTTTTATCTCTTATTTCATTTCTTCTTCAAATGTAATCTTTGTTGAACATCCATTTTACTTTTGAGTTTCTATGGTTGCCACTGTATTTTATAATATGAATATGTATATAGACACATTTTAAAATTGGATGTTGTTTTCTTTAATTTCCTTCTCTCTTCTACTCTGGTTTATCAAAATCTTGGTTAATGAGTTGTGTTTCTGATTGTTCCTGGTTTAATCTGTTCCATTGATCTACCACTATTTTTAAACTAATTGCAAATTGATTTTACATATATTTTCAAGTTATATGCAAAGATAATTTCAACATAGTTTTTTCAATTATGAGGTCCAAATTCACTTCTCTCCCTCCTTTCACCCTCCCTGAGGTGGCAAGTTATTTGATATAGGTTAATAGTATGCTTCAATCTGCCTTCAGACTCCATCAGTTCTTTTTCTGGAAGTGGGTGGTATTTTTCATCATGAGACCTTTGGAATTGTCATTGTGATCATTGTGTTGCTGATATTGCTGTTACTTTATATAATCTTCTGGGTCAGTGGTCAAGATGGTGGCGTAGAGGCGGCAAAAGTTCAGGCCTCTGAAAATCCTTCCTCACCAATTAAAAACAAAATACTCCTAGGGGACTGAAAACTAAATCTGACAACAGGATAGAGCTAAGGAACCCTCCTGCTGGACACATTTTAAAAGGCATGCCCCAGAAAATCCTGAATTTGAGAGCACTTGAGCTTAAGGGGAAGGAAGAAGGTAGGTCCCAAGACCCCTCCCCCAACTACAGTACTGAGTCTCCAGCACTGGCTGAAATCTCTGGGTAGGCAAGGGCACTAGTCTGGAGGGACTACCTTGTGGGCAAAGCCGTGCCAGGCTCAGGGCCCTGATCACTAGCTGTGTGGAGGCAGCTGGAGGAAAACCTCAAAGAAGGCAGACCAATATCAGCTGAGACACTCCATATTGCCCCCCCAGCCCCCAAGCCCTCTGGCTCAGGCTGAGCCAGGCAGTCGTTAAAGGCCTTGGCCAAAGTGGCTTCCCTGAGCCTAAGGGCAAGGGAGTCAGTCTTTTATCACTCACCACAAGACCGGTCCAAGCTGGGTTCTAGTCCTCCACTGAACTCAATCTCCTAAACTGAGTTCAGAACCAACCATCTCTGAACTGAATTCCCCCAATGGACGATTTACCCCTTACTTTTAAAGAAATTTTCTCTTATGTCACCTCTCCTAAATTTTCACATCTACCAATCTCAGTAGATGCCTTTTTCTAGGACTGCCCATTCTTAGTTCTCACCACTCTTTAGTTCTCACCTTTTCTGGTTAGATTATATCTTCTGAGGTACTTCACACTTCTTTGTTAAGCTTGCCTTTTGTGAGTTACTTGACCTTTTTGTGATTAATTTAACCTTTACAGGTACTTAACACCTTTTTGTATTAGATCTAAAAATAGACCTAGCTTAAGGTTCTAGCTTCACTATAAAGTATGAGTTAAGTACCTTCCTTGTTCAACCGGAGTTTACAACTTTATCTTCCCCTAAAGTATGTCTAATTAGGGTGGAGTAATTTTAAAAGTTACCACTACATTCCTGATTTTTGTTAGACCAAGTATCTTCATTGATACAATAAGGAAATAGCTAAATCAAATCTTTCTGGAGTACAGTCTGAGTGGTTTTTAAGATTCACACTATCCAGGCAATGAACAAAGAACAAATATAACAGGGGAAGATCAAGGAACACCAAGAAAAAACACAGAAACTCCAGCAAATTGGACACAGGCTTTGGAAGAACTCAAAATACAATTAAAAACACAATTAAATGAGGCTGAAGACAATTGGGAAAATAACTTAAAAAGAAAGATAAGTCATCTGGAAACAGAGGCACTTGAACTAAAATGAGAAAATAGTGTCTTGAAAGCCAAAATTAATCAGCTTGAAAATGAGGCAAAGGAGATGAAAGATGACCTCCAAAGAAAATCAGACCAGAAGGAGAAGGATGACCAAAAAGCCGGGGAAGAAATTCAGGCTTTAAAAACCAGACACACAACAACTAGAATCAAGTGGCCTCAGAAGGCAGCAGTACACTATAAAACAAATCCAAAAGAATGAAAAAAATTGATGAAAATATGAGGCACCTCATTCGCAAAACAGAAGATTTAGAAAATCATTCTAGGACAGACAACTTAAGAATCATTGGTCTACCAGAAGACCATGACAAAAGAAAAAGCCTGGACATCATCCTACAGGAAATTATCCAAGAAAATTGCCACAACATTCTAGAACAAGAGGGAAAAGTGGAAATTGAAAGAATCCACAGATCGTCTCCTGTACCTAATCCCCAACTTACAGCACCCAGGAATGTTATAGCCAAATTCAAGAACTACCAGACCAAGGAAAAAATATTAGAAGCTGCTAAGAAGAAGTCATTCAGATACCATGGAGCTACAGTGAGGATCTGGCTGAATCTACACTGAAGGACCGAAAGGCATGGAACATGATATTCCGGAAAGCAAGGGAACTAGGTCTACAACCAAGAATCAACTAACCAGCAAAACTGACTATATTCTTACAGGGGAAAGTATGGTCATTTAATAAAAAAGAATAATTCCAAGCATTTGTAAAGAAAAGACCAGACCTGAACAGAAAATTTGATTCCCAAATACAGAACTCAAGAGAATTATCAAAAGGTAATTAAGAAAGGGGGAAAAAACAGAAACAAAAACAAAAAAAAAACCTTTTTTTTTTAAGGGACCCAATAAGTTAAAATGATATGTATCTCTACAAGAAAAGAGGATATTGGTAATTCTTAAAAATTATTATCAACTGGGTAGCTGGAAGAATTCTACTTAGAAGGAACAGTGACAAATTGTATAGGGTTCAATGCCAAGACTATCTATCTATCTATCTATCTATCTATCTATCTATCTACACACACACACACACACACACACATATATATACAACTAGAGTGTTTTTTTTAAAGAGGTTAATACTAAGAGAAATGGGCAAAGAAACAAAATGGGATAAATTTATGTCACAAAGAAGTGCATGGTGGGGGTTTCATCAATACACTGGAAGGGTAAAGAGGTTGGAGATAGGAAATACTCAATTCTTACATGCATTGAAATGTATTCGAAGAGGGAAGAACAATTAAATACTTTAGAACAGAGAATTGATTTGCACCCTATAAGGAATTAGAGGGGAACAAATGGACTAGTGGAGAGGGAAGCAATACAAGGGAGGGTGGAGGGTATTTTAAAATTACTGTAAAGAAAATAAGAGGGAAATAAGGGAGGGGGTATAAAGGGAAATAAAATAAGGGTGGGAATTAGGGGGACTGATTTAAAACAACACTGGTGTAGAAGGAAATGGTGAAAGAAGAAAGGGCAGGACTAGGAGTGGAAATCAAAATGCTGGGAAATACACAACTGGTAATCATAACTCTGAATGTAATTGGAATGAACTCACCCATAAAACTCAAGTGAATAGCAGAGTGGATTAGAAACCAAAACCATATGCTGTCTACATGAAATACACATAAAGAAGGTAGACAGGCATAGGGTAAAATTAAGAGGATGGAGGCAAATTTATTGGGCTTCAAAGGAGAAAAAGAAGGCAGGAATCTCAATCATGATATCTGACAAAGCCAAAGGCAAAATAGACCTATTCAAAAGAGATAGGGAAGATAATTACATCCTGATAAAAGGCAGTATAGACAATGAGGAAATATCAAGACTCAACATGTATACACCAAATGTCATAACATCCAAATTTCTAAAGGAGAAATTAGTGGATCTCAAGGATGCAATTGATAGAAAAACTATACTAGTGGGAGATCTGAACTTTTCTGTATCAGAACTAGATAAATCAAAGCAAAAAAGAAATAAGAAAGAGGTAAGAGAAGTGAATGAAATCTTAGAAAAATTAGAGTTAATAGATATGTGGAGGAAAATAAAAAGGGGCAAAAAGGAATAGACCTTTTCAGCAGCACATGGTACATTAACAAAGATTGACCATGTACTAGGGCATAAAAACATTGCAAACAAGTTCAAAAGAGCAGAAGTAATAAATGCAACCTTCTCAGATCACAATGCAATGAAACTAATAATTAGTAAGGGTACATGGAGAGGCAAATAAAGAAATTAAATAATACTATTCTCCAAAATTGGTTAGTTAATGAACAAGTCATAGAAACTATTAATAATTTCATTGAAGAAAATGACAATGATGAAACATCCTTTCAAAATCTATGGGATGCAGCCAAAGCAGTACTCGGGGGAAATTTATATTCTTGAATTCATATATTAACAAATTAGGTAGGGCAGTAGTCAATGAATTGGGCATGCAAATTAAAAAACTAGAAAATGAACAAATTAAAAATCCTCAGATGACGACTGAGGAGAGACTCAAAATGAACACTCTTATGCAAATACCAACAACATGGAAATGGGTTCGAATCAAGAACACATGTGATACCCAGTGGAATTGTGCGTCGGCTATGGGAGAAGTGGTGGGAGGTGGGGGAGGGAAGAAAAGAAAATGATCTTTGTTTCCAATGAATAATGTTTGGAAATGACCAAATAAAATAATGTTTAAAAAATCCTCAGATGAAGACTAAATTAGAGATTGCAAAAATCAAAGGAGAAATTAATAAAATTGAAAGTCAAAGAACTATTGATTTAATAAATAAGACCAGAAGCTGGTACTTTGAAAAAAACAAATAAAATTGAAAAAGTACTGGTCAATGTATATAATCTTCTGGTTCTGCTGATTTCACTTTGTATCAATTCATGTGAATCTTTCCAGGTTTTCCTAAAAGCATTCAGATAATTTCTTATATGCAATAGCATTCCATCACAATCATGTACCATATCTTGTCCAGTCATTCAATTTTAGGTAGTACTTAGAGTTGCTTCAGTTTGCATTTTTCTAATTACTAGTGATTTAGAGCATTTCCTCGTATGCCTTTAATACCTTTGATTTCTATTGAAAACTGCCTGTTCACCTCTTTTGACCATTTTGCAATTGGAAGATGACTTATATTTCTATTAAAAATTTTTTTTAATCCTTACCTTCCATCTTGGATTCAATACCGTGTATTGGTTTCAATGCAGAAGAGTGGTATGGGCTAGGCAATGGGGGTTAGTGATTTGCCCAGGGTCACACAGCTGAGTAGTATCTGAGGCCAGATTTGAACCTAGCACTTTGTATCTCTAGGCCTGGCTTTCAATCCACTGAGCTACCCAGCTGTCCCCTATTCTTAGAAATTTAACTCATTTCTCTGTAATTTGAGAATTAATATTTTATCAGAGATATTTATCAGAAAATTTCCCAGTTTGTGTGTGTGTGTTCTTTTTAACCCTGGTTGCATTGGTTTTGTTTTGGCAAAATCTTTTAAATTTAATGTAATCAAAATTATTCACTTTTTATATAGTAACAACAGATGGTTTTGATAATGATTTCTTTATAATCTTACGTCTCTCTTTCTCTTAATTTCCCTGATATTCTGGCTTTTTTTATTTCTTTCCCTCTTGTTACCATTTTATCAAATCATGAAAAGTATCCCTTTGATCATTTTATTAGTGTAGCTTTAAAATTGTAAATTAACTTTGGTAGTAATCATTTTTTATTTTATTGGCACAAAGCAGGCATGAACATAGCATTCCTCCAACTATTTAATTCTTTTTGTTTGTTTGTTTTTTAAGGAACAGATGGCAATTGAATCCAGATAACTGTTTGATAGATTAAGCCACAAATTCTTCATGTATTTTGTAGTTATTTGAAGTAGGATTTCTTTTTTATTGCCTCTTCAATTTTGTTATTCTGTATTTTAGGGATCAGTTTTGTTTTTTTTAATCATGATTTTTCTCATTATCCTTTCCTCACCTTCCCAAGGGAGCCATATTCTATAACAAACAGTATCTTTTTTAAAGAGAACAAAAAAGAAAAGGAAAAAAAATCACCATAATTAATCTGTGTATCAAAATATATAAAATGTACCAAACTTGTGATCCTTCACATTCTTCCAAGAACTAAGGTGAAGGTGTCTTTTCATATATTTCAAGCCATATTTATTCTTTATAATTTAAAATTTTTACATTTTTATGATAATTTTATCTTTTTATTCTTTTTAAATTTTATTATTTTAAAAATTTTGTTTGTTTCATTAAAATACCCATTTCACTCCTCCCTCCCCTCTCTACATTAGAGAAGGCATATTTTGACAAAATAAAAAAAATATATATATACACATATATACACACACACACACACACACACACACACACATATATATATATATATATATATATATATATATATATATATATTACAATACCATATCTTACTTATTTCTATCAGTTCTTTCTTTGGAAGTAATCATACAGAATTCATTCTTTAAGCAACAATTCTGTTGATATATATATATAATGTCCTCTTGGTTATGCCCATTCCATTCTCAATAATTTCATGTAGATCTTTCAATTTTTTTCCAAAATTAACCTCTTTTTTTTTTTATGGCACAATAGTATGCCATCACAATTCAAGAAATTATCTTATAATATAGGATTTCCAAGGAGCCATTCCATAAATCATCTAATACAAACCAGAGTTTTTTAAACCTTGATTTTAGATGATAATGTAAACCTTTAATTAGAATGGTTGAAAAGCCTTACAATAGCCTTCATTCCCCAGTATTACTATCAAAAGCATAGTGACTTAATACAATTAAATATCTGTTATAAAATAATGCTCCATAATATATCATTTTGATTGACCAAACTGAATGACTAATTCTCAACAAAATCCATTTAATTGTTTGCTTGTTATGTCAGTTTTATGGGGTCCTTTTCACTGTGTAACAGTTAAAATTCAACTGTTATGATTAAAATTTAGGGGGAACTGAGGCAGATAGAAACTAGTTTCTCTCTAGAAGTATATTTTTAGAGGTTTTTTTAAGATAAGGAATTTAGGAAAATACAAGTAAGAAAGGCACATGCTAGGCCCAGAGAGCCTATTCACATCTTGCCTGCTAAGTGGAGAGCCACGTGTGCTCGGAAGCAGAAGTAGGAAAAGAGACCCAGTAGCCTTCACAGCCAGGTTAAATAGAGATTTTTGACCTCACCCAGGTGGAAATCTCAGTGGGATTAGAGAGCATTCTGGGAGCTAGCAAGGACTCCTGGGGATTGGAGTCCTGTATTCAAATCTCCATTTTTACAACTATATTACTTAATTTGGCCAATACTAAATCAATTGTTGATTGAGAAAATAATGTTCATTAAATGACTCAGTAATTTGGATTAAAAAAATAAAATTAACTCTTCAGGAGTGTTTTATTAATAATGCCCATTTGTTACAAACCCCTTGGAGAGCTAATTCATCTCAATTACATTATGCAATTTGTTCTTTTCTGGGGGACCAAGGTCTTTCTTATTTTAAAATTCATTATCTTCTGGTAGAGTGTATAAATATATAGCCTATTGCTTAGTATATCTTTTGCCTGCCCTTTCTGTGTGCCAGGGCACCACTTCAGGGAGCCACAACAGTTCCTAGTCAAAGAGTTGGTCTGATACCAGCCCCAAATGAATTTTTAAATGGAATGAGGGGGTAAAATTATATTTAGTTCACACAAAATACATATTATAGTTAATATATATCATTTTCTTGTCTCTTCTTACTTCACTCTACATAATGTAAGACATACATCACATAAACCTTTTCTCTATATTAATCATATTTGTTATTTCTTACTGTACAGTAATATTCTATTATACTCACCAGTCACCTTATTTGAACATTCCCCAACAGATGCATAAATATTATGTTTGTAGTCCTTTATTACCATAAGTATATATATAAATATGTTAGTATATATAGAGGTTTTCATTTTATTACTGGCCTACTTGGAGTATTTGCCTTAGAGTATAATCTCTGGGTCAGGAAGTATGAACATTTTAATTGTTTTATTTGCATAATATTAATGTTGTTATGTAAATTGTTCTCCTGGCTTTGTACCCTTCGTATAAGTTTTCTCAGGTTTCTTGGAAGCTGTCCTTTCATTATTTCTTATGTATAATATTTTATAATCTTATAGGCTTAAGTGAACTATAAAATTATGTTACATTTATTAACGTCAGTAATAATTTACAATATAATATGAGAAAGATAACAGCCAAAGTAACCTTTAATCATTGCTGGCTCCTCATTATTGGAAACATGATAAATTATACTTATTTTCAGTATTCTAATTAAAGTCTTTTCTCAAGGATTATTTTCATATTTCTTTGCAAAATAAAAGAAAAAATTAGTTCTCTCAGGAAATAGTTTCCCTTAATCCTGTTTTTGCTAGTCTCTCTTTAGTTGTCACATTTAGCCGTCTCTTTAGAATGACAATTAAATAGTTAATCTCTATGTTTACTTTCAACAGTAGAGTTATGATATCATATCAATAACTTTAGTGGAGAGACTATTGATGCTGGTTTTATACCTGTAACTCAACGTGTTTTCTCCCTAATAAGCTCCTTGAAAGAAACTTTGTATGTCCAGAGACTAACATTATTTCTGGCATAAAACAGTCCCTTCGAAATGCTTGGTGACTGAATGACTGATTAATAATAAGGCTGGATGGAAAATGAAAACATATATCTGATGATGATTATGGCTGTATTAGAATATTCCAGTGTAGATGCTAAAGTATCCAAATAATATATCTATTTTATTTCTCTTGTCATGTATAGATATGTACAGTGGGTTATGGGATGGATGGAGCAGAGCAGGATCAGCATGAAGCTCATCTCAAGGAAGTGTTTAACAGTTTTGATGCCACTGGTTCTGGGTCTCTTGGCCAAGAGGAGCTAATAAAACTCTGCCAGCTGCTGAACATAGAAGAAGTGATTCCAGCTCTCCAGCAAATATTATTTCAGGACAACCTCCTAGGCAAGGTAAGATCTGAAGAGAAGCAAAGGATTAATAGGGTTTGGGAGAGGTTGAATGCAGAAAGGAGAGTAATATGTATTGCAATTATAAAAGAACTAGATGCATATGTTATTTATTAATATTGTTTATTATAAATCACTTTATCCCTATAAGATTCACTTTTCCTCATTTGTAACACCATCCTTGGACTTGCCTCATAGGGTTACTGTGAGTATCAAATAAAAATATGTATAAAATACATCACAAATCTTAAAGTTTTAGGTAAAAAATCAGCAATTGCTATGTTTATTCTGAGCATCACAATGTAAAGGAAATAAACTTTCTCCAAGGGTAAAGGGAAAGAGTATTGGAGTGGATGCCCAAATCTTCAGTATAGACTACTTTACTGGTACTATACTTGTCAGTTTTGGAACCAAGATGTTCTCTGAGAAGAGGAAATTCATTATGAGCACTGACATTCATGTATGGATATATTATAGTTATTATGTTACAATATAATATAAATAATAAATAAATAGGAAATAAAGTTATTTCCTATGTGAATTGCTTCTATTGTGTAGTAATATTTAATTAAACATACATCTTAGGTAATGAAGATGGGAAGGTTAGTAAGGATTGCTTCGCATAATGTATAATTCAAAATGGATCAAAATGTCTTTCCTATATATGTACACTAATTTTAGTAACCTAGTTTGACTTGTTATATTTTCCCCATGGACCAGTGTCATTGAGGTTATACACAGGAAGGGAAAGGTTTTTGTTCTCTTCTAGTTTTGTTAGAATATGAGGAATGTCTGATCTTCTCTGACCTGTGAATGTTATCAACTTTGAAATGTAAATCATATGTCAATGTATTCAAAATCATTTAATGTTTTTTAATGATCAAGCATTTATTTTTTTCTCCTCCCATCTCCTCTTGTCTCATTATGTATGAGTGCTGAAGTTCATTGAAATAATGGTTTTTACCATATGATATGAATTGAGTTGTATCTTTCTCTAACTGAAAAACTTTTTTTTCACCCTCTGTAGTTTTTTTTTCTCATCCATTGAAACATAAATCCAATTAATCATCACTGAATAATTAAAATGCTGAATATGGTACCAGGGACTACAAGGGCAATCTAAGACTATACATATCAGGTTTAAATTAGTATATTGTGTGTGTTATCCTCAGGGATTTTTATTTTGGTAATGTACATGTTTCATCAATAAAATTTTATTTTTAAAACAAAAGCCTTTATAAATCCTCATAAATTATCTGCTTGTTCCACATTCATATCCAAACTGCATCTTTTTAAGATCATATGTATTCATATATGCTATTCTTTATCAAAATTCTAAAAATGACTTTCAAACAATAAAATAATAACTTCGATTATTAAACCATTACCTTGTTTCATATTGGTGCATCAAATCTTTCTTTGCTCAGATGCTTTGGGAAAAAAGGATGTAGTTTTTTAAGTGTACTTGTAAAAATTTTGTCTTTTGGTGTAGAAATACTTATATTAATAGTATATATAAAATTAAAAAATTTAATTTAATTTAATGTATATTAGAATTTAGAACCAAAACCCACAATTTTCTATTTCCTAGGCAAGTTGTCATAGAATTAGAGTAAATGTGTAGCCAATCCGTGGCAGACATTTTATATAATGACAAATTAACATTTTGTCATTCAGGTGTTAGTCATTAGTGGTAATAATAATTCTGATTATAAAGTACTTTGATGTTTTCAACATGGGTAACAATTATTTAATTTTGTCCCTCTCCTTCAGGTAGATACTATTATTAACCCCCCTTTTCAGGTGAGGAAGCTGAGAAAGACTTAAATGACATGCCCAGAATCACATAGCTATTAAGTGTCTGAGGCTAGATTTGAACTCAAGTCTTTCTGACACCAGGTCCAAATTCTATGCCTTGTATTACCTAGCTGCATAAAAATAACTAGTATATCTAGTGCCTTAAGATTTGCAAATCAGCTTACATATGTTCACTGTTTGATCTTCAAAACAATACTATGAGGTAGGTACTTTTATTCTCTTCATTTTACAAATGAAGAAGCTGAGGCTGAGAAAGGTTAAGTGACTTTCCTAGGCTCAGACAACTAGCAAGTATCTCAGAAATGATTTGAATTCACAACTTTTTTACTTTGTCTAGTACTCTATCCCCTAATCTACTTAGTAATATATGCTTTTCTGATAATTTGTGATCAAGCCTATTAATTTAAATCAGCTCACTTAGCAGAAAAAGGGACCAAAGGACAAGATGTACAAGTCAATAATAGAAACTGTTTAGAAGGGAGAACTCAAAATACCTATAAAGGTATTTGTAAAGTTTTAATCCCATACAAAGAATAAAGAAGGACTAAATAAATTTAAGGACCATGAAACAAAAGTTGAAAATCTATAATAGAAAGAGATAAATAATGAACAGAATGAAGGAAAAAAAATTTTCTAGTAAAAGATAAAGAAAATGAAATTATAAGAACTAATGATCAAAGGCTGCCCTCAGTAGCACTGTGGATAGAGTGCTAGGCCTAGAGTCAGGAGGACTCAAGTTCAAACTGTCCTCACAAACTTCCAAATTATATGACTCTGGGCAAGTGACTTAACCCCATTTACTTAGCCCTTGTTTGCCTTTCTATCTTGTTATGAGTTGTTATTGAGACAGGAAGTAAATAAAAAAAAGAGAACTAATGAACAAAACAAATTTAAGTGGAAGAGAGAAAGGGGAGTTACATTTGACTAACTGAGAGGGAAGAAAAAGGTGAGAATTAAATAAAAAGATGAAAGCAAGAAAGAAAAAGGAACTAAAAAACAAAACTCCAAAACCGGGAGAAAGAGTATCAAATGTAAGATATGGCTTGAGGGTAAGGGTAAGAAACCCATTGGAAACAAGATCATCTTATGAAAGACTAAGCTAAAATATTGTGCTTACTGTGGAATAGGCCAAAAACAATGAGCTAAAAACCCTCAATATTAGAGACAAATCAAATAAAATATAAAACTACTAAATCAAACTAGGAGAAAAAAATGAAATTCATTTGGAGGAACAGAAGGTCAAGAGCAAAGGAATTAATGAAAAAATGAGAAGAAAGGATATAATAGCAGTATTTCATCTCATACTCTACTCCCAAATTGTAAACATTTGGGATTAGATAATAAATGAAGAGTTGATCATTGGAACAGATTAGGTACACAACATGCAGAAGCAAAAAGGCACAATAATCTAGCACTTGATAAACTCAAAGATCCCAGCTATTAGGGCAAGAGCTTACCAGCTGACAAAAACTGTTTGGATCCTTCATAAAGATTCTGGAGTAGTTTGCTCATTTTACAAATGAGAAAACTGATGCAGATAGACTTAAGTGATTTGCCCCGGGTTACCCAAATAAGAAGTGTCTGAGACCACATGAGTCTTCATCTGAGGAAATGCCTGAGGAAGAGGAGTCTTCTTAATTTCAGACCCAATACTATGTCCACTGTGCCATCTAGTTTACCAAAACCAGTGTAGTTAAGATTATAAGAGATGCAGGAAATTAAGAGAAAAAAATCTTTGTACCAGCTCTGTTTGAACTGGATTTCAAGGAACGTGATGCCTCATCCAAGATAAAGTTGATCATGTGGCATTTCATAATCATTCTGTTTAATCCTGCTTTGGATACTTAATTTCTTTTCACTCAACCCCCTGTCATCTCTGATTGGAGGGCTGGGAGGTACAGCACTAAAATCCCAGAACTTTTTTTAATAGAAGGATGGATCTGGACTCTCTAGGTAACTCTACACTTTTCATCCTCAGCTTTTCTTGGTTGAACTCCAATGAACATGATAGACTCACACCAGTTACTCCCTGGTGTAAGGGGTAAAAATTATGGCTGGATTGAATATTTAAGAATATGGTTGCCAGGAATTTAAGTCAGAATGGCTTTTATTTATTTACAAATAGAAAGAAAGGAAAATGAGAGAGAGAGAGAGAGAGAGAGAGAGAGAGAGAGAGAGAGAGAGAGAGAGAGAGAGAGAGAGAGAGAGAGAGAGAGAGCTGCTCTGGCCTGGTCCAAAGCAGGCAGGGATTCAGAGGCCCCAGCAAGGGGGAAGGGGGCAGAGGATTAATTTAACAAGGCTTTCAGCCATGAGGCCTCCTCCAAAACGAGAAGCCTCTCCAGAGGCTAGTGCCTCCAGAAAAGCCAAGGAAAGGGAGTTAACCCTTTTCACTCACCTTGTGTCCGTCCAAAGGGAAGCAATCTGAGGTCTCAAGTCCAAGTTCAAAGGCAAACACCCCTCACAGGAAGTGACCACCAGATTTAAAGGTAGTTCTTTGTGTCACTTCCTATGCCTGTCATCCCCCTTTTACATGTATCAATGGTGGCTTAAACTTGGCTTCAGACTGCCCAGGGGGCATTCAGCTGTTTCTGATTTGTTACTCACTAGCACACATGAGTCATAGACCTGGTATATACATTCCTGGTGGCTAAAATCTAAAGAATAAGTAGGGTGGAGATTAATCCCATCTTCACACTGGTGCCCTTCCTCACCTTCCAGATTTTTTTTGTATGTGGCCTTCCTCCACTAGATTGCAAGTTTCAGGACAGCAAGGATTATCTTTTTCTTATATTCTTGAATTGCCTGTGCTTAGGATAGGTAGACAGATAGACAGTGTAAAAATGGAGATTTGAATCCCAGATTTCAATCCCCAGAAGTCCTTGGTACTTCCCAGAATTCCCTATAATCTCACCTGAGTGCGAGAACACAATTTAGTATTTAAAGAGCTCTCTGCCTCCCAAGAGCCTCTTCTTCTTCAGCTTCTAAGCACACACGTCTAAGCACATACCTGGCATGCAAGATGTAAATGGCTGTGAATGGACTATTCAGTCCTAGGCACCTGCTTTTCTTATTTTGTATTTTCTTATTTCCTTGATTTCTTAATAAGCCTCATGAAATATAATACTTTTATCAGTAGAGACTAAATTTAACTTTTACAACAGCCAGACAGCTAGCTAGCTAGATATGAGTTCTTTTCATGGTTGTCAAGGACTAGAGATGCTCATCAATTATGGAATAGCTGATCACTTCATGGTATTTATGTTATTGTAACTGTAAGAAATAAAAAAAGACTGATTTCAGAAAAACCTGAAAAGTCTTGTATGAACCCATGAAAGTGAGAAGAGTCAAGAGAACAATTTATACAATAATTAACAATATGAATCTGAAAGACATGAGAATTCTAATCACTCCAAAAACCAATTAAAATTCCAAAGAACTCATGAGATTATCCTTCTCCAGATAGAGAAGTAATGCTTCCTCTCTCTCTCTCCCCCTTTTCACCCCCCCCACTATTGTGGAATTTGTTTTTATATATATTTAATAGACTTTATTTCTTTTGGCTTCTCCATATATGAGGGAGAGATAAAGGAAAGGGAGATAATTAAAAAATAAAGTTGAAGTAAATATGGTAAAAAGTTTGTTTGTTTTTTTTAACAAATCCCTGAATTTAGTAGATTTCATTTCAGAGTTTGTTTCCTGGGTAAAATTTTATTTACCTTATTCTAATCTGTATTTATTAATACAGTAAAAAGTATTTTGGTTGTTTAAATTATCATTTATGCCAATTGAATAATGTTTTATTGATTTTGGTATTTATATTTTTTCAGGTTATTATTTAATTTTATACAGTCAATATTCACTAATGATATTGGTCTACTATTCCCTTCACTTTATCCTTCCTTGGTATATATATATATATATATATATATATATATATATATATATATATATATATATATATATATATATATATATTAGGGCTATATTTATTTCACAAAAGGAGATTGATAAAATGTTTCTTTTCTCAATGTTAGAGAATAATTTGTGTGATATAAATATTAGTAGTCCTCTTAAATTTTTTAAAAATAAAAACCCTTGCCTTCAATCTGAGAATATATATTGCTTATTGATTCTAAGGCAGAAGAGCAGTAAGGAGCAATGGGAGTTAAATTATTTGACCTGGGTCAAAAAGCTAGGAAATGTCTGAGGTCAAATTTGAATCTGAGTCTTCCCGGTTCTAGAACTGGCTCTTAATAAACTGAGCCACCTAGCTGCTCCCCATTTAAAAAATTTGATAGAATTTACCTTTATTTCCATTTATGCTATTCATTCCATCTGTTACTATCTATACCTTTTCCCATGGTCCTTAATAAATAATCTAGTTTCTATATTTTCAAATGGGGTTATTTAGATTTTCTGTCTTAAGTCAAACTTTATATTTATTCTGCTTAATCCTTTGTTTCTCTTAAAATATAAAATTTGCTGGCATATAAATGAATAGTAGGTTTTGTTCATTTTTAAAATTTTTTCTCTATTGTGATGTTGATGTAATCTGCGGGACTCTCAAACTTGTTAATCTTTTTAAGGATGCAGCTTTTAATTCTGTTGTATTTCTGTCTATTTTTGTTGTCTAATTAATGCGTTTCTCTTAAGCTGAAATTTTGTTCATCCTCTTTTTTTCTATTTTGTTAATATTTGTTCCCAGGGATCAATTTCTTTCCTGAGGACACTTGTCTCTTCTTACTGGACATATTCGTGGGCTGAATTGCTGAAAAACTCCCTCTCTTCATCTCTGCCTCCTGGTTTCCTGGGCTTCTTTCAAAACTTAGCAAAAATCCTCCTTTCTAAAAGGTGGCTTTCCTAGTTTTTCTTAACTTAGTGCCTTCCCTCCAAGATTATCTCTCATTTTTACTGTTTTAATCTTTTTTGAATATAGTTGTTTGTATGTCATTTCTCTCATTAGGCTGTGTGTTCCTTGAAGCCAGAGATAATTTTTTTGTTACATTTCTTTGTATTCCTAGTTCTTACCACAGTGCTTAGCTAGTTGGTACTTAAATCATAGTTGATTAACTCTAAGTTCATCTTTCTCTTGAAAAAAAAAACACAACATAAAATTATTTATTTCATTACTGCTTGGTGTAGTGGTTATTGTGCTGAGTTAGGAAAAATTCAAATTATCCCTTCTTCAAAAACTCACTATTGGACAAGTCACTTAATCTATAATAGTTAAAGGGAATGAAGAGGTGAGGTATAGGGGATAGGAAGGTTTTGTTACAGGGAATGGAGGAGTTGAAGGGACAGAGGAAATATGGATGCTAGTGAGGTAAAAGGAGAGAGATACCCCCGGCTGAGAGGCTATCTTTGAAAAATGGGGTTCCTGAGAAATGGGCCAGCTATGATAGCCTGAGGAGCTTCTCTATTGATTGATGTTGAAGATACCCCGGGGCAGGTAAGCACGGATGCTCCTGAGGGACAAGCCTAACTCTGGACCCAGGTCGCCTGGGCAGGGATCTGATGAGCACCTTTTATGGTTGAATAGTGGTCCTTAGGTTCAGCTCCCTCTACATTCCTCTGAAATGATAGTCCTCTTACCTGACTGTGGTTTGTTTAAATAAAGATGAATTTTAATAAAAAGTTTGGATTAGGGAGGTATCAAGGAAGAGGGAATCAGGATTTCCCTAGATTGGGTTTGAGTCTCTCTCAACTTTTGAGTTCGAGGCTTTGCAGGCTGGTGGAGGGTTTCTCTTATTCCTGTCTATGCTAATCTGTGCTAGCTTTCTTAAGTTCAGAGTCTTTAGTAGTAGACAAGAGGAAGAAAAGATTCTGACCTTCAGAGCTGGTTGGGCCTGTCTCTTTGAGCTGAGGTCCCTAAAGACTGTCCTAACAGTTCATACTGCTCCCCTTTAGTCTTTTAGTTCGATGACAGGATCACAGGAATTCAGGTAGAGCACACAGTTGGGAAAGATCCAGGAATAGAGGTACTTCTATCTGGAGACAGGGAGAGAGTGCTCCTTCCAGTCTGAGGGCCAGGAAAGAAAGTCCTGAGACCAACTGTCAGTCCAGGTTTTCCCTCCTCCCACCAACTGTCATTGCTGTCCATCAATTTCACTCTAACCTTCCAACTGCTTTTTGCTCCAACTCAGTGACAGAAAGACCAGAGGTTGATTCAGTTTTTCTTTCCACAGCTCTTAGTCTTGGTTTCTTCATGTGTAAAATGAAAATAATAGTAACATTCCCACCTTACAAGTTTATGGAAAGAAACAAAATTTATGTATGTGTGTGTGCACGCATATGTAATGTGCTTTATAAACTTAAAAATTGTATCTAAAAATTAGCTATTATAATTGTTATTGTTATTATTGTAATTTTCCTTATAGTTTTATTTATTTAGCTATCTTTAACTTTCATCGTGTAGCATATTTAGAAGTCAAAAATTCTCACTATTGTTATTTTTTGGTAATGATTTCAATCCCTTTTTTCTTCACCAAATGGGAAAGCTTAGTTTTACAGGGTGTATAATTTTCAGTTGAGCTTCTTTAGTTTTCATATCATATACTCTGTTTCCTTCTTTAATTTCTCATGACTGTGGTGCATTCTTGTATTGTTGAAGTTTCCTTGGCTTTATATTTTAATATCTGTTTTTGTCATTGAAATTGGATAACCTCCAAGTCCACATCTTTGCAAGATGAAGCATGTTTTTGTTTGTTTTGTCTGGTGTTGATCTTGGATTCTTTCAATCAATAATTTGTTTCTTGTATCCAAGAAGTTTGGACAGTTTTACTTTATAATTTCCTAAATAATAGTATTGAAAAGTTTTTTTTAATTTGTTTTTATCTTTTAGATGTATAATTCTTATGTTATCTCTGTCATCCTGACTTTGTGATCAGTTGCTATGACTTGTGTATCGAATTCATGTGTTTTTTTAAATAGTAATACCTTTTGCTTTTCTTCTATGAAATTTTCATTCATTCTGAATTTTAATGTAAAAATCCATTAATTTTTTCACTAAACTAGAAAGATTCTCCATTATAGTTAATTGTTTTTTGCTTTACCATATTATGAACTGAGCATTTTCTTCTGTATAGTTGGTTTCATTTTGTTTGTTTTTTGTTATAACCTGCCATTCACTTATTTTTTCAATGCCTCAATGCTCTTTACTAGTGAGGATTGCTCCCAAGGCTGTGGGAGGTTTGGACAGAGTCACAGCTGACATTGGACATACCTTCCTTTCGCAACCCCTGTACTAGCGTACAAATTTGCATGTGCTTCTAAACATATAGAAAATGGTGGGAGAGGCATGTTGAATGACCACTCTATGGATTAAAGTCCTCTGGAGTTTCTGTGGGTTCCCTGATACCTATATCTATCACATAATTTCTTGGGAAGAGGAAAGAGAGGGAGTTGGAACATTCACTAGTTTGGGAGAAAGTGTAACCTGCTAGTGGTGGTTACAAAAAGGGATTTTTCCTTTGTGGGTTGAGACTTGAGAAGGAGTGAGGAGTCTGAGAATATGAGTGAAGAATGAGAGACACAGACAAGTCAAAGTAATTGATAGGGCATTCTCCTAGGTAGGAGAATGTGAGAAGTTTGCAGACACGTGGAAGTAAAGATTCTGAGATAGAAAGCATGTGGCCCAGAGAGGCCTTAGTAAAGAGACAGTAGTGAAACTTTAAGATTGCTGGAACAAGAGAGGAGGAATCACGCCTTTACCCCAGGCTTTATTGGGGATTGCCAGGATCAATGACCACGTAACAAAGCATAGATAATTCAGATTGGATGGAAGGTAATGGTGACACCTTTTGGGCGTGTAGATTTCAACCCGCACTTTCTCAAAGGAATGTACTCTGTACCAAATGTTAATGAGTTTGTCTTAGGCAAAGGCTGCATGGACGGGTCAAGAGACCACCCACACATATCAGCGGTATGACCTTGTGTCTGAAGACACAGTAACCCTACAATCATTTATATTTCATAGATGTGAATATGCTTGGAATGCTACAGAAAGAGACATCAATTATCTTGCTTAGACACATGATCCCATGCTGTGTACTTATTCTCCACTATGACTAGCTCAAGGTAAATATGTATGCTACTACTAATTCTTTTAATAGTAGATGGAAAGGAAGATTCCATCTGGTCAACACTGAAGATTGTTTCAACCATTTATGTAGGAGTCCAGGCCTAATCTTAATAATATTTTAGGGATGTTCAAAAAGCTAATTCTTATGATATCTCTAATGATTGGTTTCTGTAACCCTGAGTTAAGTTAAACCTTAACTTTGTCAATTTCCTAACCCAGCCCTGAGGCTACACTCCAGAAGAGACCAGCTATCTCAGTCTCCTTGTTTTGTCCATAACAATCAATTAACATATGTATCAAGTAAGATTAGATGCCTTAGGCCATATGAACTCCTGATCTGGGCATTAGCTACAATCTATTGTTTGAGGATAAGTCAGTAAACATCTTGTGATGATTACCTAACTTCTTGGAACACCTTTGTCCTTTCCCCTCTTCCTTTTTTTAACCCCAATAAAAATGAGTATGCCCAAACAGGAGGAAGCTCATTACCACCAAACCTCTTTACCACCAGAGCTCTATTCCATCAGATCTCAATTTTACCTAGAACTCACTGTGAGGCCTGTGCTTTTACTACAATTCTCTTGTCTCTGGGTCTTTCTTTATTGTGTCTCCTCTCTCTTATTACCCTCAGAGGAGCAGGCATGCTGGGCCCTAGGTTGTTGAATCCTTAAGTTCTAAGTCTTTCTTCCTTTATTGTTTCTCCTCTCCTTTTTCCTCATTACCCATTCTCCCTCAGTCTTCACCCTCCTTTCTGAATGTTCACCCACGAATATATTATTTTGTGGCTGCTGGCAGCTACAATTTATCCTATTACTAATGAACAGAACTCTGACAGAATCACATAGATTTACAAATCCAGTTTCAACATCTGTAAAAGGACATGACAAACCATTCTATTATATTTTCCAAGAAAACCCCAAATGGGGTCACAAAGAGCCAGATATGACTGAAAAATGACTGAACCAAATAAGAAAGATAGACAGGAATAAAGAGAAAAGGCCGAAATAATTATTTCTCTAGTCACAGTTATGAAATGAAACAGTAGTTGGTAGAGATGTGGTGATCATTGCCCCAACTTTAATCCCCTGCTACTTAAATACCCATCTCTAGTGTCTCTGATTTTTGGCTACAGTGGTTTGTTTAGAAACTTTTAATTTCATGTAATGAAAATTATCCCCTTTGCCTCCTGTGAACCTCTGTATCTCCTGTTTGGCCATTAACTTTTCCCTATCCATAGATGTGACGGGTAATTTTTTTTTCTGTGTTTCCCTAATTTGCTTATGATATCACCCTTTATGTGTAAATCATTTGAGTTTATCTTGGCATAAGGTCTGAAGTGTTGGTTTAAGTATATTTTCCTAGATTCTTCTAAGTTCCAGTTCTTCAACTTAAAATGCCCTCACTGTTATCTAATTAAGTAAGATAGATATCTAGAGAATCCCCAGCCACCTACATGAGACTAGCAGATTTAAGCCTTAGTATACACATAATCCATAGTTTTTGGTGGGACAACAATTTTTTTGAATGCATATATGTTTTGCAAAAACCTTACTTTAATATTCATTATACTATGGAGGTGATCCTACATTCCTTAGGGGTTTTGGTATTAAAATAAAAGTTCTACTGGGCATAGCAAAGCTGGAAAAACTTGGTTTTGAAAAGAGTAGGATCATGACAACAGATTGTGACCAGTCTAACAAAATATGGCCCTGATAACTGAGAACTCAACTGGTTAAATTGATCTTATTAAATGCTGACAGGAACATGGAGAAACAGGTCTAAAATTACATTACCAGAGCAGCTGTGAAATTTTTTTAGAAATATATACATTGAGTTGTAATGCTATTCATTTTCATTAATCTGGCAATCTCATTCCTAAAATTAAGGCATTATTGAGAAGGTAAAAAGCTCTGATGCTATGAAAATATTCATGGAAGCTTTGAATGTAATGAAAAGGAACTGGAAATATTACAAAATACTATGAGGGAACTGGCTGAACAGATTGTCATATTTGAATTATTTGTTGTAATGTTATTTAAAATAATAAATATTGGAAATATAAAGAAAATAAGGAATAAAGGAAATATATGAAAAAAAGAATAATACATATTATGATTACATTTTTTAAAATAGCCACAAAATGAAGAGATAAAAGTATCAATATAAAACAAATCCAATAGGGGTTTTGACAAAATAAGAGAGCAGCTTTTAATAATTTAAGTTTTAATGGGAATATAGGAAGAGTTGTGAATTAATATTATTCCTTTAAGACAGAGAAAAGAAAACTAGCAGCTTTTAACAATGAACAATTCAGCTTCATTAAAATAGAGATAGTAAAAGAATATAGTAAAGGAGTGTGAAGACTGGATTTGGCTCTCCCTTGATTGTAACAATGAAGGTACTTAGCTCTTCCTTGATTGTGAAGATTTAATTTGTAACTCATGTCTATTTTTAGATTTTAATTCCCATAAGTATCAAGTTCAGTATGGAGACCTGCCTATTTTTAGATTCAATCACAAAAAGTGCAAACATGGTACTTAAAAGTTAAGTATGAAGATCCGCCCATTTAGATCTAATCACCAAAAGTGCAAATATCCCACTTAATCATGAAGAGGGAGGTCTGTGATACACCTGTGAGATAGTGGGTAATCAAAATCCACTAACTGCCTTCTGGGCAGTCCTAAAGCAGAGCTTCAGCTATGATTGGTTGATGTGAAATTAGGGAAAGTGACGCAAGAGAAAATGCCTTTAAAAGAGAGAGTGCTACATAGAGTGGAGATTCTTGGAGCAGAGTTCAACTTGGACTTCCACTTCTGTTGGAGGACAATTCTTCATGCTTTCAAGTTGAGGATGGCGATTTGGGGCAGAAGAATCTGCTGACTGGACTGATATTTGGTGAGTGAAAAGTTGACTCTAAACCACTGGATTTTCTGAAGAGACTTCCAGGGTTTTTGGCTTTGCCAAGGCCGGCTGAAACCAATTCTCCTTTCCCAGAGGGGCTGGGAGTAAATTACTTAGTGCTCAGGCTAGATATCTAACCTTATCCTCTCTCTGATTTCTTGCTTCACTCTTTCTACATTTTGTAATGAAATTGTAAATAAAATCTCTTTGTAATTAATAAAATTCCGGACAACTAAATTCTTAAATAATCAAGTCCAACCCTTTAAAAATTTAACCCCTTTTCCCCCTTACAGGAGGGAAATATAAGAAAGAGGTAAAGAAAGAAATTTCCTAATGTCTATACTAGTTATACTATAACTATCTATAACTGCCTATAATTAATATCTAAAACTGCCTATATTTACCTATAATTGCCTATAACTACTGCTAATAACAACCACCTCACAAAGTTCCAACCCAATCCAGCCCAATCAAAACCAACCTAATCAGTGTTTAGTACAAACCTAATTAGGTCTGTCAAAGAAGACCAGCCACATTCTAAAAAGTTCAATGAAGGGAAGAAAAACCCATAACAGCCCAAACCAAAAGCTGAAAACCCAAAGGCAAAAAGCCCTCTAAAGGCTAAAGCCAAAAGTCCTCCCTGTAAGCTCAGGCCTGCCTTTATATTCCAGTAACTAAAGGCTAAACACACTCCCAGCAGCCAACTTCCCCACAACTGTCAGCCCTAACTCTCGGCAACAGACAGCCCAGACCAATTGATGCTGGCCAAGCAGGAGGCTCCCCAGTTCCTACCTCCTGTCACTGTGGTCTGGTTAATCCTTACACATCTCTATGGTAAGAGGATGTCCAAGTCCCCTGTTAAACTAAAAAAGAAATAAAGAATTCCTTTTTTACAGAACTCAAATGTAGAGGATATTTATATTAGCACACACACATAAATTATGGATTCTAAATAAATTATAAACAATGTGTAGTTTGTGGTTTTATGCATTTATTTATTTAAATGTTTTGTTTTTTTGGTGGTGGTTACCAATTATATAATAAGACAAAATTGCAGAAAAGGAATAAAAATTTAATTAGTTAAAAAAAAAAGATAGTTATTACTAGTGGAGGAATTTCTAACCAAAAGAAGAATATAAAATAGGTATTTTGAGTCACATAAAATTGAAAAGGATTTCTATAAACAAAGTTAATGCCATTACTATTAGAAAAGAAATAGTGAAATAGAGAAAAAAACTTATTTATATTAAATATCTCAGTTGAAGGCTTAAAGTCTAAGGTATATAGGAAACCAACCAAAAATATCAATGTACAAATGATCAAAGATTTGGAACTCATTGCTAGGCATGTATCAACAAAAAAAATCAGTGTTAAAAAGAAATGCTTCATGTGTACTTAAATATAGCAGTTGCTTTTTTGTTTTTGTTTTTGTTTTTTTTAGTGGCTAAGATCTGGAAAAAGATAATGATCCACTGTAGAACAATTAAACTGGCTGCAACAAATCAACAATAGCTATCAAATTAAAATATATGAATGTTACATAATTTTACCAATATACAAATAATGGATATGTTGAATACAGAGGAGAATGGGATGGCTTATATAAACTTATACAAGGGGAAGTAGTCAGAACAAAGAAAGCAGTTTACCGAGTAACAACGATGTATATGGAAAGAACAACAAAAATAATTATAAATGAATGCCATTAAATCACATTCACTGATTTTTACTATAAAGATGATATACAAATGTCAATTCAATCATAGACATTCATTAAATGCCTATTATATGTCAGGTCATATGCTATGCACTGGGGATATAAAAGAGCTCACAGGAAGCCCTGCCTTTAAACAACTTAACTACAGGATGTAAATAGGAAATAATTAACATGGATGACATAAGAATTGAGGAGTTGAGAAGGATTTCCTTTAAAAATTGAGATTTTTTTACTTGGGTCTTTGAGGAAACCAAGAAAATCAATAGTCAGAGTTAAGAAAGGAGAAGCATGGAGGACAGCTAAAAATTTTGAATTCCAAACATCATTTTCTATTTAATACCAGAGATAAAAGGGAGTCATTGGAGTATATGGAGTAGAAAAGGATGGGAAATGAATAACATCATTAAGACCTCTACCTTAGGAAAGTCATTGTAGTGGTAGAATGGAGGCTATATTAGAGTGTGTAGACTTAAGACAAAAAGGCTAACTAATAAGCTATAATTTAGCTTTACCACCTGACTATATTTAGGCCTTGCTCCAGACTTTACCCAGTCCTGCATTGTGCTCAGATCTGGTGCTTGAGCTTCTTGACAGCAGGCATTTTGACACATATTTCCATTATTTCTTCTTGAGCAGTTATTATTATCCCAGCCATTATTGTTATTATTCCAGTTATTATTGTTGTTACAATTATTTTGCCTATTAAATCCTCCATACCTGTTCATGTGTCTTACAAACTGGCCTCTGTGCCTACATTCCTTTACAAAATGACCAATTTTATTGCAGAGGAAACAACATTGGGGACCTGATCTTCTATCCCTAGGTTTATAATAATTGTTATTAGGCTTCATTGATCTAAATGCAGCTACTGCCTTAACCTCTTTATTTATTTATTTTTTTAACATTTTATTTGGTCATTACAAAACATTATTCATTGGAAACAAAGATCATTTTCTTTTCTTCTCTCCCCCCCCCCCCACCTCTCCCATAGCTGACGTGCGATTTCACTGGGTATTACATGTGTTCTTGATTCGAACCCATTTCCATGTTGTTGGTATCTTCATTAGAGTGTTCATTTAGAGTCTCTCCTCAGTCATATCCCCTCCACCCCTGAAGTCAAGCAGTTGCTTTTCCTCTGTGTTTTTACTCCCACAGTTTATCCTCTGCTTCTGGATAGTGTTTTTTAGATCCCTACAGATTGTTCAGGAACATTGCATTGACACCAATGAAGAAGTCCATTACCTTCCATTGTACCACAGTGTATCAGTCTCTGTGTACATTGTTTTCCTGGCTCTGCTCCTCTCGCTCTGCATCACTTCTTGGAGGTTGTTCCAGTCTCCATGGAATTCCTCTACTTTATTATTTCTTTTAGCACAATAATATTCCATCACCAACATATACCACAATTTGTTCAACCATTCCCCCATTTAAGGGCATCCCCTCATTTTCCAATTTTTTGCCACCACAAAGAGTGCAGCTATGAATATTCTTGTGCAAGTCTTTTTCCTTATTATCTCTTTGGGGTACAAACCCAGTAGTGCTATGGCTGGATCAAAGGGCAGACAGTCTTTTATTGCCCTTTGGGCATAGTTCCAAATTGCCCTGCCTTAACCTCTTTAATCTCACTTTTTCTAGCTTTTCCTTTTGCTTCCTTTAATTTTCTTTTGAAGATCTTCTATCACTGTGTCTCTCCTCATATTTATCCTCACTATCTGTGCACAAGTATGTAACCTTTCATCTAATATCTTCCAGTTCCATCTCTTTGTAATCAGGATAATTGTTTTTAAAGAATAATTTTATTTTGGGAATAGCATTTTTTACAAATATTCTCTTTATATGTGCTATTGTTCCCTCTTCAAGAACATCCATGTTCAGGTATGTCTCGGCAGCTTCAGTGATTCGGTCTAGGAATGACGTAGGTACTTCAGTGGGTTTTTGTTTTATTCCTTCAAATTTGGACCATGAATTCAGTCTTTTAGTATGTCTACCCATAATATTGTCTCTGATATTGCCTGTCTGCATTCCTTCATCCTGTCATACTGGACTTTGCTGTTCATGTCAGTGCCATTATAATCCTGTGGCCATGATGTTAAGGGATTCTGCCTAGTTTCCTCTATTAACTTATTTCTTTCCCTTTTTGTTAAAAGCTCTTTCATTAACAGGACAAAATTGTTGTAATCAAGGTCTAATAAATCAATAGCCCTCCTTATTTCCTTAATGACCCTATTAGGTTCATCCACAAAGGCAGATTTCAAGTCCTCTGTTGTGAATCTTTTATGTGTTTTTACATGGAAGATCTCACCCCTTGAAACTACTGGGAGATCTCTTAGGGAAAATAAGATAACCATCCCTTCAATCTCTTCCTTTTGTAATCTATTTAGATTTCCAATTTGCCCATTAATTTCTTTTGCCCTACAATCATATCCAGTATTCAAACTTTTTATCCTTTATATACACTTCCATATGGTCCAGTTGTTGTTTCATGTGTGTAACCATTTGTTTGAGCTCAGAATCTTTAGTTAACCAAATCATTGTAGCTTTAAACCATTTGCCAATAACAAACAACACTACTCTACATTTATATACAACATAGAGACAAATAAATGATATAGAGATATGAGACAAGACAGTTTGCACAGTATTTTCCATGCAAGGACATTGATAGTCCAGATCCATGTAACATACTTTCGGGAAAAGAATAGATAAAATATATGGGATATGCAGAACACACTCCCATAATACAACCAAAAGATCCCTTAACATGTCCCCAGACATATTTACATTCATAGTTAACAGTGTATATACAATTCAGTGTGTGTTGTTATACTCCATTGTGTTCACCTTATTTATATACAAGTAAGGAAAGGGAAAAAAATAAAAAAAATCCAATATGGCCACGTAGACCATGTGGCAGAAGGTTATTTAAACTTTAAATGTCTCTCCCAGCTCAGTTAGCATCTCAGAGTTCCTCTACTCCACTCCTTCCCATGGAATGTTCCACTTGTTGAGTGTTGGATGGAATCTTCCAACCTGTAACTGACTCTTGGTTCTCTTAACTATTTTTTTCTATATAAAATTTATATTTTAATCTATATTTCTATGTCCTAATCCTATCTGACTCACCAACTGTGAGCCAACTCACCAACTTAATATGATTTTTAAGGAAAGGGGGAAAGGAAGAGAAGAATTACATATAAATAAATTGAATTTATTGACAGAGAAAGGAAAAGTAAGAGAGGATAAGGGGAGGAGTTAGCATCTAACTTATCCTAGTTATTAAACTCACTATCTAACTACCTTAAACTAAATATGTAAGTTTCCTAAGGGTAAGTTCAACAGGGAACCAGATTTCTCACACATGGAGAATACTTGGTGGGTCAAGTACAGGAATCCAGCTGAGTCCTCAAATGTCCTAGGAAAGAGATATTCCTCCAAGCTTCCATTCTGTTCCCCAGAGTATATGGAGAATTTCCTCTTACCCTTGTTTGATGGTATTCAAAGAGGTTGCTTACAAGCTGTCTAGGAGAGTTCAGGAGAGATCAGATCTTCACCTTATATGCTTCACTTTCAGCTCCAGACTGAATATTGGGAACCTGCCCCTTTCAATAGCTTAGAATCCTGACCCAGTAGCCCTCAGAACCAGGCTGCCAATCATACTTTTGCTACTTTCCCCTTCCCTTTCTACATAAGCTATTGAGTTAATGAGGGCTTCCACTAGAAAGTTAACAGTATACTTTTTATTATCTTCTCTCTTTTTACAATATTTTGGTTTTTTTTTCAATAATCTTTATTTTTTCATGGCATTATTCTGCTTGTTCTGTTCTAATTTTCAAGGGGTCTGTTACTTTAGTCAGTTTAAATTCTGACTTCACTGTTGTCATAAACTTCCAAGATAGTCAAAGATAGATATTAAAGGCATCAAAATAGTGTAGCTTTTTTTAGAGGTTGCAAAGAACTGGAAATAAAGTAAATGCCAATACAATGCAGAATGGCTGAACAAACTGTGGCATTTAAATATAATGGAATATTGCTAACCTATAAGAAATAAAAAGAATTTTAAAAATAAGGGAAGAGTTATGTTAATTTAAGCATCCTGGCATAAGAGAATGGGGGACAGGAGATATACTGAAAGATTGGGGGGAAAAAAACCTGGACTTTATTTTAATGTCATCTACTTTGGTTCTAGAGAAGAATAAAGTAAATGTATCTTACTTCCCTTTTTGTAGAGGTGGAACTTTATAGGTACAGGATAATGCATATGCTTTTAGATTAGGTTAATTTCTGGAACTATTTTTTTGTCCTTTTTTAAAAACGCTTACATTCTGTCTTGTAGTCAATGGTATCACTTTAGAGAGAAGAGTGGTAAACTCTAGGCAAGTAAGGAGTAAGTGACTTGCCCACAAAGCTAGGAAATACCTGAAGCTACATTTGAATCCACAACCTCCTATTTCCAGTCCTGGCTCTCTCTACACTCAACTACCCATTTTTGTCCTTTAAATTTTTTTTTTCAAGAGATTCCTTGCTGTGTAAGGGATGAAGCAGCAAAGTATTACGGAATGTAGATAATGAAAAAGGCAAAATTTATCTAGAAACTTTTATAAATTATCAGAGTAATAAGATAACTTACTCCACAACTTCCAAATTCAATGTTAAGATATTTAGGTTGACCTTTCTCTGCTACTGATTTTTTTTTTGTGGAAGAAATAAAGTAGTCTTTTTTTTTTAAACAATATTTTATTTGGTCATTTCAAAACATTATTCATTGGAGACAAAGATCATTTTCTTTTCCTACCCCCCCACCCCATAGCCGACGCAGGATTCCACTGGGTTTCACCTGTGTTCTTGATTCGAACCCATTTCCATGTTGTTGGTATTTGCATTAGAGTGTTCATTTAGAGTCTCTCCTCAGACATGTCCCCTTAACCCCTGTAGTCAAACAGTTGCTTTTCCTCTGTGTTTTTACTCCCACAGTTTATCCTCTGCTTGTGGGTAGTGTTTTTTCTCCTAGATCCCTGCAGATTGTTCAGGGACATTGCATTGACACTAATGGAGAAGTCCATTACATTCGATTGTACCACAGTGTATCAGTCTCTATGTACAATGTTTTCCTGGTTCTGCTCCTCTCGCTCTGCATCACTTCCTGGAGGTTGTTCCAGTCTCCATGGAATGCCTCCACTTTATTATTCCTTTGAGCACAATAGTATTCCATCACCAATGTATACCACAATTTGTTCAGCCATTCTCCAATTGAAGGGCATCCCCTCATTTTCCAATTTTTGGCCACCACAAAGAGTGCAGCTATGAATATTCTTGTACAAGTCTTTTTCCTTGTTATCTCTTTGGGGTACAAACCCAGCATTGCTATGGCTGGATCAAAGGGCAGACAGTCTTTTATCGTGCTTTGGGCATAGTTCCAAATTGCCCTCCAGAATGGTTGGATCAATTCACAACTCCACCAACAATGCATTAATGTCCCAACTTTGCCACATCCCCTCCAGCATTCATTACTTCCCTTTGCTGTCATGTTAGCCAATCTTCTAGGTATGAGGTGATACCTCAGAGGTGTTGTGATTTGCATCTTTCTGATTATAAGAGATTTAGAGCACTTTTTCATGTGCTTATTAATAGTTTTGATTTCTTTATCTGAAAACTGCCTATTCATGTCCCTTGCCTATTTATCAATTGGAGAATGGCTTGATTTTTTTGTACAATTGATTTAGCTCTTTATAAATTTGAGTAATTAAACCTTTGTCAGAGGTTTTTATGAAGATTGTTTCCCAATTTGTTGCTTCCCTTCTGATTTTAGTTACATTGCTTTTGTTTGTACAAAACCTTTTTAATTTGATGTAGTCAAAATTATTTATTTTACATTTTGTGACTCTTTCTAAGTATGGCTTGGTTTTAAAGTCTTTCCTTTCTCAAAGGTCTGACATGTATACTATTCTGTGTTTGCCTAATTTACTTATAGTTTCCTTCTTTATGTTCAAGTCATTCACCCATTTTGAATTTATCTTGGTGTAGGGTTTGAGGTGTTGATCCAAACCTAATCTCTCCCACACTGCCTTCCAATTTTCCCAGCAGTTTTTATCAAATATTGGATTTTTGTCCCCAAAGCTGGGATCTTTGGGTTTATCATATACTGTCTTGCTGAGGTCTCTTGCCCCAAGTCTATTCCACTGATCCTCCTTTCTGTCTCCATTACCAAATTGTTTTGATGACTGCTGCTTTGTAATATAGTTTGAGATCTAGGACTGCAAGGCCCCCTTCCTTAGAATTTTTATTCATGATTTCCCTGGATATCCTTGATCCTTTGTTCTTCCAAATGAACTTTGTTATGTTTTTTTCTAAATCAGTGAAGAAATTTTTTGGAAGTTCAATGGGTATGGCACTAAATAGATAAATAAGTTTGGGTAGGATGTTCATTTTTATTATATTGGTTGGTCCTACCAATGAGCAATTAATGTTTTGCCAGTTGTTCAAGTCTAGTTTTAGTTGTGTGGAGAGTGTTTATTAGTTGTGTTCATATAGTTCCTGGGTTTGCCTCGGGACATAGATTCCTAGGTATTTTATTTTGTCTAAGGTGATTTTGAATGGGATTTCTCTTTCTAGTTTTTGCTGCTGAGCTGTGTTGGAAATATATAGAAATGCTGATGACTTATGTGGGTTTATTTTGTATCCTGCAACTTTGCTAAAGTTGTTGATTATTTTGATGTTGATTATTTAGCTTTTTGGTTGAATCTCTAGGATTCTTTAAGTAGACCATCATGTCATCTGCAAAGAGCGATAACTTGGTCTCCTCCTTGCCTATTTTAATGCCTTCAATTTCTTTTCCTTCTCTAATTGCTACTGCTAGTGTTTGTAGTACAATGTCAAATAATAGAGGTGATAGTGGGCATCCTTGTTTCACTCCTGATCTTATTGGGAATGCATCTAGTTTATCCCCATTACAGATGATATTAGCTGATGGTTTTAGATTTATACTGTTTATTATTTATAGGAACAACACTTCTATTCCTATGCTTTCTAGTGTTTTTAATAGGAATGGGTGTTGTATTTTATCAAAGGCTTTTTCTGCATCTATTGAAATAATTATGTGATTTTTGTTGGTTTGCTTGTTGATATGGTCAATTATGTGGATGGTTTTCCTAATATTGAACCATTCTTGAATTCCTGGTATGAATCCTACCTGATCATAGTGAATAATCCTTGTGATGACTTGCTGGAGTCTTTTTGCTAGTATCCTATTTAAGATTTTTGCTTTATTAGGGAGATTCGTTAGGGAGATTGGTCTATAATTTTCATTCTCTGTTTTTGACCTGCCTGGTTTTGGAATCAGTACCATGTTTCTGTCATAAAAGGAGTTTAGTAGAACTCCCTCTTTGCTTATTATGTCAAATATTTTGTATAGTTTTGGGATTAACTGTTCTTTGAATGTTTAATAGAATTCATTTGTGAATCCATCAGGCCCTGGGGATTTTTTCTTAGGGAGTTCTTTGATAGCCTGTTAGATTTCATTTTCTGATATGGGATTATTTAAGAATTCTAGTTCTTCTTCTGTTAGTCTAGGCAGTTTATATTTTTGTATATATTCGTCCATATCACTTAGATTAGCATATTTATTGCCATATAATTGAGCAAAGTAATTTTTAATGATTGCCTTAATTTCTTCTTCATTGGAGGTGATGTCCCCCTTTTCATCTTTGATGCTGTGTATTTACTGTTCTTCTTTCCTTTTTTTAATTAGATTGACCAGTACTTTGTATATTTTGTTTGTTTTTCAAAGTACCAGGTTCTAGTATTATTTCAATAGTTCTATCACTTTTGATTTTATTAATTTCCCCCTTAATTTTTAGGATCTATAGTTTGGTTTTCTTCTGGGGGTTTTTAATTTGTTGTCTTTCAAGTTTTTTTATTTGCATTTCCAATTAATTGATATCTGCCCTTCCTAGTTTGTTAATATATGCACTCAGGGATATGAATTTACCTCTGATTACTGCTTTGGCTGCATCCCATAAGGTTTGAAAGGATGTCTCACCATCGTCATTTTCTTTGATGAAATTATTAATTGTTTCTATGATTTCTTCTCTAACTAAACGATTTTGGAGTATCCTATTGTTTAGTTTCCAATTAGTTTTTGATTTGGTTTTCCATGTACCATTACTGATCGTTATTTTTATTGCCTTGTGTTCTGAAAAGGCTGCATTCATTATTTCTGCTTTTCTGCATTTGTGTGCCATGTTTCTGTGTATGGTCAATCTTTGAGAATGTGCCATGTGGTGCTGAGAAGAAGGTGTATTCCTTTTTATCCCTATTTATTTTTCTCCATATGTCTATTAATTCTAATTTTTCTAAGATTTCATTCACTTCTTTTACCTCTTTCTTATTTATTTTTTGATTTGATTTATCTAAATTTGATAATGGTTGGTTCAAGTCTCCCACTAGTATGGTTTTACTGTCTATTTCTACCTTCAATTCTCCTAGTTTCTCCATTAGAAATTTGGGTGCTATATTATTTGGTGCATACATGTTGATTAGTGATATTTCCTCATTATCTAAAGTCCCTTTTAACAAAATATAGTTACCTTCCCTATCCCTTTTAATCAGGTCTATTTTGGCTTTGGCTTTGTCAGATATCATGCTTGCAACTCCTGCCTTCTTTCTATCAGTTGAGACCCAGAAGGTCTTACTCCATCCTTTAATTCTGACCTTGTGAGTGTCTACCCACCTCATGTGTGTTTCTTGAAGACAACATATGGTAGGGTTTTGGATTCTAATCCATTCTGCTATTCGTCTACATTTTATGGGTGAGTTCATCCCATTCACGTTCAAAGTTATGATTGTCACTTGTGGACTCCCTGGCATTTTGATATCCTCCCCTAATTCTGACATTTCTTCTTTAGCTAAAACCTTTTAAGCCAGTGATTTACTTTAAATCAGTTCCCCTAGTCCCCTCCCTTGGTATGTTTCCCTTTCTAGCCCCTCCCTTTTTGTTCCCTTTCCCTCCCCCTCTCCTTCCCTCCCCTTTTGTGTTTGCTCCCTCCCTATCTCCTTGGTTTTCCTCTCTCCCTTACCGTGTTGGATAAGATAGAATTCAAGATCCCAATAGATCTGGATGCTCTTCCCTCTCAGAGTTTATTTTACTGAGAGTAAGGTTTAAATAAAAACTCTCTTCCTCTCCTTCTTATAGGATTTTCTTCTCCTCTCCTTCCCATGTGTATCTTTGTGTGAGAAAGATTATTCTATTTAGTCCCCCCCTCATTTCTTGGAGTATATCTTAGTACCATCAATGATTCCCCCCCTCCCTTGTTCTTTCTATCCACCCCTTTCTCCATATCATCTTTATGCCCCCAACGTACCCTATGCGTGATTCTTCTTTCTACTCTAATGATGCATATAATTTTTTGATAGTTACACATTACATTTTCCCCACATATTAATATATATATAAATTGATATAAATGTAGTCCTTATAGAAGAGAGTTTGACTAAAAGAAAAAGATAACATTTTTCTCCTTTTCCTTTTCCTTCATATTTACCTTTTCAGGTATTCCATGCTCTTTATTTTTCAATATTGAACTTTCCACAGAGCTCTGGTCTTTTCTTTGCAAAAGCTTGGAAATCTTTTTTTTTTTTCTTGAATGCCCATACTTTCCCCTGGAAGTATATAGTCAGTTTTGATGGATAGCTGATTCTTGGTTGAAGACCCAGCTCTCTTGCCTTTCTGAAAATCATGTTCCATGCCTTACGGTCATTCAGAGTGGAAATTACAAGGTCTTGTGTGACCTGGATTGGCATTCCTTTGTATCTAAATTGTCTTTTTCTGTCTTCTTGTAAGATTTTTTCTTTTGCTTGAAAGCTTTGGAATTTGGCAATTACATTCCTGGGAGTTGTCTTTTGGGGATTTAGTGTAGAGGGTCTTCTGTGAACTCTTTCAATGCCCCCTTGTTCTAGAATCTCTGGGCTGTTTTCTTTGATGATATCTTGTATTATGAGGTCAAGATTATTATTTATTTATGGCTTTTCTGGTCGGCCAATTATTCTCAAATTATCTCTCCTTCCTCTATTTTCCGGGTCTATCACTTTGTCAGTGAGATATTTTATGTTCTCGTCTAATTTCTTGCTCTTTTGGCTTTGCTTTATTAATTCTTGCTCTTTTTCAAGATCATTGACTTCCAGTTGCCTGATTCTGACCTTAAAAGCCTGGTTTTCCTTTTCAGTTTCGTCAAGCTGTTTCTGTAGTTGCGTTTTTTCATGCTTCAGATTGCCGAGTTCCTTTCAGATTGTTTCCCATTTTTCCTCCCAGAAGGCTTCCATCTTTTTGATAATTTCTGATTTAAATTCTTCAAAAGTTTGTGGATAATTTCCATTTCCTTTGGAAGGTTTCTGAGCATTTGCTTGTTTCCTCTTCTATCTCCTCTGTATTTTGTATTTTTGCTCCATAAAATGTGTCTAAAGTCACCCCCTTCTTCTTGCTTTTCTTGGTGTTTGGAGGCTTTTGTACTTCTGTACTGTTTGCCATCTCTATCTGAGTGAGGAGGACTGGCTCTTAATGTATCTTTCTGATGGTCTGAGGCTTTAGCTCCTGGCAAATTGTCCATTCTCCGTAGCTGCTCTGTCTTCCCGGGGAAGCCCAGGGTCTGCCCTCCCCTGCCTGCCGGCCTTTCGGGTGGTACTGCTCTCAGTTCACTCCAGTTGCTTTTCCGCTGCCTTACTTCCACGCTCTGAGCCTGGTATAGCACTGTCCGCAAGTTACCTCAATGCCTTTGCCGGCCCTGAGGTTTCTGTTTTTACAAAAGACCTTGCACTCTAAGGGGGAAGGGGTGATGGCCTTCCTGCTCACTGAGGGCTCCTGATGGGATTAAGTTCAGCTGGGTTGGGCTTAATGAGCTTTGAAGCAAAGGAAACTTCCTCTGCAATCTGTGTTGGATGCCTTGAGGCTGGTCCAGGTTACTTTCAAGGTAATCCCTTCATACTTTGGAGCAACTCCTTTGCTGGCCCTGAGGTTTCTGTCCTTTCAGAAGCTCTGAGGGCTCCTGATATGATTATGTTCAGCTGGGTTGGATTGAATGTGCCCTGAAGTAGGAATCTGCTCAGATGGAAGCAGGAACCGACTCAGATGGAAGGACCCAGCCCGGGGGCCGCATACTCCCCCAGTCTCTCTCTGTTTCCCTGCCGTCTATGTCGGGGGCCCCTGAGACTGGCCCAGGTTGCTTTCAAGGTGCATCCTTTAGAATAGCCGGCCCTGAGGCCCTTTTGCCCACCCTGTGGATCCCGCTGCTGCTGTGGGCTCACCACTCTGGGGAGGTGGGAGGGGTCCTGAGACCTTCCTTCTGCCTTCCCCTTAGATCCAAATGATCTAGGATTCTGCCTTTCGGGGGTGTACCTTTTGATCCGAGTTCAGAAGGAGGGTTCCCTGGGTCTGTCCTGTTGTTCATTTTGAATTTTGGTGTCCTAGGAGCCCTCAGTTTGTGATTGGTAAGGAAGGGTTTCCGAGGTCTGAACTTTTGCTGCCTCTAAGCCACCATCTTGACCGGAAGTCCAAAATAAAGGTAGTCTTAACTTGTATCTTCTCTCACAAAATAAACAGTAGTAATTTCTTTGGTGACAGCTGTATAGAGATTTCACAGATTACTAGTCAGTGCTGCTCTTTTTGGGCCTTTCAAAAAAGGAAGGGTAACCCAAATTAGTTCTTGTCTTTGGCAGTCTGACCCCATAGATATTCTTTTTCTTTATATTTCTTTATGGCTATTAGTGATTCCTAACTTGGAAGGATTTTTTAAAAGTTATTAATCAGTTGATGCTTTTAACATGCATTGTTTTTGGGTGGAAATGTCCGAGGAAAAGGTTCAAATAAATCAGAATATTAAGTTATACTCGGGAAAAGTATGCTCCATCTTCTCCCTCCTTCTGTCTCTGTAAGAGAGATGGACAACTCTTTAATGAGTATTATGTTTCCTGGGGTTCTGAGAAGTTATTTAACTTGTCTAAGGTTTAAAGATTAGTATATGTCAGAGTCAGAATTTGCATCTAGGTCTTCTCTTCCCTTTTCCAAGCTAAAGTTCAAATAAGTGCGAAAAATGGAAAAGAACTGGTTTTATGTTCAGTATATCTTAGTTTTGTTAACTTCTTTTCTTTGTTCTTTAAAACAACATATAAATGTGTGCTCATGTGTGTATATACACACATATGCAGAGTATATAGTATATACAGTCAATTGTCAATATTTGTGTGTTTAACTTTTGCCACTTCACGCATCCATGTGATTTTATTAATAACCTCATTTTCACTTTCAGTTGGCAACCGTACACATTTATGGCTATGGGCAATAGAGAAAAAAAATGAGACAGGTACACGCAAGTTTGTGGAACAGCTGGTATCCTAATAGACACTTCACTGTTCTTTTCACCCTTCCATTATAAAGGGCACTCTATGCATTTTTTGTGTATTTTCATTGTTTTCCTTTAAAACTCAAGTTTTGTGTTGAAGTTATGCCTCTAAAGTATAGTCCAGGGCTTTGGGCTTTAAAGCATGCAAAATCATTGATGCAGTTTGGAGGAAAAATAAAGATATGAGATTAACTTCACTGGAATGTGTGCAGCCACTGTGGGCTGTGAGTTTGGTGTTAATGAAACAATTCATTCTAATCATTGAAAAGAAGGAAAATATTAATGGTAATATAGATCTTGTGTGTTATAAAAAGTGAATGTCTGAAATCATTGAAAATTGAAGTATTAGTTGAAAAGGTCATAGAATTTTAGGGAATTACTCAAGAGAAAAATGTTTTCCATGTTACTAATTTATTTTGTATACTTCATTTTATGGGTTATATCATAGTTCCTGTTAAGGAAAGTATATATTATCAGAATTGATTTTTCTGTTGTGTGTTGTGTGCAGCAGTCTCTAATGAATAACTACAGTTTTTGATGTGCATGGGAACCTAAACCTTTATTTCCCAGAAGTTCAATATATCAACATTTTTTTTCTTGACATTCAATTTTCTGGGAATGCTACCCCCACAAAAGTTGAAGATTAACTGTATTATGCAAAATAGTAGATGAAGAAACTATGACTCAGAAAGGTAAAATTATTCTCTCCAGGACAACACAACTAGAAAGAGGCAGAACTTTTACTGGGAGGTAGGCCCCTTGACTACAAGTCATATGTTCTTACCATTATATCATCTTATTTTAACACACAAATAGGTGAAGTATCATTATGCAAAATATTCTCAGCATTTCATTATATAATACTACTTAGCAGAGTGCTTTAAACATAGTGGATGCTTAATACATGTTGAACTGAAATCTCCCAAATTAAAGTAGAAAGGACATTTACCTTTAACCTTCTTAGAACACTCAACTTCTATAGATTAAAGGGTAGAATTATCTGGACTTTCCCTATGGGTTAATTGTAAAGCCAATGATAGCATTTTTAAAGCTTTGGATATTTAATTGCCTTGTTTTTGTACTTAGAGACAGAAATGAAAATAAGAAAAGGAGAATACAACTTGAATTTTACTTAAATGTGGATTATTCTAAAATTAAAGTAAATGCTATCCTAGATAATTCTGTCCTAGAATTAAAGAGAATTTCATATGTCCCTCTTTTCCTGAAATAACTTATATTTTAGCTTATCCATAGAAAAATAAGCTTGATAATTGTAAAGAAGACTTCATTCCATTGAATTTTTTATTGTTGCATCTAATGTTAGCTCTGATTAATTGCCTGGTAAATTCCCTTTTCAATCAGGCAAAATCTTATTTAATGGAACTGAAGAAATAGTTTTTAAAGCATCTCTTTTGCCTTTAACCTTTTTTTTTTTACAAAATTATCAAAAGAACAAGAGAATCATGGAAAAGATAATTGTCTTTTTTTAATAATCTCCTGAAAAGCAAGTTCGAATGATATCACATTCAAATGATACCCTATTCTAGTATTTCACAATTCTTAAAGAATTTTTTCTCTTGTTTCCACTATAGTTTTGCCCACTAGATTTGGACACAGACTGAAGAAATATAATTTATTTGGACACAGACTGAAGAAATATAATTTATTTTTCTGAAATTGCAAATAACATTTTTATTTTGTTAAGTGATTTGTTTTTTTCGCACAGAACCAGGAAATACTTATCTTAAAATTAGTATTTATGGTGAAAAGGTGTTTAAAAATCACTTTTTCCCATCCAATTTTTTAAAAATTTCAGAGAAAAACCCCAAAACAAACCAAAAGGAAAGAGAAATTGTGACTTTCCACAAATCTGTTATTTATATGATCAGTGTTTATTCTTTGGATTGATAACTTACTCCAATTTTTTTTCCCTTTAGGTGTATTTTGACCAGTTTAAGGAAGCACTAATAGTTATTTTATCCAGAACTCTCTCCTTTGAAGAACACTTTGAAGAACCAGGTAGGATTCCCCCCCCCCCCCCCCTTTTTCTTCATATTTCCTTTTAGAAGCTGTGTTTAATAAAGAAGTAATTTGTGGAAGTGAAAGTATGTCAGGGATGAATTTTGAGTTCAGGGGCATCTGCCTTTCAAAGACAGTGTAGTTATTTTCAGTTACTTGTAAGGATACTAACATCACAGTCTTGCAGCTATTGAACACTGACAGTTTTGTGATGCATCAATTTACATGAGAAGAAGTAATTGCTTCCCTCAAATCCCCCATGTAACAGATCAGATGGTATGGGGATAACTCATTCTTGGAGTAGAGTGACAGAGGACTGGAATAATTCTGCATTTCCAGTTGTCAAAAGCCAGGCAGTGAGTACTGTCATAAGTCAAAAAAATATTTTACTCATTTAGACAAAGACAAATAGAGTCAGAATGTTCTGAGCATTATTGTAATCCTACATGGCACAGCTTTACATTTTATAGGCTTAAAGAAAGAAATGGATTAAGTAATAGTGGGAAAATTTCAAGGATGTTGAAATTTCCATTTTAATATTCTCAAGTTATGATATCATTTTTGCATTCAAATATATTTCATATCAGGTGTCCCTGTAATTTCATAAAATTATCTTTGTTATATAAATTATAATTGTCATATTTACTCCAAGATTGAGTTGTTCTTTTGCATAAAGTGTCCTGTATAAGTGAAATTATAGTTTAGAACATCATATGAAGATGAGTATTGTAGGAATGCTTCTAAGGGGAAATAAAGTAAGCTAAAGATGATTTTATTTACCTAAGATTTATATTCTGAGAAGTAGATATGCCTTAAGAAATACTCAAAGGAATATTTGTAGAAGAGAATTTTTGTATTAATATATTTTTTCTGAATAGTTTTTCATTTGTATACACTCACTATTATAAAACAAGGGTGATGTTTTTCTTTTGAAATGTTCCTGATACTTGTTACATTTGAATGTGCCCTATAAATCCCCCTGAAGTTATAGTATGCAGAAATGTTTTATGATGTTTTTTAGAAGTACATTAAGAAATGTAGATTAGTTGTGCTTTCCCCTTTTCTCCTAATGCTATAAAAATGATAATAAGAATTTAGGTCTTATTATATTAACTCTATGGATTATGGAGATGTTTTGAGCACAAATTGAATTTTGGAACAGATTTGAGGAAAAAGTTCTTTAGAATGTTAAGTGAGGGGGTCTGAAGACCAACTGCAACTTAGATTGTCAGTTGCTGTTCTCTGGACTGAGAGGGAGAAGCTGTTGTTTTCTACTCTCTACTGCTTTGTTTGGAGTTTGAAGAAAAGGAAGATAAACCCTGAAGCGTCTTGGTGTTTTACCCCATTACCAATCTAGGGAAACACTAGGATTAGATTTAGCGATTGATTTACTACGGCTTCTTACTAATTTCATTTTTAAGAAGACCACAGAAAATCCTGTTTTGCTCTGGGCTCTGGGTATAAACCCAGAGTCTCAGCTAGCTGACCAAACCTCAGCTTTGTTGTTCTTTATAAATGGAGACAAAGTTAAAAACTATATACAATCTCATGAGGATATTAGTGTTAGATTATTGTAGAATAAGGACATTTGGGGGTTAGTTAGAAACCAGGAAGCCGTATGAAACCAGTTGGGTTTTTGGTTGAGTTAGACCCCTTTAGATTAGTAATCCTTTTTATATCCTTTTATATCCTTTATACTATACTATAACTTTAATAGTTTATTTTTATAGATATAGAAACTCCAGAGCATTGTTGTGCTGAGCCCTGCGGGAGGTTCATAGCTAAGCTTCACCTCACTACTACAAACTGAGGATACTTTGATCAATCATCTATCAAGTATTTAATCAGCTTACCAACATAATTTTTACAATGCTGACTTCAGTATTCAATATTAGGGAGAAAAATTCTAAATGCAGAGGCTTACCATTCATTAGAAATGCTGAAAGTAATCCAGCAAGACCACCACTAGGTTTATATCCCAAAGAGATCTTTATAGCTGCTCTTTCTGTGGTGGCAAAAAATTGGAAAAAAGGGTATGTCCTATTGGTTGTGGAATGTCTGAACAAATTGTGGTACATGATAGTGATAGAAAACTAGTGTGCTATAAGGAATGATGAACCAGATGATTTCTTTAAGAACTGTAAAGAGGGGGCAGCTGGGTAGCTCAGTGGATTGAGAACCAAGCCTAGAGATGGGAGGTCCTAGGTTCAAATCTGGCCTCAGCTATGTGACTCTGGGCAAGTCATTGCCTAGCCCTTACCACTCTTATGCCTTGGAACCAATACACAGTATTGATTCCAAGACAGAAGGTAAGGGTTAAAAAAAAAGCTGTAAAGAAATGATGTGGAGTAAAATAAGCAGAACCAGAACAATATTATACAAAGTAACTGAAACATTTTTGGATGATCAAATGACTTTGCTACTAATAGCAATACAATGATCCAGGAAATTCTGAGAGACTTATGAGAAAGAATGCTCTCCACAGCTAGAGAAAGTACTGTTGGAATAGAAATGTAGAAGAAAATAAATGATTTAACACTTGTTTGTATGGATATATGATTTGGGGCTTGCGTTTTAAAAGATTACTCTATTACAAAAATGAATAATATGGAAATAGGTTTTGAGTGATAATATATGTATAACTCAGTGGAATTTTTTGTCAGCTCCAGGAGGGGGAAAGGAAGAGGGGAGGAAGACACCATCAATCATGTAACCATGAGAAAAAGAATAAAGAGTGAAAAAAATGACCAAAGTGGTCATCTGTGGAAGGTTACTACATCCTCTACTTTTTCTTAGACTACACTGTTATCATAGATGACTCCTGTAGGAAAAAAGAACTGAGGTTTCTATTAATCTTTTGATTAATATTTCTTACATGCTGTTTTAGACTGATTTTAAATCCTGGTCACCTTAGTCAGCTTTCAGTTCACCATGCTGACTATGCAAGATTCTTAGATCTTGTACTTACTTTTAAGTAGAATAACAGTCTAAAATGTATATGAATATAAACAGTTTAACCTTATGAATCCTTTAAGTTTTTGCTATCATTATTATCTTTTCAGGTTTTCCTTGAAATAGCTATCTTCCCTTCCCTGCATTTGATTGTAAGGTTTCTAGTTTAGCTCTCATTTTTTCATTAGGAATGGTTGAAAGTCCTTTGTTTCATTGAATATCCATTTTCCCCTGGAAGTATTATACTGTTTTACTTCTTGGTGATTCTTGGTTGTAGTCCTAGTTCCTTTGCCTTCAGAAATATCATATTCCAAACTCCCAGTTCCTTTAATTTAGGAGCTGCTAGCTCTTCTATAAGCCTGACTGTGATTGCACTATATTTAAATTGTTCCTGTCTGGCTTTTAGCTTTATGTTCTTCTTCATTTCAGAGCTCTGGAATTTGACTATAATATTACTTGGAGATATCATTTTGGTATCTCTGGAGGTTATTGATGGATTCTTTGTATTTCTGTTTTCCCCTCTTGATCAAGAATATCAGGGTAATTTTCTTTGATAATTTCTTCTGATATGTCAAAATTTTTTTCATTATGACTTTCAAGTAGTCCAATAATTTTTAACATATATCTTTTGGATCTATGTTCCAGGTAATTTTTTTAATGAAAGATTTCATATTTTCTCCTTTTTTTGTTCTTTTGGTTTCATTTTATAATTTCTTGATGTCTCATGGAATCATTTGCTTTCACTTGCCCAATTCTAGCTTTTAAAGAATTATTTTCTTCAGTGCCCTTTTATACTTCTGTTTCCATTTGGCTAATTCTACTTTTTCAGAATCTTCCTTCAATGAGTTTTTCTGCCTTTTTTTACTCTTTGGCCTATTCTGTTTTTAAAGTGTTACCTTCTTCAATATTAATTTTTGCCTCCATGCTGTTGACACCATCTTTCATTGTTTTCATTTCTTTTCTCCATTTTTCCTCTTATTTATTTGAACTTTAAAAAATCCATTTTGAGCTCTTTCAAGGCTTTAAACCAATTCTCATTTTTTTTGAGATTTTGCAATAGGTATTTTGATCTCATTGTTTTATGAGTTTGTGCCTTGCCCTTCCTATGTATTCCAAATAATTTCCTTTGTTTAATTATAAAATTGTTCTCAATTACATGTAGAGATTGTTTTTAATAATTGCTATCTGAAATTTATATTCATTTCTGGCCTTCTCTGCCTTCCTTCCTTATAGTCATAATAAACAGTCTCATATATGTGCTGCCATACAATACATACATATTTCTATTCCCCCTTACATGGAAAAAGACATATATATCACATGCAACAAAAAAACTCAGGAAAAAAATAAAGTAGAAAATGGAATGCTTTCATCCGCAATCATACTGCAACAATTCCTTCCTTAAATTAATTATCATCCTTTGAATGTTGTTCCGGATTGCTCTCCAGAATAGTTGTATCAGTTCACAGTTCTAACAGTAAAGTGGTAATGTCCTGATTTCCATCATCCTCCCCAACATTTGTCATTTTCTATTTTGGTCATATTAGCCAGTTTAATAGATGTGAAGTGCTACCTCAAATTTCTTCTATTTTATCTTTTTCTTTTTAATATAATTTTGGAGGATTTTTTTCATATCATTAAAGATAGTCTTAATTTCTTTATCTGAGAATTGCCTTTTCTTATCTGTTGGCCCTTTATCACTTTGGGAATGTTTTGTATTCTTATACATTTGAATCTGTTTATATATTTGAGAAATAAGAAATGAGGTATTTGTCAGACACTTGCTATAAAATTTTCCCCCAGTTTTGGTTTGCCTTCTAATATTTGTTACATTGGTTTTGATCTTTCTAAATATTTTTAATTTAAAGTAGTTAAGGTTGTTACTTTCACATCTCATGATATTATTTGTGTCTCAAGGGGGGTCTTAAGAGGGTCTCAAGGGTATGCCTTGGTGACGTAAACTCAGTGCAGGGAGAGACAGGATCCAGTATATAGATAAGAGACAACTAAGGTGTAAAGTATAGATGGTTTTGCCTGGGCTTAACAAAATGCTAGGCACCCCTACATGTTCTTTCTTATGCCTGCCTGCCAGGTTGTCAGCAATGGCAGTCAGCCTCGAATTTGGCTTAACCGAAGTCTCTTAGAACTGACCCCCTATCATTTCACCCTCTATCTCTTTGGCATATTTCAAAGACTTATCTGATTGCATTTCATATGAATTAACAGTGGTTTATTATGAAGACAAGTAAGGGAAAGGTTCAGGAAAGAGGGATTCTGGATATCCCTAAACTAATCTATTCAAACTGTTATGTTGGGATTTTGGGTGAAGAAAGAACAGGGAACGTATAAATAATTAAGATTTATTTGTTGGGAAGGGGAGGAAGGAACAGGGGTTTAGGAGGAACTTATACTAGTTATCTAACATCTAATATCTATAAACTATCTAAACCTGTCTTATTAAGCTAAGTAGTAAAATCCTCAAAAACAAAAAAATCACAACAGGAGTCCAATCAAATGGGCTAGGATCTTTAGTTGCTTAGTCTATCTTCAATCTTTAAGCTGCCAGCAGCCGGATCCAAAAGATTTCTTTCCTTTTGTTGTTCTTAGGAGAAAGCCTTTCCAAGCCTCAACCTCGGATCCTTTCAGGAGAGCTCTGATGAAGTCCATTGGCCACAGAATCTTTCCCAGATCTCAAGCCTCAGGTTCCCATGTGATCCTTAGTCACATGTTCCTGTCAATCAATCCCATCTCTCAGTTTTTGCAAACCATTCATCCTTTATCACAAGACTGTTCTTGAGTCCTTGGCTGTGGCCATCATCCAGGATCAGTCCAAAGGAACTTCTTCATCTAATTTATATTTAATATGACTAAGCTCCTAAATACAAGTTTGAATCTTGAGAGGAAGCAGAGATAGATGATTCTTTTGGTCAGACACACAGACTGCTCTCCTAGGATAAATCCTTCTTGGGTCAATCTCAAATGTCTTGTCTGACCCTCATAGTTTTACAAGATGATTTTTCAGACAATTGGTTTACACCAGAGGCACTGCAATCACTTTGGGACACTTTAGGTTATTCGATGAGATGATATTTTCCAACTCAGAGCTCAGGATTCTCCTTCACTCTTTTAGGGCTCAGGAAAAACTCCCTGAGACACTTGAAAAACCCTTCCCAGCATCCCTTCTGGACATTCCACTTCGCTGTCTGTCAATCATCTCCTCTCCTGTGTTCTATCTCTCCTCTCTATTTATACTCATTCTTACAATACTCAATACTTTTATTAATCTTGAACCAGCATACATTCCTGGCATAAAACCTATCTGTTCATAGTGTATGATCCTTGTGATATATTACTGTAATTTTCATTATTGTATTTTATTTTAAAATTTTGGGGGGCAGCTGGGTTGCTCATGTAAAGATTAAAAATTGGGGAAGCTTAGGCAGGTAGAAATTAGTTTCTCTCTGCAAGGAGTATTATTTTTATGAGGTTTATTAAAGATTAAAATATAAAGAAAACACAAGTAAGAAAAGCACGTATCTAGGCCCAGAGAGTCTATTCACCACCACTCACATCTTGCCTGCTAGGTGGAGACCTGCGTGTGCTCCGAAGCAGAAGTAGAAAAGAGCAGAGAGCCTATTCACAACCAGTTTAAATACCCCATCTCGCTCTCGGCCCAGGTGAGAATTCAGTGATATTACAAAGCATTCTGGGGAAGTGGAGCAAGGATTTCTCAGGATTAGTCCTGGATTCAAGCCTATTTTTACACTCAGTGGTTTGTGAGTGAGGTTCTCAACATATAATGTAATATAATCATGTACCTATGATTAATTAAACACATCTGTGGTAAAACACCTAAAACTATTACTGAGGTACTACCTGGGGACTACATTCTTAATCTGGTTAAATGCACAGACTTGCTTGGGACTATATTACCATAAATCACACAGTTACAAGGTATGAAACTAAAGGAATTCTTAAGCTAATATAAATGAGAGGGTGCTTAATGAAATAATTTGTATTGTTATATTCAAATAAAATATGTTTATTCTTCAGAGGTTCAGACTGACTGAATCAACAAAAAGAAAAGTGGAATCCAGGCATTTCTTTTCTTCTATATTTCATAATTCTTTACACATCTAACCTGTGGAATATTTTAATCCTCTAATTCTATATACTAGTCAACCACCAAATTAATAAAGTCAATATATATCAATGTAGCCACGTGTAAACATGGAATTGCTTGTCTTTTAGAACTATTCCTAATAGAAAAAAACCTATTTTTTTCCTGTTTTAACTAATATACTTGTATGAATAATTTAGGGTCATGACCTAATCTTAGTTTGATTTTTTGTCACCAGGGGATATTGCAAATAAAATACCCAAATCAGTTTGGAAATCTATGGTGGTTTAATATAGAGGGAAGAGATCAAGGAGAAGAGAGAGAGAAAGGGTATAGGATTTCACCCGCTTGACTTGTGCCAGGGGAAATTCAAAGTCCTCTGCCACAATGTTTCTGAAGAAGATTAGAAGCTTCTAAGTGGATAGTGTTTGGAAGGTAAAGGAGGAAAAATCATCCTAAACTCATAGAGAGCACAGAGAAGATGCCTCACCTGAATTAGGTTACTAGGCTTCCTCCAGTATGGTATCAAGGGAAACTCATCGCTAAACCGGACAATAGCTGCTGCCACGCCAAGATGCCAAGACTCTCAGCACACTTCTGCCAGCCACCTCTTCACTGCTAAACAGGCAGGAGAAAGAAAGTGACATGAAATATATAGACAGTTTTACATCACTTTCCTGCCTCTCACCTGTACCAATGGTAGCTTAAGTTTAACTTAGGACAGCCCAGCAGTCTGTCAACTTTCTGATTTGTCATTTGCTAGCACATGTCTATCATAGGCCATCCTCCTAGAGACTTAATCCTTAAGTATGGGTGTAGACATTCCTGATTTTGTTAGACTAAGTAGGGTGGAGTAATCTAAAGTTAACAATCCCCCCTCTGGTGATGATTGGGAGACTAGTTTCCCCAATTGATCACTAAACATAATCATACTACACCTTCAAATTTTCTAACTGCAGGTGCATACATAATTTCACCTTCTAAGAGGAAGCTACAATGGTTAGATATAAGAAGGAAATAGAAGAAAGACAGAGAGCAAAACCAATGTTTGCTGGGCACATTGACAAAAACCAATTAGGGGATAGTCCCCTTTTGGGATAAGAGTATGCATTCAAATAAATGTTCAATCAAACTTCAATTCAATCAACCACACCCAAAGTTCATTCTGGATCTTCTTGATGTAGTGTAGGTTTTCTGACATCTTTCTGCAACAGTTCATTCTCTGGATTTAGGAGTTAGCAAGCTTCTTTCCTTGAAGATCTTTCCTCAAACAAAATTTCAAAATCTTGGATTTTTATTAAAATACCATCCACCCCCTGAACTGGGTGTTAAGAAACATCCAGTTTAGCTCAGGATGCATGATTGAGTTATGGGGGTGTATGAGGCAATTATCAAAAAAAAAAGAGAGAGAAAAACACAAAAAATATAAAGAGGGAAAAAATGGAAGAAAGAAACTTTTGGGAGAAAGAAAAAATTTCAAAATAGGCCCTTATTTGGGTTTAATAAATTTCTAACAGGCCTTTGTATAAGTCCAATTTAAAGTAATTTCTATCCAACAAGTCTGTAGGACAGAATGCAGTAATATTTCACTTACCCATTTGTAGCCAAGACTACAGGAAGTTGCCACACTATGAGAAAGAAAAAGAACTAGAAATTTATTTTCATAAGGAAGTGTCATTCCCTGGTCTGGTTTTTGTCATTCTCGATGATATGGGGAGCCAGGATGAAAGTCAAACTTTGGTACTTCACAAAGAGTGTAGATACAAGGAAGTCCTACGACTTAACATATGTCAAGCATTGCAACCTCAAGTCTCACACTAGTTTTTTACCTGTGTGCTCTTTTTGGCACTATTCAGGTTAAGTCTGTGCTCCTTCTTTTTATCCCATTACCTAGAATCAGACATAAACATTAATCACAGTCCCATAACATTTTATCAATAAATGGCAGGTTTCCACAGTTTAAAGCTTTTGGGGTACACATTAATATTATTAATATTATAGCAAGTATATATATATATATTACTGCAGAAAAAAATAATATTAATTGTATGTACCATTAGTACAAGAAATGAGAAAAAAAGGAAAATAATAAAATATTCTAATCAAAATAAAAACAAAGCAATAATAAAAATAAGAGGAAAAATTCAGGAATTCAATGTGTTCTCGAAAAACAGCATGTGATAGGGTATGGTCAATCAGTCTCCACAGAAGATGCTATCTTACATGTGAGCAATGAATTCAAGAGTCCTTCTCTACAATCGTCATAGATGTTGGAGTAGTTAACAATATTTGGAATGGTCCTTCCCAGGAAGACTGAATTGCTCCAGTATGCTGGAAATTCTTAATATTCACCTTGAATCCTGGGTTCAAGTCATGAAGAGAAAAATCTAGTGGTCTGGCTTGTAGTGCAGCTCCGGATTCATGAAGTTCATGTAATTTGTGCTGTAATTCCTGTATATAGGAAGAAATAGTAGTATCTCCCTTTAATAGTGATATTTATGCAAGGGAGAAAGGCTTAATCTGTATAGGCGGATGTCCAAAAAGCATCTCAAATGGTGAGATGTGTAAGTCTCCTCTAGGTCTGCTTCTAAGATAAAATAGGTCCAGAGGGAGAATTTCAGGTCATTTTAAATGTGCCTCAGTGAATACTTTTCCAATCATAGTTTTAAGTTCTCTGTTCATTCTTTCAACTTGGCCTGAGCTCTGGGAATGATATGGTACATGAAATTTGGGAGTTATCCCCAAGCAAGAATATATTTGATTTAGGACAGAATCAGTAAAATGACTTCCTCTATCTGAATCAATATGTGCTGGCAGGCCAAAGCAAAGAATAATCTCTTTTAAAAGCACCTTAGCAACAAAAGCCACTGTGACTTGGGCTGCAGGAAATACTTATGGTCATCTGGTCAGTTGATCTACTATGACTAGAGAAAATTTATAATTTCTAGCCTTTGGCATTGCTATGAAATCTATCTGTAGGTGCTCAAAAGTTCTGTAAGCCAGAGAATGCCCAATAAAGGCTTTGTCATGAAATGCATGTTGGTTATATGCTTGGCAGGTAGAGCAGGCTGTACACACTTTAGAGTCAATAGTAGTTATACCAGGGGTGTCCATACTCTCTTAACAGAGTCCACAATGCCCTGGGTACCAAAGTGACCATTTTCATGAATAAATTGGCAAATTTGGAGATAGAAACTTCTAGGGAGCAAGGGTTTTCTTTCAGATGACACCCATAACCATTAATCTGTTTTGCTTTGAATTTTTGCTTCCATCTTTCCACTTTCTTTTCATTATATGAAAGTGATAAATTTAAGTCGTCAGTGGTTGTTAAAGGTAAAAGTAATTCAGGCCCTTCAATGGCTGCTAGCTCTGCAGCGGCATCTGCTCGATCATTTCCCCTAGAGACAAGGTCAGTGCCACCTGTATGGGTAGAGAAATAAACTACATGTAGGGCTTCAGGCAGTTTGAGAGCAGAAAGAACTTCATTAATATTTGCTGCATTAGCTATAGACTTTCCATCTGAGGTTAAAAATCCTCTCTGGAGCCATAGCCTCCAAACTGAGGGACAAATGCCAAAAGCATATCTAGAATCTGTATAAATTGTTGCCTTTTTATCCTTGGCAATTATACAGGCATGTTTCAGAACTATGGGTTTTGCCCCTTGAGCGCTATTATTGGAGGACAGGGAAGCAGACCACTTAGTGGCAAATTCTGTGACTACAGCAGCTTTAGTGTAGCGTATGCCATCCCTCATAAAAGAGGAACCATCAGTAAATAAGACCAGATCAGGATTGTCTAAGGGAGTGTCCAAGAGATTATCTCGAGGCTTTTCTGCCATGGACACTAGTGTTTCACAACTGTGTAATTGTTCTCCTGAAGTAGGTAAATCTGGAAGCAAGTTGGCAGGGTTAAGGGTTGCACAGCGTTTCAAGGTAATTTTTTCGCTATTTAACAAGGCTATTTCATACTATGTAATTTGCTGATCAGAGAATGCCTGTATTCTATGCCTTAGCAACAATGCTTCTACCTCATGTGGGCACATAATTGTTAATGGCCATCCCAATACTAGATCAACAGTTTTTGTCACTAGTAAGGCTATAGCAGCTACTTCTCTAAGACATGGTGGTGCTCCTGATGCTATTGGGCCCAGTTGGGCAGAATAATAAGCAATTGGGCACTGAGAAAGTCCCAAAGTCTGAGTTAAAACACCTGAAGCTACTCCTCTTCTCTCATGTACATACAAAGTGCATGGCTTGTTGTAATCTGGGATGCCTAGAGCAGGGGCATACACGATAGCCTGTTTTAGATCTGATGGAACTGGCAGGCTCTACTTTGAGGGGTTCAGGGACCAAATCCCTTGTTAGTGCTATAAGGGGTTTAGTAATTTCCCCATAGCAAGGAGTCCATTGTCTACAAAATACTGTTGCTCCTAAAATTGCTCTCAACTGTTTCTTAGTGGAAGGAGTGCTTATAGTTTGAATATTTTCTATTCGTTTGGGAGAAATAGAGTGGTCACCCACAGTCAGGATAAACCCCAAATATTCTACTTGAGGGAGACACCACTGAATTTTATTCTTTGAGATCTTATCCCCTCTTTTGTGTAGTTCCAAAAGAAGGTGTTTACTATCTTTCTGATGTGCTTCTGCATCTGTTGAGGCCAAGAGTAGATAGATCATCTATGTATTTGATTAATTCACTCTTTTTAAATGTTATATTATTTGTGTCTTGGCTCAAAATTTGTGCATATAAACTTGGGTTTTCCCAAACCCTTGTGACATACAACTCTATGTAAAATGAGAGCCCTTCCAGGTGAAAGCAAAGATATGCCTGGAATTCTCATGTATGGGGATGGAAAAGAAGGCTGAGCACAAGTGTACTACTTAAAGTATGTAGCTGTGCTAGGAATAGAAGAAATAATCATACATGTTGAAATCTATGGACTGTCTCTTTATAAAGTGGTTGTTCACAGCCCTCAATTTCTGTACTAATCTATAGAGGTATTTATCATCGGGTCCTATTTTTGGTTTTTTAAAGGGCAGGATGTGCAAATTGTATTCAGATTTACAAGGGGTTATTATTTCCTTGCGAATTAATGAGTTTATTACTGGGGTAATACCCTCAATTGCCTCTTTTGAGAGGGGATACTGAGGAATGGAAAGAGGTGGGCTAGACTTAGTTTTTATCTGCACAGGAACAGCCAACTTAAGTAAACCTACATCAGAGGAAGATGTGGCCCAAAGAGACTTCAGTATATCTGCAGGTATTTCAAAGGTGGGAGGCTCTTTCCCCTCTTGACTCTCTGAGAGATGTACAGGGAGTAATTTTAAAGATTCCTCAGGTACTTCCAATGATAAGGAACCATCTGGGGAGCAAGTTATTGTGGCTCTGAGTTTGCATGGAAGGTCTGTTCCCCACAAATTTAAAGGGGAGTCAGGCAACAAAAGGAAGTAATGTTGCAATTCTAGAGGTCTTACCGACACCATGCGAGGAGAAAGCTTTTTAACTCCTTGTGTTATCCCTGACACTCCCATTACATTCTCTGAGCCAATGGAATAGCAATATAAATCAGGTGTACTCTTTAATACAGACTTGTAAGCTTCAATGTCTAGAAGAAAATCATAATAGGTGTTTCCCACCTTTAAGGCAACATGGGACTCATCAGTATAGGGGCGTAGTGGATAGGGGCAACAGGCAGTAGGATATCAGGGTCCAGAAAATCAAAGGTTGTATCCTCTGATTTCTGTGCCTCAGCCCCATCCCCCCTGACACTTTCATAGTATTTGGGGAGTTCCTTGGGCACCCTCCTGAAGGGCACTCCCCTGAGGGGCATTAGCACCCCAAGTATTTTTTGGACAAACACCATTTAAGTTATATTGTTGTGTAGTCATTTGGTTTGAGTTATCATTTTCCCAATATCTATTCCTATAGTTATCATTCCTAAAGTTGTGGTTTCCATTGTCATAATTATAGTTATTTCTATAATTATCACTTCTGCAGTTGTTATTAAATTGGGTATTCCTTTCCAAAATCTTTAGAAAAGTTCTACACTCTATCAATTGTGGCCCTGCTTCTCATAGAATTGGCAGGTATTGGATTGATAATTAGATTCCTGAATAGGGGCAAGTCACATTGGTTGAGTATCCTAACCTCTTTCCAGTTTAGCCATCTTATCTGTTAAATGTCAATTGTTTCTCCTTTTTCTCTATGAGATCATTATTCTCTTCTTCCTTTTCTTTGTTTTTCTTTGAAACATATAGAGCTGTTTTCCGCAATTCTTCAAGGTCCATCTCTAGCCATCTTGGGCAATATATTCTAATATATTCCCTAATCACTTTGCAAGAGTTATTGACAAAGTGCCTTCTAATTTCTCTCATGCAATTTTCTTTCGAAAGGTCAAAATCCAGGTATCGACCCACAAACTCAATGATTCTGTCCAATGAATCCGGAGGGTATCTCTCCCTCATTTTGCTTAATTCTTTCAAATTCTGTCCACTTATCTGTACTGTCTGCACATTCTCTCTTTGCCGTTAAGATGGCCTCCCTACAATGGTATAGTTGTAAATAATCCTCAGAGTTGTTATAGTCCCATTTGGGATCCTGAGATGGCCAGTGTGCTGCATTGCACCCCACTGGGTTTTATTGGCATGAGCAATTATTTTATTTTTTTCACCTTCAGTTAAAAAAGCTTTTAGCAAGTTCTCAACATCTTTGTAAGACAGATTATACTGAAAAAATATGTGTCATCTTTTTTGTTACCAGAAAGGGGTCTTGTTCAAAAGTGGGAACATTTCGTGTGAATTCATTTATTTCTTGGGAAGTAAACCGTATATTGTGCCTTAGAGTCACCACATCCCCATTGCATCCTATTTCAGGTACTTCTCTTAGAGTAAAAAGGCCTGTAATTAAATTTGGTACCTGTGCGTCAATTTGACTAGAACGACAAGATTTCCTTGGGGTGGGAATTGGTTTTTGGGTAGGAGGACATTTCCTTGGTGATGGGATTGGTTTTTGGGTAGTAGAAGGAACAGGAGAAACTGGGATTTCAGAAGTTTGGGTTTCAGGAGAAGGGTCTTGGGGATTAAGTTCAGCCAAGATTTTCTTGACCATGAGAGAACAAGTCTGTTAGCTGAGCTATAGGGAAGGTGTTTTCCATTTCCATTTTGGGGAAGGGAATTTCCTCATCTAGAGGTTCAGAAACAGGTTTGTCAGGTTCAGACCTGTTTTTGGTGGGGTGGATATTTGCCAATTGATCCTGAAAGAAGAATTTTTAATTATCCAGTTGGGTTTGCATATTCTCCTGTATTTTAGCCTCAATTTTTTTTTTATGTTTTGCTGTGTTTTAGCTTCAGATTTTTGCATAATTTCCTGCATTTTAGCTTCAGATTTTTGCATGTTTTTCTGCATTTCAGCTTCAATTTTTTTTATTAGCATTTCATATCACAGTATTTAGGAGTACAAAAATGAAATTACCTAATAACATAAGAAATTGGAGGTATCCTGAAATCCTTAATGCCCCTAATTCTTCAAATGCCATATAAATGTCAGAGATTGTAGTATTCATTTATATATATATACATATATATATATAGTATGTATGTATATATGTATGTGTGTGTATATATATATATATATATATATATATATATATATATATAATTTTGTAGTTATTTCCCTAGCAGTCCTCACAAAACATGTCGGGAGCAGTACAAGGCCAAAACTTTCTCCAGGTTTCTCTCAGTGATAATTCAGTTTAATTTAGGCAGTATTGTCAGTGAGGGTTGACTAATTGGGTTGTTTGTTTCCTGATGGAAAAGGGGATTCATAGGTAAACAGCTTCCCCATTTCTGCCTCTTTTAGGTTAAAAAAAATGGCTCTCTTCAATTCAAATTAAGGAGAAAAGAGAGAGAAAACAATGTTTTATACTCACCTGCTCTATCAGCTGTGTTTTGAAGCTGAGTTAGCTGATTCAAATACTGACTAACTTGAGGAAGTAATAAAGAGAGAAAGGAAAGAGATTTCACAGAAATTTGAGGGTCCTGGTCACACCCTTCATGGATTAGTCAGACTGTAAGAGTAATTTAGGGTCATGACCTAATCTTAGATTGATTTTTGGTCGCTAGGCGATATATCAAATAAAATACCCAAGTCAGTTTGGAAATCTATGGTGATATAATATAGAGGGAAGAGATCAAGGAGCAGAGAGAGGGAAAGGGTATAGAATTTCACCTGTTTGTCCTGTGCCAGGGGGAATTCAAAGTCATCTGCCACAATGTTTCTGAAGAAGATTAGAGGCTTCTAAGTGGATAGTATTTGGAAGGTAAAGGAGGAAAAATCATCCTAAACTCATAGAGAGCTCAGAGAAGATGCCTCACCTGAATTAGGTTACTAGGCTTCCTCCAGTATGTATCAAGGGAAAATCACCGCTAAACTGGACAATAGCTGCCACCACGCCAAGATGCCAAGACTCTCAGCAAGCTGCTGCCATCCATCTCTCCACCGCCAAGGAGGCCAGAGAGAGGAAGTAACATGATATATACAGACAGTTTTACATCACTTTCCTGTGTTTCATCTGTACCAGTGGTAGCTTAAGCTTGACTTAGGACAGCCCAGCGATCTGTCAGCTGTTTCTGATTTGTCATTTGCTAGCACATGTCTATCATAGGCCATCCTCCTAGAGACTTAATCCTTAAGTATGGGTGTAGACATTCCTGATTTTGTTAGACTAAGTAGGGTGGAGTAATCTAAAGTTCACATATTAATGTATGTAGGTAATTCTATCTGAAACGTATCAAGTGAAAATGTCCAATTTGAATGTGTAAATTGTAGGAAGACTATCAATTTTTTTCCTTTCTTTTTTGTCTAATGATAAAATTCACGTCGATGAAGAAAAAATACATAGTTTTCCTTAATCCTGTTACCCAATTCTTAGATTATTTTTCAATTCTTGATTGTATAATGAGAACCTAAGATCAGATTTCATGTAAATGACTATTACTTCTCATTGTCACTTTAGGCCCTTTGTATGTAATTCCAACTTAGTTCTAAAGAGCAGAAATGCTCCTTACTTTCTTAACTTGAATTATCCATTTTTTTCTCACATCAAATCCATTAACATATTTCCAGATCTATATACAAATGCATATCTGAGATGAGCTGAGCTAAGCCATTCAGAACTTTGTTTTCTGATATTATGAACACATTCATTTCCTTCACAATTGTGGCAATGGTTTGAAGTTTGTTTTATTTTTAGGTTTTGGAAATCATGCTGATACAGTGTCTGTTATTCAATGGTACTTCAATTTTATTTTCTTGATCAGTCTGCTTACCACAAGCTCAGCCCAAATATATCAAAGATGGGAAATGCTATGGCCGAAGATCTTTGCCTGAGTTTCAAGAACCTTTGGGGGCGTTTGCTGAAGTGAGAGTACTTGAATCACTGAATGAAGAAGCTCAATCTTCACTCACTACTGCCAGTGACTGCAATGAGGTAAAAAAATAAAAAAGAAATGAGATAAAAAAGTAGGCATATTTATATAGAAAAAGAATGTCTCTTATTGCCAACTTATAGCTAGCATCTTAAACTTATTTACATTTTAAAATGTATCTCATGCTAGCTTGCTATCAGTTTGAAGATTTTTACCTGATCTTTAGATATTTTAAAATTATAAATGTTAGTTGTATGTAGTTTAAAATCTGTCATTACTATATCTTCCTGAAGGCACATATTTTCTCCCTGCTTCACCTATTTTTAGTTATGCAAAGTAGCAACATTGGAGAAATATTAAAGTGTGTTGATGAAATTTAGAAAACAAGCGTGTTCAGAATTTTTTATAACTTGAATCACTGACTTTTTAAGAAGTACTAATTTTGTTCTTGTTCAGATATTGAGCAATGGGATCTCTTTTGAAATTGTATTATTTCTCTAATTCTCTGATATCCAGATCCAGTTTGGCTTTGGGGTTTGAGGGGTAGGGTATTTCATTTAATGATGAACTTAAGTTGTAAACCTCTGCTATTGAAATCTCTTCTGTATATGTGATTGCTTCATTATTTAATAGTTTAGTTATCTTCTCTTTCTTACATTAGGATTGTATCTAAAGAGATCATCAGCAAGAGATTCTTCTTTTGCATGTTTGTTCTGTACCTCTATTTCTTGTCTTAACCACTCTTCTAATTCTGCATTCTTTCTAACACAACGAGCTATTAGGTCTGATCCTCCAAATGGATATACAACTTTATATAAAAGGTCATGTCATAAAAAATTAGCATTATAAGCAAAAAATCACTTTTTATAACTATGGATGAGAATGAGATCATAAAAGTGTGCTTTTTATTACCAATATTTAAAGAAATCCAATTAAAGCAACTCTTCCCAGTACTTCCTTTCTTCTTTAAGATCATATAAATATAGTAAAATACCATCTAGGTGCTCTGAATTACCATCTAGGTTTTGTCTAAGATTGTTAGTAATGATAAAATTCTAAGGAATTTTACACACACACACACACACACACACACACACACACACACACACACACACATACTTTCCAATATAAGAATTAAACATTATTTATGCCATTATGATTATTTTCCCCCTTTTTATGTTTTTATTGAATCTTCTGTTTATATCAATGATTTTTCTACTTCACTCTGGTCTTTTTCTCAAGAATGCTAAAAGTTTTCAATTTCATTAAATATCATTTTTTTCCTCCTGTACGACTCAGTTGTAATGAGTAGGTTATTCTTGGTTGTAATACTAGATTATAATAAAAGATTCCTTCAAGAATATTATAATCCAAGGTCTATTTTTTTGTTGTAGAATCCAAAATATTTTATGATTCTGGTTGTAGCCCCCTATTCTTGGTTGTTTATAGTATTTTTTCCCTTCTCTTGGGTACTCTGTATGTTGGCTACAATAATCCTGGTAGTCTTTGTTTGGAAATTTCTTTCCGGAGATGGCTGGTGGATTCTTTCAATTTCTACTTTGCACTCTGATTCTAAGATGTCTGGGCAATTTCATGATTTCTTGAAATATGATGTCTACACATTTTTTTTAATTAATGGATTTCTGGTAGCCCAATTGATTTTGTTTTTCCAGTGAGCTACATTATATTTTCTTTTATTTTTTGGTTTGATTTTGTTTTATTATTTTTTGATGCCTCATGTAGTCATTAGCTTATATTTTGCATCTTTTATTTTCAAGGGTTTTTTTTCTTCTGTAATGTTTTGTGCCTATTTTATCAAGCTATTAATTCTCTTTGCATGCCTCTATTACATAGCTTTCATTTGTTTGTTTTTTTTAAACCCTTTCCATTCATCTTAGAATCAATACTAGGTATTGGTTTTCAAGGCAGAAGAGTGGTAAGGGCTAGGCATTGGAAGTCAAGTGACTTGCTTAGGGTCACACAGCTAGGAAGTGTCTGAGGCCAGATTTGAACCCAGGACCTCCCATTTGTGGGCCTGCTCTCAATCCACTGAGCCATTTCATTTGGTTTTAACAATCACATTAGCCTCCATTTTATAAAGTTGCCAGAGGAGAACAGAAAATGCCCATAACTGTGAGATAAAGTGTCTTCTTCATGGAACAGAGAGGAGACTGGAGTCACTAAATTAAAGAGTCTGTGTCAGGGAGTAAGGTACAAGAAAATTAGAAAGGTAGAAGGGAACCAGTTTATAAAAGACTTTGAATGACAAGCAGAGCATTTTAAATTTTATCCAGGAGGTAATTGAGATCTACTGTAGTTTACTAAGAAGTGGAATGGCATTGTAAAACCTGCACTGTAGGAAAATCAGTAAATTAAAAACTCAGTACATCAGTAAACTAGGTTATGCTTTTGTCTCCCTGGGACCCAGTCCATGATCTAGAACTGGTCAATAGAAAATAGAATTATGGGAGAGCATCTGTTACAACACTCAATGATAGTTTAGGAATCCCCTGGAATCTCTTCTTGGCCCACAGGTTCCTACCATATTATTCTGCCTCTGCCCTTTCCTTTCCTGTAGGAGGGAATGTTTCCTGCTCTTACTGTCACACCATGCTGCACTATTCACTAAATCTCCCCACCATTCCCTGTGCCTGCAGACTATTCTGTCTCCTTGTATTTCCCTTAGACTAGAAAATTACTAACTGTGGTGTTTTCCTTAGTTTCCTAATCATTATTTGATCTAATGTAGATTGTAATGGAAGAGGTCTTTAATAAGCTAAGGTAAAAAAAAGATACTATCTCTCTCTCTGTCCTCTTGATTCTGCCTTTCTTTCTTTTAAACCCCTCTTCATGATCTGCCCTTTTGAGATGATTATGAGGGTCTGGGGTAAAATTTATTTTGCCTTAGTTAAAATAAAAAAGCAGAGGAACAGCTATGATTTCAATTAAATAACAGGAAATGTGGGCATTGAAAAAGGATTAAGCAGGGGAATTATATAATGTCTAAAAGCATTATAAATAATTAATCAATTTAAGTCTTTAGGTATGTGTAACTAAAATCATAATATCCAAATTCTTCAAGGAAAAGTTAATCACAACAAGAAAAAATAGCAAAATTGTAATAGTGGGGGAATTTCATTATACTATTTTTAGATCTAAACAGTTATAATCAGAGATAAACAAGGAAGTTAAGAACTTTAGAAAATTAGAGATCTCTGGCAAATACAGAATGGAAATAGAAAATAATATATGCATTTGTAAAACCATAGACGATACCTTTATTAAAAAATTATTCATACATCAGGGCAAAAATACCACATCAAAATGCAGAAGAGTATAGAAATAATAAGCATACTTACTAATCACAATGAAATTAAAACTAGTAAAGAGCCTTTATAGAAAAGATTCAAATTAATGAGGTGAAATTACTCAATTCTAAGGAAATGGAGGGTCATAGAACAAATTATAAAAACAATAGTAAATTATAGCAAACAAAATAACAATAGGCAACAGAAAAAAATATGGCATTTATTTAAAGTAGTCATGAGGGGGAAATTATATCTCATATTTTTATTAACAAAACAGAGAAAGAACAAATCAATCGAGTATGCAACTAAAAAAAAACAACTAAAATAACATATCAAAAGCTCCCAGCTAAGCAAAAAAGTAGAAATTCAGAAAATCAAAGAAGAGATTTATAAAATCAATATGAAAATTAGTAAATCTACCAATAAATCTGGACTGATATTTTAAAAACAATAGATGAGATAAGCAGTTACCATTAGATTAATAGAGAGAAAAAATAAATTGTTCACATGAGATATGAAATGAATTGAAGTACAATTAAATGAAATTATCATAAACTATTTCCCTAATTTCATGCTAATAAAAACAGTGAGAGAATACTGACAGACACACAAAATACTCTGATTAACAAAAGCAAAAATACATTATTTGATAACCCAATATCAGAAAATAAATTTGAACAAGCTATACATGAACTTTGTAATAAATTAATTCCCAGATCATATGGATTTATAAGTGAATTCTATTAAAAAGTCAAAGAACAATTAAATCTATATAATGCACAAAGTCTTTGAGGAAAAAAATACAAGGGCCTCTTCCAATCATTCTATGATATAAATTTATTATTAATTCCTAAACTAAGGTGATATAAAGCAGAGAAAGAAAACTATGGACCTAATGGGTAGTTGAGAAAATTTAAATAAAATATTATGAAACAAGCTACAATAGCATATTACATTGATTATGTATTATGACCAGGCTCAACTTAGGCCACAACTACAGTGCTAGTTCAATATGAAGACAAACATACAGAACCACAATAATATAAATGATAAAATCATTTTAGTCTATCAATTGATGCTGAAAAGACTATTGACAATATCTAATATCCATTTTTGTTTTTAAAAAGTTTTGGAAAAATAAGAACAAGTGGGTATTTTTCTAATATAATAAATAATATCTAAATCAAAGCGTAAATACATGTAATTGGGAAATGTGAACTTTAGATGAGTACTATTTAACAGTACTAGAATCCTAGGATTACAATGAGTCAAGACAAAGCAATAGAGTGGGTAAGCAAAGGCAGAGGAAATAAAGTGATGCTTTTTGAAGATGATATCATCTATTTTGAGAACCCCCAAATTAAATAAAACAGCAAAATTGAAGTACAAGATAAATTCACATAAAAAAATCAGTATTTCTGTATGTAAGTAAGTCTAGCAGGAAGAAAAAGAAAAATTCAACTCAAAATAATTATAGAATTTGTAAAATATTTGGGAGTGAATCTACCAAGACATACTTAGAAACTATATGAATCCTACTATAAGTCAATCTTGTGTGGAATGGGAATGAGCCCTGCTATTGAAAAATATATCTCAGAGTCTGGAGCCAAAGATAAGAAGGACTTTATTATTATCCATCTCTGCTTGCAGTGGCTGCTCAAATACAAAACAGACTTAGACTCTTATTATAACTCTCCTACTCCCTCAGTACCTTTCTCTTCTATTCAAGGTCTTTCCCTAGTCAGGAGAAAAACTGTGCTTTAAAACTGCTTTTTAAACTGTGCCCCTTTACCTCCGGAAAGTATTGGAGTGCATCAAGGGGGCTAATAATATCTTACTGAGAACACACTATTTATCCCTCTCAATCTTTAACAGGAAAAAAGCAGACCTAATTAATTTAAGAAAGTAACTGCACATGGATAGACCAAAGTGGTATAATAAAAATATCATTATTATCTAAGTTAATGTGCTATTTAGTGCCATGCCAATTGTATTACCAAAGTATTATTTTATACAGGTAGAAAATAATGTGTTTAGAATATGTTTACTTTTTATCTTAATTCATTGCTTATGGTACTTTTTAGGAAAATGTACATCCCCTGTTTATTTCTTTAGGTCTATTTTTTCTGTTGCTTTATCTGAGACCATGATTTTTCCATTTCTAAACAAATACAGAATCTCAGAATTCAAAATTTTAATTTCCCCTGAAGGAGAATGAAATGCTAATAAGTATTCCATTTAAATAACAAGTCACTTTAATTGGATGCCTTTTTGAGGTAACAAGATAAACCATGAGTTATTCTTCTCTAATTTAACATCACTAATCTCACTAAATAGGTTTACACTTTGGTTTCACAAACTACTACATTTTCCAAGTATTCCTATGTTTTCAAGGTCCTAATAACAGGTAGGTGACAAGCTCGACATCTACTTGATTATGTAAATTCCTTATATATCTGTATTTCGTATGTTGTTGTTGTTGTTGTTGTTGTTCTTTTTTGCATTAACCTATCACCCTCTTTCCTGATTAAAAAAAATTGCCCCCAAAAGGAGAAAGAGGAACATAACTGTAATAAAGGAAGAAATACTCCCCTATTTTGATGTATCAATGCCAGGTAGAAGATGGCAATAATGCACCACCATTTATAGAACATGCAGGTGGAAAATTTTTCATTCAAGTATTGTCATTCTAAGGGAAACCTGCCTGGAAAGTTCTAAATCCCACAAGCCCAGAATCACTCTCAGCTTTCCCTGGAGACAGAACTCCATGTGCAATTCACAGATGTCACCCAACAGGCCTGCTGGCATCACAAATCTCTCTAATCATATTTAAAGTTATATATAAACTTTTCCAGTATCAATATCAAACATTACCAGACTCCAATATTCTTTCCTAAAACCTTCTGACATCAATTTGAGAAAATAATTACATTCTGAAATTCTAGATATAGACTCCATGATAATTTATTCACAAACTCAGAAAAGCAATCTGGACAATTGTTATAAATCTCCAAATTAACAGATATTAGATCTCATTACAAAATAAAGCAAAACTGATTTGATGTTTCCCACTCTAACTAGATGTGAGGTTAACACTTTCACAGTTCTGACTCTCCTCGTTCTTAAGTTGGTGAATTTGGCAACCTTAACTAAAGACTTAGCTCAAAAGCTGGGTGCCAAGAGAATTCTCAGAGGAAGGAATATACATAAAGACAACAGGGCCAAGTTATGTGGTTGGCCCAGGGGGAACATGCTGAGGTCCACTGGACAAAGTAAGGCAGAGGAACCACAAAGATAATTAGCCATGTCTGGAATCTTCTGCAACTTGGAGAATTCCTTCCCATCTGGCTGCAGACATCTTTGCATAGGTATCTTCTCTTATAGATTCAATATCCACATACTAGGTGTAAAATGGACTGATTTGAGTGGATCCTAAAAATAACAGCAACAGTACAAACCTAAAGATTCAGGCTGCTAAGCTGGAAAGGCTGATTTTATATTTGCTGTAGACTTCACATAGCAGAATGTGCACTTATCTAAATTTTCACAAAAATTTGAGGGCCCAAATTTATATTCTCAAATTGCCATAATAAGTTAGAAGGTTTTCCCAAGGAAAAGCCACAAAAGACTTCACTCGAAATTTCTTTCTCAAATACAGTTTAAAATTCATCCCAACAGAAAAAGGCAAATACAGCTTTTCTTTAGTAATCCTGTTAACTCTTTAAAGGCAAAAAATGTTTCAAATTTTCACTCTGGAAAATTACTTCCTTTTCTTCTCAAAAGAACAGAATTCTTAAGAATTCTCACAAATCTAACAGGTCTACGTAAAGAAAAGATTAAAACCAAGCCTAAAACAGAACAAGGTACTTAAAATCACAATGGCTAACATTTATATTGCTAAGGAGAGTAGATAAAACTGTCTGGAACCCATCTAACTTCATTTATAATAAGCTAATCAGTTAGATCTTCTAAAAGTTTTGACTTAAAGCTGGAGTGCTGATTATTAGCTCAACAACTTGTGTTATGATTAAAATTTTGGGGTTTTAAGCTGTGGCAGAATTAGTTTCTCTAGTTTCTCTAGAAACTAATAGAAATTAGTTTCTCTAGAAGTATTATATTTTTAGAGGTTTCTTTAAGATTAAGAGTTTAAGAAAATACAAGTAAGAAAAGCATGTGCTAAGTGGGCCGAGAGGCCCATTCAACCTCACCTACATCATGAGAGAGCCCTCTGCTTGCAAGCTGAAACAGGAAGAGAGGCTCAGTAGGCTTTTACAACCAGTTAAATAGAACTTTTGATCCTGCCCAGGTGAGAATCTCAGTGAGATTACAAAGCATCCTGGGAAGTGTCCAAGGACTTCTGGGGATAGGAGTCCCGGGGTCAAGTCTCCATTTTTACACTTGTCAAAAGGAGAATAACTCCAGTCTATGCCGCAATACTGATTTTAATTAGCAACATATTCTGAATGAATATAAAACATCGGGCATACTAAAACAGATGGTAGGGAGGGATAGGTTGCTAAATTTGTATAGAATGAAGCTACAAAGTGGGCATGGCACAGGCTGCAGATGCTAACATAGGTTCCAAGCTGGATTCCCAGAATTAATGTCCTGGCCATCTGCTCTTCAGTTTCATACTGTGTAGGCCTATTCAAATAATGTAATTCCAATCTCAAAAATCTTTCTTTTCTTTATAGAGGCCCTCTCCTGTGTGTGAACCACCCACATCTAGCTGTAGAATAATCCCAATTGGTTAAACAGCTGTTTAATGTGACATAGGAATGAATGATCTGGAATTAATAGCAATCTCTCAAAAAACCTGGCTTCTGTGACCTTTTCAAGCTGCTTGACCTTGGACTCCTTTACATCTCTATATTCACAAAGAGCTGCTGTTCACTACACTTTGCATCACAAGGAGGAAGCTTAGCAAAAGACACTTGCCACCTCTGAAGCAGCTGTAAGAAGGACAGAAGGAAGGACCAATAGAGTAGGAGGTGGGAGGTCAATGACTGCCAATACCTGAGATAATTTAGGAATTTTGTGTGTGTATGCGTGTTTTATTATTAGTGACTGTCACAAAAACTTCTATTAAAGAGTTATCACCCTGAGCTCCCTTTTTCTTTATTATGAGAGTAGGAGCAGCAGATCAAATCTAGAAGTTACTTGCCTTAAAAACTGACCACTTTTCAGGCTTTTTCTCTATATGAAGGAATTTTTTTAGCATACTCCCCCATATGTATATATTTATATTTATAACTTCAAAAGCATAAGATGACGATGGAAAAAGAAATTCATTCTAGAGTCAATAAAGAACCACTAAAATTTATCGAGTATGGTACTGTCATGGAGTGAAGTATTTAGGCAAATCTTTATGGCTGCTGAGTGAGGTTGCCTTCCATACTTGAATAGGATGTGCTACTGAATGAAACTGGAGAAAATCATGAAAGTTAAATCATGCCTCTATTTTCCTTCTAAACAATCTTCTTTCCTTCTCCCTACTACCAACCTGGAACTATTGGCTCCAAGCAGAAAAAAATATATATAATTAAGCTGTGAATATATTGAATCTTTACCCTACCCTCCAAAAATGTTATTTAAGTTACATGTGTGGTTACTAAAAATTCTGTTGTGATTGCCTTCCATATTTTTGAAGGAACAGATTCCTGCTAAAGACGAAGGAGATATCTTTACCTATAGGCATAATACACATTTCTTTGTGTGATATCAAGAGAGAGTCTAAGCCAGCAACAATAATTAAACCATCTTAGGGCAGAAAATTGGATGCTTTTATTGTATACTTACTTCTCCAACAATAGATACCACCAAAATCTAAGTGGACATAGGAAAATGAGAACAATTTACCAAACTTTTGTAAATTTAGTACCTTTATACTTTTTTTTTTAAAACCCTTACCTTTTGTGTTTGAACTGATACTAGGTATCATTTCCAAAGCAAAAGAATGGTAAGGACTGGACAGTTGAGGTTAAGTTACTTGCCTAGGGTCATAGAACTAAAAAATATCTGAGACTGGATTTGAACCCTCAACCTTCTCAATCTCCAGACCTGGCTCTCTATCCACTGAACCACCCAGCTGCCCCCAGTAATACGTTTTTGTCTTGTAATGTATCATTTGAACACAATTTGTGTGGATTTTATTTCCTTAAAATGAGTTTCTCGATATAGTGGATATGAATGATTGGGAAAAGATAACCAAGAACCTGAGCTTGCTGCTGCTACCACAGGGAAAGAAAGTTCCAGAGTAATGTTTAGGTGTCTATAAAGACTTTACTCCCACTTTTTTTTTTTAATTCCTTTGATTCTGCTAGATTCAAGAATTTTTAAAAGGTAAACAGCAATCATAGTCTATGCAGAAATCAGTTGTCACACATTTATTAGGCACTTTTTATGTTCCAGGGACTGAGCTAAAGGTCATACATATACATACAAATACATACACACAAAATATATATACAAATACAAAGAGAGGCAAGAAGCTGACATTATACTAGAGGAGACTCTTTTTTTAAAACAATTATTCAGTCAAAAACCACAAGCATTTATTAAGTACCTACAATGTACCAGAAACTGTAATAAAAACTGGGGGGTACGAAAAAAGGTGAAAACAACTCAACAAAAAATTCTTGTCTTCAGTATTGTTTTACCTTATCCCAAGTGATAAGAAAGAAAATGGGAAGTTCTACAAAGCTAAATAACATACCTCAAAAATCTGACATATGCAGTTTCCCACACCTATATTTGCAAGTCTTCTCATATATTTGAGGGAAAGGCACATTTGGTCTTTATAACTTCAATGCATTTGATTGTTTTTGTTCTTCCTGTTCATATTGTTTTAATCATTGTGTATAATGTATTCCTGGTTCTACTTACTTTATTTTGAATCGTTTCATATGTCTTCCCAAGTTTCACTGCATTGATTTTTAGACACCATATTAACATCATATTACATTCATGTGCCTTAACATGTTTAACAATTCCCCATTTGATGGGTAATAGCAAAGATCGAAATCTTTGTTAACCAAAAAACTTATTAGCATGATGTTTTCGGTGATATTTTTGAGCACTTTGAATAAAGAAGAAAATAGCACCAGTTAACTACTGCATTGATGGTAAATTATTTAAGTGAAAAAGACTATAAGTGGAGGGAGAATTAGTATTCAATTTTTTGTTTGCATATGATTGTGCACTCAATGCAGCCTCTGAGGCCGAGAGTAGTAGAGCATGGATTAATTCTCTACCTCTGATGCTGATTTGGCCTTACAATTAGCACCAAGAAAACAGAGGTTCTCCACCAGCTGTCACCACTATATCTATGTGTGGAATTGTTGGTTATAGCAAATAGAGAAATTGTTAATGCTGTGGATGTTTACTTATCTTGGAAGTATATTTTCTAGGGAAAATGAAGATGAAGAGATGAAGTTGATGTATCATTTGCCAGAACTAGCTCAGTGTTTGGGAGGTTCCAAAGGAAAGTGTGGGAGATAAGAGGTATTAGACTGCCCACCAAACTGAAGGTGTACAGAGCCCAGGACCATATATTAGTGTCATGCCAAGAAACAGAATCACTTCCATTTGAATTGTTTTAGGAGGATACTGAAGATCACCTGGCAAAATAAAGTGCTAGACAATGTCTACCTCAGAGAGCACAACTCTTCTGGTTTGTCTCTGTTAGTCAAATGCCAAACATATATTTGTCTAAAAGACCATTTTATGGAAAACACACACCAAAGCAAGCACTCACAAAGAGGTCAGAAAAAAAGTGATAAAAGAACATTCTCAAAGTTTCACTGAAGAATCAGTTGTGTGATGTCAGAGACACTGACACAGGACAGTTCAGCATGTTCTGCCTGCATCTAAGAAGGTGCTGTGCTCTAGGAGCAAAGTCAAATTGCAGTGGCTCAAAAAAAAAGTGAGATATGCACATTTAGAGACATCTCAATTCCAAATATTTATTTAAGTCCAATATTTGTGCCCAATTTGTGGCAGAACTTTCTGAGTTTGCTTTGATCTGATCAGCCACAGTCAGACACATTGTACACTGATCTCTTCAAAGTGGTGTCATTTTGATCCTCTTTGAGTTTGGAGAACCACCAACAATGCATTAATGAGCTCATCTTTATACAATTTTATACACCAACCATTGTCATCTTTTGCCATCTTTGCCAATTTTCTGGGTGTCAGATGAAGCCTTAAGATTATAAATTATTTTTATTTCTCCTGTTACTGGCGATTTAGAGCATTCTTTAACATAAGTAATAATTTATAATTCTTTGAAAAATCTATTGACTATCTAATGGTCTCATATATTTGTTTTAGTAATCTACATATCATGGATATTCAACCTGTGAGAAGGAAATTTACCCTTCCCCATTTTGAATATGATTACTGGCATGAGCCTGAGTGATCTTGACCCAGAAGTGGGGATTATGCAAGGAAATCATTGGATGAATTGAGTCACAAGGATAGAATTGCACCTGGGAAAATGAAGCAAGAAATCATGAGACAGGAGTATGATGATGTCTTCTGTACTAGCCCCCTGGCTGCTCCCTGGGAGGCCCAGGCAAAATAGAAAACTCCGGAGATATGATGTGTGAGAGTTAGTGGGCAGAGAACAGTTTGATAAACTGAGGCAGGAGGGAATTTTTGTTCTCTTCACTTCCATGTTTGTTGTTGACTGGTCTGCTTTGTGAGTGTAGCTCCAGGGGGCCCTAATAATGGCTGTAGAATAGGAAGCTAAATGGAGCAATAAGGAAAGTACCTTTTATCACTCTCCTATTTTTCCATATTTTCCCTATTGCTTTTGATTAATAAAATTATTAATTTAAGGCCAGTCTCATGATTTTCACTCTTACAGACCTTTATCATACACATATGATATAAGGATTTTTGCTAGTTGACTATTTCTTTTATCCTGTTTTTTGTTTGTTCACTCAAAAGCTTTACAATTTCATCCAATCAGAATTACTTGTTATGGAGTGTTAATAAAATCAGCAGTTAAAATTGTCACAGAGGTTGTAACTATGTTGTGATTCTACACTCTGTATGATTGTTTTGGTCTCAGCCTAGAGACAAATAAATAAATACATGTGTAGAGAACTTTTTTTATTCAAAGTCTATTGACCCATAATAAAAAATAAGGTTTTTAATTTAAAAGTAAGTTAGTTTTGTGTTTAAATTTTATACAGGGAGATGTGCAATTTTTCCTGACATTTTAAGGATAGTTATGGATATTCTGACTAGGTAGTCAAGTCATTTCCCACCCCATGACCAGCTTATCTTCTCTTCCTATCATAAAATTCTTTGATGAATTCTTTTATACTCTTGTTGTTCTTCCAAACTGTTCATTGGTTATATGTCACAGTCTATTCATACCTACCATGCATGTCTCCATTGCTCCTATGTGATATTAATTTTTGGTTCTTCAGAAATTGTTTTCTATGTCTCAATGTTACTCATTATCTTTTTATTTTTCTTAGTACCACAAGACTCACCATGGTGAGGAATATGAAGCTGAAGGTAAGCGCAGAAGGTTTATTTTGACCAGCATTTTAGAAAAATGAGTCTATAAGAATAACAAAAAAACAAAACAAAAAAATCTCTCTGCTTAGGTACTTGTTGAAAAAAGGTGTGAGTTCATTCTTACCCGATGAAGGAGATAAGAATCAGCTATTTAGAAATTTTTATTTCTATTTTTTTTAAATTATTTTATTCTAAATTTTTATTTTTAATAATTATTACATTTTAAAATTTAAAAATATTTAGAAATGCTTACTAAGGGTAGCTGGGTGGCTCAGTGGATTTGAGAGCCAAGTCTAGAGATGGGAGATCGTAGGTTCAAATCTGACCTCAAGACACTTCCTAGCTGTGTGACCCTGGGCAAGTCACTTAACCCCCATTGCCTAGCCCTTTCTGCTCTTCTGCCTTGGAACCTGCATATAGTATTGATTTTTTTAAACAATACATTATTCATTAGACACAAAGATCATTTTCTTTTCCAACCTCCCCCCCCCCCACACACACACCTCTCCCATAGCCGACGCACAATTCCACTGGGTATCACATGTGTTCTTGATTCGAGCCCATTTTCATGTTGTTGGTATTTGCATTAGAGTGTTCATTTAGAGTCTCTCCTCAGACATGTCCCTTCAACCCCTGTAGTCAAGCAGTTGCTTTTCCTTGGTGTTTTTACTCCCACAGTTTGTCCTCTTCTTGTGGATAGTGTTTTTTCTCTTAGATCCCTGCAGATTGTTGTTCAGGGACATTGCATTGCCACTAATGTAGAAGTCCATTACCTTTGATTGTACCACAGTGTATCAGTCTCTGTGTACAATGTTTTCCTGGTTCTGCTCCTCTCACTCTGCATCACTTCTTGGAGGTTGTTCCAGTCTCCATGGAATTCCTCCACTTTATTATTCCTTTGAGCACAATAGTATTCCAGCACCAACATATACCACAATTTGTTCAGCCATTCTCCAATTGAAGGGCATCCCCTCATTTTCCAATTTTTGGCCACCACAAAGAGTGCAGCTATGAATATTCTTGTACAAGTCTTTTTCCTTATTATCTCTTTGGGGTACAAACCCAGCAGTGCTGTGGCTGGATCAAAGAGCAGACAGTCTTTTATTGCCCTTTGGGCATAGTTCCAAATTGCCCTCCAGAATGGTTGGATCAATTCACAACTCCACCAACAATGCATTAATGTCCCAACTTTGCCACATCCCCTCCAGCATTCATTACTTCCCTTTGCTGTCATGTTAGCCAATCTTCTAGGTATGAGGTGATACCTCAGAGGTGTTGTGATTTGCATCTTTCTGATTATAAGAGATTTAGAGCACTTTTTCATGTGCTTATTAATAGTTTTGATTTCTTTATCTGAAAACTGCCTATTCATGTCCCTTGCCTATTTATCAATTGGAGAATGGCTTGATTTTTTTGTACAATTGATTTAGCTCTTTGTAAATTTGAGTAATTAAACCTTTGTCAGAGGTTTTTATGAAGATTGTTTCCCAATTTGTTGCTTCCCTTCTGATTTTAGTTACATTGCTTTTGTTTGTACAAAACCTTTTTAATTTGATGTAGTCAAAATTATTTATTTTAAATTTTGTGACTCTTTCTAAGTATGGCTTGGTTTTAAAGTCTTTCCCTTCCCAAAGGTCTATCATGTATACTATTCTGTGTTTGCCTAATGTACTTATAGTTTCCTTCTTTATGTTCAAGTCATTCACCCATTTTGAATTTATCTTGGTGTAGGGTTTGAGGTGTTGATCCAAACCTAATCTCTCCCACACTGTCTTCCAATTTTCCCTGCAGTTTTTATCGAATAGTGGATTTTTGTCCCCAAAGCTGGGATCTTTGGGTTTATCATATACTGTCTTGCTGAGGTCTCTTGCCCCAAGTCTATTCCACTGATCCTCCTTTCTGTCTCCATTACCAAATTGTTTTGATGACTGCTGCTTTGTAATATAGTTTGAGATCTAGGACTGCAAGGCCCCCTTCCTTAGAATTTTTATTCATGATTTCCCTGGATATCCTTGATCCTTTGTTCTTCCAAATGAACTTTGTTATGTTTTTTTCTAAATCAGTGAAGAAATTTTTTGGAAGTTCAATGGGTATGGCACTAAATAGATAAATAAGTTTGGGTAGGATGTTCATTTTTATTATATTGGTTGGTCCTACCAATGAGCAATTAATGTTTTGCCAGTTGTTCAAGTCTAGTTTTAGTTGTGTGGAGAGTGTTTATTAGTTGTGTTCATATAGTTCCTGGGTTTGCCTCGGGACATAGATTCCTAGGTATTTTATTTTGTCTAAGGTGATTTTGAATGGGATTTCTCTTTCTAGTTCTTGCTGCTGAGCTGTGTTGGAGATATATAGAAATGCTGATGACTTATGTGGGTTTATTTTGTATCCTGCAACTTTGCTAAAGTTGTTGATTATTTCAATTAGCTTTTTGGTTGATTCTCTAGGATTCTTTAAGTAGACTATCATGTCATCTGCAAAGAGCGATAACTTGGTCTCCTCCTTGCCTATTTTAATGCCTTCAATTTCTTTTTCTTCTCTAATTGCTACTGCTAGTGTTTGTAGTACAATGTCAAATAATAGAGGTGATAATGGGCATCCTTGTTTCACTCCTGATCTTATTGGGAATGCATCTAGTTTATCCCCATTACAGATTATATTAGCTGATGGTTTTAGATATATACTGTTTATCATTTTTAGGAACAACCCTTCTATTCCTATGCTTTCTAGTGTTTTTAGTAGGAATGGGTGCTGTGTTTGTTGAAATAATCATGTGATTTTTGTTGGTTTGCTTGTTGATATGGTCAATTATGTGGATGGTTTTCCTAATATTAAACCAGCCCTGCATCTCTGGTATAAATCCTACTTGATCATGGTAAATGACCCTTCTGATCACTTGCTGGAGTCTTTTTGCTAGTATCCTATGTAAGATTTTTGCATCTATATTCATTAGGGAGATTGGTCTATAATTTTCTTTCTCTGTTTTTGACCTGCCTGGTTTTGGAATCAGTACCATGTTTGTGTCATAAAAGGAGTTTGGTAGAACTCCCTCCTTGCTTATTATGTCAAATCGTTTGTATAGTATTTTGATTAGCTGTTCTTCGAATGTTTGATAGAATTCACTTGTGAATCCATCAGGCCCTGGGGATTTTTTCTTAGGGAGTTCTTTGATGGCCTGTTGGATTTCTTTTTCTGATTTGGGATTATTTAAGAATTCTTTTTCTTCTTCTGCTATTCTAGGCAGTTTATAGTTTTCTATAAATTCATCCATATTGCTTAGATTGGTATATTTATTGCCATATAATTGGGCAAAGTAATTTTTAATGATTGCCTTAATTTCCTCGTCATTGGAGGTGATGTCCCCCTTTTCATCTTTGATGCTGTTAATTTGCTTTTCTTCGTTCCTTTTTTAAATTAGATTGACTAGTACTTTGTATATTTTGCTTATTTTTTTCAAAGTATCAGCTTCTAGTCTTATTAAATCAATAGTTCTATCACTTTTGATTTTATTAATTTCTCCCTTAATTTTTAGGATCTCTAATTTGGTTTTCTTCTGGGGGTTTTTAATTTGTTTGCTTTCAAGTTTTTTTATTTGCATTTCCAATTCATTGATCTCTGCACTCCCTAGTTTGTTAATATATGCACTCAGGGATATGAATTTTCCTCTGATTCCTTCTTTGGCTGCATCCCAAAAGGTTTGAAAGGATGTCTCATCATTGTCATTTTCCTTGATGAAATTATTAATTGTTTCTATGATTTGTTCTCTAACTATCCGATTTTGGAGTATCATATTATTTAATTTCCAATTAATTTTTTATTTGTTTCTTCATGTACCCTTACTGATGAATATTTTTATTTCCTTATGATCTGAAAAGGCTGCATTTATTATTTCTGCTTTACTGTATTTGTAGGCCATGTTTCTGTGACCTAGTGTATAGTCAATCTTTGTGAATGTGCCATATGGTGCTGAGAAGAAGGTTTATTACTTTTTGTCTCTATTTATTTTTCTCCATATGTCTATTAACTCTAATTTTTCTAAGATTTCATTCACTTCTTTTACCTCTTATTTATTTTTTTATTTGATTTGTCTAAATTTGATAGTGGTTGGTTCAAATCTCCCACTAATATCGTTTTACTGTCTATTTCCTCCTTCAGTTCTCCTAGTTTCTCCATTAGAAATTTGGGTGCTCTACTATTTGGTGCATACATGTTGATTAGTGATATTTTCTCATTATCTAAAGTCCCTTTTAACAAAATATACCTTCCCTATCCCTTTTAATCAGGTCTATTTTGGCTTTGGCTTTGTCAGATATTATGATTGCAACTCCTGCCTTCTTTCTATCAGTTGAGACCCAGAAGGTCTTACTCCATCCTTTAATTCTGACCTTGTGAGTGTCTACCCACCTCATGTGTGTTTCTTGAAGACAACATATGGTAGGGTTTTGGATTCTAATCCATTCTGCTATTCATCTTCGTTTTATGGGTGAGTTCATCCCATTCACGTTCAAAGTTATGACTGTCACTGGTGGACTCCCTGGAATTTTGATATCCTCCCCTAATTCTGACATTTCTTCTTTAGCTAAAACTTTTTAAGCCAGTGATTTACTTTAAATCAGTCCCCCTAGTCCCCTCTCTTGGTATGTTTCCCTTTCTAGCCCCTCCCTTTTTGTTCCCTTCCCCTCCCTCTCTCCTTCCCTCCCTTTTTGTGTTCCCTCTCCCCCTACCCCCTTGGTTTTCCTTTCTTCCTTACCCTGTTGGGTAAGATAAAATTCAAGATCCCAATGGATCTAGATGCTCTTTCCTCTTAGAGTTGATTTTACTGAGAGTAAGGTTTAAGTAAAAACTCTCTTCCTCTCCTTCCTATAGGAGAATTCTCCCCCTCCCCTTCCGATGTGTATCTTTGTGTGAGAAAGATTCTATTAATTTTCCCCTGTATTTCTTGGAGTATAGCTTAGTATCATCAATGATTTCTGCCTCCCTTTTTCTTTTCTTTCCCCCCCTTTCTCCATATTATCTTGATGCCCCCAACATTCCCTATGCATGATTCTTCTTACTACTCAAATGATGCACACAGTTTTTGTCAGTTACACATTACATTTCCCCCACATATTAATATATAAAAATTGATATAAATATAGTCCTTATAGAAGAGAGTTTGAATAAACGAAAAAGATAACATTTTTCTCCTTTTCCCTTTCCTTCATATTTACCTTTTCAAGTATTCATTGCTCTTTGTGTTTGGGTGTCGAATTTTCTACAGAGCTCTGGTCTTTTCTTTGCAAAAACTTGGAAATCTTGTATTTTGTTGAATGCCCATACTTTCCCCTGGAAGTATATAGTCAGTTTTGATGGATAGCTGATTCTTGGTTGAAGACCCAGCTCTCTTGCCTTTCTGAAAATCATGTTCCATGCCTTACGGTCATTCAGTGTGGAAATTGCAAGGTCTTATGTGACCCTGATTGGCATTCCTTTATATCTAAATTGTCTTTTTCTGACATCTTGTAAGATTTTTTCTTTTGTTTGAAAGCTTTGGAATTTGGCAATTAAATTCCTGGGAGTTGTCTTTTGGGGGTTTAGTGTAGAGGGTGTTCTATGAGCTCTTTCAATGCCTGTATTGCCCTCTTGTTCTAGAATCTCTGGGCTGTTTTCTTTGATAATATCTTGTATTATGATGTCGACATTATTATTTATTTCTCGCTTTTCTGGTAGGCCAATTATTCTCAAATTGTCTCTTCTTCCTCTTTTTTCCGAGTCTGTCACGTTGTCAGTGAGATATTTTATGTTCTCTTCTAAGTTCTTGGTCTTTTGGTTTTGCTTTATTAATTCTTGCTCTTTTGCAAGATCATTGTCTTCCAGTTGCCTGATTCTGACCTTTAAAGCCTGATTTTCCTTTTCAGTTTCATCAAGCTGTTTCTGTAGTTGCGTTTTTTCGTGCTTCAGATTGCCGAGTTCCTTTCAGATTGTTTCCCATTTTTCCTTCCAGAAGGCTTCCATCTTTTTGATAATTTCTGATTTAAATTCTTCAAGAGTTTGTGGATAATTTCCATTTCCATTGGAAGGTTTCAGAGCATATGCTTGTGTTTCCTCTTCTATGTCCTCTGTATTTTGTATTTTTACTCCATAAAATGTGTCCAAAGTCACCCCCTTCTTCTTGCTTTTCTTGGTGTTTGGAGGCTTTTGCACTTCTGTACTGTTTGCCATCTCTATCTGAGTGAGGAGGACTGGCTCTTAATGTATCTTTCTGATGGTCTGAGGCTTTAACTCCTGGCAAATTGTCCATTCTCCGTAGCTGCTCTGTCTTCCCGGGGAAGCCCAGGGTTTGCCCTCCCCTGCCTGCTGGCTTTTTGGGTGTTACTTCTCTCAGTTCCCTCCAATTGCTTCTCCGCTGCCTTACTTCCACGCTCTGAGCCTGGTACAGCACTGTCTGCAAGGTACCTCAATGCCTTTGCCGACCCTGAGGTTTCTGTTCATTCAGAAGACCTTGCACTCTAAGGGGGAAGGGGTCCTGGCCTCTCTGAGCTCTGAGGCCTCCTGATGGGATTAGGTTCAGCTGGGGTGGACTGGATTTTCCCTGAAGCAGTAACCTGCGGTGAGACTCAGATGAAAGGACCCAGCCAGGGGGCTACAGGCTCCTCCAGTCTCTCTGTTTCCCTGCCATCTGTGTTGGTCGCCCCTGAGACTGGCTCAGGTTGCTTTCAACGTGCTTCCTTCAGAATAGCCGGCCCTGAGGTTCCAGCTCCTGCCACGCACTCAGAGCTCTGGGTTTGGTGGGGATAGGTCCTGGGTCCTTCCTTCTGCCTTCCCCTTAGATCCGAGTGATCTAGGATTCTGGCTTTTGGGAGGCATTCCTTTTGATCCGAGTCCAGGAGGAGGGTTCCCCGGCTCTGTCTTGTTGTTCAGTTTGAAATTTCGGTGCCCTAGGAGCATTCAGTTTGTGATTGGTAAGGAAGGGTTTTCAGAGGTCTGAACTTTTGCTGCCTCTAAGCCGCCACCTTAACCAGAAGTTATAGTATTGATTTTAAGACAGAAGGTAAGGGTTTTAAAAAATGCATAGTTTTAAAAGAATGGTGTTGTTCACAAATGGCCAATTGAGTCTGAGACATGTGTGAAAGTACCTTGCTTCAAAATCAAGTAGGATTGTTAGGAGTGAACATATTTACTTTTAAAATAATTGAAAGCAAAGTTATTCTAAATTTTCTATAACCCTCTACATCTTACCCCAACTGGATTTGCATTATGGTTATTCCGTCTTTAAGTAATTTGATTCTTTCCTGAACTATTAATAGCCAGCTTAATATTGTGCAAAGCACATAGTAGGCATTTGATAAATATTGACTGAGGACCAGTTTTAAGGAAAAAAATTCTTGAAGAGGACTAATGTGGTAATGCTATATTGGGAGGAAGATGACCTGGGTTCCAACCCCACCTCTGTTATTTATTAGCTTTATGACTTGAAGCCATCACCTAATTTTTCTGGACTGTAGTTTTCTCTGAAAATGAAGAGATTAGATTAGAACGAGATGACCTCAAAGTTTCTTTCAGCATTAAATTTCTGATCTCATTAGTTTAATGTTTTCTATGCCATAGTCATATTTTTTCTGTGTGTTAGCACGTATCAAAATACTTTATGTGCTTTACGCACGTTAGTTGTACTTTATCAGTAACTTGTTTAAATTGTTCAAGAATGAAAATGATCAATGTCCTTTTTACATGTTTTGAAAAGTTGTTGAAAAGCTAAAAGGTAAAAACCTAAAATGTACAGAATCTTATGAGTTCAGAAGAACCTCAGAAATCATTTAGTCCAACCCTTTGACTTTATAGATGAGAAAACTAAGCATACAAACAGAGGCAAACCCAACGTCATATAAGTAATAGAGTGGCAGAGCAGACATTTGACTCTAGTCTTATGGCTCCAAATATATTTTCCTTTTATACTATCACACAGCTTACATTTTTGTAGAAATTCTTAACATTTGAAAGTGGTCCGATCAGGTTACATCATTAATCGTGTGATATAAGTGTGCAAAGTGTAGTTTACCTACTTTAAAACGTTAAGAAGTTAAAAACTAACTTCTTTCATACCTTTCACTGCCACACATATAGAATAACCTCTACTTTTTGCCCCCACTTCCTCTTCTGTCAGTCATATTTATGGTATTTAAGTCATATTTAATACTGGTTTCTGACTTCATCAATCAACTGAAACTCCATGATTATAAATTGGTGAGATTTAATATTTTTCCCTCAGTTTTCAACCATTATAGATGCTCTGCAGCATTTGACCTTGTTAACAGCTTTCTGTATATGGAGAGTTTCCATTTTGAATTTTTGTGACATCATTTTATCTTGGTTCTCTTCCTACTTATCTAGCACTCCCTCTGGTTCCTTTACTAGATCATCATCTGTATCTTTTTCCTCTCACCATGAATGTCCCATAAGTTTTTGACTTGACTACTCTTTTTTTGTTTTTTAATATTTTCTCAGTGATCTCATTAATTTTCATGAATTCAACTATAATCTTTATGTTTATTTCTCTTCTAAGCTCCGGTTTCACATTAGCAACTGCCCATTGGACCTTTTCAATAGAAAGTCTAGTAAGCATCCAAATTGAATATGCAGAAAGCAAAATTCATGATCTTTCCTCAAAGTACCACTTTTCTTCTACTCTTCCCTGTTTCTGTCAAGAAGAAAAAAATATCATCCTTCTTAATTGTCCATATTCACAACCTCAAAAGCATCATCACCCTTGCCCCGCTTTGCCATGCCTATAACCAATCATTTATCAAATTGTCCATTTTACCTGTACATGTCTTGCGTCCTTCATCTTTAGATGAACTATTACCATAGTTCCAACTCTTGTCATCTTTCATATGGCATATTATAATAGCCTCCTAATTGAGGCTTCCTGTCTCTCTTCACTCCAATCCATCTTTCACATGATTTCCAAAATAATCTTATAAAATACTCGTGTTAATATGTTTCCTTTCTTTGTTGCTCAGAAACCTTCAGTGGCTTCTTATTGCCTTTAAGATAAATGAAAAATGAATTGGCATTTAAAATTTCTTGAATTATTTCCATTTAGCCTTTCCAGCATACCTTGTTTCTTTTCACAACTACCTTGCTTGCTTTTCCCTAAATTCCATAACCCATCATTGTGTCATCCTAGATTCTCCACATTCTTTCATCCCACCTATCCAATTAATTGTCATATCTTGTCATTTCTACTTTTGTAACGTCTCTTGAATTTAACCAAATGAGAACTTTTTGCTTAGCTTTATGCTTAGTATAGAGTAGTTGCTTAATACTTTTCTTCTTTCCTTTTTCTTTAATCATACAACTATCTCTCTATTTCAGGCCCTTATCATTTCTTGCTTAATGTATGGCAATAGTCTTTTACTTAGTCTCTTCTCTTTCCAGTTTATCTTTCAAGTAGCTGCCAAACTAATCCTAAAGCATTCCTGCCAGTAAATGTTAGGGGAGAAGTTATACTGCTCTTGATATTCCAGGGTTCCTTTTCAAGGACTGTCAAGTATAATCTCACACCAAATGAGGAATTTATGGAATTTTTCATAATGTAGTGGAAATATTTTTAAATATTTAATTTAGAATATTTTTCCTTGGTTACATGATTCATATTCTTTCCCTTTCCTCCTCTCCCTCCACTACATAGCTAATGATCAAATTACACAGGATTTCACATGTATCATTGATCAAGACCTATTTCCATATTATTAATATTTGTAATAGAGTGTCATTTAGAGTCTACTTTCCTAATCATATTCCCATTGAACCATGTGGTCAAGCAAATGTTTTTCTTCCATGTTTCTACTCCCACAGTTCTTCCTCTGAATGTGGATAGTATTCTTTCTCATAAGTCCCTCAGAATTTTTCTGCATCATTGCATTGCTATTAGTAGAGAAGTCCATTACATTTGCTTGTGCCACAGTGTATTGGTCTCTGTGTACAATGTTCTCCTGGTGTACTCCTTTCACTCTGCATCAATTCCTATAGGCCGTTCCAGTTCACATGAAATTCCTCCAGTTCATTATTCCTTTGAGCACAATAGTATTCCATCACCAACATATACCACAATTTGTTCAGCCATACCCCAAAGAGGATCCCCTCATTTTCCAATTTTTTGTTACTACAAAGAGCACAGATATAAATATTTTTGTACAAGTATTTTTCTCTATTATCTCTTTGGAGTACAAATCCAGCAGTGGTACACCTGGATCAAATCACAGGCAGTCTTTTAAAGCCCTTTTGGCATAGTTCCAAATTGCCTCCCAGAATGTTTGGATCAATTCATAACACCACCAGCAATGTTCCAGTTTTTCCACATCCCCTACAACATTTATTTGTAGTAGAACTATTAATTAGTTGGCATAATACATTAAAAGAGAACAGATGTTATATTTTTAGTCTTTTATATCTTCAAATAGGACATAAAACTGAGTGTTTTGTGTGACTTAATTCCTACACATGAGACTCTGTGGGTTATGTAGTTCACAACATTGACCTATTTAGAACTGTTTTAACTTATAATTGAAAATCTGATAGACATACATGTTGAGATGAGGTTAATGAAAATTTTAAAAATAAGTTCATAATTTGATTCTTATCTACTCTTCTTATTACATCAAAGCCAGAGTTCTAATATTCTGCTGAAAGAATAACACAAGCCTTCTAATTGCTGTATGTTCAGATTCCAGAGCTATTTTTTACTAGTTGGCAATATCTGACAATGGGAATATTAGTACATTTAAGATTACAAACATTGTTACATGTGGTATGAATGGTGTTTTGCTAAATAATTTGTTACCAAGAAACACATTATTACTTAGAGGAATGAACCTTCTCATATACATTCAATCTTAAATCAAAACAGAAAGAAATTAATCATTTTGTTTCAGGTCAGTTAAGGTTTTGGAATCCTGATGACTTAAATGCCTCACAGAGAGGATCTTCTCCCATTCAAGCTTGGATTGATAACAAACTAAATGAAGTTTGTAAAGATCTGGGGTTATCTCAAGATGCCCACTTGAATAAAAAGAAACTGATCTCCATCTGTGAACAATATGACTTGAAAAATGTCAACAAGAAGGTAATTATATTATGGTTAAAATCAAGAAATCAACTTTTGATTTCATGAAACTTACTTTTTATTTTAAATTTACCAGTCAATGAATGTTTTCATAACACAGTGGTTTGCAGTGTTTTCTTCACAACTTGTGAGGTAGCTACTTCAAATGTTATTTCTATTTTATAGATGAGGAAAGTGAAACTCAGAGATTAATTGACTTACCTATGAGAATACAGAAAATATTTGGAGATCTGTACTAAGTGCTATAGGAAGATGAGGAAGGGAGTGTGGAGATGGTGACAATAAGGAAAGAAAAGAAGAAGAAAGAAGAAAGAATAAGAATGCTGCTCAAGATTAATGATATGATAATAGATAATGGAGAGAATGCATAAATATTTATTTTGCTTCTACTACTGTTATTTGAGGTCAGAAGACCTGGATTCAGTTCAAATCTAAACTTAGTGTTCATGTGACTTTGGACAAGTCATTTGACTTCTGTAGGCCTCTGTTTCTTCATCTGTAAAATGAAGGGGTTAAATTTGATGACTTTTAAGTTTTCTTCCATCTACAAATCTCTAATCCTGTGAAGAACAAAATTTACTAAAAGGGAAGTTGATTACACAAAAGAAGTAAGAAAATATAATGACAGCACCTATCTTCATGAATTTAAGTCATTGGGTCAAGGTAACCTAGAGTACAAAATAAGTCATGCTAAGCAGAAATAGTCAATGATTTATTTTCCCTAGGCTACTAGAACTTTCCTCCTCAAATTATTTTATATATACTTGATACATATATTTTTATATTTACCTTTCTGCATACACATATCACCCACCAAAAGAAGAGGAGCTCTTCATGGGTAGAGGTTTCCATTTTTGTCTTTATATATCACCAATGCTCAAAACTCAATCTATGTAGGAGGTACTTAATAAAAGCTTTTTAAATTGAATTAAATGTACAAAGTTACTAGATTTGTAGAACATGAAAATATTATCTAATGTAAATACAGCTACTACTTTCTTAAAATTTTATATTTTGTATTTTCTTGGTAGAATCGAGTAAATAATTTTTGTTTTTTTAAAGAGAAAAAACAAACATTTAAGTAACCATTCCAACTATAGATTCTTATGTAGATATTAGCAAAGTATTTAAAGCAGCATCTCATATAAGACTTAGAGTTGACTGACTAGTGGAACCCAATCCTATCAGGCCATGGTAATTTTCAGGTTAAATGGTTCCATGTCAACTTGAAAGGAGGTTTTAGTTTTTTACTTTTTTAGCAGTGTTTGCTCAGGTGAAGGCTTCCTTCTCCTCCTCTCCCTGCTTCTCCTATTCCCCTCACAATCACTGCCACTGCCCTGAGGCCCACCCTGTGCATCCCCAGCTGCCTATTCCCCACAGTGAGATATTGACTACAAATAACTGAACTGAACCTGACCAACAAAATATGGATGATGTTGAAGTTGGAGAAGAAGAAACTGGTGAAGATGTAAACTGAAAAACTCATCAGCTGACTGTTGAGATGATGCAGAAAACTCAAATTCTTGAAGATCTTCAAGAAAGATTCAATGGAACATGTGAATCTTAAAAATTCTCAGACCCTACTTCAGAAGATTTGGTTAAGACCATTCCCCATTTTAAACAATGAAGGTACTTGATCAGGAATGTGAGAACTCTTAACATTGCTCCACTCATACTTAAGCATACTTTAGGGGAAGATAAAGTTGTAAACTCTTTACTGAACAATGAAAAGTACTTAACCCATACTTATAGTGAGGCCAAGCACTTAAGCTAGTCTATTTTTAGATCTAATACAAAAAGGTGCTAAGTACCTATACAGGTCAAATTAATCACTAAAGGTGATTGCACAGATAGAAATTAAGTTCTCTGAGGACCTTCATGATTTTTTAAAGTAAGCTTTTGTTTATTAACCACTTTTTAATGAGAAATGAAATCATCATGCAACTTATGAACCTATAGAGGTTAATAATTAAAATTATATTATGAGGCTGTTAGTAGCTTTAGTAGCTTTATTACATCAAAGTAGTGATGGTAAAGAGAGGGAAATGTAGGAAAGAAGTAGAGAATTGCCTAGTCTACCATCCTATGTGTCGTTCTGATGGAATGAAGTCCACCACTAACAGGGATTCTCCGTCAGGTTCCAATCTCCAGTCAGAAAAGCATGAGGGAGTGTGAGCGGAGCCTTGGTCTCACCTTTATAAGCAGTTTTATTCACCCTCTACTTCTTCCAGGTCACATCTCAGGAACCAATCATACTTCCTTAATTTTCTTGGCACTGTCCTTGGGGTCAGTGCCTGTGGAATCAGTTTCCAGTCTCCTTGGTTTCAACTTCCTTTTTCTGAGGGCCTGTTTATCTCTGTACTTCTCTATGGTAAAAGCTGATTGATTGCATCAAAACAAAGGGAGGGAAATTCCAGGTCCCTGATTGATTACATTAAAACAAAGGGAGGGAATTCAAGGTCCCTCATTGATTACATTAAAAAAAAAAAGGGAGGGGAATTCCTTTCTCACAAGAGGAATAATATTAATGGAAACTAGATAATGATGTAGAGACTTTAGAGGAAATGAAAGAGAAGCCTAGGATTGAAGGGGAGGAAACAAGATAAAGAAAAAGAAGATCATAAAGGAATTCCTTAATTCTTTTTAAAAACTACTTTAAAAAAATATTGACTTGATCAGTGATATGGTCTAATAACATGATGAACTTATTCTGAAGCATTTGAAATATATTAACGTGAAAAAAAAGGGCAACTAGGCTCCTCAGAGTATAAAGAACTAAACCTGGAAATAGGAAGTCCTGGGTTCAAGAAAGATATTTAAAGCGAAATTATCAATTGCTGACCAACCTCTGAGTTTTACATTAGAATTTCACTTTGAACCCAAAGAAAAATTCACAAATGAGGTATTCATGGAAATATATCATAGTCAGTCAGAAACAGATGATTCAGATCTCTTATGAACTAGAAATTATGAGTTGTACAGGGTGTCAAGTATATTGGGGTTCACTTTGAAAACTATTAAGAAAGAAACATAAAGGACATGGGACAGTTCAAATTGTAATGAAAATAGTTTCCAATGATTCTCTCTTCAATTCCTTTTCTCTTCCTGAAGTTATTGAAAGTGTTATATTTTATGATATATAAGCAACCTCTGCTACAGATTTCAAAACTGATCACTTTTTAAATGAGTATATTTTCCCAAGATTAGCATTATACTTCATAGGAGATGTTATTGAAGATGATAGTGATGATTATGGTGAAGAAGATGAAAGGGCTGATGACAAGGAATGGGGAGAAGCAGATGAGGAAAATAAGCCAAAAATATGATGCAACAAAAGATCCACACTTAACCTGAGTGTAAACAGCAATTATTTGCTTTGGCCTTATGGATTATTGCACTATTCCAGTGTAAACAGAACTAATAGTTATTTACAGCCTTATTTTTTGTATTTTTTTGGAAGAATCAAGTAAACAATTTTTGTCAAAATGGGGAAAAAATGAATGTTTAAGAACCAGCTCCAACTATAGATTAATTTTACCTAGCATTTTAAAGATATTCTGCCACACATGTAGAATGAAATAAATACTCTACTGTGAAGATTATACAAACTTTTCATTGAGACCAGTATTGATTTATAAAAAAGAAATCCTTCTGAAGAGCTAACCAAAGTATTTTTTCTTTCCAGTAGCTGAATGAGTTGTCTGCTTGCCTCAACTATTCCTTCATTATTGAAATGTAATTTGTAATTGAGACAATGCAATTTTGAAATCTGATTTGAAAAGAAACTAATGTACAGTTAAAAGTGTACAATAAGACCACATTTAATGTTCATAACTCTGCTTTTTTATGGATTTTTGTATTTTACTGTGACATAGTGATCTACAATTAAACATTCATCATATTAAAGTTATTGTTTACCATTGGGGTGTGAATAAAAATCTAATATTTTCAGAAGTTAGCATCTTTTTATACTTGTGTAACCCTTAACATTCAAAGTGAAAATGCCTTTCCTTTTCTTAGTGGCATTGTGGTGCAACTTCACAGAAAAAGATAACTTATACCACTTGATATAAGCCCATTTCATGTTTTCTTACTGTAGTTTTAAAATACATTATCAAGCAGACTTTTAGTTCTCAAAGGATGTCTTAATTTGATATATTTGGAAGTATACTTTGATGATGGCTATTGTTAAAGGACTTCATTTGAGAGAAGAGACTTTAAAAAGTTGTTCAGCATATACCAATATGAAAATGCAAAGAAATTCTTAAATAATAATAATACGATTGTTATTGTTAGTTAAATGTATGGTGATTAAAGCTAGGGACAGGGTTTTATACCAATTCTTAATACTTAATAGGTGAATATATAATTTGTTTATACCTCAATATGCTAATATATTTAAATAGATTTAATCACCTCTCATAAGTATGTTGAGGCTTACTATTTTGTAAAAATTACTCTTGGCCATTAAAAAGTCAGAAATTTTCACCTTAAAAAACTTCTCAAAGTACTATGTTATTTAAAAAAAATTAATACTAAAACCTTGGGTTAAGTATTTACCAAGTTTGCAGATAACACAAATGTAGGAGGAGAAAGATAACAATTATATTCCAAGAAGATTTTGACAGACTAGAACCTTTTTGTTTGGTTGTTTCATGGACCTTTTGGCTATCTGGTGAAACCTATGTACCTCTTCTCAGAAAGAGAAAAGTTTTTAAATACATAAAGTAAAATATATGCTTTTAAAAAGAAAACTAAATATATTGACATTGTTATTAAAATATTCATCAAGCCATATGATCTAGGGACTTCACTACAATGCAAGATTATTATGAATCAATAGTATAATTATATCAGCAAAATAAATAAATACTAACAGATTGTATTAAGAGTAATATCTTAGGCTAGAAAGATGACTTGCCCCTGTTTAGGCTATATAGGGAGTATGATGTTCAGTTTTGGATACTACATTTTAGGAAGGACATTCCAAAGGACAACCAAGATGATGTGAAGCTTTGGTATCATACCATATAACAATCCATTGAAAGAACTGGGAATGTTTAAGCTCTAGAAGAGAAAATTGGAATACCTCTGGCACTGGAGAGAAAAGGAAATGGAACCTAGGAGCTGAGTTATGAGACCTTAGAGATATTCCAGCTGAGAGGTTATGAATGTGGTGGCCTGATTACCTTCAAATATTTGAAGGCCTCTCATCTGGAACTCACTTTCATTTCCCTTAAATCTACCTATTCAGAATGTGATAATTCTCTTTGAGGGTACTACCATCCTCCCTGCTGCCTAGGTTTCCACCCTCAAGCATTTTTTATTCTATAGCATTCCATAATCATTTAATTGCCATGCCTTGCTGATTCTATTGATGCAACTTCTCTCATATCCATATACATCTCTCTACTTAGAAAACCACCACCAAAGTCTATGCCTCATCTCCCTTATAATAGATAATATTGGAGAGGTTATATTTGATGGATACTAGATAACTAATGGATCAGGTAGTTATCTTCTTTTGCCTACCCTCCTCCTTCTATATCTCCCTTTCTCCCTCTTTCTCCCTTGTCTCTCCCAATCTCCCTCTTCAGCCTGTTCAGCTTTCCTCCCCCTTTCTTCTTTAGTCTCCTTCTAAGTCACTCAGGGTGAGCTATGATGTTTCAGAGGAAATACTCTTTTCTCTTCTTTATCTCAAGTTATGGTTTATTGGGGAAAATGGGGAAAGATGAAGGATGGAGGTAAGAGGGTTGAAGGTTTCCCTATTATTTACAGTGAGTCTTAGGTTGGAGGATATTGAGAGAAATGGCAATTCAGTCACTACCATGAAACAGAGCAAGTCAGAGAGAGACTATTGTCCTTCTTCTGCCTTCAAATCAGCCAGGCCACCTCCAACTTGATTATCCCAAGTCCCAGAGATAAACTCAGATTCTTCCTTCAAAGTCATCAACATCAGCCAAGAAGCCCAGAAATCCAGTCAGCAGTTGACTCCTTACCTTCAACTGTTTCCTGATCACATTCCAAAAGGAATTTTCCTTTGATTGACAGCTGATCAATCTCCAGCATCTTGTCTTGCTGCATGTCTTGTAATTTCTCTCTTCTCCACACCCTTCAGCAAAGTGCCACAATAGATAGTGTTAAGAAGTTGAGTCTGGACGATCTGCTTTCTAACTTCTGTCATCCTTAACATCCTTAACTATAAAATAGGGATAATAATAGCACTTATCTCATAGATTGTTGTGAGGCTCAAATGAGATATTTGTGAAGCACTTAGTACCGTGCCTACTACTGGTAAAACAATAATAATGCTACCAAAGTTAATTTATAATTTTAATGCTACACTAATCAAATTATTAAAGTGATACTTTACATAATTTGACAAAAAAATAACAATTCATTTGGAAAATTGAAAAATCTAAACTATAAGGAAAATAGAAGTAAAAGAAGTAATAACACTTCCAGACCCAAAACTATATAATGAGATAAACTATCAATATACATTACATAAATTATCAATATAAATATTATAAATAAACTAAATTAAATATATATAATGTTTGGTTTTTTTTTAAATTGAGGAGCAAATCACTGGAATTTGTTAATCAATGGAGAATCCCAAACAGAATTCATTGACTCAGTTTTAGATGAAGTAGAAAAAAATTACTTAGGAACTAATTCCTTATTTGATAATTTTTTGGCTTACCATTTATTTTCATGTCAAAAATTCTTGAGAGAAATAAAGGAAAGAATTTTATGTTGCAATCTGCATTGAGTCCATCTGTTTCTTTTATGGTGGTGTATATACATTTTTGTCATGAGTCCCTTGGCGCTGTCCTGGAGCCATGCCTTGATGATAATAGTTAATTCATTCATAGTTGGTCATTATACATCACTATTGTTATTATGTAAAATGATTCTTTGATAGTTTTTTAAACTGTTGAGAAAACTGGAAAATAATCTAGCAGAAATTGAGTTTAGACCAATACTTTATACCATATTCCACAATAAATTCAAAGTGTATTGTCTTAATATGAAAGACCTGCTGGTCCTCTCTGAATACAGTACAATAAATATTTATCAAGTTCCTACTATGTGCCAGGCACTGTCTAAAGCTATAGGGACGTCAAAAGAGGCAAAAGACCATCCCTCTCCTAAAATCTAGAGAATAGAGAGTATGAAGGAAGAGAGAGTGATAACAGTCTAAGGCTATAAAGAAGTCAATGAGAATGAAGATTGAGAAAAAGTCATTGAATTTGGAAAGAAATCATTAGTAACTTTAGTGAGAGCAGTTTCAGTGGAATGGGAAAGTTGGAAGCCAGATACAAAAGATACTATGGAAACAGAAAAAAAGTTAGCAATCAGTTGAATATATGGTGTAAGTAAAGATGTTTTAAAGCTTAAAACACTTTGCAAACCTTTAAGTATTATTTGTTATTATTGTTATTAGCCTACAGTCACCAGGCATTCAGTCTGGTGATGACTTCCTTTACTAAGCCTTCTACTGCCCTTCTGCTGAGCTCTTACACTATTTATAGAGCAATAAAGGTAAGTGTTTAATGATCAAGTTTTCAAAAAAAAAGAAGCAATATATACCCACATTTATAAACTTAATCTATTTTGTAAAAAAAATTTTAAAGTACAGATAATTAACAAAAATCAAGGCCTTATTTGTTTTTCAATTGTTTTAGTCATGTCTGCTCTTTATGACCCCATTTGGGGTTTTCTTGGCACACTTCAAGCTTTTCAAAAGTAGAAATACCTGTTTCAAGGCACCTTTGTGGCTTTCAAGTATTGAGAAGAACTAGGAGAATAATTTATATAATAACTACATCATAAAGAAATACAACTTTGAAAAATCTTAGAACCCCATCAATGCTATGATTTCGGGGGACTAATAATGAAGGATGCAACCCACCTACTGACAGAGAAGTGATGGATTTAAAAGGAAGAATAAAACATATTTTTGGAAATGACATATGTGGGAATTTGCTTTATTTGACTATGCATATTTTCTACATGCTTCCCTCCTCCCTTTTGTTCATTATTGGGGAGGTGGAAGTGGGAGGAACAGAAAATAAAATTGAAAATAAATACTCAAATTAAAAAAAAATGTTGGATAAGTTTCTTATCTTTTTTTGTGATGTATTTTAAGATCCCGTTGCAATATTCCTCCATTTTGGAGCTTATATAATTGAGGAACAATTCTGCTTTTTAGGATATCCATTTATCCAAGTTCATTTCCTTATTAGCATCAACTTTCAGACCTAAGAAAAGTAAAAAAAATCACCCAAAGACTTTTTTGGTGTAAATGTTTGATGCACGTCAGATGATGAAACTTTGACCTTCCAAAGCCTTTTTTTTTAAAAACTTATTAATACCATTAATAGTTTGGCAATATGCTTTGAAAAATGAGTTTCATTAGTAAAAATTCCCTTTTTTCTATTCTTCAGTTTTCTGGTCTTTTTATTATCTTGACCATGATAAGCATTTTTTTTTAAACCCTTACCTTCCGTCTTGGAGTCAATACTGTGTATTGGCTCCAAGGCAGAAGAGTGGCAAGGGCTAGGCAATAGGGGTCAAGTGACTTGCCCAGGATCACACAACTGGGAAGTGTCTGAGGCCAGATTTGAACCTAGGATCTCCCATCAAAGCATTTTTTAAAAATAGAAATAAAGTTACCCTCAAATTGAGATGAGGATGTATATACTTACCTCTTTCCTTCTAGTTCACAAAGCTATTTATTCTAACTCCATGCCTCCTTTATTCTGCACCTTTACCCATCATACATAAAGGGATCAGAGCCATTTACTCAGGCCAAGAGTTCTCTCTACATAGAAATGCTTTCAAACGTAGCTCTAGCCTACTTGGGAATTTTCTTTTACTCTGACCACTCTTCTCTCTGGAAACTGAATGGCCAAATGCCACCTGAATGAAGACAGAGAATGAACTCAGCCCTAAGTCCCCAACAGAATTCTTATGGTCAGGGCATAGAATTTAGAATCAGCATAAGTTTGAGTTCTTGCTCTAGCACAATCAGTGACAACTGAATCCTCTCTTGAGATTGTCACCTAATCTGTAATATGAGAAATCTGTTTGCCAGTGTTTTGATGATTAACACTCATACACAAAAATATATGAAACATATATGAAAAATATATGAAATATATGAAAATATATGAAGGCACTTGACTAATATTTATTTAAACTTCTTATGTGAGCAGAAGTATTGTAAAATTTAAGTTCCTGCTTAACGTTTTCCCAGATGTTTGAAGATGTCTTCCACGATCTTGAGCCTGATGGTACAATGAGTGTGAAAGATTTTTTCTATGGTTTGTTTAAAAATGGAACATTCCTTACCACGTCAGCTTCAACTCCTTATAGACAGCTGAAAAGGCATCTCTCAATGCAGGTAAGGATCATATAAAAAACTTTTAATGTAAGATGGAGTTAGGAAATTGTTTGTCTATATCCCAATGATTAATAGGATCAGGCGCCAAAAATAAAAATCTAATTTAAATATAGGGAATAATAAAATTTGCATAAAACTGTTGACTTGTAGCATAATACTTTTCCTGCAAATTGGGACAAGTTGTGCCACTAGTTGTTGAATTCAGATAATTTGATAGAGTTGAGAGATATTTCAAATTCTCTCTTTCTGACTTTTCCTTGACTCCCTGACTCTGACTCTACCCCCTGCTCTCCCTCCCACCCTGTTTTGTTGAGTTTCCATAAAGGTACCTATAGTAAATGATCAAATTCCCAAAGGGCCTCATAATTCTCACTTTCAGAAACTACTCTGGGTTCTTTTGGTAGACCAAAAATTACACTCGTATGTGTAACATCCTTACTTTATACTGTGAAGCCATTTTTATAGAATGGCACAAATCTTGAGTGGGGTAAAAAGAGAGGAAAGATGAAAATTTATCAGATATATCTGTGTTTTCAATAATCTTATTGTTTAGCCTATTTCATCTCTAAATTAGAAAGTCTTGTTTAAAATAGGACAGGCTTCTTTAATCACTTTTTTAAAAAGTTTTTTATTTGGTAGATTATTTTTAATAAACTTCACAGTCTTAATATTTCATATAGAAGATCAAAAGGGCAGAACTTCTTTCTCAGCTGAAGTGTTTACTTGTTGTGGTCACATAAACAGGACAAATAATTTAATTCTTTTTAGTCAGCCTCTGCCTATTATAGTGATGAAATATATAGGACCAAGATAAGCCTACAGCATTTCTCTCTCCTAGTCCTTTGATGAAAGTGGGAGACGCAGCATGACTTCTTCAGCAATTACAAGTTCAATTTCCTTCCGATTATTTTCCTGTCTTGATGATGGAATGGGATATGGTTCTCTGGAGCAAATACTTGATACATGGAATGAAGAGGGGATTGAGAATGGCCAGGAGATCTTAAAGGTAACAATAAAATAAGAACAAAAAATAGCATTACCTAAGGAACATCATAAATAATAATTTTAAAAATAATTCTACTTTTTTATTTAATAACTCTAATTGATAATTATTCATTTAACTCCCTCTATGTGCAAAGAAAGCATTGTACTAGACATTGAGAATACAAAGGTGAGAAACAGTCATTGACTTCAATCAGTTGATAGTTTCATGTAGAAGGAAAAAAAAGGTCCAAATAAGCATGTAATAGAGCCTAGAACTGCTAGGCAAAGAGACGTGTGACAAAAATGAAGAAAGATATCTCTTTCAGCTAGGCTGGGGAAAAAGAGAAGTTTTCATGGAATCAGTATCACTCGAAGTAGACTTGAAAGAAGAGAAGGTTTTCAGTGCAAGAGTATATGTGGTATCTGGTATTGGGTACAACTTGTGAAAATGCATAGAAACAGGAAAGATTTAGGGGGCAAATTAGGGATGATTAATACTTAGTCAAGTTTGACATGAACATAGAACATGTTTAGAGGAAAGGCTAAAGAAAAGGACTAAACATTTGATTTCATCAGTATTAGGAAACTCAGTTAAGGAAATTCTGTGGTCAATTCAGATAACTCTTATATACTTGGGTGCCTATAGCAATGAGTGCTTGTACATGGTGAAGTGACATGTACATGGTCATCCATCCAGTCAGTATCAAAAGTAAGACTTAAAACAAAATCTTTTTTTGACGTTTTTCTTTTCTAATTAAATTTTTTTCTGAATTACATGTAGATACAATTCTTAATATTCATTTTCTAACATTTTATGGCCCAAACTTCCCTTGCTCCTTCCTTTCTTCTCCTCTCCCTTTTGATCCCTCCCCAAGATAGCAGGAAATATGATTTTTATATGATTATTATATTTGTGCTATCATGTAATAAATATTTCCATGTACATCATGTTGTGAAAGAAGAAATATATCACTTATACAAGAAAAAAAATTAATGAAGGAAATAACGTGGAAAATGGTGTGCCTTTTTATAAATTTTCTCCCAACTACTGCTTTGGCTGTGTCCCGTAAATTTTGATATGTTGTCTCCTCATTGTCATTCTCATTAATGAAGTTATTGTTTCTATGATTTTTTCTTTGATCCACTCCTCTTATAACATTAGATTATTTGGTTTCCAATTAATTTTTATTTGTCTTTCCATGGACCCTTATTGATTATAATTTTTGTTGTATTATGATCTGAAAAGGATGCATTTATTTATTTCTCCTTTTCTACATTTAGTTGTGAAGCCATGTACTATTTTCTAGTCCCATTCAGTTTTCTTGAGATCTATTAGTTCTAACTTTTCTAAAATTCATTCACTTCCTTTACTTCTTTCTTATTTATTTTTTCATTTGGATTATATAAATATGAAAGGGTGGAAGTTGAGCTCCCTCACTAGTATTGTTTTACTGCCTATTTCCTCATGAAGCTCATTTAATATCTCTTTTAAAAATTTGGGGGCTATGCCATTTGGTGCATATATGCTTGGTATTGATATTACTTCATTGTAATACCTTTTTTCCATATATAATTTCCTTCCTCATCTCTTTTAATTAGATTTATTTTTGTTTTAACTTTGTCTGAAATCATGATTGCTACTCTTTCTTTTTTTTACTTCACATGATACACAATAATTTCTGCTCCAACACCTTAACTTTATGCTGAATGTGTCTCCCTACCTATGATATGCTTCTTGTAAACAACATATAGTAGGATTCTGGTTTTTCATCCACTCTATCTGTTTCCATTTTATGAGTAATTTCATCCTATTCACATTCACAGTCAAAATTACCAACTGTGTATTTCCTTCCATCTTATTTTCCCCTTTTGATTCTACACTTTCTCCTTTCATTCTGTTCTTCCTCACAGGTGTTTTGCTTTTCATTACTAGCCCTAATTTTCCCCTCCCTTCTATTACTCTACCCTTTGTCTTATTCCTCCCATACTTCTCCATAGGGTAAGATATTATTCTATATATTAATGACTATGGTTATTATTCCCTTTCTGAGCCAATTATGAGAGTAAGGTTTAAGGATTGCCTGTCACCACCTTTATCCTGCTCTTCACTGTAATAGTTTTTTAATGCCTCTTTAGATGAGATAATTTACCACATTCTACCTTTCTCTTTGCTTTATTCTTAGTGCAATCATCTTTTTTCATCCCTTAATTTTTTTTGCATATATCATTCTAATCAGCTTGCTCCCATTTCTGTCCATGTATACCCATTTTAATGCTTTAATACTGATGAAACTATTTTTTTTAGGAATTACAAATATCATCTTTCCACATAGGAATATATATATTTTTTGAACTTATTGAATCCCTTCAATTTTCTCTTTCTTATTTAACTTTTTAGGCTTCTCTTGGATCTTGTGTTTGAACATCAGATTTTCTGTTTACGTCTGTTCTTTTCATAAGGAATGCTTGGAAATCTTCTATTTTATTAAATGATCATTTTTCTGCCATGAAAGAATATACTCAGTTTTGGTGGATAGATTTAATTCTGAGTTGTAAAACTAAATCTTTTACCTTGTGTCATATATTTCAAGTTTTCCAGTCCTTTAATATGGAAGCTGCTAAGCCCTTTGTAATCCCTGTTATAATTCCATGGTATTTGAGTTGTTTCTTTTTTGGCTGTTTGCAGTATTTTCTTCTTGATTTCATGGCTCATTAATTTAGCTATAATATTCCTGGGAGTTATCATTTGGGGATTTATTTGAGGACTTGAATCTGTGGATTTTTTCAATTTCTATTTTACTCTTTTGCTCAAAAATATCAGGGCAGTTTTCCATGATAATTCCTTATATTATAATGTCCAGGCTTTTTAAAATCATGCTTTTAAGTAGTCCAATAATTCTTAAATTGTCCCTCCTATTATTTATCCTACTATTTCCCATGTCAGTATTTTTTTAATGACTTATTTCACAATTTCTTCTGGGTTTTTTTATTCTCTTGACTTGGTTTTTATTGTTTCTTGATGTTTCATGAAGTCATTAGTTTTTAGTTGCCCAGTTCTAGTTTTTATGGGATGATTTTCTTCTGTGAACTTTTAACCTCCTTTTCCATTTGCTGTTACTTTCTTCTTGCACGATTTTCAGTTCTTTGCCATTTTTTTCCTCTGCTTCTCTTAATTAATTTGTGAAAACATTATTGAGCTCTTCCTGAACCTGATACCAATTCATATTTTTCTTTGAAGTTTTGTGTGTTTTGCTTTGTTTTAATTATTCCCTTCTATGTCTGTATCTTGTTCCTCTTTGTTTCCATAAATATTTTCTATGATTAGGTATTTTCTTGATGTTTGTTCAATTTCCCACCCTTTTTCTTTACTTTCACTTTTATCTTAAAGTTCTTTGTTCTCAGGGGAAAGAGGGCACTCTCTTAAAGTTAAACTTCAATTCTTCCTTGATGCTCTATTTCTGGGTTTCTGCTAGTTTAAGTTCTTCTAAGGTGGTATGATGACACCTGTGGGTTGGGAACTCTGAAAGCCATCACCCACTCCCGATTCAATTACTCTCTGAGACAGTTGATGGCTTGCAGAGCTCAGAGCACTGTGAGCTACACTACACTGGGGCTCTAATGTCAGGCTTGAGTTGGGGTTTTGGTCTCCCTCTGTGTTTGATCAGGTCAGGCCCACTACACTGTGGACTGCCTTGACCCTGGGCCTTGTAACTTGAGCTTTTGTAAAGGCTAGCTCAGTCTGGGCTTACACGGGTCAGTGGGAGTGCCAGGGAATGTCTTATGCTGGTACTTTCTGCCTCCCTTTGGCCCAGGCATGCCTCACAGATTGCCTCCCACTGGGGTTCAAGTCCTCACTACAAGCTTAGACAAGGGCTCCAGGTCTTATTCTGGGCTTATACAGATCAGGTGTGCTGAACATACTGCCTCATGCTGGGATTCCAGACCATACTTCAGGCTTGGATTAGGGCTTGGAACTTTATGAAGAGATAAATATAATGAATACAGAAATGTATCCAAATATCTACATGAACTTATGATGAGTGAAATAAAACCAAGAAAGCAATATATATATAATGATCAGAGCAATATAAATGGAAATGACAATTACATAACAAAATTAGAAGTGAATGTTGCAAAATTACAAAGCTTGTTGCAAAGAAGAAATATGAAAAGGCACTCATCCATTCCACTCTAAGAGAAAAGATATTGTCAGGCATGGTACATTGCCAATAATTTTAGACTTTTGATATGTTGATCATTTATGCTAATATTTTCTCTTGTTTTATCTTGAAAAATATCATTTGCTTTATGAGGTAGTTTTCAGGGAGGTGGAGAAATATTGAGGGAAATTACTGTGATAATAAAACTTATCTTTGTGAACAAAAATAAAACAAACATATTCACAAAAAAAACACAAATAAATTTGCTAAGGTTTCTTCATATTAGAGGTTCTCTTTAATATTCTAGCTATGAAAGAAGTATAGTCACCCAATATGCAGAGCAAAAATTTGGCTCTTAAAGTTTGTATAACTTTTCTTTAACTCTCTAGGGAAAGGATCATTAGTTGCCCTCAAATGATGATGTTTTATTGATCTCTAGGCCTTAGATTTCAGCCTTGATGGAAGCATCAACTTAATGGAATTGACGCTGGCACTAGAAAATGAACTTTTAATCACCAAAAATGACATGCATCAGGCAGCCCTGGCCAGCTTCAAGACTGAGATTAGGCACTTATTGTAAGTTGATCAAAATTTTGTCATGTTACATTGTTCTCTAGCTCTTATCTAGTAATTTGTTCAGATGACTACTATATGACATCTTCTAATCTGCGTGCCAAAATGGCATGTTTTGTTTGGGTATCACTGATGTACTAACATGCCTTGAAGTATATGCAGATGGCATCTTCTAGGTAATGTATGTATAATTCTGACATTTTTAATGATGGAATTTTGTTAATGAAACAAATCAAAATATGAGATGACTGAGATAAGGACTTAAGGTTTAGGGAATTGTAAGTACTATTTGATTGGAGTATGTGCCTAGAAATGATTTAATTTTAATTCAGTTTGTATCCTGTTCCAGGGAGCAAATTGACCAAGTAGCCAGAGAAAAAGAGAAGTTGCAGTCAGATCTTGAAAAAGCTGAGAAATTAAAGTCTCTGATGGCCTCTGAAGTGGATGACCACCATGCTGCTATAGAACACCAATATGAATACAACCTTAGGTAAGACCTTTAGTAGCCTGGCAGCTAAGTCATCTATTACTTCGTCAAAAGACATTGCTTGCATCACCAAAACAAACCTTAGAGAACTGATGCCTAATTATCTAACTCATTAAAAGTAAAAGATATTCTGTGGAGAAGGGAAGGATTTAAGACCAAGTAAGACACAGAGAACATTATAAGATATAAAATGAATAATTTTGATTATATTCAAGCAAAAAGGTTTTGTAAAAGCAAAACCAATGCAACCAAAATTAGAAGGGAAGCAATGAACTGGGGGAAAATATTTTATAAAAAATTCTCTGACAAAGGTCTAATTTCTCAAATATACAAAGAACTAGGTAAAATTTATGAGAAATCAAATCACTCCCCAATTGACAAATGGTCAAGGGATAAGAATAAGCAGATTTCTTTCTATTTTTTTAAAATTTTATTTATTTTTCTTTTTTAATTTTTTCAATGGTTACATGATTCTTGTTGGCTCTCTCCCCCTTTGCTCCCCCCTCCCAGAATTGACAAGCAATTTCACTGGGCTATACTTAGATTATCACTCAAATCTAATTCTATATTATTTGTTTTTGTAATAGAATTATCTTTTAAAACCAAAACCCTAAATCATATACCCATACAAAAAATAAATGATCTGTTTTCTTCTGGATTTCTACTCTCACATTCTTTCTCAAGACATGGGTAGTATTCTTTCTCATAAGCCCTTCAGGGTTGTCCTGGATCATTGTATTTCTTTTAGTGGCAGAGTTAATCACATTTGACTATCCTGCACCCTTTCAGTTACTGTATATAATGTTCTCCTGGTTCTGCTTTTTTCTCTCCATATCAGTTCATATAGGTATTAATGGTTCTTATAGAAGTCAATCAATTCATCATTCTGTATAGCACAGTAGTATTCCATCACCATTATATATCACAATTTGTTCTTCAAAGACCTTCATTCCATGAACTGTTGAGATACTGGACTCTAATTGGTGAGCAGTGCTCTCTCCCCTATTCTACCTCTCCCCTGGCTAAAAGAAAACCTTATACTTCAGTAATTAGATTTATTTAGAAAGAGATTTAGGGTGACCTACAACCCCCCCTAACCTTTACCCTTTGCCCCAATCAACAATTAAATAAAATAAGCAGTCAGCAAATTTAATCTCATTTATTTAGAAAAAAATTTTTTTAAACCCTTATCTTCTGTCTTGGAATCAATACTGCATATTGGTTCCAAGGCAGAAGTGTGGTAAGGGCTAGGCAATGGAGGTTAAGTGACTTGCCAAGGGTCACACAGCTGGGAAGTGACTGAGGTCAGATTTGAACCTAGGACCTCCCATCTCTAGACCTCGCTCTCAATCCACTGATCTACCCAGCTTCCCCCTCAATCTCGTTTATTTACATCTAGAGAGTAAGCCCATTGGCAGACTCCATCTTGTTGTCAGTTTTCAAGAAGACACAGGGGGAGCCTTGTGAGAGCCCCAAAGCAGTGCATATCCAGATAGAGATCCCTTATACCTCTCCTTATAGAGAAGACTTCCCCACCACCCCTCAGGGCTGATATGGCCACCAAGGGGCAAACCTTCACCAAGGGAAGATCTCTATTTTGTCTCCCTTAAGTAATCTGGGAGCTCTGGGAGGGGGTAGTGAGGAAGCCATTTCATCAACCCTTTCCTCACTGCCTTCAACCCATATTTCTCTATTTAAGGAGTATGAGCCCCCCCCCCCGCCCAAAATTACAACAGCTATAAATATTTTCATATAAACAGATCCTATTCCATTGATCCTTCCTTCTGTCTCTTAGCCAGTACCATATTGTTTGATGATCACTGCTTTATATACAATTTAAGATCTGTTACTGCCAGGCCCCAATCCTTCACATTTTTTTCATTATTTTCCTTGATATTCTTGATCTTTTGTTCTTCCAAATGAACTTTGTTATTCTTTTTTGTAATTCAATAAAAAAAGTTTCTTGGTAGTTTGATAGGTATGACACTGAATAAGTAAATTAATTTAGCGTTAGGGTAATATCATATTCAATGCCTTTCAGTCCTTCAGTGTGGATGCAGTCAGGTCCTTTGTTATCCTAACTGTGGCTTCATGATAACAGAATTGTTTCTTGTTAGCAGCTTATAGTATCTTTTCCTTGGGCTGTAAGTTCTTGAACTTGGCTATAAAATTCCTGGGAATTGTCAATTGGGGATTTAATGCAGGAGGTGATCTGTGGATTCTTTCAATCTCTTGTCAGGTTAGTTTTCTTGGATAATTTCCTGTAGAATGATGTCCAGACTTTTTCTTTTGTCATGATTTTCTGGTAGTCCAATAATTCTTAAATTGTCTCTCCTCGATCCGTTTTCTAGGTCTCTTGTTTTATGAATGAGGTATTTCATATTTTACTCAATTTTTTTCATTCTTTTGATTTTTTGTTTTATAGACTCTAGCTGCCTTGTGAAGTCATTTGCTTCTACTTGTTGGATTCTAATTTTTAAAGACTGAATTTCATCCCTGGTTTTTTTTTTATCATCTTTTGTCCTTTTGGTCTGTTTATTCTTTGTAGGTTACCTTTCGATTTCTTTGCCTCATTTTTAAGCAGATTATTTCTGGTTTTTATGACACTATTTTCTTGTTTTAGTTCATGTGCTTCTGTTTCCAGATGACCTATTTTGCTTTTAAAGTTCTTTTCCCCTATTTTCTTCATCCTCTCTTAATTGTTTTTTGAATTGTGTTTTGAGTTCTTCCAAAGTCTAAGCCCTATTCTCTGGAATTCCTGAGTAGAAATCCAGAAGACAACATATGATTTATTACTTGTTTATATGGGTATATGATTTAGGGTTTTGGTTTTAAAAGATTATTTTATTAGAAAAATGAATAACATGAAAATAGGTTTTAAGTAATTATGTATATAATCCAGTGGAATTGTTTGTCATCTGGTGGGTTGGGGTGAAGGGGAAAGGGAGGGAAACAGCATGAATCATGTAACCATAGAAAAAATTTTAAATAAATTTTTTAAAGTAAGATATATTAGATGCCATTATACTGTTTTATGTGTAGCTGCAGATTAGATGATTTTTTTTCAAGATGCCTTTTTTCCCTTTGATTTTATTTTTCACATTTATATGACTTTTGGCCATATAGAAAATTAGAGGATGTATACAAGGAAAGGATAGCATCCTTCAAGAGTGACATCCAAAAAGAGAAAGAGCAGATCCTGCAGCAAATAGGGAAGCAGCATTTGGAATTGGAACAGGAAATTGAAAAGGTGAAAACTGAAGAGAACTGCATTCGTGACCGTCTTGCCCTCTCTTTAAAGGTAACACACCAAATTAAAAGGCCAACATTTATGTAGTGCTTTAAGGTCAACTGTGTTTTATACCTATTATCTCATTTGATCCTTACAATCATCTTGTGAGATAGGTATTATTATTACCTTAATTTCACAGATTAGAACACTGAGGATGGAAAAGGTCAAATAAATTGCCTAGCTAGGTTCAGTCTTACAGCCTGAGCCAGGATTCAGATTCTGACCTTCTGTCTCCTATATTTTATTCACTATATCACTTAATAGCCTAGCTTAATATCCATAGCATAAATTCTTTCAAACCTGTTCCCCTCACCCTATTTTTAGGTACCTACTTTCTGGAAACTTAAAAAAATACACCCTTTTCCTTTCCTTTTATATGACTTCCATTTCTCAGTGTTCCATCTCTGTTATAGAGAGAAATCCTTTAATTCAAAGAATAAAAAGGGAACAGGGACAGAATCTTGTAGCCAAATTAAGCAATATACCAAAAATCTGATGTTCCTTTACAGAGAAGGAAGAAAACAATTGAATCTGGAAGAGAATAGTTTTGGATTAATATCAGTCTTGATTGCTTATAATTATTGTATGAGATCTAGTCATCTCAAGACCTATAAACTGGTTAGACTTAGTTCTACCTATACTTGGCATTCTGCTTTTGTCTTTGACTCTCTCTCATCAATTATCTGAGGAAACATCTAGCAAGGTTAGTGACCTATCATTTGGAGTGCATAATTAGGTACATTTTAAATACTGGGTTCTGGTAGAACCTCTGAAAAATATTGATTGTGAGTTTTTGCACAAATCCCTTAATATCAGCCTAGGCAACCTACTAAGGTGATAACATTGTAGAGAATGTGCCTGCCTATATCAGAGGGAAGTTCCTTCATGCAGAGCTCTTTATGTCAGTGAAATCAAATGTCTTCTGACTATCTTTACCAATAAATTTCATAGCTTATTTTTTATAAAGTGCTTGAAATGCATTGGTTTATCTTTTCATATTCCAATATAGGGCTCTGAACCAGTGATCTTAAAATGTGTTAGTACTAGAGGGACTTTATTTGTGATATGTACTTTGAAAATAATAGAATTTCTATACCTTAAACTGCAAGATTAGCATCAATATTACAAAAATGTAGATATAACTCTAGTTCTCTAATCCTTCACTCATGTTTTCAGCTGTAACAAAATGAACTAATTTAGCAAGGGTTTTTTGTTTTGTTTTGTTTTTTTGCTTTGAGTGAATGAATATATTTGGGGATTTATAGGCCATATATTTTTTTCAAACATTCAAATAAATCAACTTAAAGTTCTGTTATATAGAGTCTTCCTTGTCCATTGTTTCCTGGACACCATTTACTACTTCTATTAATTTCAGCTACTACTAGTATTATTGTTATTGATTATAATAAACACATTGATATAATATTTACATTTTATAGAGTACATTCTTCATAGCAACTCTGTGAGGTAAGTAGTGCAAATATTATTATCCTCATTTGCAGATGAGGAAATTGAGCCTTTGTCAGGTGAAGTGACTTTTCCCTGGTCACCATATTTATGTAAGTATATGAGGCAGGATTAGAATACAGGTTTCCTATTTCCCAACATTTTTTTTCCTTCTATAGCATTATTGTCTCTGGTTTTCATTAGGCTTGCTCTAATTTATTTTATACTTGATTTATAGATTATATTTATTTTCATGGTTGCTCTTAGCAGAGGTTCTTAACCTAAACTCTATAAATTTTTATGAAAACATTTTGATAACTGTATGAATATGAATATTGAATATATGTCTATGAATAGAATTGGTTTCATTTTAAAGTCTATGTATTTTGTTTTCTTCATCTAAAAGCATCATTCTGAGAAAGAGTTCATAAACTTCACTAGACTTCTAAAAGGATTTATTACACAAAAAATTAGAAATCCTGATCTAGATTATACTTAACATTCATTATTAGTAATCAGTTATCTTCTTTGGAGTAGCCAGATATACAGAGTAGACATAATAAATCCCAAGAATACTGTTTTTGGATTACCCAGGAATGCTGTGTACACATTTATCTTCCCCTGCTCACTACTGTTATTTTTTAAAAGGGAAAAAAAATGTGACTATGTTTTTATCAGATGTTTGAAACCCATTGTCAATGGTTCATATACCTTTAATTCCTTCCCAAATGGAGGAAATTCCATTAATAAGTAGTGGTTTTTACCTTATAGGATACTGTACAAAAGTTAGAGAATCTTTTATGTATGCTTTTTAAAATTTTATCTAGGAAAACAGTCGTTTAGAAAGCGAACTACTGGAAAATGCTGAAAAGCTTGCAGAGTATGAGAGTCTGGTAACCAAGCTGCAGAAGAATTTGGTCAATGTACTATCAGAAAAGGTCAGATTCTTATGTAAGATTATGTTTTATTGTTTTTTATTTTTATTTTATTTTATCAGTTACATATAAAATAATTATTAAGATTTATTTTTTAAATTGAATTCCAAGTTCTCCCCCTTCTTATATCCCTCCTAGAGAAGTCAAGTAATTTGATATAGACCAGGCATGTGCAGTCATGCAAAAGGTATTTCCAAATTAACCATATTGTAAAAGTAATCAAGGTGCAGCTGGGTATCTCAGTGAATTGAGAGCAAAGCCTAGAGACAGGAGGTCCTAGGTTCAAATCTGGCCTCAGACACTTCCTAGCTATGTGACCCTGGGCAAGTCAGTTAACTCCCATTGCCTAGCTCTTGACTCTTTTGACTCTAATGCCTTAGAACTAATTCTAAGACAGAAGGTAAGGGTTTTTTTTTTTTTAAGTAATTGAATTTTTCAAAAAACTTTAAAAAAACTTTAAAAAATTTTAAAGCATGCTTTGATCTGTATTCAGACTCCCTCCATTCTTTCTCCAGAAGTTTATAACATTTTTTTATCATGAATTTTGGAATTAGATCTTAGATCATTGTAATTCTGAGAATAGCTAAGCGATTCATTCACATTTGATCATTGATGTTATGGTGTACAGTGTTCTTTTGTCTTGCTCACTTCAGTGTTTTCCCAGATCTTTCTGAAGCCATCTTATTCATCATGTAATTGCTGTAAAAAATGTTTTCACTATTTCCTGCTTTTCTTCTGCTTTGTAATTTTTTGTACAAAAAATTTAGCATAATAATATTCCATCACAATCATATGCCACAACTAGAGGTCTTTGATTCTAGTTTATAAAATTGAACTCATCTGTCTTCACTGAGCCAAGAATCCTGCTTCTCTAAGCTTTACTTGCACTTTACTTTTGATGGAATTGAACATTACCTGCTTTCAAATTTGCTTTCTGTTGATAAATCTTTGGAGTTCTTACAATTTTAGTAACTTCAGATTTCCTAATCACCTTCATCAAGCCAATCCTGATGTTTATCAGTGTTTTGGCCTGTAAAGTATTAAAATTGAGGTTTTGACTTAAGAAGAGAGTTATAAAGTTATATTGTAGTCGCTGATTTGAAAATATTATAGCTTAAGTCAAAATGACTTTTAGTAGTTTTTATTTACAAAGAGGTGGAAATAATGAAAGTGGAAAATATAGATTAAGTGACAGATTCTTGAAGCCTGGTTCAGCACTCTGGCAGGAAGCTTCCTCAGGTCTCAATCTCCAAGTGGAGTCTTCAGTCAGAAGTTCACCAGCTCAGCCTCCTTCAAAGTCAAGGCAGGAATCCCAGCCACTCACCCAGCAAGCCAACGCAGGATCCAGGGAAAGAGTCTCCTCCTAAGCCAAGACAAGATGCAGAGTCAATGACTTAATTCTTGGACAGGCTTTTTTTTTTATTTTTATAGTATTTTATTTGATCATTTCCATGCATTTTTCATTAAAGACAAAGATCATTTTCTTTTCCTCCCTCCCACCCCCCATGGCCGACGCGTTATTCCACTGGTATCATATGTGTTCTTGACTCGAACCCATTGCCATGTTGTTAGTATTTGCATCCGAGTGTTCACTCAGAGTCTTTCCTCTGTCATGTCCCCTCAGCCATTGTAGTCAGGCAGTTGCTTTTCCTCGGTGTTTCTACTCCCTCAGTTTGACCTCTGCTTATGGATAGTGTTTTTTTCTCCTTGATCCTGCAGATTGTGCAGGGGCATTACACTGCCACTAATGGAGAAGTCCATTACGTTCGATGATACCACATTGTGTTTGTCTCTGTGTACAATGTTCTCCTGGTTCTGCTCCTCTCGCTCTGCATCACTTCCTGGAGGTTGTTCCAGTCTCCATGGAATTCCTCCACTTTATTATTCCTTTTTGCACAATAATATTCCATCACCAACATATACCACAATTTGTTCAGCCATTCCCCAATTGATGGGCATCCCCTCATTTTCCAATTTTTGGCCACCACAAAGAGCGCAGCTATGAATATTTTTGTACAAGTCTTTTTTGGACTGGCTTTTTTAAAGCAGTTTTCTTGATGTTACTTCCTGTCACTCTCACATTTTGGGGGAACCAATTGCAGCCTCCCAATGTGCCTAGCACTGCAGGGAGGGGAGGGGGCTAGGGGGGCAGTGGCCTTTGGAGGTGTCATTCTAGGAAGTGACTTGTGAACTCTCATACTTAATGGTTAAGTAGGGGTGTTTTGAGTTCTTGATTGATTGAATTAAAGTTTGCTGATTGATTTCATTAAAATAGACAAAGTGTAGGAATAGAATTATAGAAATGAGTGAGTTTAAGAGAAGTTGAAGATTGTCTTTAAGGGGCTAACATGGGCACATGCTAGGAACTCTGAAGAGTGGATTCTGGAATGCAGAGGGCAGGGGAGGAAGAGTTTGGAAGTTACAACTGCCACTTCCTGTCCTGAAGTTGGAGAGGAAGAAGTCTGCTTTCTGCTGAGCTTTTTCTACCCAAACCTGTTTGTGGGAGAAGTGAAACCTTTCAATTTTCTTTGGAGGTACCTTTTCCACAGAAGAAACCCATCTAAAGAAGATCTCTCTATTCTATCAACCCTGCCTGGGAGGATGATTTTTCCAAAATCTGTTGGTGTATGGGCGAAGATGTTTACCTCAGGCCAGGTCCAGCCCATTGTGAACTTAGTAAATTTTTTTTTTAATTTTTATTTGGTCATTTCCAAACATTATTCATTGGAAACAAAGATCATTTTCTTTTCTTCCCTCCCCCCCTCCCACCACCTCTCCCACAGCCAACGTGCAATTCCACTGGGTATCACATGTGTTCTTGATTCAAACCCATTTCCATGTTGTTGGTATTTGCATTAGAGTGTTCATTTAGAGTCTCTCCTCAGTCATATCCCCTCCTCCCCTGTAGTCAAACAGTTGCTTTTCATCGGTATTTTTACTCCCACAGTTTATCTTCTGCTTGCGGATAGTGTTTTTTAGATCCCTGCAGATTGTTCAGGGACACTGCGTTGCCACTAATGGAGAAGTCCATTACCTTCGATTGTACCACAGTGTATCAGTCTCTGTGTACAATGTTCTCCTGGTTCTGCTCCTTTCGCTCTGCATCACTTCCTGGAGGTTGTTCCAGTCTCCATGGAATTCCTCCACTTTATTATTCCTTTGAGCACAATAGTATTCCATCACCAACATATACCACAATTTGTTCAGCCATTCCCCAATTGAAGGGCATCCCCTCATTTTCCAATTTTTGGCCACCACAAAGAGTGCAGCTATGAATATTTTTGTTCAAGTCTTTTTCCTTATTATCTCTTTGGGGTACAAACCCAGCAGTGTTATGGCTGGATCAAAGGGCAGACAGTCTTTTATCGCCCTTTGGGCATAGTTCCAAATTGCCCTCCAGAATGGTTGGATCAATTCACAACTCCACCAGCAATGAATTAGTGTCCCTACTTTGCCACATCCCCTCCAGCATTTATTACTTTCCATAGCTGTTATGTTAGCCAATCTGCTAGGTGTGATGTGATACCTCACAGTTGTTTTGATTTGCATCTCTCTGATTATAAGAGATGTAGAACACTTTTTCATGTGCTTATTAATAGTTTTGATTTCTTTGGCTGAGAACTGCCTGTTCATGTCCCTTGCCCATTTATCAATTGGAGAATGGCTTGGTTTTTTGTACAATTGATTTAGCTCTTTGTAAATTTGAGTAATTAAACCTTTGTCAGAGGTTTTTATGAAGATTTTTTTTTCCCAATTTGTTGCTACCCTTCTGATTATAGTTACATTGGTTTTGTTTGTACAAAAACTTTTTAGTTTGATGTAGTCAAAATTATTTATTTTACATTTTGTGACTCTTTCTAAGTCTTGCTTGGTTTTAAAACCTTTCCCTTCCCAAAGATCTGACAGGTATACTATTCTGTGTTCACCTAATTTACCTATAGTTTCCTTCTTTATGTTCAAGTCATTCACCCATTCTGAATTTATCTTGGTGTAGGGTGTGAGGTGTTGATCCAAACCTAATCTCTCCCACACTGTCTTCCAATTTTCCCAGCAGTTTTTATGAAATAATGGATTTTTGTCCCAAAAGCTGGGGTCTTTGGGTTTGTCATAAACTGTCTTGCTGAGATCATTTACGCCAAGTCTATTCCACTGATCCTCCTTTCTGTCTCTTAGCCAGTACCGAATTGTTTTGATAACCACTGCTTTATAGTATAGTTTGAGATCTGGGACTGCAAGTCCTCCTTCCTTTGCATTTTTTTTCATGATTTCCCTGGATATCCTTGATCTTTTGTTCTTCCAAATGAACTTAGTTATGGTTTTTTCTAATTCAGTAAAGAAGTTTTTTTGGTAGTTCAATGGGCATGGTCAATTTTTTTTTAAACCCTTACCTTCCGTCTTGGAGTCAATACTGTGTATTGGCTCCAAGGCAGAAGAGTGGTAAGAGCTAGGCAATGGGGGTCAAGTGACTTGCCCAGGGTCACGCAGCTGGGAAGTGACTGAGGTCAGATTTGAACCTAGGACCTCCCATCTCTAGGCTTGGCTCTCAATCCACTGAGCTACCCAGCTGTCCTCAACTTAGTCAATTTGAGTTCATGCTTAGTCAACTTGGAGAAACTATTAACCACCAGATAAACCAACAAGGGAGTATTTTCATGTAAGGTAGAATAGAGAGAGTTTGGGGATACTTAGCCAGAAGCAGGGAGTGATAGGGAGCTCCAAGATCTCTAAGAGTCCATTTCACTGATGGGCATAGAGGGAAGAGGAAAGTATTAGAATTTAGAAATTAGGGCATCCTCTTTTCTAAATCCTGCTTCCTTACCCTTTGTTAATCTATAAATCAGTTACTGTTGCACCAAGAAGTTTTGAAAGACTGGTTTGCGCTCTGACTCTAGTTTGGTAAGACTCAATCTGCCTTACTTTACTAAAGGGGACTGTGATACTTATAACCAGCTCATTAAGTATCAAACCCAGTTACCTAGGGTGGATAACAACACTATCCACCTCAGATATACCTGCATTACTTCAAAAAAGAGATAATTCTATCTTCACAGCCCCAATGAATAAATGTAGTGTTGTACCCCAAGTCTCTATATATGTGAGGAATGAGGCATTTATCTGATAAAATTGCTGCAAAAAATCTTTTCACTATTTCCTGCTTTTTCTTCTGCTTTGGAATTTTTTGTACAAAAAATTTAGAATTTAATGTAATCTAAATTATCCATTTTATAGTCCCTAATACTCTCTATTTCTTGTTCAGTCATAAATTCTTCCTTCATCCATTGATCTGGCAGGTAAAATGTTCCATTCTCTCCTAATGTGCTTATTATATTGGTTTTCTTCAAAAACAAAGAAAAATCAATACTACAACTTGTTCAGCAGCAAGAGCTGCTACAAATACTTCTGTATATGCAGGACATTTTGCTGTTTCTTTGAGATATAAATTTGACAGTTGTATTGCAGGGAAAGCATATTGGCCAAGCTTTATATCTAAATTATGTACCCGTTTTGACATTTTCTTGGTATGCAGTGTGAGATATTGGTCTGTGCCTACTTTCTGCCAAATTACTTTCCAACTTTTCTAGAAACTTTTGTCAAATGATGAGTTACTGTCTACAAAGCTTCAATCTTTGTGTTTATCCAACACTAGATTACTACAATCATTTACTTGTGTGTATTGTGTCCACCACTCTATTTCTTGGCCAGTATTAGATTGTTTTTGAGGATTACCACTTTGTAATACAGTTTGATACTAGGCCATCTTCTTTCACATTTTTTTAATTGATTCCCTTGAAATTCTTGACCTTCTGTCCTTGCAGATGGATTTTGTTACTGGTTTTTATAGATCCCTAAAGTAATTTTTGGTAGTTTGATTGATATGGCACCGAATAAACAAATTAATGTAGATATAATTGTGAGCAATTTACATTTTTTCCAGTTGTTTACATCTCATTTTATTTGTTTTTAAAGTGTTTTGTAATTGTTCTCATATAATTTCTGAGCTTGTCTTGGCCTGTAGACTCCTGAATATTTTATATTGTCTGGAGCTATTTTAAGTAGATTTTTTTTTTTTGCTTCTTGGCAATATATTAAAATGCCAATGATTTATGTGGCTTTATTTTATATCTTGCAACTTTTGCTAATTATTTTGACTAGTTTGTTAGTTAATTCTCTAGATTTGTTTTAATATATCATCATATTATCTGCAAAGACTGAGTTGTTTCTTCACTGCCTATTCTATTCTTTTTCTTCTCTTATTGCTATAAGAATTGCTATAACTAGCATTTCTAGTACTCTATTGTATAATAGTTGTGATAATGGGCATCCTTTCTTTATCCCTGCCCTTATTAGGAAGACTTCTAGTTTATTCTCATTACAGATAATGCTTGCTGATGGTTTGAGATAGATTCTACTAATCATTTTAAGACAAACTCCATTCATTCCTATGCTTTCTAATGTTTTTATTAGGAATTAGGGTTGTATTTATGTCAGAGATTTTTTTGTTTTCTATCTACTTGGAGGGGGTAAAATTAAGGTTGGACTGTGGTCTCCAAAATTAATATATTTCAAGTCAAAATGACTTTTGATCAGTTTTATTTACATAATAGAGGGAAAGAGGAGAGGAATGTGAAAGAGGGTAGAGTGAAAAGTCTGGCTTATCACCCTAAATATTTGCCCTGGCACCTGGCTCTCCTCTCACAGGGCTCCAGATGCCCCAGCTGGAGGACAGAGGTTTCACCCACACAGCCTTCCAAGAGAGGGAGGCCTATCTGGTGTTAATCTCTGGCAGTTAGGAAAGAAAGGTCAACTTTTTCCACTCACCAATCCAAAGTCCAAGGGGAGAACATTTCATAGCAGTCTTACCAAATGCTAGAGTCCCAAGATCCATGCTGAAGAAGTTGATCCTCTACCAGCCTCCACAGCCTTGAAAGAATTTGAAGACTTCCTTCACAGGAAGTTTCAGCCATTTTTAATCTTTTTGTCACTTCCTGTGTCTTCCCCTACTTTACAGGGACCAATTGCATTCTATAACTTTGCTTAGGACTGCCTAGGGGGCAGTCATTTGTTTCTGTATGTGGGTTGTGGACCTCCCCCACTTAGGTGTTAAATAGGGGTGTCTTAACTTTTGGAGGTGTAAATTCCTGTAAGTAGTTTGTGGACTTCCCTTACTTTAGGGTTAAGTATGGGTATATTAGCTTTTGTTGATTAGTTTAAAAGTAGACAAAGGGAAAGCTAATCCTGTCTTCACATACTGAAATAATAATATGATTTATATGGTTTTGTTATTGATGTGGGCAGTTATATGGATAGCTTTTCTAATAATAATTCCTGGTACTGATTCTACCCACTAATATATATATTGCTGTAATCTCATTGCTAATATTTTATTTAAATTTTTTGCATCAGTATTCAATAGGGAAATTAGGCCATGGTTTACTTTCTCTAATTTTTTATCTTCTTGGTTTATATATATACCATATGTGTATCCTATGTGTATCCTATGTGTATCCTAAAAGGAATTTGATGGGATTCTTTCTTTACCTATTTCTCCAAGTAGTTTATATAGTACTAGAATTAATTGTTCTTTGAATGTCTGGTAGAATTCACTTGTGATTCTTTTCCTTAGGGTGCTCATTGATGGCTTGTTCAATTTCTTTTTCTGAGATGCAGTAATTTAAATATTCTATTTCCTCTTCTAAGTTGGGCATTTACATTTTTGTAAATATTCAATTATTTCACTTTGATTACAAATTTTACTGACATAATTGTGTAAAATATTCCTACTGATTGCTTTAATTTCTTCATTTGTGGCAAAATTTCCCATTTCATTTTGAAATAGTTAGGTTTTTTTAATTAAAAATAAAATTAAACAGTGGTGTAGCTGTTTCATCCCCCCCCCCTTTAAAACCAGCTCCTATTATTTAAATTATTTTTTTTACTTTCATCTTTATTAATCTATCCTTTGATTTTCAGCATTTCCAATTTGTTGTTTAATTGGGGATTTAAAATTTGTTCTTTTTAAGTTCCCTATTCAATTCAATGAGTAAATCTTTCTCTATTTTTGTTTAATTCAAAATGATAAAAAAACAATCTCTTTTTTTTCCCAAAAAAAATTATATTAGCTTAATTGTAGTAGGGGACATTATTAGTGATGGATACAAATTTTTGTAAATATCTGTCAGTTACATGGGCATGGAAGTGCAGAAGAAAACACGTTACCAAGAATTAGAAGTCTGGTCAATGCTAGTTAGTTGAACATTTTATTTTCATCTTCCCTGATGGTATTCTTTTTTTTTTTTAATTTTTATTTGGTCATTTCCAAACATTATTCATTGGAAACAAATATCATTTTCTTTTCTTCCCTCCCCCCCTCCCACCACCTCTCCCACAGCCAACGTGCAATTCCACTGGGTATCACATGTGTTCTTGATTCAAACCCATTTCCATGTTGTTGGTATTTGCATTAGAGTGTTCATTTAGAGTCTCTCCTCAGTCATATCCTCTCCTCCCCTGTAGTCAAACAGTTGCTTTTCATCGTTTTTTTACTCCCACAGTTTATCTTCTGCTTGTAGATAGTGTTTTTTAGATCCCTGCAGATTGTTCAGGGACACTGCATTGCCACTAATGGAGAAGTCCATTACCTTCGATTGTACCACAATGTATCAGTCTCTGTGTATAATGTTTTCCTGGTTCTGCTCCTTTCGCTCTGCATCACTTCCTGGAGGTTGTTCTAGTCTCCATGGAATTCCTCCACTTTTATTATTCCTTTTAGCACAATAGTATTCCCCTGATGGTATTCTTGCATAATACTCCTTTTAATGTAATAGAGACTAGATGAAACACAGGAATCAATGCCTTGACTTTAGCATGCTATAGATGATGAAGGATACATATGAATCTTATCTATTTGCCTTTTTTTCTCTTCCAGTTTGGTGACTTAGATCCCAATAGTGCTGAGTACTTTTTGCAAGAAGAGAGCCTAACCAAGATGAAAACTGAATATGAACAGCAGTGTAGAGTGAGTTTTGAAAGAATTCCTTTTCTTTGACCTAGAATAGTTAATTGAAGAACCATGCAAATTGTATTTAAAGTACACCCTTATTAAGAGAACTTATGCAGTTTGGACTTGCTAGAAAGTAAGTCTTGTATTATATTTGAGAAAGGATTTACCACATTGTTTTCTCGCCCACAAAAATAAAAGTTTAATAGTCATGACTTATTATTATTGCCCTAATGTTATAATTTGAACTTGTTGCCTATTTTTTTGTGGGCCATTTTTTCCTCAGATGTTACAGGACCAAGTGGATGAACTCCAGTCTGAATTGGAAAAATATCGTGCTCACGGCAAAATTTTGAAACTTCCTTTCAAGAACTTTAATTCTGAAGAGTTTGATGTTAGACGTCACAGTATAGACCTTGACCAAGGTATAAACATACAAGCCTAAAAATTTGAAAGTCTTTTGTTGAGACCTAGGTATCTGATTCAAATCATCAAAAATGTCGTCATTATTCAGCTATGTCTAGGGAAAATAGAATATTGTGAGAGAATTTTCATTTTGTTCTTCAAAGTCCTGATCATTGAAAAGATTACCCAAGGAACTACAACTGATCTAGGAATTTGTGAAATGAACAATTATAAAATGATACCTTTTGTTTCAATTGTTAGCTTATATTATATATAGGCCCTTGCACATTTAGACTTAATAAATTATTATTATATTTCTCCTTTTATATTCCAAGGGTCATGAAGGATTTATTTAGGACCTTTTCTGTATTCCTACTATATTGCTTCTTAATAACCATGAGGATGAAGTGAATATATTAAATCAAAGTTAGCAACCTAAAGGATAAAGGATAATTTTAGAGGAAAAACTATTACTGATCCTAGAAGAATTGACATTTGCAAAGTTTAGTTTTTTGATATGTGTACCAGAATCACAAATGTATTAATCCCTTTCCTTTGTCCCAGCACTTTTTTATTTTAATAGGCCTTTATTCAGTTTCCTCCCCTTTTCCCTGTTCTTGCCTTTGGCTTGTTTTTAGACAATCCCTGGTAATGTTGCAACTCAGGTTAGCTGTGTGGCTGTTCTACATTCTTCCCTTATTAGGACATATATATTTTGAAAGGAGATTCTTAGAGACAGTTTAAAATAGTTTGGTGAAATACAAGGTAGGCTCAGGAAAGAGGGTAAATATTTCAAAATTTGGGAGCTGCCAACTTATAACATTGACTTTACATCTGGCAGAGAAGGGCTAAAGACCATAACCTTAAACTTCACTCTTTTTAGCCATTTATTTCTTTACTTTAATGGTCTGGGATTGGGGAAAGAAATGGTCCATAGGATTCACTAGACTGAGAAATGGGTCCATGATCTAAAACTGTTAAGAACTCCTGATTTAGATAATACTTAAAGTTTATTATTTGAAAACTGTTTATTGATGTGTTATCTATCCTTTTGTTGAAGTCAAACGTGGATCTCAAGATTCAGATATATTAGATCACCTAGAGTTCTAACTATACATCTTTCCTCAACTGACCATATTCCTGTCAAATGGCTTGGAATTTCAAGAGGTTTGAAAGATCTCTCTCATTTCTACCTTCCCTGCTCAAGAGAATAGAAAACTTAGTATATTGCCTGACAATTAGAGGAAAAATTCACCTAAACTTCTTTGACCACAGTAAACTCTTTATACAGTTATTTCCTAAACTCTCTGAAATATCATAAGCTGAGATATATTCTTAAATTAAGTGTCTTGGCAGCAAAACCTATTTTAAAAGAGCTTTTCTTATAAATGTCTTTTAGGGTTTAGTTCTGAAAATTGTAATCCATTGAATATGAGCATAGAAGCAGAGCTGATTATTGAACAATTGAAAGAACAACATCATAGCGACATGAAACGTTTAACACTGGAACTTACAGATAAAGTAAGTAGTTACCATTAAACTTTAAAAGTGTGTTCATCTTCAAAAAGGGTAAGAAGCTCTTGCCATTCAGTCAAATCTACAACATTTTTGAACTTCAACACTTTTTATCTATGAAAGTTTTCCAAAACTTCATAAAATATTCTGTGTCTGAGAAATATATCCTCAAGGTAGATGGCCCAGTGAATATAGTGCTGGGCTTGGAGTCAGAAGGACCTGAATTAAAATCCCAGCTATAGATACTTAAAGGCTATGAAATCTTGGCCCTGGCAACTCATTTCACTTTTTTCTCCCAAAGTTGTTTCAACTTTAAAATGGGGAAAATAATAGCACTTGCTTCATAGAGTAGCTGAAAGGGATTAAATTGAATCTAATTTGTTTTTTGTTTCTTAATAACAAACTTCCTCCTAAATTTTCCAAAATTATATGCTCCAAAATGTCTTCCTCCCTTTTTCCATCCCTCCTCCTGAGCCAGCAAGCAACAATCTGGTATATTCATTTATTATCAAATAAAACATTTCCATATTATTTGTTTTTGTAAGTGAATAATCCTATAAAACCAAACCCCTCAAACATATACCTAAATAAACAAGTGATAAATCATGTGTTTTTTTATATGTATTTGTAGTCTAACAGTTATTTTTCTGTAGGTGGATAACATTCTTTTTTAGAAATTCCTCAGAATTGTCCTGGATTGTTGTATTGCTATTAGTAGAAAATTTTTCACATTTGAAAAATTGAATCATATTTGTAAAGCACCTCTCACAATTCTTGACAAATAATAGGTACTTAAATAAATGCTTATTTACTTCCCTTATCTTCAGATGAAGACCTAATCTTATTTTCTCTAAATTTACTCTAAACAGTTGATTCTAGAATATGCTTGACTTTTATAAAATTATTTCCAAATGAGGTTTTTGTTTTTTAACTAGACCCAATTCTGAATTACATTTACAAATAATAAACAGAAAAAAAAAACTCATAGGAATCATTTACATTTAAGATGCCAGACTGTTATGAAAATTTCTGTTAGTAAATCACATATCCCCTAATGCAAAAAAGTTTGCATTAAAAGGGAGGGAAACTTTTCAAAATATTCATTTCAGAGTTTAAAATGAAGAAATCCTTATAGAGTTTTTCATGGATGAATGAAGACATTCCTGATTTCTTGGTTTTAATTTTTACCTATATTGCTTTGTGAAATTAGCGTTATGACTTTCTAGGATTCATATATAATCATCATGTATAATAGATTTGTGCTTGGCATCTTGATATGACTAATTGGTAGGTTAATTTTCTATTTTTACTTATACTTAACTCCCTGGACTTCTGAAATTTTGCACTTGCTTATCTATTTTATTATTTTTATTTTTGCACAATTTAAAGTATAATATAAATGCAGATACATCCAATTAAAAAATAAGCTTCTTCAAGACAATCACCAAATCACAGTGTAGCCTACTGAAGAAGAAACAAGACTATGTTCAGGAAGCTGTGTTTCTACACCACTTTTAATTTGGTTAATATTTCCTACACATAGACAAATAAGCTTATCCTTAGCAGAATGATTCAAAATACAGAATGAAATTTTAGTTTGTCCTAGATAGTGTGGAAAGGAAACAAGACTGACAGTTGGTGGGGGAAGGGCCAACTGGGAGTGGCAGTTGAGTCTTGTGACTAGTACTTCCTTCCTGCTGGGTGGGTCTTCCTTCCTGGTGTTGGAGGAGGGAGGAGCTTATTCAGCCCAGTCTGGAGTGGCTTGCCTCTTTTTGGTTCAGCCCCAATATTCAGGCCCAATCACTCCTGAAAGTTAGAACTATTCTTTTTTGCTTTCTGTCTACTGCTAAGATTCTGAATTAGACAAAGCGAGGACTGATATAGAGTAGGCGGGAGTGGGAGAAACCCGCCACCAGCCTATGAGGCCTGGCCTCAGCTCTGAAGCTGAGGAAAAAGCGCCAATCCCAACTGGTTATTAAACTTTATATTATTTGAATTTGCAGTCAGATACGTGGACTATCTTTTCTGTGCATACAGGGAGCTGAACATCAGTTCCGTCATTCAATGACAAACAGTCCTTATCGAACCCCTGCTGCTTCCTCTCGGCAGGGGGCATCCCTCTCCTTTGCCTCACAGAGCAATATCCCCTCTCTCCCCTCAACTCTTCCATACCCTACTACAGACCTCCCATTATCCCTTGGTTTTTCATATCCTCCCCATCTCTCCCAATAAACATAACAATAGACTATTCTTCTCTATTTCAGAAGCAACATGAAAAATTAATTGAGCCATTGATTTTGGTTATATTTTCAATTTTCTCACAGCTATGCCTTAAAAAAACTGGGCCATGCCATATAAATTAAGATAAGATGGGAAGATCAAGTAAAAATCTTATGCAAAGATGGAAAAATACTTCTTACACTAAATTACCTTAGGATCTAGGTATTTGGTACTTACAATGCATCTGTTACCGTAAGATAGGGATCATCTAATGGACAGATAACTTGGGTGGATAAGATTCTATTATGAATCTCCTCTTGTCTTGTAGGACATCTCGTAGGAGATTTCTATCATTTTGTTCCTTTATTTGGCTTTGAAATTAAATGACTTCCTATGTTATCTTTGCTACAGATGCTCCATTATGAAAAACAGCTAGATGAAACCAAATCCAACTGTGAAAAAGAACAAGAAAATGTTAAACAAAAGTATAAGAATGAGATACATGTCTTGGAAAAAGAAATAAGTGGCCTTAAAAGTGAAATTGAAGAACTACAGAAACAGACAGTTGTTCTGAAGAAAGAACAACAACAAGCAGACTATAGATGTATGAAGGAAAAAAATGAATTACAGGTGAAGTTTAATGAAGAAAAGGCTCATCTTCAGGAGAAGTTGAAGTTAGAACATGAAGTGCTTCTCAAGAATAAGCTAGAACAGGTAAAGGAAAGCTTTAACCAAGAAAGAGAGACACTCATTCAAAATGGTACTTGGGCTGAAGAGAAATTAAGAGATTTAGTTAAGGCAAAGGAGGAAGAGAAATATAAACTGGAAGAATTTTACCAGGAAAAGCTGAAAAGCCTACTGGAAAAACATAATCTTGAGAAAGAAGAACTGCAAAGAATACTTCTAGAAAAACATCAAAACAATCTCCAAGAGGAAAGGTAAGATACCAAAGATAAGTGGAAAAACAATCAAATGAGATTGCTCTGCTTGACATAAAAATACTCAAACAATTCAGTAAATACATTAGTATTTTAATAGAGATTATAGGAAATGTTCTATTTTTTTTTTACAACCAGTTTTGGTATTGTATAGACACAGTCCTAGTTTTTCATTATTAAGATTGCTAATATAAGTGGAGATTAATTGTTTGTTTTGTTTTGGCAAGACTTGGTGGCATATACAACAAGCATTTATAATTATGTGAAATTGAGACTACCATAATTTTGACCTATTATTTTCAAGACTTTTTCAGTTTAGAAGTAGGTTTATAAAGGTTCTATAGGTAGGTCTGATATTAGTTTAGTACAAAGGGAGCTCTCAGTGGCTTGATTTAACGCTTCACTTTCACATTAGCTTTTACCAGTACTGTTTAGATGTACAAGTAGAGAAGCTCTTATACTGCATTTTTTCAGTGTATATTGATAACTTTATAACTTGAACTGTAAAACAACATTTGGATCATGTGCTTAATATGCTTCCTAAAATAAGACAACTAAACTAATACCTGAACATCTGTGTATAATCTGATTTTTGAAATCCATTAAAGAATTGTTCTTATTCAAGGTTAACAGAGTATATACTGCCCAACCAAGATGGGAATTATGTTAATGCACATTTGTATATTTAATGTTTAATATCATTTTAGGTTTTAAGTTCAAATTTTAAATGCCTTATCCCCATGGCATGCTATTCAGAATTATATTCTCATGGGGAAGAAGGCATTTTATTATGGAGTAAATAGTATTTAAAAACTATTGTGTCCCTTTAAACTAATTATCACAACTCATTCTGTAGTCAGATTCAAACTTTTTTTTACTGTTTTCCACATAAAAATTTAGTTAATTATTTTTAGAAAATATACAAAACTAAATATTTTCTTCACAGTATCTTCCTTATAGGGAGGAGGGTAAGGTTGGTGGGAAATGTTTCTATTTGTTTTCTGAATTGGCAGCAGTTTCAGTAATGCTGTCTATTAACCACATTTAGGAATAAAATGGAAATTGAGTATAATAGAAGAAACTCTCAGATAGAAGCCCATTTTCTGAGTGAATGCCAAAAAGTCAGAAGCAAACATGAAGAAACCCTAAGTGACCTAAAAGATGTCTACCAGCAAGAGCTGAAGGACTTGATGGAAAAGCAATGTGAGGAAAAATCTAAATGGGAATTTGAAAAAGATGAACTCACCCAGGAGTATGCTGAAGCACAAGAACAACTTAAAGAAATGCTGAAGCACAAGAAGGCAAATTTTCTTGTTCTGACAAGAGAGCAAGTGATGCTCGAGAAAAAATATAAAGATCATTTAATCAGCTTAGTAGCTGAGAAACAACAGGTGCAAAAAGACCTAGAGGAACTAAGGGATATGCCTAAAAGCCAACAAATCCAATTGTCCAAAGAAATTGAACTCAGGAACAGTCATGAAAAAGAATTTAAAGAAAGAGAGCATTTCATGTCTCAGATAGTTGATAAAGGGAAGCTAGACAGGCAGAAATTTGAAGAGCAAGAGATTAAATGTGAATATGAAAAGGAATATATGGATTCCCAATTTCTGACTGTGGAGGACTTCAACAAAATACCTTGTGAGAAAGCAGACAGAAACAGCTTAGAAATTTCTAGACTTCAGGATAAGATAAAGGAATCGCAGCATGGAATTCTTTTATTTACGAAGCCTCAGAATAACTGCCAAGTAGCACCAAGTGAAAATGCAGAGTTGGCTAGTGAGATGTCACTGCTTCAGCAAGGTACACAACTTTTGGAAGAAAATGGTGATATTCTTATAAACCTGCAAAGAGCCCATGAGAGAGCAGTAAAGGAAAATGTCCAAATGGCTGCTGAAATCATCAGATTACATCAAAGACTACAAAAATTAGATCCAAAGTCAGTAACATTTGCTTCTTTAGAGGAATCAGATTTTAACTTATTCAGAACTTCAGTGGAACAAACAAAGACACTTGCCTCTCAAAACAGACGACCACAAGTAGAAGACATTATTAACTATATTCTAAGTGAATCGCCTAATGACAATGTTCAAGAAGTAGAAAGGATACAAATAAGCTCTCTTCAGACACTGGAAACTAAAATACAGGAGTCTTTAGGATCATTAGATCATTTTTCTGAGTTTGAAAATAGTGAAGTAATAAGTACTGAGAACTGGAACCTAAAGAACAATTTTCCTTTTCTCCAGGAAATTTTGAAGGGCTTTCACACAGAGTGTGATCAAGTCTCTGAAAAGAAGCAAGATTTAATTTTTGATATTTCTATTCTAAAAAAGAAAGTAAAAGTTCTTGAGAATAATTCTGAGGCTAATACTAAGTATAAGATGTTATATGAAGATGCCAGTAGGGAAAATTACTGTCTTCAGGAAGAACTCAAAATGATGGAAGCACAGTATGATAAAGTAATGGAAAATAGCAGAGAGCTCACATTAGAAGTTTTCAATTTACAGAGTGAGCTGAAGAAAGCTGAGACAGTAACTGAAGCATTCCTCATGATTAAACAAAGTTATGATGAAGTTAAAATTGAAAATGAAGACCTAAAGACTCTAGTTTTGAGACTTGAAGAAAAGATTGAAAAACTACAGGGGAAAGCAGTGGAACAATGTGAGTGTTTCTTATTAAATGAAGTTGGTACCCCAAAACTGAAAACTGAAAAAAAAATATTAGAACAAAAGAAAAGGTTGTTACAGTTTGGTAAAAAATTTATGACTGTAAAGTCTGTTTTAAAAAAACAAAATCAAGAAAATGTGTCATGTAGGGAGGAAGACACATTGCTCCCAGTAAAAACAATGGTATATGAAGATTTCTGGCTTCAGGAAAAGATGAATCTTGAAGAAAAGTCAACTGAACAAAACCAACTTAAAAAACTTGAGGAAAATCCTATACTCTCAGACCTTCAAGGGAAATATCACTATGATGACACACGAAAAGAAGAATTAGAATTGGAGAAAAACAAGTTACAAGAGCTGACCAGAAAATTAAGAGAGAAAGTAACCAATTTAGTTAAACAGAAACATGTAGATTGTCATGGGGGAAAAGAGGAGGAGCTAAAGTCAATGATGTATGACTTACAAAGCACATGCAGTGAGATGCAGCACAAAGTTGAACTACTGAGGTAATGTATACCTATAAATTATTATGGAATCTGACTACAACTTCTCTAACTTTGGCTACTTATTCTTAGAGAAACTAATCTGTTGTATTTTCAAGAAGGCAGAGTAATAATGTTCATTTCTACTTCTATTTATGCATTAACACATAGAGTAACCTTTCCTAGAAAAAAAAAAAAAAACCTCTTAATTCCAGTTCCTTTTCAGTAAGCAAATTATTCTAATATGAGATGTGAAAATGCATAACTTGTATTTTTTCTATTTAATTATATGCATCAAAACAGGTACATCACACTAAAACAAAATAGCACATGATCACAAATAACACTGTCAGGCACTATTTGGGTATAAGAATTCTTGTTAAGCATGTTACACTTGTTTCATTTAATGAAACATCTCCTATAATAGCTTTTATATATAATTAAGTCATAGCAAATAATATGTCTTGCACTGATATAGGAAAAATACATTCTTCTTGTTTCTTAATTTTGTGATCATTTTGCTTTCAATTTAAGCTTGATTTTTTTTAAAGTGCACATTAGGAAGTGTTCCCTTTTATCAAAGAAATATTAACCTTAGTTGGGATGATTGTCAGTATTTAGAAGTACTTAGAAGTACAGATGCCTATGCATTTATGAGAGAATAAATATAAGTGTAAAACTGAATTGAATCATGACCCATCTAAAGCACAAGGAATAAAGCTTCGTGTTAACTGTCTTAGAAATTGTTTTCCTTTAAATTGTTTTGAGAGTCTTTACTATAAATGGATCACAGACTAATTCTGAAGGTAATATTTCCTCTTCTCTTCACTTGCCATTATATTGCTAGATATTCTTATTCTCATCTCTCTGTTTCTGTCTATCTGTCTCTCTGTTATATACACACATATTGAATTAACTTTGAGATTTTGACATATTACTAACATTTCTGTAACAGGTCATCTTGTATGTCTTTATACTTTATAGTTAAAACAAACACAGGTTACTTATATGTTTTGAAGGGAAGAGAGGGATTTAAATGTTCAAAAGTCAAGCTGAAAGGGTCATATTAGTCAGTGGCAAAACTTTAGTTGACATTTTAACCCAATGTTTCAATTTTTCTCAGTCAATTGTTTCTCATGGATTTTCTATGGTTTGGTTCCATTGCTTCCTAATAAAGCCATTATTAGTGTCAAATTTATTTTCAGTTGGACTCCGAATTTTTAATTGGATGGTCGCCGGGAATTTAATTTCTAAATCCCAAAATGAATTACTAAAGTAGAATTTATGGTAGTTTATTTACAATAGAGGGAAGATATTAAGGAAGAAAAAGAGAGAGAGAAAAAGAGAGAGAGGGAGAGAGAGAGAGAGGGAGAGAGAGAGAGAGGGAGAGAGAGAGAGAGAGGGAGAGAGGGGCAGGCCTATCTATCTAAAAATAGGCCTGGGATTACAATTTTATCTTCACTATTAAGGAAAATCTAAGTACCTTCATTGTTACAATCAGGAGATAGTCAAATCCAGTCTTCACATTAGCAACCTATTGCCAAATATAAAATAATGCAAATTTGTCTTTTAAATAACTTCTGGATAGTCACCTTTTGGGAATTCTCTAAAAATGCTTTCTAAAATTTATTGGTAATTGCCTTATTTTTATTTTATTTTTATCTCTGAACTTTAGACAGGAGTCTGAAAGGTTTCAAGAAGAAAACTCTATTTTAAGGAATGAAATTACCACTTTAAATGAAGAAGGTAGCATTTCTTACCTAAAATTAAGGGAAATAAGGGGATCTCAAGAAGAAATATGGTAAGCATATAAGTATTTTTTATATAATTATACTTACTGATATTTAAGGAATTATTACTGAAGCTTACTTTAATTTTAAAAAATCAAGTTTAAATTATCTTTCCATTGCTGCTTTAGGAAAAAAATAGAGACTGTAAGAAAGGAAAAAAATACTATAAAGAAGATGGTTGGAAACTTTAAAAAGCAGGTAAATTAATTTTTAATATTCTCCAATTTCAATTTTTCTTGACTTAGAAAATATATCTTTCTGTTAGAAATCATCACATTAAAGTAGCCCCATTATATGAAAACTAATACTATTTTTCTTGAATTCATATATGACAGTGGAGTTTAAAATTAGAGGATAATGTGATAAGGGCTGTGGAAAGTAAAATTGAAGCAAGTTTTGGACATCAGTTGGAATGTTAGAGAGAAGATATTGACAAGAATGACAGTTGGGGGGGAGGGGAACTTAGAGAGGGACAATTGGTCTCCTGAGACTCTTTTGCGTGGCCCTTGGACTGCATGGAGCGCTCTCTGCCTGTCTCGGGATAGAAGTACTTCTATTCCTGATTTTCTCAACTGTGTGCTCTATCTGGATTCCTGTGATCGAGTCATCAAACAAAAGGATTTAAGGGGAGTGGTTTGAACTGTAAGGCTGGTCTTTAGGGGTGATAGCCCGAAGAGACAGACCCAACCAGCTCTGAAGGTCAGAACCTTTTCTTCCTCTTGCTGTCTACTGCTAAAGACTTTGAACTTAAGAAAACTAACATAGATTAGCTTAGACAGGAATAAAGAAACCCTTCACCAGTCTGCAAAGCCTGGCCTCAGCTCAAAAGCTGAGAGAGACTCAAACACAATCTAGGGAAATCCCAATTCCCTCTTCTCTGATACCTCCCCAATCCAAACTTGTTATTAAAATTCGTCTTTATTTAAATAAACCACAGTCAGATAAGAGGACTCTCATTTCATGGGACATAGAAGGAGCTGAACCTAAGGACAGCCATTCAACCATAAAGGGTCCTTATCTAACTCCTCCTGGGCTACCTTGGTCTAGAGGGAGACTTGTCCCTCAGGGGGTCCATGCTTACCTGCCTTGGGGTATCTTCCACATCAATCAATAGAGAAGACATCCCCTCAGGCTATCATAGTTGGTCCATTTCTTGGGAATCCCAATTTTCAAAGATAACCTCTAAGCAGGGGTATCTCCCTCCTTTTTCCTCACCAGCAGCCATATTCCTTCTCTCCCTTCAACCCCTCCATTCCCTATTACAAAACCTTCATTATCCCCTGTATCCTCTACAATTCCCTCTGAATATTACAGGACTCTTGCATATGTATCCTATATTTTCTTATGTTCTGGTCAGGCCCTAAAATATCATCAGCATTGGATAGACAATGAACCTTTAAGAATAATGAAAACTTGACACTGGAGAGCCTCATTATATAATAGAGAAAAGCTTATCATTTCAAATTGTTCACCTTTTGTCTAAAAGCAGATTTTGTCTAAAAGCCCAGTAAATACATGCTGCAAAGTCAATTGTGTGCCATTACCCAGAATTAAAATTTAATGATAGAGAGTATATAGAAAACCCTTAGTTCGTGATTATCATGTCTAGCTGTAGTGGAAAAGATCTTTGAGAAACTATACATAGAACACTAGTGGTATAGGGATCAGAAAGATCTAAGTTCCTATATCTAGTCTTCAGGAGAAATGGACTTAATACCTTCAAAAATCTTAATTTCCATTTTAACTAGGTATTAGAATTAAAAGCCAAAAATCAGCACTTGGTTTTGGAAAATGCAGAACTTATCCAAAAGAACACCCAAAATGAAGCAGACCTTCAGTATCTTCAGCAACATTTAGCACAAATCCTGTGTCAGAAAGAAAAAGAGATAGGAAATTGTACATTGGAAGTATGGGAAAAAGAAAATACAAAGCTGAAAGAGGAATTAGACAATTACACAGCAAAGGTAAGATCTATGGTAACTATAAGATTTTTAATTGCAGTTCATTCTTGAAAGAGAGTTTCAACTTTTTCTATCTAAGTAAATAGAATACGCATATTCTATTTAGTGACTATAGTCAGGGTCTTTTTTGGTTATTTGCTTTGTTTTCCAACTTATTTCTTGACTTCTACTTTATTTTAAGATTGAGGTCCTAGAGGAAAAGAGAACTCTCCCAAGCAACAGGTTTTTTTTTATGCTGCTATTTTCAAAACTAGCTCTGGGGTTTCTTCAAGCTCTTAATTCTTTTAAGGAGAGCGAATAATTAAGTTATATCTCCTTAGTTAAGGAGAGATATGGTCACTGCTTTCCTGGCATGTGCTCTGATCTGTGAGTGGCCATAAGCACTCTTTTCTATGACATGTTCTCCAATCCTACGAGTTGTCTATGACCTGGAACTGTGTAGAGGCAATGCAATAGAGTCCTGCTCCCAATGCCATCAAAGGGGCCCCTCTACTCTTCCTCTGACCAGTTATCTGGCCCCCTTTTATCTGTGGATTCCAGAAGCCACCACTGGCAATTCAGTTACCACCCCTTCCACCCAACCCCAGGACTTGCCAGGTCAGTTGTTTGTTTGTTTTAATAAAATACTCTATATTTTCTATTTTTCCTATCTTTTGATTTTGTTCTAATATTTCTTGATGTCTTTTAGATTACTGGTTTCTATTTGTTCTGTTCTAATTTTCCTAGAATTTTTTACCTGGGTAAGGTTTTTACCTCCTGTGCTAAGGTGGTTAGTTCCTTTCCACTTCTCTCTTTCATGATTCTCATTTCTTTTCCAATTTATTCTTCTGGCACTTTAACCTGTAAAAATATATTTTTTTTTAAATTTTAAACTCTTGTCATGATCTTGCTTTAATTATATCTAAAAACATCATTCTGCAAATTGAAGTCAACTCTAAAACTCATCTATTCAATCACTCCTGCCCTAGGATCCTTCCCCTCTTATTAGATAGGATTGGGTTTGGACACTGAAGAGTCCAACCTAGTTCTCTCCTAGTTTTCCCAGTTCTCTACTTGTAGTGCTCTGCAAAGCATACTTTTCAACAGACTCTATCCCTAGTGTGCACAGACCTCTCTGTCTACCTCCCTACCTCCCAGGACTGGAAAAATGATTCACTGTTACTTTTTTTGGATTCCCACATCAGGATTTTAACAGAACAAATTAGTTAAAATTCAGAAATTAATAGGTTTTTACATGCCCATTGGAATTTAACATCAGGTTTATCTAATCTAGTGTTTTCTCACATTCAGACTGAAAACAGCTTACACGTTTGCATTATGCTCATATCTTCCATTGACCATTTGCTCTGATTATAGAAATTTGTCATTAAAGAAAAAAAGCAAGGACAACACCAAAACTGGTTTTCCAGGCATAAGCCTTATAAAGGCACAGAATGATTCATCAGATGTTTAGGATCTCACTTCTGAGTAACTTGTGGCTTTTTTTTTTTTTATGGCAGATTACTGACTTAATGATGCATGAGACACCTGAATTTAAAACTCAAAATAATATTAGTTGGAGTCCTAAAAACTTTTACCTCCAATGCCAAGTTTCACTAATCATAACTTAAGTGCTGAATACAATTAAGATTACTCTCATAGAGTTTAGCAGGGCTCACACACATCTAAAATATTTCACTTAGTTTTCTTCTCTTCTTCTTAATCATAAATTTATCCTTACATCAAAACCAATAATTAAAAAATAATTCGTATATTATAAACAGACTTGCACATTCTTTATTATCCAATTGTGTCATTTAGAAATTCCACAACCCAAGTTAGCTCTTTTTCACAGGACTGGTGACCTTGTTCATAGCTACCAAATTGAAAACTTATAGATAAAGGAAAATCTGCAAACATTTTTCCTTTTAGCTTTTTCTATGTGGGAATTACCAGTTTTTCTCCTTTTCTAATATTTTTTCCAGTCCTTACCAAGTTTCACTCCATAGGATTTTCCCATACTATTACAATTCATCTATGGGGGTTAAGTCTGGGGCCAGATTTGAACCCTGGACCTCCTTTTAGGTCTGGCTCTCAGTTCACTTAGCCACTTAACCACCTCCTCAACTAATATTTTTAAATATATACCAGACCAAAGAACCTGATCAATCTTTTACAATATAACTCGGATTTACTTCTTGTGCCTAAAATGATGGTTTGGAAAATTCCATGGTAGACATGGTCAAAAGATCAAAAGAATAAGATTTCAATCCTAGTTCTGCTACGACATTTTATAATCAGAGTTGCCATTTCTTCAACAGTGACATGAAACTAATAACACTTCCCTAAATGCCCTCATAAAGTTGTACAAATCAAATCAAAATGTGCTAATACTTGTGAAATCTACTTGTAACCTATAGAATGCTCTGTGTGTGTTATGTGTATAAAGTATTATCATGCTTTGTTTATATATAAAGGTTAAAAATGGTATGTTGTTTGATTCATGTTTGTTGTAGTGCTTCACAAACTTAAGAATAGACTTAGCATGTTTTCTTTCACTAGAATGAATCACATTATCATTTAAAATTGTTCTTTTACAGTCATCTGATTTAGTGTGTTCTCTGGAGGCAGAATTGTCTAAAATAAAGATTGAAAGTCATGCTTTGGAACAGGAAAATTTCTTCCTCAAAGATGAACTGGAGCGAATAAAACAAGTAAGGCAGCTTTCCATGCAAATGATTTCATAAAACATTTGTATGCCTTCTCTTTTTTTTCCCTTTTCTTTTTTTTGCAATGGCTACCACTGAACAGTCTGGCTTGTGACTCAGATTTTAAGTCAGAAAAGGTAAAGATGTAAGGAAGTAAAAAAAAATTATAAATACTACAAGTGTTTATTCTGGGTTTATCAAGTTTTACCTTTTTTCATCCATGAGAGTACTCATAAGTCAGTTACTAAAGACCAAAAAATATGTACTTCAGTGATTATGGATAAGGGATAGAAACTAGACCTGTGATTTCATTGAGGGCATTCCCAAGCACTAGAACTATATCTAGTAATGAAGATTGGCAGCTTCTCTGTTTATTCTTAGAAGGTAGCATAGTTTTGAGAGGTTAAGTGATCTACCCAGTGTCATAAGGTGTAATTTGAATTCAGATCATTCTGGCTTCAGTACTGGCAATCTAATATGCTGTTACTGCTCTTCACTGTAGTGAAACACAAACATGCAGAAATAGCATTAACTGGTCATTAATTAAATTAGAGTTTACAACAGACATGAGAAAACTAAAAGGTACTTTTAGTGAAGCAAGCAACCCAAATAGAAAGTTTACATTCTTTCCTTCCTAGAGTGCCATTTTTATTCAGTGGATGTGGTGAAGCATGGTGCTGTTCACTCTCCACCTCCAAATATTTCTTATTCTATCAAGGATATTGGATTTAGTTTAAAACTGGAATTGGTTTTGTGTGGTACAACTACCACTAAATCTAAATATGAGAAGGAAATCTTTGAGGTTTTGTTGTTGTTGTTTTTTTAATGTTAGAATATTGAGAAAAAACAGAAATGGTAGAAGAAATGCTAATTGTAGGTGTTATGGTCAAAAGATGCACCATAATGCTTTTCCATCAAATATTTCAACTGTTGGAGGATATGTCTTGATTTCAGGGAGGGGAGGAAGCATACCAATTAATAAGTTGATTTGGGCATATGTCAACATACTCCAAATATATATAAGAGTTTAAATTTGGGTTTTATGCTAAATATGTGAATTCTAAAGTAATACTGTGGTTGCCAATTTAAAAAAATATTATAGCTTAAGTCAAAATGACTTTTAGCAGTTTTATTTACAAAGAGATGGAAAGAGTGAAAATGGAAAAATGTAGATAAAGAGACAGATTCTAATAAGCCACCAGTGAAGTGAGGCTCAGCCCTGCAGGGGCTTCCCCACGACCCTTGTCCCCATGTGGCTTTCCCTGTAATCCTCAGCCAGAAGTCATGATGGTGTCTTCAGCCAGAGTTCCACTCACCCAGCAAGCTGACGCAGGATCCAGGGAAAAGATCTCCTCCAAGCCAAGTCAGGAATCTCTGGAAGAAATCTCTCCAAATGCTAGGAAGTGAATGAATGCTAGACCATGTTGGTCTCTTTTTATACCCCTTTTTTCCATGTCACTTCCTGTCATTTCCTATCACTCCTCCTACGTCACGGAAACCAATGGCAGTCTTTCAATTTGCCTAGCCCCGGGGGGCGGGGCAGTGGCCTTTGGAGTTGTCACTTACTCTACTAAGTGACTTGTGAACTCTCATACTTAATGGTAAGTAGGAGTACTTTAGGTTCTTGATTTGATTAGCTAAAAATAGACAAGGGGGTAGTTAATCCTATCTTCACACATATACATAGTCAGAAAATGTTTTTGGCTTGATCTTATAATGAAAACTGCTGTTTGAATCATACAATGATACTGGGCCATAATTATCTACTTTGCTAGTGGCTTATTATTATTATTATCATGTAGAAGCAACTTATGTTCCATTTAAAGGAAATGTATTTCACTAGATGCCTAAAGAAATGAAAATTTTTTTCACTTTTATCATTTAAATTCTTAAATGGTTAACTTCCTATAATTATAATCGGTTATAATTACTTCCAAAGACTAATTAACAATAAAATCATCACCAGCAACATGGGATGATATACAATATAATAATATACCCCAGGAAGAAGGTTTTGATTGTTAATTCTTCTTACACAGGTTAACTCAAAACATACGTAGCTACCTAAGTTTTTAGTAAATTTTAAAATGGAAAACACTGACATCAATGCAAAAATCCCAACATTATTAACTCATAAAAGTCAAGGGAGCAGGAAACAATTAGGAAAATGAAAGGTTTTTAAAAAAATCTTTTCTGGCCCTAAAGCAAAAGATTGTTAATGGTATTAGGGAAAGAATAGCACAGATAATATGTAAATTGGACACTTGTAGAGGATTTGTATGGTCTTACATTTTTTCCCTGCAGCTTTAGGTCCAAAATCCCAGCTTCTCACCTCTGTCAGAATAACAAAACTCAATTCTTTCTTCAATTTTAATGCTGCCCACATTCCCCCAGTGCTTGTATGTAACATAATGACTACTATATCTTCACTATTCAATAATTGAATGAATGATTGAATTGACCTTCCTAATACCTAACCAAGTGATGATGAACCTTTTAGAAACAAAGTGCCAGTTCCCACCCCCACCCCACCCTCAAGACAAATTGGTATGCCCTTCCCCCTACAATGAACTCATGCCACATCCCACCCCCCCCACCCCCGCCTTTAAAACCTAAATGGAGGAGTTTATAATTTATCTTAGAAGCAATAGGGGAACACTTGGAATTATTGAGAGGAGGAGTGACATGACACTATAAAAAATCTCTTTGGAAGGAATGAGAAGGACAGACTAGAGTGGTGAAGAATCTGAAGTCAGGAATATCAATTAGGAGGTCATTGTAATAATTAAGGCAAGAAATAATGAAGATCTCTCAAATTTTGCTTTGTTCATAAAGCCCTCTTTGATCCTTCCCTATAGATCAAGATGATCTCTCTCTCCCCTTAACTCTTAAAACTTTTTACATTTTATACTTTTGTACATTTAATTATAAACTTATTGAAAGTTAAAACCATGTTTTATCTTATCAGTTCAAGTGCCTTGAATATGATATGTGATCAATAAATATTTGTTTAATTGGTTGTGATTTTGAATCTATTTATAGATTAAAGTTGATAACCCTACCAGACAGTTGAACAATTTTTATACTGCCCTGCTCCACATGTTCAACAGATAATCTTCATTTAAAATATTTAATACTATCTAATTATCCAATGATAACCTCATACTCTACAAAGGATTATTTCTAATCTTCAGATGCAAAATCCATTTCTAACAACAGTATGAACAGATCAATGGGTGATGACTGAATCACATTACAATATTAGTAAATATCTTAATAGAAATCTTAGAATGGCTAAAAGGCCTCAGTCATGACGTTCACAATCACTGATAAACCATTGGCTAATTTGATTTTAAAAAGGAAAGAAGAAAATCAAATCACTAGTATCCAAAATGAAAAGAATGAATTCACCACCAATAAAAAGGAAATTAAAGTAATTACTAGGAATGATTTTACCTACTTATGAAACACTAAATTTAATAATATAAGCAAAATGGATATTTACAAAAATATAAACTGCTTAGATTAACAAAAGAGAAAATACAATATTTAAACAATCACTTTAGAAAAAGAAATTGAATAAGTCATCAATAAAGTCCACAAGATAAAAAATACTCAAGGAGATATGGATTCACAAGTGTATTCTATCAAATATTTAAAAAACAATGAATACCGATACTATATAAACTACTTGGAAAAATGGGTAAAGAAGGATTCCTACTAAATTCCTTTTATGATGCAAATATGATTCTGATAGCCTAAACCAGGAAGAGCAAAAAGAGAGAAAGGAAACTATAGCCCAATTTCCCTAAAACATTTATGTGAAAATTTTGTGATCTGAGAAAGATGCATTTATTATTTCTGCTCTTTTGCACTTGTTTGCAATGTTTTTATGCCCTAATACATGGTCAATTTTTGTGAATGTACCATGTGCTGCAGAAAAGAAGGTATATTCCTTTTTGTCCCTATTTATTTTTCTCCACATGTCTACTAACTCTAATTTTTCTAAAATTTCATTTACTTCTCGTACCTCTTTCTTATTTATTTGTTTGGTTTGATTTATCTAGTTCGGATAGAGGAAGGTTCAGGTCTCCCACTACTATAGTTTTTCTATCTATTTCGTCCTTGAGTTCCTCTAGTTTCTCCTTTAGTAATTTGGATGCTATGCCATTTGGTGCATACATGTTGAGTACAGATATTTCCTCACTGTCTATACTACCTTTTAACGGGATGTAATTACCTTCCCTGGCTCTTCTAACTAGATTTATTTTTACTTTGGCTTTGTCGAATATCATGATTGCGACTCCTGCCTTCTTTTTATCAGTTGATGCCCAATAGATTTGGCTCCACCCTCTTACTTTCACCCTATGTGTATCTACCTTTCTCATATGTGTTTCTTGTAGACAGCGTATGGTAGGGTTTTGGACTCTAATCCACTTTGCTATTCTCTTGCGTTTTATGGGTAAGTTCATTCCATTCACATTGAGTTATGATTACTAGCTGTGTATTTCCCAGCATTTTGATTTCTGCTCCTGTTCCTGCCTTTTCTTCTTTCACTATTTCCTTCTACACCAATGTTTGCCTTTAAACAGTCTCCCTTGTTCCCACCCTTATTTTACTTCCCTTTCTACCCACCTCCCTTCTTATTCCACCCTCTTATTTTCCCTGTAGTCATTCTAAAATTAACCCTCCGCTCCCTCCCTCTCTTGTACTGCTTCCCTCCCCACCAGACCATTTGTTACCCTTCTACTCCCCTATAGGGTGCAAATCTATTCTCTTCCCCCAATGGATTGAATTGTTTTTCCCTCTTTGAGTCACTTTCAAAGCATGGAAAAGTTGAGTATTTACTGTCTCCGATCTCTTTACCCTTCCAGTGTATTGATGTTCTCCCCCCTCCCACCATGAGCTTCTTTATGACATATAAATTTACCCCCCATTTGTTTCTTTTCCCATTTCTTTTAATATTAACCTATTTTTAAGCTCTAGTTATATATATATGTGTATATATATATATATACATATATACATATATATACACATATACATATATGCATACTCATGCGTATGTATTTTTGCATGCATATATCTATATACCTATTTATGTATTGTCCTTTCATCCTATACAGTTTGTTGCTGTTCCCTCTAAGTATACTTCTTTTTGATGCCCAGGTAATAACAACAGTTTTTAAGAGTTACCAATGACCTCTTTTCTTATAGGGATACATATCATTTTAACTTATTGAGTCCCTTAAAATTTTTGTTTTCCTTTTTTCCCCTCTTTTTTAATTACCTTTTGACGATTCTCTTGAGTTCTGTGCTTGGACATCAAATTTTCTGTTCAGGTCTGATCTTTTCTTTACGAATTCTTGAAATTCTTCTATTTTGTTGAATGACCATACTTTCCCCTGTAAGAATATAGTCAGTTTTGCTGGGTAGTTGATTCTTGGTTGTAGACCTAGTTCCCTTGCTTTCTGGAATATCGTATTCCATGTCTTACTTTTTTTCAGTGTAGATGCAGCCAGATCCTGAGTTATCCTCACTGTGGTTCCTTGGTATCTGAATGACTTCTTCTTGGCAGCTTGTAATAATTTTTCTTTTGTCTGATAGTTCTTAAATTTGGCTATAACATTCCTGGGTGTTGTCAGTTGGGGATTAAGAATCTGTGGATTCTATCAATCTCCACTTTCCTCTTGTTCAAGGATTTCAGGGCAGTTTTCTTTAATAATTTCCTGTAACATAATGTCCAGGCTTTTTCTTTTGTCATGGTCTTCTGGTAGGCCAATAATTCTTAAATTATCTCTCCTTGAATGATTTTCTAAATCCTCTGTTTTGTGAATGAGATGCTTCATATTTTCCTCAATTTTTTCATTCTTTTGGTTTTGTTTTATAGTGTCTTGCTGCCTTGTGAGGTCACTTGATTCTAGTTGTTCTTAAAGACTGGATTTCATCCTTAGTTTTTTGTTAGTCTTTTCCTTTTGGTCAGATTTTCTTTGGAGGTCATCTTTCATCTTCTTCACCTCATCTTTCATCTGCTTTGCCTCATCTTTCATCTCCTTTGCCTCATTTTCCAGCTGGTTGATTTTGGCTTTCAAGACAATGTTTTCTTTTTCCAGATGACTTATCTTAGTTTTTAAGTTCTTTTCCCAATTGTCTTCAGCCTCTCTTAATTGTGTTTTGAATTGCATTTTGAATTATTCCAAAGCGTGTATCCAATTCACTGGGATTTCTGATTTTTCCTTTGCTGATCCCTCCCCCTTTGTTTAGTTCTCTCTTTGCTCATTACCTGTGCAGAAGCTGTCTATTGTAATTTCTTTCTTCTTTTTTGTTGTTTGCTCGAGTTTACCCCTTCTTTGCTCCCTGTATTTGTCTGTCTTTGCTCTTGCTCCTCTCATTTTGTTTTGGTTTTGGGGCTGTCAGTCTCCCCTCTTGGGGCTTTGTCAGATCTCTTGGTACAGTCTCTAGGGGAGGAATGTTAGTTTCCCTGTCCTCTGGAGGCTTTTGATTGGATTGAGTTCAAGTGGGTTGGGCTGTATGTGGTATGAAGCTCTAAGGCTCTGAAGACTCCTGGAAGGCTGGGCCGCTCAGGCTCTCTCCAGTTCTCTACAGTTGCTTCTCCGCTGTCCACAAGTGCCTTTGCCCGCCTCCCTAAACTCTAAGGAGTTCTGATGGGATTAGGTTCAACTGGATTGGTCTGGTTGTGCCCCAAGGCAATGGTGAGACTGGCGCCGGATGGAGGGACCCAGCCATGGCCCCATCTCTCCCTGGCTTCCTCCCTGCTGTCCAAGCTGGATGCTCCGAGCCCGGCGCCCCGCTGCTCACAAGGTAGACCCTCCAAACCAGCACCTTTGCCTGCTCAGAGGTTCCCGCTGCTGCTGGGGGCTCAGCCCTCTGGGTTGTGGGGAGGGGTCCTGGGACCTTACCTTTGCCTTCCCCTTAGCCCTGAGTATTCTCGGATTCCGGCTTTTGGGGGGCGTACCTTTTGATTTGAGTCCAGAAGGAGGGTTCCTCGCTTCTGTCCTGTTGTTCAGCTTGAATTTCGGTGCCCTAGGAGCATTCAGTCTGTATCGGTTAAGGAAGGGTCTTCCACGAGGTCTGAACTTTTGCTGCTTGCTCAGCCGCCATCTTCTTATATGAAAATTTTAAATAAAATACTAACAAAGAGATTACAGCAATAATAACAATTCACTATGTCCATGTTGGATGTGTACTAGGAATGCAGATCTGATTCAGGATTAGGAAAGCTATCAATATAATTGGCCATATCAATAAGAAAACCAAGAGAAATCATATATCTCAAATAATAAATCAAATCTCAAATAATAAAGTCAGATCTAAACAATTAGAAAAGTATTAATTGGGGGCAGCTGGGTAGCTCAGTGGATTAAGAGCCAGTCCTAGAGACGGGAGGTCCTAGGTTCAAATCTGGCCTCAGCCACTTCCTAGCTGTGTGACCCTGGGCAAGTCACTTAACCCCCATTGCCTAGCCCTTACCACTCTTCTGCCTTGGAGCCAATACACAGTATTGACTCCAAGACGGAAGGTAAGGGTTAAAAAAAAAAAAGAAAAATATTAATTGAGTAGGCCAAGCAAATGTGATAAAAATGGCAATTTAAGATAAAGTAATTTGCTTATTCAATGCCATACAAATCAAACTACCCAAAAATCATTTTAAGGAACTAGAAAAAATAACAAAATTCATCTGGAAGAACCCAAAAGGTCAAGAATGTCAAGGGAATCAATGAAAAAAATGTGATGGAAGATGGCTTAGCAGTAATAGATCTCAAGTTGTATTAGAAAGTGGTAATCATCAAAGCAATCTGGTTCTGGCTAAGAAATAGTGGTGGATAAATTGAATAGATTTGGTATATAGTACCTGTAATTAGTCCATAGTAATTTAATGTTTGATAAATCAAAATATCAAGGCTTTTTGGACAAGAATCACTATTTGACAAAAATTGGTGGGAAAACTGGAAAATGGTATGGTAGAGACTGAGGATAGACCAACATCTCATAGCATATATCAATATATATATCAATATGAGTACATAATTTAGACATGAAGGATGAAATAATAAGGAAATTAGGGGAACATGGAATAGTTTACATGTCAGATATATGAACAAGATAAGAATAAATGACCATACAAGAGATAGGATGCATTACAGGATATAAAGTGTATAATTTTGATTATATTAAATTAAAAGGGGATTTAACAAACAAAACCAAAATAAACAAAATTACTAAGATAGCAGGGGGCAGCTAGGTGGCTCAATGGATAAAAGTGCCAGGCCGGAGACAGGAAGTGGTGGGTTTAAATCTGTCCTCAGTCACTTCATATCTGTGTGACCCTGGGCAAATCACCCCCAATTGCGTAACCCTTTCTGCCCTGCCTTAGAACCAATGTTCAGTATCAATTCTAAGACAAAAGGTAAATATATTTTAAAAAATGATAGAAGAAGGAAACAGAAAGCTGGGTGGAAAAATTTTGCAGTAGGCATCTCTGATAAAGGTCTATTTTCTTAAATATTTGGAGAATTAAATCAAATTTTGAAAAATATTCTCCAGCTGACAAATGGTAAAAGGATATTAAAAAGCAGTTTTCAGATGAAGAAATCAGTCCTCTATAGTCATGAAAAATGCAATAAATCACTCTTGATTGGAGAAATTCAAATTAAACCTCCTCTAAGATACCACCTCACACCTATCAGATTGGTTAATATGACAGAAAAGGAAAATAATAAACATTGGGTGGTGTGCGGGAAAATTGGGAGACTAATCAATACACTATTGATGGAGTTGTGATCTGATTGAATCTTTCTGTAGATCACTTTGGGACTATGTCCAAAGGGTGCTAAAATTAAGCACCTCCTTTTATCCAACAATACCACTTCTAGGTCTGTATCCCAAAGAGATAAACAAGAAAAGGGCAAAAGGACATATTATACAAAAGTATTTATTGTAGCTCTTATTATAGCAAAGAATTGAAATTGAGGATTGTCCATGAATTGGAGAATGGCTGAACAAGTTGTGGTATATGATTGTTATAGAATACTATTGTGCTATAAAAAATCACTAGCAGAATGATTTCAAAAAAACTTGGATAGACTTACATGATCTAATGCAAAGTGAAATGAGCAGAACTAGAACACAATAGAAATATTTTTGATGAACAATTATGATCCAAGAAAATCCCAGAAACTCATGATAAAAAATTGCTATCTGCCTTCAGAGAAAGAACTGCTGAAATTTGAATACAGTCAAAAAGATACTATGTTTTATTTTTCTTCTTCTTTTGTTCGTTGTTTTTGCAATCTCTTCCACAAAGCGACTAACAGTTCTTACTTTATATCAATTAAATTGTCCTTAAAGAATTCTGAAAGAAATCTACATTCCAAAAAAAGCTGTTAATTTTACATGATTGTTCATATTATATATGTATATATTGCACATATATATTACATACATAACCTTTATCAGATTACTTGGAGTCTAGGGATGGCAGGGGTGGGATGGAATAAGGGAGAGAGGATGGGAAAAAGGGAAAGAATTTGAAAATCAAATTTTTTTAAATGAAGGCCAAAGAATGTTTTTACATTTAATTAGGGGAAAGAAATTATTATTATAAAAAAAGAATGTAGACCAGCCACTTTGTAAATTTTGGTTCATATTTGACCACAAAAATGTGGGTTTCAAGAATTTGAATTGCCAAAAACTGTAAAGATAATTTTTAGTGTCTTGATTTCAATCAAAAATCAGTGGTCGCCACGGGAAAATTCCCAAATATGAAATACCCAAGTCAGCTGGGTTTATGGAGATTATAATTTAATACAAATGAAGGAATTAAGGGAAGGGAGAGAGACAGTAAGAGGAAATAGTAGGAAAAAGGCTAGGGCCTAGGCCAATGGCCTAAGCCTTTTCTCTTTAAGAGAGAAACTAAGTCAGTCTTTAATCATTCACCACAAGATCTTTCCAAGCAAAACACTAGTGTTCAGAAACCCAGCAGCCTCTGTGTCACCTCCCCTAAATTTTCACGTCTACCAATCACATAGAGGATTACCTAGGGAAGCCCATTCTTAGTTTTTAGTTCTCACTTTCTCTGGGTAGATTATATCTTCTGAGTACTTCACACCTCTTTGTTAAGCTTGTCCCTTGCAAGTTGCTTGACCTTTTAGTGATTAATTTGACCTTCATAGGTACTTAGCACCCTTTTGTATTAGATTTAAAAATAGACCTAGTTTAAGGTTTTGGCCTCACTATAAGTATGAGTTAAGTACCTTCATTGTTCACTAAGGTGTTTTACAACTTTATCTTCCCCTAAAGTATGCCTAAGTAATGTTAGAGTACCCATTACATTCCTGACCAAGTGCCTCCATTGTTTAAATGGGGAATAACCTTAACCATAACCTTAAGATAAGGTAGACAAGGTAGAGTCTGAGGAAATTTAAGATTCATACCCATCAGAGTAAACTCATACCAAAGAACATCATAGATAGTCTGTTCAGTTTCTGCCTATGTTTCTCTAGTTCGGTAAGTCAAAGGACTATATTCAAGCATCTATCTAGCACTTTATATGTTGTGAGCTACATTTAAATTAAAGTTTTTTTAATAAAATATTCACTTGAAAAACTTTGGAACTATATTACAATACCTCTCTTTAGATAGAACAATAAAATAATGTATGAACAAATTCCAGTGAACTAAAAGACAAACTGCTAAATTATATTAACAGTTCTTGCTTTATATCAATTAAATGTTATTTAAAGAATTCTTTTTTTCCCATTTGAATTAATTTATTTAGTCAATTTAAAACATTATTCCTTGATTACAATGATCACATTCCTTCCCTCCCTCCCTCCCCTCCACCAACCCTTCTCACAGCCGACACACAATTTCATCGGGTATTAGTTGTGTCCTTAATCAGAAACTATTTCCATGTTGTTGATGTTTACACTAGCATGTTCGAGTCTACATCCCTAACCATATCCCCTAGATCCATGTATTCAAGCAGTTGTTTCTCTTTGGTGTTTCTACTCCCAGTTTTTCCTCTGAATGTGGATAGTGGTTTTTCTTGTACATTTCTCCCAATTGTTCACGATCACTCCATTGCCACTAAGGCTGAAATCCATTACCTTCGATTCTACCACAGTGTATCAGTCTTTGTGTACAATGTTTTCCTGGTTCTGCTCCTCTCACTCTGCATCAATTCCTGGAGGTTGTTCCAGTCTCCATGGAATTCCTCCACTTTATTATTCCTTTGAGCACAATAGTATTCAATCACCAACATATACCATGATTTGTTCAGCTATTCCCCAATTGAAGGGCATCCCCTTATTTTCCAATTTTTTGCCACCACAAAGAGCGCAGCTATGAATATTCTTGTACATGTCTTTTTCCTTATTATCTCTCTGGGGTACAAACCCAGCAATGCTATGGCTGGATCAAAGGGCAGACAGTCTTTTAGCTCCCTTTGGGCATATTTCCAAATTGCCCTCCAGAATGGTTGAATTGATTCACAACTCCACCAGCAATGCATTAATGTCCTGATTTTGCCACATTCATTACTCCAGCATTCACTACTTTCCTTTGCTGTCATGTTAGCCAATCTTCTAGGTGTGATGTGATACCTCAGAGTTGTTTTGACTTGCATCTCTGATTATAAGAGATTTAGAATACTTTTTCACGTGCTTATTAATAGTTTTGATTTTTTTAACTGAAAATTGCCTATTCATGTCCCTTCCCCATTTATCAATTGGAGAATGGCTTGATATTTTGTACAATTGGTTTAGCTCTTTATAAATTTAAGTAATTAGACCTTTGTCAGAGGTTTTTGTAATGAAGAATGTTTCCCAATTTTTTGTTTCCCTTCTAATTTTGGATGCATTCGTTTTGTTTTTACAAAACCTTTTTAATTTGATGTAATCAAAATTATTGATTTTACATTTTGTGATTTTTTTTTAGCTCTTGCTTGGTTTTAAAGTCATTTCTTTCCCAAAGATCTGACAAGTATACTATTCTGTGTTCACCTAATTTGCTTATAGTTTCCTTCTTTATATTCCAGTCATTCACTCATTCTCAGTTTATCTTGGTGTAGGGTGTGAGATGTTGATCCAAACCAAATCTCTTCCATACTATCTTCCAATTTTCCCAGCAATTTTTATCAAATAGTGGGTTTTGGTCCCCAAAACTGGGATCTTTGGCCTTATCATAGACTGTCTTGCTGAGATCATTTACACCATGTCTATTCCACTGATCCTCCTTTCTGTCTCTTAGCCAGTACCAAATTGTTTTGATGACCGCTGCTTTATAATATAGTCTGAGATCTGGGAATACAAGGCCGCCTTCCTTTGCATTTTTTTTTCATGATTTCCCTGGATATCCTTGATCTTTTGTTCTTCTAAATGAACTTTGTTATGTTATTTTCTAATTCAGTAAAAAAGTTTTTTGGTAGTT